>NC_082616.1:8079166-8718333 GCF_030936135.1 Gavia stellata | reverse complement strand
TGGGCAGCTAAAAAAACTCCTGAACTGCGTGGAAACAGACTGGAAGAGAATGTCCTGAGCTAATGGAACAGAACGTACATTTGCTATCGTGTTCCATAATTCATGTCTTTTCCTGAGCAGGCTCTCTCAAGGTCCCCACACTGTAAGTGATGGGAGGTGATAAATCTGCAGAGTATAGAAAAACTGTAGAACCACTGGTTCCAAATTTCATTTATACCTTCTCAGGCTATCTCTCTGTCCACGACAGACATAGAAGTATAATCAAGGTGAGTTTTTACATGGCAGCATTCACCACATCATAGTGCCTAGCACTATTTCCTGTATCGACAGCAATGCATTCAACTCAAAGTAAAAAGCTAAACAGATTTTTACTCGAAAGTGGGACACGAGTGAAACCTGAATGTGAAAACTTGAGTCACCTTTCACATTTAAACTGGAAACAGCTACTTTAAGCTTCATTATACACATGCAAGCAGAGAAAGCACTTAACTACCTCCAGTCATGTTTTTGCATTAAATATGTTTATATTTACCTTTCTGAAGAAGTCTGGAACAGGCATCCAAAAGAGCTCCAGCAATGACAACAACAGATGTAGTGCCATCACCAGCTTCAATATCTTGTGCTTTTGACAGCTCTACCAACTAAACAACAAATTATGGCAAAAGTTTTTATATAATGCTACTTAATTGCAAACACTGACACACACAAAAAAAGAGATACATTCAAGAATGCAGCACTACCGAAATCAACCTTAGTGTCAGGACTAATCACACCTTGTCAAATTTGGAGTTGGTACCTTTGGCACCTTGCTTTCCATACGTGTACACCTGTTTGGCGAAGTACAATTAGTGTGAAAGAAATCATTTCCAGAAGTCAGGAAGCTTTTCTCCCAAGCTTAAAACTGATCACACCTACTTAACAGGTCTACCTTCTCCTTTCCTGGAGAAGGGTCACAGGAAGCTCATTTCCACCTCCAACCACAATCAAACCTAAGAGCTCTACATTTAACTTCTCAAAAGACCAGGCTACTGCATCCTCGGACCACCTGACCATAATGGAATTCATTCTCTTCTTTCATTCTCTTCTGTCCTAGCAGTTTAGGACATCACTGACTTTTTTCTTAGATGAGAGAAGGCGATTTGGGCTAGATTCTTTTATGTCTTAGAACATGTCCAGAGGGACTGTGCGTAAGGAATACCGGATAAGAAATAAGGACTCTGAACTCTTCAGCACATCTTACAATCAAAATAAATAGTCCTAGAGCACACTGTGCAAAACTTCTTGCTCTGTCACTGGTGAGTAATGCTCTTCAAATCCACATGAAATGTTACTACAGTTTTTTGTCCCACAAATTAAGCTCTAACACATACCATCGTCTGAGCAATGGGAAAAAAAAAAAACACCCTTACCATTTTGGCTGCAGGGTGCAGAACCTGCATTTGTTTCAGAATAGTAGCACCATCATTAGTGATTGTCACATCTCCTTTAGCATCCTGAATCTGAGAAGGAAGAGGAGAAACATAGTTCTGATCAGTAACTACAAATCTTCAATTTAATTTGATGCTCAATGTAAGGTATTGTTCCTGACAACATTATTTCTCAAACTGAGGTATGCATTTAGTTCACACTTTCCCTTAAATAAATGAAACTTGGAAAAGAATTTCAAGGCAAAAGATGGTATCCTATATAAAACACGATGACTTTAGGGTATCTGCAGTAAGCTTAAGGTTTTAAAAATTTAAGTATAAGGTTTACCATTTTATCCATTCCCTTTGGTCCAAGGCTTGTTCTAATTGCATCGGCAACAGCTAGGAAGAGAAAAAAATACGTATGCAAGCTGATCTAAAGAACTACAAGCATTCACTCCACCATTCTAAGCATTTCTTCTGAAAAGAAAGCATCTCCCAGTGTTAAACAGCTCCCAGTTATTTTGCCAGCACTAAATCCTTAATGGTAGAATGATATAAAACGTTGCAATATCAGGACCTATTTCCATAACTCTTGTTTTAAACAATTAACGTCCGATCGCTTCATTACAGCCATTTTAAAATTGAGTAATAACATGGAAATACATGCCAAGAAATCCGACCCAGGCTTGTGTCAAATACCAAATATAACGTCCCCCAACACGCGGCGGCCCCATCCCCGGCAGTCTCCTGCCATTACAGACGGCAAGAACGCCTCCTGCCAACACAAACCCGAGCTCGGCTGGCAGGGGGAGACGAGGGGACCCTCTGCACCTGAACTGCCGCAGCAGAGCAGGGCCACGCACGTTCCGCCCTCCAGCCTCCCCACGGGAAGGCATCGCCCCCCCGCGCCGGTACACACGAAGGGACGAACCTCCGCGGGGCGCGGGGCCCCCTCGCAAAGGGGAGGGAGCGAACCCGCGCCGCCCCCCCCACCAGGGCTGCCGGTGGGCCCGGCCCGGCCCCGAGCGGCGGGCGGGGGGAGGCCGGTGCCCGCCTCCCCTCAGCACAATGCGGGCGCGGAGCGCTCCCGCCTCCCCCGCGGCCGCCGCGCCTCACCTCACCTTTGCCAGCGGAGATGTTGCTGAAGCGGATCTGGGAGGGCTTGTCCCGGTCCTGGTAGGTGCCCTTGGCCCGGCTCCCCGCGCCGCCGTGGGCTTTGGCCCCTGTATTCTCCGGCATCGTGGCTCGCCGCCGATGGACACGGATGGGCCCCGCGCTCACGGCCGCCCCGCTGAGAACCTTCCAGAACGCACCGCCGCCCCCCGCCACCAGCAGGACGCGCCCGGGTCCTTCCGGCCGGCGCCACGCGTGACGTCACGCGGAGGGGCTGCCCGCTGCGCGCCTGCTCCCCGGCAACCCAGAAGGGAATCCCCTGCCTGCCGGCGAACGGCAAGGACACCTAAAGGAACCCGCTGCCGCTTCTAGAATGAGCCGCGCGGGGGCCTCGGGAGGTTTCCCGCCTAGCGGGGCGGGGCGGGGCTCCCGGGGCGGCGCTGCGCCAATGGCGCGGCTGGGCCCGCCCCGCGCGGCCGCCGCCGCCGCTGGGGGGCGGAGGGGCGCGGCCGGGGTGAAACGTTAAGGCGGGACGTGCGCTGTGGGCGCCGCTCTAAGGTGGGGGGTCGGGGTCTGCCTGTGCCCCTCAGCCCGGGCGGCCTCTCCTCCGCCTGCCCCTCAGGGCAGCCGCGGCACAGAGGCTCTGGAGAGCAGGGGAACGGAGGGGTACGTGGGGTTCTTTGCCCCTGAAACGGCTGGTGGAAGGGTCCCGCTGGCAGGGTGGCCTCTGTGAGGGAAGGTGTTACCTGAGGGCGTCTGGGGTTGTGGGGAGGGATTGCTTTCCTTCCTTTATGACCACAAAATCACTCGGTTAGTCTTACCTGTCCCTGCATGGCCTGTGTGAAATTCAGCTGCGCAGCTGTGTTGGAAACATTTGACAGGTGGCTGTTGCAAAGCAGTTGGTGTTGGTGCCACGTAAACCACCGGCCGTGGTGGGGGTACGGCTATAGCTGTGCCTTGTCCTTCCTGCCCCGATCCCAGGGTAGGCAGGCCTCGGCCTTCCCCTTTGTTTGTCCCAGTGTGGTATCTTGCAGGTTTTTCCCTGCTAAAACCAAGACCTGTTGTGCCATCCCAGCTGTTTTAAGTAGGTTTTGAGCACCTGTTTTCTTATGTTTTGCAGAACCTGTTACCAAAAAGGATTTTAAGTAGCAGCTTTATTGCAAGTGAAGTTAGACAGACTTGAATTACAGGAAAAGAACAGAAACAATGTGTATTTTCTTGTAACACCCCGATCTTCCCATGTGTCTGAGGGACTCTTACTTCAGCTTGTACCGCTATTGTAAAAAGGTAGGCTTTATTACCAACAAAAATAATGCTAGAGTTGAAAGATAGCTTATACCTCTTAGGATGATCTTGCCTCAACTACTGTATTGATGTAAGAAGCTTCTGTACACCTGTATTTTTTAGGATTTCTGTATAGCTGTTTAAATTACTTTCTTCACCTTGAACAGAACACAAACATTATACGGTTTAGAAGCAAAGCACATATTTGAATCCACAAAGTGAATTAATTTTGTGCTGTGTTCAAAGTAAGACACAGCAGCTCAAAAGAGCTGTGAGTAAAAGACAAACACCCAAGTAATATCTAAACCATATAATTTTTACGGCATATCTCTTTCTGACTGTATGTGAAAAGTCAGGATTTATAATGTGGCAATGCCAGTAAAGTGCTCCCCTGTAGAGACGCTTATGCAAGAAATGTGTCCCTGCACTAGTAAGGTGCTGCTGATGTAAGACAGTGTGTTGTGACAAACGGGCGAAGGATGTGAGCTCTTCAGCTTGTTTTCCGTTTCCAAGTATCTGCATCAGGAGCTCATTGCAAGTGAAACGTGTCCTCATGGTGAGCAGTTTTCTAGTGCCAGCAACAGCTTTGTATGGTGATGCAGAAAAATCAAGCCTTTGGACAGTTCTGTTGTCAGAAAAAAAAGTAGGAAAAAAAAAAAACCCCATCATCACGTGATTTCATCATCTCTCAACCGTTTTTTAATAGTTGCTTTTGAATTTTTTCTCTGGATTTTTGCACCATTGAAACATAGATAACTGCTTTTTGTTGAAGACTTTATAGAGAAAAGGTGTTGGAAGGAAATGGTCTTTGCCTTTTTACATTCAATTGTTAACAGGCAGAGAAGAAAACAGTTTTAAGTATAAAATTATATATATATATATATAGGTCACGGGCAGAGGAAAGGTCTACTAGTAAAGAGCCTTGACCTGGTTTATATCACCTTCAAAATCGTCAGAAATGCGTCCTAAATGACCGAGATCATTGGAGTCTCTGACCCTGATCTTAAAGTACATCAATCAGTGATAGCAACAGTGCTAAATCCTGGACATTTAACACTAATGCAATGTTAAAGCTAGAATTAGTAGAGAGCCAAGCTTTTAAAAGAGCTATTGAGGAATATTTAGGTTGTTGTAGCTTGTCGCCTCAGGTTAGGGATCATTTAGAGTTTGTTGTGGTATCACAGGAGGTTCCTGGTTTCTCCTGGATGTGTATAATGAGTGGTATAGCTACATTTAAGGGTATTGTGTAAATTTGGGCAGTGACAGACACCGCTTCTCTGGTGCTGAACTGGGCTTTGGGTTTGGTTATGCCAGAGAGTGGCACAAAGAACCTGATTTTCTGGCAGGAAAAGACAGATAGATAGTGTGCTATTAGTGCGCTAGAGTTAGGAGCAAGGGTTTTTTCAGGATTTTGAAGGAAAGGAAGGTTAGAACCGAAGCTGTCACAGCCACCTTGTTATACATAGCTCTGTGTCTGGCAAAAACAGCACCTCTAGTGTTAAGAATAATTTGGGGTTGGAGTTTGTTCCATTGCTGGGTGGAGAGCCTGGTTTTTTACTTGGTACGTAACAAGCTGCTGAGCTAAGTTTAGGGCTGCTGTGGTTAGCGGCTACCTTCTTACTAATAATTTTGGTCTGGCAGGGTTGCTTCTCTAGATCTGGGCTTCAGGGCAGAGTTAGGATTAAAGGTTTTGTAAGCCTTAGTCTGTGCGATCAAGTTTGTACTGGATTTAAAAGGAGTTGTCTGGCTAATTTAAAGGCTGTTGTCATCCACTATCACCTCCATCTGCCTCTTTCAGTGTCCAACAGAAACTCCTTGGCTGGAGTTTGGTTTGATCTTTGGTCATTGCAGGTTTTAAGGTGTCACTGGCTGGAGACTGACCAGGAGTGCGCACTGTGTTTTATTACTTGTTTTGTGTCTGCTATCTGTAATTTAGATGACCAGATATGTAGGACTATCAAGCTGTTGTTTTGTTTAGGGCTTTGGCTACTACTCAGTTTTTTGCTTCATTCTATGTGAAATAGAGATTATTTTTTCTTTTTCCTAGTGCGTATTTAGGGGCAGCCTTATGGTTAGGCTTCGTCCTGCAATGTCCCATTGACCTGCGTGTTGGTTGTTAATGCTGATCCAGGCAGAGGGTGGTGGAGAGACGTTTCTTAGGTATTCATAATTTGGTGTTGCTTGTGGGAGAGTTATCTGCGATGGCATAACATCGATCAGACTTGCTGTTGAAGTTCAACTTCATGTCAGGGTGAAAGTTGAGGGGTTTTTTCAGACAGCAGACCCAAAGGACCAAATTTGTCTTTGGGTCATGTTTAGAGCCAACCCTCACAGAAGCCTTCCAGACTTGTTTTAGAGCTGAGTTGCCTGCACATTATATTGTTTTTCTTACCCTTGTATCATCATTTCTGGCTGTTCTGACCTTTTCCAGCATTTCCAAGGAGCAGTGAGATGATAACAAATCATACAGAAAACAGCCACACACATGATCCTGGCGTTGTAATATTTTTTTTAGCTTAGCTTCCTGAAAAAATGAGATTTGTGCTCTTAGTACTCTGTCTTTCAAATAGGACTTGGACCTATAGCCAGTTTTGACTAAATGTGGTAGAAACTGCATTTTCTGGCTTTGTGTAAATAGGCAGCTGCACAGAGAAGAGAGGTTTTTAGTTAAAGGCACACTGAGGACAGAGCTCAGTCCTTCTGGGGTATTCGTTGGTGGCACAATGTTTCTGTGGCTTTCAAAGTTTTATTTTACTCAGGCAGAGGCAATGAACCGCTATCAACATGAAACTGTTGTACAAGGTGCTTGTGATTCCAGGGAGATCACGTCACCTCTCTGTCTCTTGATTCTTCTTCTCCAACTATTTCTAGTCTGGTGCAGTTAGATGATAAAGTTTTTTTACTAGCTGTTTGTGCAGCATCTTGTCAAATGGAGTCCTAATATCAAGTGGACCTTGCTAGTTCTACTGTGATATGAACAACATGAACAACCTTCACAGCGTAAATGTCGTCAGTGGACACCTAATCATGTAATTAGGCCAAAACAGGGCTTCTAGGAATATTTGCATCTCTGTCCTTTTTACAAGATGAAAAAAACCTGGGACCTGCATCTTTACTACTTACTACATTTTGCATATGGGCAGATCAACTGTATGTATCAGTGGGCCCAGAGCACTGATCTGCTCGTGTACCAAGTAACTAAATAGGGTCTTTTTTCTTTTTTCCTGGAGACAACTTGCTGAGTATTCTCAAGGCAGTAGTGATGACAGCATAATGAATGATTGCCAAAGAGAGGGTGACATCATTTCACTTAATGGCCTTAGATAAGTTATTAAGTACCATTACTTAATCATGCTCTGATAAGAGCTAGTAGCTTCTAAACATTTAATAAATGCAATACTCATGCCTTCCCAGCAAAAAATACTTTGCACAGCAAGTAGATTTTAATTTTTCAGAGAAGAAGAAAGTCTCTACCTAGTGCTGAGTGTGTGACTTTTTCTCTTCTGTCTGGAGTTTCATCCCAGAAGTTACTGCTCTTGGTGTCTGAGTGCTGTGCCCTGGTTAGAGCCTGCAGGAGCTGCCAGCCCTGTGCCCGCCTGCATGGCAGGGATAGCCGCATCGCTGCTTCCACCTTCTGGAGGAGACAGTGAACGAGGGATCCTGGGCTTTATGGATTTTTCTTTGGATTCTTTCACTTGATTTCTTTTGATTTTCTTCGGTTCTCTCCTGTTCTGGGTGTATCCAACAGACTATTTATTGTGAAGACTTTTTGTCCCTTTTCTCACACTCCCTCCATTTCTTGTTAGTATTTTCTGAGGTTTTTTCCTCCCTTACGCTCCCTTTAAAAACAATGTAACCTGAGAGTCATGGTAAGCAGTTGAAAAGACTGCTCACCCATTAAAGGAGGTTGCAATAATGAGAATAAATACTGTGGTAGTATGTCAGGAAATACACAAAGTGCCATACAAGTATTATCTTCTTACATGTACTAGTAGGTAACATAATCCAGCACTGAAGTGTGAGGATTAGGTAGCAGCACAAAATACAATGCTGCACTGTGATTTGGAAGAGAAGAAAAATACCCTGTTTATGGTGATTTTAGTCTACTAAGACACTGGAGTAAACACTGCTGATCCTGTGAAGAATTTGCTATAAGGGATTCCTATGGATTCAGACCTTTTTTTGGAAGACTGTACTTTAAAGGTAGCTACACTGTCAATGTACTCTTAAAAACGTGTTGTGGCATGGGAAATGTCAGCTTGAAGTTATGGGTTGGTCAAGTCTAGCAGTGAAAATGGAGATGATTTATTTCATGCTTCGTTGGCAGCCCCTGACTCTTCAGAGGTGCTGTAGCTGGAGCGTGCAAAAACCTACATTTTGCATACGGGCAGATCAACTGTATGTATCATTGGGGCCAGAGCACTGATCTGCTTGTGTACTGAGTAACTAGATGCTGCAGAGGTACTGCATCCGGCTGGACATGCTGCATGGGTACTGAGGAATGGCTCTGTGCACGGCCCGACCATCTGCCCGGGGCTATACAAGTTGCCACTGTGCTCTGGACCTAGAAAATCCAGAAGCATCAGTTGAATCATCAGTGGTTTTTAAAGCAGATAAGAATTACGTAGAAGATCCTCATCCAATTATTGTAATATTCCACAGTAATATTATATGCAAAATGAAATTCAAAATATCAGATAATGTAAACATGCTTAACTGTTACTGATCTTCACGTGTGCTGAATCAAAAAACCAACCAATTCTTGACTTTTTTTTCTGTAAGTGCAATGAATGTGATCTGATCTCTGTTTCCAAAATCTACAATGTTTATAAAAAAACCTTATTGTGCTTGTAGACCGAGTTACCAGTTTTAGGTTTCCCAGATAGTAATCCCCTTCTTGCTCTTAAGAAAAATTTTACATTTTTCCTTATCAGTGTCAAGTTGACAGAGAAGTTCCTGGACATAAGGCTACAACAAGAATTAGAGACAGGGACAGATAAGCTGCTGAATAACAGTCTATGGGACTGGGACTGCTGCTACTGTTAATCCTTAGCACTTCTGCTTTCTTTCCCTTCAAATGTTAATAGGTGAGCACGTGGGTAGTGTAAGTTAGTGAGCCTTGGTCTATAGGGTGCAGGATGAAGTTCTTTGAAAGGATGAGTATTTCCATGTGGGAGAGTACCTGGGGAGATGATACCACCCTCTCCCTCTAGATGACAGCAGAACACCAGCCTTGCTGTAAGGGATTGTTTCCTGAATGTATTTCAAAAGAATATTGTTATTTGTTGTCCTGCTCGATTACTTTTAAAGAGGTTGGAATTACTGTTGTAATATATTGCCCTGCTTCAGAACAAACTGCATACTTTGGACAGCTGATAAAAAGAAAAGCACCAGGAGTTTAAACATGTTCTTTTATGAATATCTATTTCCGCAAACACAAAACGTGTTCGCACCTGTGATAAATATCTCTGTATTTCACAGGTAAAGTGCGAATCAGATGCTTCTTGACAAGCAAGATCCTGAACCCTCAGAGGCATCCTCGTTTCTAACACCACATGAATGCGTTTTTCTGGAGATCGCTGCGGAGCAGTGCTTCTGTGCCAGCGCAGTGCTTGCGGAGTGAGCATGGTGGTTTGACTTTTGCCTCCTTCCACGAAGAGGCTGATAAAGCCAGTGGTATGATGTGAGCTGCCTGCCTTGGGCTGCATCGTCTCCCAGCAGGCCCATTAAATGCCTCTCACGTGTCTGGCCAGGGACAACTCTCAAAAGCAGGCTCCCTTCTGTCAGCGAGGTGGATCAGGCTGAAGCGCCTCATCCTGCTGCTCTGGGCTTTCCCACCTACCCGCTTCTGCTACCCCGGACGGGGCTCTCGGTGACTGCTTCTCTAAATGGCATTTGTTGCACCGAAGACAAGGTGGTCCCTCTCTGTTCCCTCACAGCCAGCAAGGCCTCTGCCTGCATGGGTTCTGGCCCTTAGGGAGCTGCTTTTTTTTCTGTATGGAGGCCTTTTCAGGGATCAGCTCCTTTTCCCAGCGTGTTTCTGCTGGGAGACTCCATGAGACTCAGTGACTGATTTTCAAATGCTGAGTTAGAGACGGAGCAGCATGCACTTCTGCCATGACACCCAGGGGATGCACCCACATGCACTGTTGGCTATTTTGGACATCCTTTGTTTGAACTTGGTCCTGTAGAAAGAAGAAAAACATTGAAAAGTGAATGGAGAAGGTTCTTAGGAATGCCGATAACAATTTCTTCTGAGGAAGAAAAGCCAGAAAAAAAAAATACACAAGCTCTTCAAAAACCATATTTAAATGCTCTCAGCGTTTCCCCCAAGTGATCTTCCTCTCACAGAGACAGGACAAGTTGAACTGTGAAACAGTAAGTGGATTACTAGTTACATTTTTTTAAATGGGTTGGCTTTTGTTAGCTTTTAAAATTGTCTCAGAGATGTGTGGGTATCCCAGTCACGCTGCCAAAGGTTTCTATCTTTGGAGTTGGAGGTACAAACAGGATTCGCTGTTGGCTGCAAACAGAAGAGGGGGAGGAACAACCAGGCGGAGCAGAGCTGGGCAACTTTCTAACATGGCTTTACGTGTGGGTGGGAAAGTTTCCGTTTAGCTCCCTGGTTGCTCTCCTCACTGCCCCAGTCCCAAGCAGTGCTGTGAGAGCTGGCTCCGCTGCTTGTGTCAATCGACAGTAAAGAAAACACAGGAAACGTCCAAACTGGTTATTAGTTGTGTTTACAAGAATGACAGCTCTGGGTTTTGAGGTTGGGGAATGGGGATGACATGAATTTTCTTCTGCAGTTATACTTGGATTATGTGGAAGCCAGAAAATGGGCTTCAAGATAATCTTACCCTATTGATTAAAATATTGCTTGTTTTTTAGGGTAGGTGCAGCTACAATAAAAAAATCTAGAGGGTATAATGTGGTGATTCAGTTTTTCTAGAAGTATACATTGGTTTTAAGAACTAGCAATAGGCAGTGCTTTCAACGAAAGGTTTTATACTGAATACTTACTTTGAAAAGACTGTGAGTTGCTCAAATGAAAGTTGCCCTTTTGAATAGTTGTAATTTTACATGTTCTTGGGCTGCAGCAGCTGTTTACAAGACACATGAGTTCTGGGTGGGAATACAGGGGGAGGACTTTTTAATCCAAGCTGGAATTTTTGACGTATGAATAAAGCCATTAGCTTTCGTAACTTGAAAATTATTTCAGAGTGTGTATATATATAACACATCCAAGGAAGAGTGGTTGTAGCTTAGCACGAATATCAGGAAAAAGTGAAGTAAGAGAAGCACTGATTCAAATACAGGGAAAAAAGACAACAGAGTAAAGTTGGTCATTACTAAAATAAACTCTGGTGAAACTATAAAGTGGTAGTGGGGGGAAAAAAAAAAACCAAAAAACTTCTGCACCTGAAGCACTGATACTTACCATAGCTGTCGATAAATAAAAAAACCCATGTTTTGAATGCTGCTGCTAAATCTCTTACATCCTACTTGTGAAAGGGGAGAGTGTGGTTGGGCAAGAGAGAGGCACTACCCCTGGCTGGGGGCTCTGTGCTTCGGGACGGTTCCTCAGCCCAAATGAAACTGGGCTGTTGAGGGTTACCTTAAGTTGGAGAAAGTGGGGGACGTGGGAGTGGGACTTATATATTTGTTTGGCTCCCAGGAAGGGCACTTTTAAAGGATGGGAGGCTCTGACTGTTGCCTTGGCTTGAAGGGAGTGAAGACCTGTGAAAAGTCAGGAGAGGCTGAAATGAGAATTGGTTGGAGAAATCAGTGCGTGCATCTCCCAGTGGGGAAAGGTTGAAGACTGAGGTTGGTATGAGGTTGCGCTTCCAGGTAGTGTCAAGGCTGGAGTGTCCCCTGGTCACTGACCCTCAGGAAAGTCAAATCCTGCTACCGGTAGATCTTCTGCTGAGCTTTGTGGCTTTCTAGTTGGGTGTTGCAGTGATGATGAGCTGCAATGTTGTAAAGGGTAGTTAGACTTATCGTCTCAAAATCTCATTTTAAATAGTGTCCTGTTGCTTTGGACTGACTCATAGTTAAGCTGGAACAATCTTTATTTTCAGTTGCAGTATCTTTTTTGTCCTCCTCCTCTAGAGCTAATCTTCAAGACTATATAAATTGCTATTCATAAATCTTCTTATTTTGCTCCACCTTATTTCTGTTTCTGGTAATACCAAAGACCCCAGTCAAGGTCTCTTAGAGCTATGTTGTACAAACACAAGGGAGTATATGATCTCTGCCCCAGTTTGGAATAATGAGTCAAAGACTGAAGGTTCCTGTTCACTTCAAATGAAATCAAAATATCATCTGTGCCTGTTCACTAGACCTTCCAGAAAATGCAGGAAAAAACAGGCCAGAAATAAATATGAAAACTAAGAAAGTTCTGAATTACCAGGATGTGAAAATAAGAGATTTTCAAAGTGATAGGTGATGCCATTCCAGCTTTTTCATTTGCAGTTCGCCTCTCTAGTGAGTTTTGAGTCATGGGGCTCAGCCAAGCTCAGGACGGGCACGGCAGGAATTTGCAAGGAGAATCTGTCTGACGACGGTGTCATCCCCAGCACTGGTGTAGGGGAAAGGACAGACTTGCAGGAAAGGGCTGCAAGCCCATAGCCGTGAGGATGGCACGGCCCACCTTATACACATACAAAATGAAAGCTCTTATGACATCAGACAACACAAATTTACCATTAAAAAAACATTACTATATGCTGAAAGTTTGTTCCAAAACAACAAAATGTTTGAATTAATTTCTTGGGCTAAACGTTGTAGATGGTGAAGACAACACAAAAAGCTAGGTCTTTAACAAAGAACCAGAACTCAACTCTGTAGCTTTTATTTCCATTAATACTGGAAGCATTAAAAAAAAATGGACAGAACAGAGACTCTTTTACACTGCATAGCACCTTTCATTCTCTGAGATCTGGGGGGATTTTACATATTGTATCTATACAGCAGCAGAAACACGCAGCTATTGGAACATACACCTGTGGGTCTCTGAATAGGAAGTATTTGGGACTACTGCCTCCTCTTACAAAAACATCTCTTTGAATTTTAAGGGCAAGCTCAAAGCCGCTGAAGAGCTGGGATTCTCAGTATCTGTTACTATTTTATAGCAGAAATTAGCATCCCAAAGTACATTTGAAAAATGTCTGCATAAATGTCTGCAGCTAGTGGACGGGATTTCAGTTTTTCAAGTCTCAGCAACATACGCATTAAATTTGTTTCATTACTTGACTGTGTGCCTCTGTATGAGGTGAATTATCAGCCTGCTAAACCTGTAGATGGGACTGAGCAATCATCTCTGCTTAAAATCAGTTGTAAGCAAACACTAATGTGCTCCCCCCATCTGTGGGTTACTGTTGTACTGCAAACTCGTCACTGCCTGTAAATTGGTATTGGTGTAACACTTGGGAGCTTCAGCTGTGGAAAACAACATGCAAAGTCAGAACAAAACAATTATCCCTGCCATAAGGATCCTGCAGTGTCTTACCCTCCCTTTTTACAATTATTCTTCATGTTTCTTTTTCCTGATCTGAAGTTGTGCTGAGCAGTTACAGTCATCGGAGTTATCTAGTGGAGTTATCTGCACAGCACCTTGCCACTGAGCCCAAGGAGACCTTTCTCTCACTCCTTCTAGTAATACTCTCTTTTTGGATAATGCCTTTATACGGACATTAGAAGAAATTGAAAACCCAGCTTCACTTATATGAATAAAAACAGTGTCTGTCTTGCTCAGCTAGATGTGTCTTGGATCATGCCTCTTAGTGGACTGTGTTCATGAGAGATACTGGAGGCAGGCAGCTGGCAAGGCAACCTCGCATGGTGTGAAATGTACGCTAGTGTATTTGTAGGTGACTATAAAAACAACTTTTCAAGGTTAGTGTCCAGGTTTGCTGCTTCTTAGCACATGAACAAGGGTCCAAAGGCTTTTTTCTGTTTGGCTACCTTCATTATTATTATTTTCTTTTTTTATGTGTGTTTTTCTCTCCCTTAGAAACATAAGGGCTATGAAGTCTAATGTTTCATAGTTTTGCTGAAGGACATTTTGAGAGTCTCAGGAAAAATACCAAGGTGATAGAGACAGTGAGCTTTGAATGTGTAGAACAATCACCTAGAGCTAATTAGTGGTTTGTAGTTTTAACGGATAATCAAATGCCGGGTTCTTATAAGAGACTAAGTGTGTACCATATTGCTCACTCTGAGGCTTTTTACATGCCTTACACAGACATACAGACAAAACGATTGTGGAAATGAGAAAGAGTCCGCTTGCTGCAGACAGAGCAGCAAAGACGGACTTGTAGCTGGGTTTTGTTTTAAATCTGGTGCACGAATTACCTGGAATTCCCTGACTTGCTGTCTGGCTTGACCCTGCTTTGTTCGAAGCAGTCACGCAAATGTGGTAAGTGGTGTATGGTAATAGATTATACAGAGTGTACTGCCTTGCTGTGGAATAAATATTGTCCAGGACAAACTGTCTGTCCTCGTTGCCTTGGGCATGAAGCGTCAACTCATAGGTCTGAACAACTGAATTTGGGGCGCACCAGCGTATCTGTGCAGAGCTGTCTGTAACTTCCGACACCTCTCTGAGGCTCGGTGGATCTGGAACCTCATCTTCCCTTGACATGCCAGGACATAAACATAGGGATGCACTCTGAAGTTCACTGCACGGCTTCTGAAGGTGCCTGCAAGGATTGTAGTCACAGGAGGTGTACACCAGTTGCACTGGGGTTTCCGTTGAGTGTTCATTGTAATCATAGTCATCTACATAGTGTATCAGTGATCTGGTGGATGCAGGCTCTGACCGAGCATTGGTCCTCGTGGAGTTCAGCTGTGGTAGGCTCGTTTGTGGTGTACCTTCCCCAGCGTGGGTGGCAAAGGAGTGGATATAATGGTCAGTGGCACTGGGGTTTCCTGTTGCTCTAGTAGAATAATCACTAGTGGGCTGGTTGAATGGGCCTTCCTGGGGAAACGTCGCATCGGTTGTTCTGAGCTCTCCCTTTAGCTGATCTGTTTCAGTTTGACTTGTGGAGCCATAATCCAAGGAATGACTATAGAGCTCTTTGAGAAAACCTGTTGAGGTGGTTACGGACGTGAAGGAAGGGGGGTGGCTTGTGGATTCGGAAACTGCCTCCTCTTCACGGGAGGAACTGTTGGCCTTTGTGAGCATTGGCTCAGTTGGGTTGGCTGCCGTCGTGCTCATTACATTCCTCTGAATTAAGGTGCTGGTGTAAGTGTCTTTGGTTAGCAGAGCAGAGTCTGTTGTTGTTACTACAGTAGTGGCATCATAACTGGTAAGGCTGAAAGCATCGTGTTCGGGAGAGGGTGTGTTTGAATCGGGCAGCGTAACGTTTCTCTCAGACTGGCATTTACTGTAGAGCTCTAGCAGTGAAAAAGATGTTGAAGGTCTGCCCCAATCTTCCTGGGATGTGTTGCAAAAAGTCTCCCAAGCCCTGCAGAAGGGACAAGTTAGAATAGACAAGATCCACAAGAACATTACAGGTTCCTGTAAGGCTCCTTGGATGGGAACTGGCAACCTGCTGTCCCAAAACGGAAGACATGAAACCTAAACCAAAGCTAGGTTGTCTTAACGATAGTCCTGTGCTTGGCAAATGGCTTTATGCAGCACTGGGAACTTAGCTGACTGGCTTTTTGGTTTTGTAAGGTGCAGGAATATCTTTTGCCTGAGAAGAAGCATCCTTTGCTACAAGGCCTGTGGACCGTAGCAGGAGTGTCAAGGTTCAAGGCAACTTGTCATAAAGGGTCAGACTTCAATGCCACACTAGGAAGGGACCGCATGCAGAGAGATGTAACAGGGTCCCCAAAATCCTTAAGTCAGCTCGTTTAGGCAGCTGGAGCTGTGCTGACACAGGATGTGCTTTTAAATGACCAGCTTGAGTTCTTTCTTTACTCAGACACTGCATGTTTTTGTAAAGAATGTAACTGCTAAGCCCATCCTGATGAGAAACAATCTAATTTTAACAATCTACTTCCCTGCTCCCTCCACTACGTATGACAAATATTCTTGGTGGCCTTTCAAAAGGAAGACAGATCATACATATGCAAAGCACTTCTTTTAACTACAGCTTATTTTAATTAGTCTGTAAAACTGTAGGAAAGCATGGAAACAATAGGTGACAAAGGGGGCTATTTGCAAGGGGTTTTGTTGGCTGCCTGTGCTGATCTAGGCTTTGGGAATGCAAGGACAAAGAGGAAACAATTTGCTAAATATCTTGCAAAGTCTTCCAGTTCCTGCTCCCAGTGGTGGCCCATCAAGGCCACCAAGCCAGCTCATTTTTTATCTCCAGCTAATAGAGAAATATGAAATAAAGAAAATAAGCTTTTCTCACCTTAAAGTAGAATCCACAGCTAATAACACTTTATACTGTTCTACATGTGCCCATCGCATTTTTCCACATTCAAGTATAATTCAGCCATGCTTTGTCCCTGAAAGGGACTTTATTTTGCATTTCTACCTCTTGTGGAAGGGAAGAACACACCAGGAATTTGAATAACTTAGATGACAGTGAATGTTTGGTTCCCAAATAACTTACACATTTAAGTTGTGTCTGAAGAGCATTACTTTATCTCCTTGAACTCACTTACTTTTGCAGCACAACTTTCTTGGGCTTGGAGAGCAGCCAGGAGAGCTGGCAGTCGCATAAGAGAGGATTTCCGTACAAGTTGATGATGATGCCATCTGATGAATTGATATTCCAAGGATTAAAGGAACTCAGGTTACAGCTACAAGATGACAAATGCAATAATTAGCAAGCGCTGAGCTACCTTCCAAAAGCTGGAGTGTGCTTAGTATCCCAGCATGTGTAAGACACAAAGCAATATTCCCAGTTACCTTGAAAGCAGCCAGTTATCAACACCACCATTCTGCGCTTTAAAGTCCAGGCTAATACCTGCCCATCTCTCTAATCTGCACAGCGTAGCTGCTGTGTGTTAAAGCATAACAAAAGCATTGTAAGGGGATAACACATTTAGAGATGGCAGCTGGAAGGGAAAGGACCTAGCATTTGGCAAGTGTCTCCGGTGAAAAATGATCCCCTCTCTGCCATCGTGCATTCAGCTACACTTTTCTTTTCTACTATACCATTTCTCTAGCTTCTTTCTCAGTCTGCTTGTAATGGCTTGGCTTTATGCCAATCATCCTCTTAATATTAATTGCCTCTTTCATAATATAGACTCTCACCTACTAAAGTCAAATGACTAATACAGGAAGACCTTGCTTGCCTTTATTGTTAAGCTGTCCTGGCTGCAGAAAGAGTGTGATAATGTGACCTCCCTGCAGTGTGAATGCTCAGAGGATGCTCTCTTTTGTCTATGACTTTAACTGCTCCTCCTTTGTTTTTTAAGTTTGGGTCATGATTTTTAGCACTTTGAACTGGTATTCCCGCAGGTATTGTAAAGTGCTGTGTAAATTTGGTGTGGCAATCTAGTTGGGCGATGGATTCTGATTTTTTCCTTAAAGGGGTTTATTTTCCTGAAACTGTTTCCTAGAGCAAAGGAATTTGTTTTCTGAACGCTTATAATCTGGGCCTGTATTATAGAAAACTTTCAAGGTGTTCTCCAAATCTTTTTATTTATGCTGATTGTTCTGTGTGCAGTTTACCTACTCTCATTTTGATAAATCACCTTCAGACTTTTGTTTCCCTTAATATTTCAACAGGTGTGTGACATACCAAGTAAGTCACACTGATGTGTTACCTCTACAATAAGGACTAAACCATTGCTTTTACTAATGCTGAACAATAAATCTCTCGCGCTGAAAGTGGGAGGGACAGGATTTTTGACTGTTTCCAAGGTGCAGATTTTAGGAAACTGTCAGCTTTCATCCTCTGTAAAGCAAGGAATCCTCAGTGACCCGCTTCTCCTCTGCTGAGACATTGCTGTTGTAGATGTTGGAAGCATAGTCTGTTATTGCAAGTGGGCCTCAGTGGGTCTATGCTAATCTTAACAGTGCTAGATGAATTCATCCAGTGCACTGGGAGATGAGGCAGACGAGCGGGAGAGAGCACGATGGATGCGATCTCAAGCGAACAGTAACTATGCTGTTGCTCTGAGTCTCATGCCACCTCTTTGGGCTGTATCAGCTCTTCTGCTGTATCAGATCTACATCACAGGCTTTACATGGCATGTTTGAGTATGAGACAGTGTGTTTCTCCATAGCACGCAAGCCCATACCTCCTTCCTAAATATTTGATAACAAGCAAACTTTGCATAAAAATCAGCTCCCACTTTGCATAAAAATCAGCTCCCAGGCATCATGGTGCTGTGAGGCAAAGGCAACGTTAGGTAAGGAAGAACAAAAAAGACAATAACTCACTTCTCAAACGAGAGATGGCTCAGATGAGGAGCACTGTCAAATATCTCTGTCCTCACGAAACCCAGTGAGTGGGAGTCTTGACAGTTCAGCTCTCGGAGATTAGGCATGGACTTGAAGAAGTCAGTATCGAGGCTTCTTAGTCGTGACATCTTTGTCAGGTGAAGTGATCTGAGGTTGGTCAAGTCTCTGGTCCACTCTGGTTGAACTGAAGCAGAAAAAAGATTTATACCTGTTGCCTAAATAGTGCATTCCTGTAGATTTCTGCCTAAAAAAAGGTTTGAATTCATAGAGATATAAAATATCTCTGTGATCTTCTGCAGCTATTCTGTTTGGGAAAGGAATAGAACAAAAATCAATATACCAGTGTATAAACACCGTTGCAATCCCATTTTCGTAGTATTACCTGCAGGCCTGGTCATACTGTCATAGGGCAGAGGAAAAGAAGGGAAGACAGGAGGGCAATAAAGCTGGTCAGAGATATGGAAGAATCGCTTTCCTATTAGGTGAGATTAAATGAACAAGGATTTCTCTGCTCGTAGAAGCGATGGGTGGGGCGATATTTGAGAGGTCTACAGAGTCCTGACTGATGTGAGAAAGGAAAGTAACTTCTTATTTCTCCTAGCATAGGAAAAAGAGCTGAGAGGCATGAAACTGAAAGAATAGGTCTTATGCAAAAGTGCCTTTCCATCCCATGACTGAATTGTGTAACTCACTACCACAAGAGGGATTAGGCAAATTCATGGAGGAAATTTGGTGGTGTATCTCTTAAATGCGAGTTGAGGTGAAACCTAAAGTCCTGGCTGTGCCCCAGGCTGAGAGCAGCTGGGCAACCATCTAACAGCTCTCTGCCTCAGCACTGAGGCTGGCGGAGGAGGCAGACAAAAGAAAAAAATCATGCTGTAAATCGCTCAGGGCAGGGATTGTCTCACTGTGCGGAAGTATGGGCCAGTTGTGGTTGACACAGAAAGCCTCTCTCTGTGCTACTTCAATACAGCGGTATAAAGCAGAGTGTAACTGCGGGGATAAACAAAGAAAGATTTCAGCAGTGTGTCTGGAAAGAGAAATAAACTTCCTCCTGCGTGTCCCAAAACTAATCCCAGAGCTGACAGCAGGATGACTGTCAGTAGCTGACAGTGGAATTATGATGGAGATGGGGGACTACAGTGGGACAAAGGGTCCTGTTTGGTGGTGTCCGTTCTCTGCCCTTCCTTCAGGAGGCTGGTCTGCGTGAGGGTTTCCCCCCAGCAGTTACGTGACCGGCTGGAGAGTGCCTTGCATGCCTGGACCAGCTGTTGGCTGCTTTCAGCGTGGGGTGTTCCCCCTCCACCCCGGGCTCGGCCAGGATGGGAGCCATCATCCCAGCAAGGCTTCTGTTCCCCCTGGCCTGACCAAGCCCTGTGTTTACAGTGGGAAATCCAGAAACTTACTTTTCTCAAGAAAGGTCCTGCTTAGATCAAGCATGTTGATAGTATTTCCAGGCCTGTTCGCGGCCTCACTGGGAGATGTGCTGATGGCAAAAGCAGATTCCCTAATTCCTCTGCTGTCATCCTGCCCGAGCAGCGTTGCAGAGAGGTTCAGGAACTGTAGCTGAGGGTAACAAGAAAAAGCCAGCGGCTGGATTTCAATCAGTGGATTTCCAGCCAGGGACAGCCACCTCAAGTTAGGCAGGGCAGAGCTGTGGCATGATGGCACAGACGACAGCTTATTAAAGCTCAAGTCCAGGGAGAGGAGACTGCTGAGGGCTTCAGATCCCCATCTAACTGCCTGGAGATGGTTCTGCCTCAGCGAGAGCAAGCGCAGCCGTGGGAGGCTTGCTATCTCCGTGCCATTCACCTCTTCTAAGAGGTTGTTGCTGAGATCCAAGGTCTCCAGGGCCTCTGGAAGGCAGACGGGGAAAGCTGTCAGGCTGCTGTTGGTCAGCTGCAGGGTGATCCAGGTCCTGTTCTTCCGATCCTCACAGGACATGCTGGTGAGATTAACGTTCTCCCAAGAGTCTTCCTGAGTCAGCTGGAAAAAGGTGGTGACGTCCCTGGATGCTGCAGGCTCTGCTCTGCTCACCGGGCCCGACACCGTGTTCCCCACCAGCAGAGAGAGGATGAGCAAGCGTGAAAACATCCTTCTCCTAAGTGGCTTGCAATTAACTTGCAAGATCTGTTTGGTTTTTGTTTCAGGGAGGGGAAAACAAAACATCAGCATTAAGAGCTAAGTTAAATCCCTCCAGGCAGCTACAAGCTATCTAGAAGTGAAGTCCTTTCCTATTGCATTCAGACAGCGGAAGTGATAATTAATGTCTCTTCTGTAATTAAGCCTAAGTAAACATCAACCCTCGGGGACAGAAGTATCAAGCGATCTTAGTCTAGGCATACCTACAGTTTTTCATGCAGAAAGCAACCAGGTTGTATCACGTGTCTGGTTCCCACGCCAGTCCCCTCAGTACCACTCTGGCACCCAGAAAAGCAGCAGCACAGGAGGTGGGCTCCCCGCTCCTCCTGCTACTGGACAAGCTGCAGCAGAGCTGCACTTTGAGATTCGCCCCCCTCCGCTGCTCCTGACCCGCTGGCAGTGCCCCGGAGCCTGTCTGCCAGGCGGTGGCAGGGCTGGGGCCCTGCTGCAGGTGGGTGCCACACACATGGTGCACACTACAGCTCTTGGGGAAAGGATCTGCTGAAAATGCAGCTCCTGAACCACATTTCCGTGAAAGTGGTCAGAAACTAAGAGGATGCTCCTGGATCCAGGCCCCAAAGGCCTAGGTACCAAGAAGCATGTTACTCAGTGTTACAGTTCCCTCTGTGCTCCCTCCTGGTCCCATCCTAGCTTTGTCGTTGTCATTTAAAAAAAGAAAGAAAGAAATCCTAAATTACTTGTCTAAGGCTGTGCAGGTAATCTGTGTCAGAGGAGGGAATTAACCACAGCCCAAAACTAGTGCTTTTCGTACTGAGCTGTCTTTTGTGCTGCCAGGCATCATAATGATCATTCTTCATCCAAAAATATATTACAGTGTAGGGGGGTGACTGAAGCCCTATGTAGTATGAAATATCTCAGACTTATTCTAAACCTTTATAGCTACTTGCTGTTCCCTGAATGGTGCCAGGTCTTGCCCAGACCGTCAGCTGTTGCTACCATGCCAGGTTTTAAGCAGGGGCCAGCAAAATAGTATAATTTGGTTGCCTGTGTCCCTTTTGTCATCTGGAACCGGGCAAGAGCTGAGCGGCCTCAGGGCTTCCTGGTCACCGGAGCTGCTGGATTCCCAGCACATGGCAGGGAGAGGATGGGAGGAATTGGAGTGCTGGATCCCGATTTTAGATTTAATCTTAGTCTCTGGCTCTAAACCGCATCCGCTTGCACGTACCTGTCCAGAAGTCCTGATGCCTCGTGCCTCCGCTCTGCGTGGCTCCGATTGCCTGGCCTTGATTTTATACACTTCGGTGACTCAGCCGAGAGCGTGAAATGCCTCTTCTCTGTTCCCAGCTTTCCCTGCTCACGGCTCTGCCCACAAGCACAGGCGAGGTTTGTTTCAGGCTCGCTCCCCCGCATCCAGCTTTCCCCTGCCTGGAGAGGGGGTGGCTCCAGGCAGCTTTCCCGCTCCCTTGGCGCTAGCGGGAGGAGGGTGGGAGGGCTCTTATTTCCCAACACTCAAGCAGGGCTGCTCCGTCTGTCTTTGTCTAAGCAGAGGGGGGTAAAAGGAAAAGATCAGTGGCTGTAGTCCCAACTCTCCCGTCTTCCACTGACAGGGGGGAAGGGAGGGGAATTATTGTGTTTCTTTGCTGACAGGTCACGGTGATGTAAAGCTAAGGCTCTCTCTGCTGACATGGGCTTTGGTCGCTCTCTAGGTGCCAATAAAAGGCTTCAAGTGTTTTTATTTCTCTCTAAGGCTCTTGCACTTGGGAGTAAGTCCTGGAAATAGTCACGCAGGACAAATGACTTTTCTAAGGAGGCCCTTAGGAAATGTCAAAAGCGAAGCTCTCACCTGCCGCTTCTGCAGAGACGAATTCTCTCGGCCGATGGAGAGGGCCTGTGGCATCTCACGCTGTGCGTGACGGATATGGGAGGCCTCTCCCAGTCCCACTGTGCGTGGGTTGTGATCTCCGTTCTGCATCTGCTGTACTGCGTGGCTTGGGAGAATTCCCTTCCCGCTCTGTCTCTCATCCTTTGCTGGATAAGTAAGACTGCCAATGTAAAACTTCTCCCACCAAGGGACCTGCCCTGAGCTGGGTTTCTCAGCATTCCCACAATTCAAATAATAATTAGGCTGCTCAAGAGCTGCAAGTAAAGCCAGGAACTGGAAAGGGATGAATTGATAGAGATTGTTCCAAAGTAAAAGTAAAAGGGTGGTTGTTCAGTTGCTACTATAAGACAATTAACGATTAAAATTTCCAGGGAGAACGGTAGTCAGTGCTTTTCATTTATCAGGACAACAAAACAGATCCATGACATGAAGGCAACACAGACCTGTATGCTTTGGTGCTAAAGTGCAGATAAAGGTCTTGCTTACCCAAAAACCTTGAGTCTGCATGTACGCAGACCTTATCTATTGACCGTGTCAGTGTCATTCATTATCTTGGTGGGGAAAGAGCCTTGAAAAACACCAGAACATCCACAGAGCAAGATACTGTCTTTTAGTAGGACTCTCTGGAGCCGTTGGTGTTCCCTTGGAGGCTGGGCGAGATGTACATATTGTTCCCGTGTGGAATGGCTCTAAGGCAAGATAAATAGTTTCCCAAATGAGGGGCTAATCCCACAGATTAACCCAGCTGGAGCAGCTCGCAGGCCTGCGCTTCGGGCAGCGTGCAGGCCAGGCACGTGCGCACCAACAGGTAGCTTCAGAGATCTGCACTCTGCTAGGTTCAGAGGGCAAATTGGAGCAGGTTAAAAAAATCTGAAGAATTTGGTATAGTAGGAGGAAAGTCCAGCCCCTGCCAGGCCGGTGGCTTTGCAGACCTGCTGGCTACCAAGCTCCTCTCTGAGAAGCTGGGGAGCAGGGACGTGGCCTTACTTTGCCTTGGGCTACCAAGTACCTGGGTTGGGTTTGCTGCCGTTAGCTCAGGATTTACAGACAGTAAATTTTCATTGGTTATTTTATTGTTTTTAATCCTTTAAAAAACTGCTCCATGAAACCTGGTGAGCCAAATGCTGCCTTACTTTTAATGTGTTCAGCCTTACTGACTTCATTTTGGAGACTGAGACAAGCAGTCTTGTAAGGCTGGAAAAGTGGCCCAGCAAGTGGGCCGCTCATTTCAGGGAAGGTGGAAGGGAGGTGGATTCTTTGCCCAGAGGCGCTTGATTTCAGAGTGATACAGAGAACCTCTTGCAAGAAGCAGAGCCCCCTTGGAAAATAAGCTTTTTTAATCTTTATTTTCCACCTTTGTTTCTGCTTTTTGGATGCCCAGTTTTTGAGGCAGGCATTTTATTTTCCCATCTCTTTGCCTAGCTGCAAACTCATCATCTGGAATACTACTGCCATGGTACTACGTCTCAAAGAGCTGCCCAGGTATCGGTGAAGGTTTCCCAGGGCGCACAGCAGCCCTCTTTCACTAGTTTCTTTGAAATCATCTGGTAGCAGCAGGCAGAGATTTCCCCTTCGTGAATCACTTTGGCCTGTTCTCATGTTGCTGTGTTTCTTCAGGTTATTCTTCTTTTTCCTACTTTTCTAAGAGTTTCAGTGGCAACCTGGGGGATCGTTTAGTAAAGGCAGGCATTTTTGTCAGCCTTTTCACATGGATGATGCACAAAGAGCTGAACCAGACGCCCCCTCCCCGGGGCTGATTCAGTGCTGCACAAAACCCCTCTGCCTGCAGGAATGCTTGGGATGAGCTCTGCATTCCTTAGTGACACGGAGATAAGCGGAAGCATGGGGAGCACAGGAGAAGGCGAGGATGGTACCAGGCTGTAAAGTTTAAGAGATGAATGTTTCTTGCTGGCCGTGATCCAACTGATGAAGAATGAAACTATCCTGAAAAAATCTGGAGAATGGCTTTTAAGGCCAACAAAAGAAAGGAAGACTTTTGCAGGTCAGTTCACAGAACAAACTCAGGGAAGACATTTTCCCACAGAGAACAGGGAGAGACTGCAAGAACAGGATTATTTAGCCTGAGGTTTCAGAAAACGATGGGGTGTGTGCGTTGTCCGCTGCAGTAATGCATTCTGAAGGCAGCGGTGAAATCCCCTATGGAATTTGTTGTGAGTGAGAACAGACAGCTGCCATCTGACATGGGTAGTGTTTTACCCTGACCTGACTTTGGTTTAATTAAGCACCACGTACAGAATAGGGTTGCAGCTGAGCTGAGGTATTAGTTTCCTAAAGGATTTTGTTTTCATCTAAACAACATTCCTGTCCAGGATTTTGTCTCTGCATTGCGAAATTTCAGGGCAGACGCCCTTGTCCTGCTTTCACTCTTTCTGTAAAACACCTCACACATCTGGCACTGTGCAATTGGTAACTTGGTTACTACAGACCACTGAGCCTATGGTCTTTAACCCTATGTATAAATCAGGTGGGACGAACAAGCGAAAGCCAAGTCTAACCGGGTCATTGCATGCGTAAGGGAGGGTGTGGTACCCCGTGCGCATTAAGGGGAATGGCTGGAGTCTGGCTGGGACACGCTCCGTGATACGGGGTGGGATGAAAGATGACTCCCGGCTGTGGCTGGCCCCGAGCTGGGCTGGCGCCCGTGCCAGGCAGAGCAGGCGGGTGCAGGCCTCCTCTCAGGAGCTGCTCACTGTGTCCACCCTGGAATTACGGAGGTGCAGGAGTGCCCTGGGTCATGCCTTCCGGCTCCCACCTCTCCAGGGGCTGCCTGGAGGAAGCAGAGCTACAGTCATTGCCCCCATGCAGCACTGAAAGCAGCTGGATAAAACCAGACTCCTTTCCTAAGTGTTCCTTACCTGTCGTGGAAAAACCTTGCAAAGTGAGTGGAGCAAGGAGAGATAGCTGATGATCTAGAGAAACATGAAGACAGGACAGCAGCAAGGCATCGTTCCCTTAAAGCTAAAATGGCAAGGGTGGGGCTTGCAGCCGGCCGGGATGAGCTGGCAGAGCTCCTCCCTGTAGAGCAGCGGGAAATCTTTACTCGAAAGGCAGTGACACATGGAGTGAGACTGAGGGAGGGGCAGGAAAGAAAAAGGAAATATTTGATAGTTTCTCTGAAATCCCAGCCCCGACATTTGGACTGCAAGTAGGTGTGTTTGCTTAGCAGTAAAATGCGCCACACACTCTGCTAATGAGAACTACATTCAAAGTTCCCGTATCTCTGCGTGGATGTGTTCAGATCATTTAGACAACGGGTAGCAGCTACAGGGCTTCCCTGCAACGGTCGTGTGACAAGCTCTGCTCCGAGAGCGGCAAGCACAGGGCTGTGCTGCCCAATGAACAATTTAAGGGAGTCTGTCATTGCCAAATGAGGGGCTCTAATGCGGGCATGGGCACGATCCTGACTGCAACTCAGTAGCCAAAGTGGAGTCTGAGTCTGGAAGAGGGCTGCCAGTGGAAGAAGTGCTGGCACCAAGGTGTGCATCCAGCTCTCCCACAGCACCCTTGGGCAGGTTTTAAATATTGCAAGTGTTTGGACTTGGACTATCCCTTATAGGTGGTTCTCACACGCTGAGGAAAATACTTGGCCTGTGTCAAGCAAGTGAGATTAAGTCCTCTACTGAAGGAAAACTGGATGGTCCCTCAGCCTCTGTGTAAAAAGTGCTGAGGAGAGAGAAGTACAGAGGGCTGGGAAGCAGGCTGGATCAGCTCTTTCTTTTGCAAAATGTAAAGCTATAGTTTGTTTAAACTGGCACAATTCGGGAGTGATTCTACTGCAGCGTACTGACAGGCACTGGAGAAAAGCAGAGGACATGACAGAAAAATCAGGGCTATCCAGTCCCAGTGATGGTTAAGAATTATGCAGTGATTTCTGCAACATCTCTTGGTGATATGACACCACCTGTCCATTTTATTTCTTTAGATATGTGAAACCAGTTTTGGTTTGTCCAGCAGTTTCATGCATCCTCCTAGCTTCATTCTCTCCTTGCTTTACTGACCACTATGCATTGCAGGGCAGAACCAAATTTCTTTCAGCTCCCTGGATGCGTGTGGCTCCCTCCAGCAGGCAGAGCTGGCTGCTACAGATCTGGTTCCTCAGGCACAGTACCACCGAGTCATCTCTTTGCATTCTGCATTACATACATCAGTAAGATCATTTCTGCAGGCATTTCAGCTCCTAACTCATGAACAAGTTTAGTTTAGTCAGATGTCACAGTAAAACAGAGTAACAGGGACAGAAAATAGGAAGGCCTACACTCAGAGGCCTTTTTAACAAGCAAATAATTTCAAATAGTACATAAAGCATTTTTTTCAACCTGGAAATTAACAAAGTTCCTCAAAAGATCAACGTATTGAATCCAGTTTTGCCAAGATTAATGCTTTGGTTTTGGTGTCTGGTAGCTCCTCTGGCTTTAAGGGAACTACTTAAGTGGATGAAGGTAGACACGGGTGCTACATTTTTGAACAATGGTGTAATCAGTACTTGGGTTGTGATAGCTCAGTCTGCAGGACTTTGGAACACTGATGGAATGTTTTCTGTTCCCAGTACAAGTGTTAGACAAGTAATGCACCTTTAAAATACGTATTTATTCAGCTTTAGTTCTGTTAAATGCTGGCCTTTTCAACAATGGCCAGTTTAACAGTGGGAGTTGCATGGCTGTACCAGAGAAGAAACTTTGCTGTACTATATCCTCAAGTTACTTGTTCTGGATGCTTAAGCAGATTGTTGAAATTAAAAAATACTAGATTCAAAAATGCCCAGTGGCTAGACACTGTTTATTTAAAAACTTCCAGTGGTACAAAAGGAAAACAAAGACGATTTAATTTTCCTAGTGTTGATGATGGAGTTGCCATACTGTATCCAGTGACCTCGGCTTCAGTATTTAACAAAAACTGTAAATAGTCCAGTCATATTACAAGATAGATTGACATGTACAATATTTATTAGACAGCATTTAACAATCAGATTCTTTTTTTTAATTTCTGGTCTTCTTAGCTGTGGGGAGAAGCAGGTAGAGGGAAGAGAGTTTACTTCACCTCATTCCTGACCTCCAGTTAACTTATGAAACAGATCTTCATCCAGTGTTTCATTCTGGTCTTTGGAGCGGGTTGACAAGAAGATGTAGCCCCCAATATACTCATGGATGATTTTGCAGTCTGCGCTCAGGCACGTGAAAGCGATAGATACATTCTGATCAAACTCGATCGCAACCTAAAGAAAATACATAGGGCAAAATCAGGAACAGTGATACACTGCAGCTGGGGAAAAAGAGCAAGTGTGAGAGCACAGCTGGACCACAAATACTGTGATAAAGCAGCACCTGTCTCTGCTAACCAAGAGCTGTAAAGATTTCTGGGTCTGCAGGACGTGGAGTGTTTGGCTGCTTGTTTCTTAGTTTTCTGCTATGCCAGGGCCCTCTTGTGGTCAAAATCTTGTTGCTTGTTTAGGCAGGCAACAAAAAGATGCTTTTAACTAGTTGTTCTAATGACGTATAAAGTGAACACTGAGAAGAGCAGGCATGGCACTCCTGACTCTTTGTACACTTCACCAATAATGTTCAATATTGTCCATTTTTATGTGCTGACCTTAAACCTGTTTTTAGGGTCCAGGTTTTGATTTCCAAATACTGTCAGTTCTAAAATCCAGCAAACTGAGGTTAGTTGCTGACTGTGGATTCTGCCTTTTTTGAGAGAGATTTAAAGCAAACCCAACAGTTTTACCCAGGATTACAGGCTGTGGCACAGGGAGTACTGCAGGAGAGTACTAGGGATTGTATCTGGTCTCTCCTGGTTCCTACAAATGGATGCTGAAAACTGTTTAAGAAGGAAGAGTTTTCAGGCTGCTTGAATTACATCAGGTCACACTAGTTTCACCCCAGAAATCTACAATTTACAAAGCTGGCTTCAAGCTTTCAAACCCAAACTCTCCAGTGGACTGCTGGGCAACAGCTGGCCCCGCTGAGCAGCCTTCACCAGGGTCAGGAGCACCTGGGTATAAATCACACAGCGGAGCTTCTTTCTCGGGACCGCATACTGACGCAGAGGAGCTTGCACCCTGGCCTTGCAAAATCTCAGTTTGGGATTGGAAAGACAAACAGGGTTCCGCTATCCTCAGCCTGTAATAGAGACTGAATCACCACAATTTGGAGGATGATGCATGAACTAGACTATACAGAGAGTTTTACTGTGACAGAGCGAGAAACACAATGTGTTGGAATTTACCTTTGAGTCTCTGTATTTCACCCCATCAAAATCAAGGGCAACTTACAAAGAATAAGCTTGGTAGGAACTTTTAAACTGGAGATCTTTTAGTTTCTGAATTTTGACTACAGACTCTGTTAATAAAAATTTTAGACAGCTTATTTAATAACATGTCACAACACATTCAAAATCTTTTCACTCTGAGGTTTAAAAAGGTTTTCTGAAAGCATCCTCCAATGTCTGAAATGTAATGACTGAATGCAGAGAGCCATTCCAGTTTTACCTGGCGTATTTCCCAGTTCACATTCCACTGCTTCATGTTGGAGAACCTCCATGTTGTGATAGGATCTCCTGTGGCTATATCCATTCGTATCAGCCTGTTATAGGACACCCCAAGCACATCATACTTCTTGCTTCCTTTAAACCTGAAAAAAAAAACCCCAAAAGCCTGGGATTGAGGAGAGCTTGGACCCTTCTTTAGAACAGTATTTGTTATAAAGCAAAAATGTAAGCTGATGAACCATGGTATAAGATGGACAATAATCAGGCAGGTAGATCTGGCTGAAATCTTTCCAATTAATTGTCTTCTGCTAAAAAATACTGTTCTGCCAAACTGCATGAATTTGATTATATTTTTACTGGAAAAGTGTCAACAATAATTTTCCTTGCTTCATTTCATTAATGCTGAAAGATGTTCTTCTAGTTATATTCACCTAAATTATATAAGCCTATCAAAATAGATTTAATATTTTATATATCACCATTATCAAAACAACTGTTAGCAATATATGCATGTTTCTGAGTGTAAATCACATTACAAAAATATTGAGACATTTTAACATTTCAACTTTCTTCTAATTAAAAATAAATACAAAAGTATCAGAACTTCGGGGGGACACAAATTTCTGAGTTGGGACTAGCTAGGAAAAGATCACTCTGGTAAAGAAATTACCTTCCTATACCTTCATGCTGAAAGCTGGGAGAAATCTCATCTGACTGCTGTTAATATTTTCAGTATTTTTGATCCTGTTTCTGAACCTTCTCTCCTTCGATGAAGCTGGCACTTGGGGAAAGAATGTGACCTAGACTACAGTTTGTGCCTTACTTAACTCCCCCCCCCGCCCTGAGATACTGCCCATCAGTTTGTAGAAATTCACCACAAGATGTTTTCCTCACACAACAAAATGCAGTTTAGGTGTTGGGTTTGTTTGTTTGTTTAACAGAATTAGTGGTGACAGATGGGGCAGAACATCTATATCTATGTTTGTGAATTAAATAGTGACAGGGAACATTCCCGGGCACTGAACTCCTGTTCTGTTCAATTGCTAGAAGAGTCCCAGGCAGAATTCTGGCTGCAACCAAACAGCGCTCTCTCAAATGACTCCCAGGTACAGCTCAGGGGCTGGAACATCCAGGGACCAGCGGGATCTGGTAGTTCACATGAGGCTAATGGGTTTTGGGAAGTCAGAGAGTTTAATAGTACAGATGCGGGCTGTTCTGTGCCAGCTGGCCCCTGTGCCAGAGAACGGTTCCCAGCTGGTTCAATTTATACTGCAGATGATTCCTAAGTAGCCCTGGAAGAGGTGTTAAGCACAAATTAAGGAAGATGCCTCCAAGTATGGTTGTGTCAGTACTTTTCAGTTTCTTCTTCAGTTTCAGCCATATTCAAGGTAAGTGTCCAGGGAAACTGCTGTGAACACAACAGGACCTTTCTTGTGCTGACTGTGCTTCCAGGTTAACCTAAAAAAGGGATCATTTGCCATTTTCTTAATGAAATGCCAAAGAAATTAGCATTTTATCATATTCCAATGAGCAAGAGTTGGAGTGAACAGATATATGGCTAACCTGAGAACACCAACAAGACATGCATTTTTTTACATTTTAGTGAGTGTATGTCAATAAGGGTTTAATCCTAGTGCTATGTTACCTTCAGGCAAAACCCAACAGGTCTGTATGAAGGCAGACATAATGGAGAGTCTCACTTCAGGAATGGAGCTACTGAGTGCTACTGCTATAGAAAAAACCAGCAGTATGGAAGTTACGAGAATTAAAAAAGGTCTGTGGGGGAAAAAAATAGAGCATGTTTCCAGAACAGGGAGTTAAAGAACTTCCTGCAAACCACGGACCATGAACACGTTACGGCAGCTTGACATTGCTGTAACAGTGTGATTACCTTACAATGTAGTAGGATAAGCCAAACTCGGGGAGTGACTGCCATGCTTGAATAAAACGCAGCTTGGCCTCCACTAGGGACATCTGGGATACGTTTTGGTGGGCTTCCAGAATACGAGCAGCCAACTGGGGAGCACAGGAAGAGAGAAAGGTTTCAGTTGACTGGAGAACAAAAATACCCTTGCTTTCACTAAATCAAACAGCATTAGCTCTGATGCCATGTTCAGACACTTAGTTGTTACTGTTCATGCAGATGTACTACAGAGAGCACTTGGGGATGGGTCCTGAGCTACAAGGGCAGAACAATGCGGGAAGGTCTCAGTGTCTGGGTTTGTGCTGTGCTGGGTCTAGCTCCAGCATACTGCTCTGGAGACTGTGTCCTGAGGGTGGGTAGGCTGAACTCTTTTGCAGCAAAAGCAGTGGACAAGGAATTAGGTGGAGAGGAAGGAGAGGCATCCAGGCGAGGACAGGAAGACACTGTTATTTAAGATGTAGACTGTAACTCCCTGTCCTTAAAAACCTTCCTTTCTTACTCTGAAGAGACTTTCAGGGACAGCGTTATCAGGAGGAGGACATGAAGAGTGACTTAGGAGGCTGTTTGGATGTCAGAGGAAGACTTGGAAGAAGTGCCGAGAGACCTGTCTGTGTGTTCATTTTAAAGAAAAGGCCTCTTGCTAAATATCAAAGGGACAAATGAGTACTGCAAGATGATTCTACTGTATGGTTTCCAAATGCTGCTTCGATCCAGCCTCACCCCTAAGCAATCATTGGAACTACCCATCCCCAACCATCAAGCCATGCTCAGGATACCTGCTTGGACTTGTATTTTTTGGTATAACGTAGTGAGACGAAACATTCTGGTTTCATATCTATGCTTTCTGGATCAGAGACAGCCTGGGGAGACATGGTCCAGTTCTTCATCTTCAGAAACGAAAGGATCTTGTGGACCTCAGGATGGTAAGAGCTATCGGCCATTGTTTTGCCTTTCGAGGCTAAAACGCAAGCAGCCATCCACCGAGCGTATTGATTCTCCTGCAACAAAGACAATTGTTTGATATTTTCGGACAAACCATTTATGAAGGTGGCTACTGCTCACACATCCTTCACCGTGTGATAAAACCACTCTGGAGTTACTCCGCTTAATTTGCGTGGATGTATAGTTACCATAGTACTGTTGTTCTTCCCTGATTGGGCTAGCTCCACCTACAGGACTGCCTTTAGTTAAGTTTTAAATTTTCAAAGAAATACAATACTTTGGAACAGATTCTCTTGGAAATTTTATTGCATGACTGTTTTCCACCTAATGAACATTTTTACACCATTGGGATTGATACATTTCAATACAAATGAAATAAACTGAAATTGAAAGCAAATGTTAAGATCCTTATCACACTACCCTTGTCTCAATGGGGGGAGTTCTAATTAAGAAAAAAGAAGAGAACAAAACCCAAACCCCAGTCCTCTGAAAACACTGAAGCAAAGTATTGTAATTTCTTTTTACTTTTTTGATAGGATGTTCTTTTTTCTTTCCAGCAGCTTTACTTGGAAACTGATGATAAACATAGAATTACTGTCCTTTTGTCCCCTCAACCATAAAGCATTTGTTAGACCACCACATCATTCTTAAATTTTACTAAACACGTAGATAATACACCCTCTGCAGCATCCTTATTTTTCTAAACAAATTCTAGAACAGGACAATTGGTCTTCTAGACAATCTGGAATACAAACTTTCCCTTGTTTTATTACTCACGCTTTCGCATCTTAAATAGACTTCATTCATGCCATCAGCAACAGGAATTAGTAATTTGATTCCAAACTTCTTCGCTGCAACATTTACATCTGGTACAACTTCACATCCTAGATCACAGAGAATCAGGAAGAAATGGATTTATTTAATTACTACACCACTAAGTACTGATTAAGTCTAAAGAACAGTACTTAATGGCTGTTTTTCTTTAAGATCAAGGGCCAAGACTTTCGAAGGTAATGAAATGTTTCTGTTCTAGTTAACTGCCTGGTCTGGCTTGCCAGGGTGATGAACGCTCTGAGCTTGAAGAGCATGTTAGTCAATGTGGAAGAGAAAGGATCCAAGTGCCCTCAAAACCTCAGCCTGATCTTAGGAAACACTCAACACTTAAAATGGAGAGAAACTGATAAGATGATAGGGTAAAATTTCCAAAAGTGCCTAAGTGACTTGAAGGCCTGGACTGTATTTTCAGAAGCAACTTAGAACTGACAATGGGATGTAGATGACATCTATAACAGGGCTGGCCAATTCAGGGATCCCAGAGAACTCTGGGGACCTGGTATTTCATGTTGATGGTTCTATTACTGGCCTTCTGGATTCAGCTGGAGTCGAGGATGCCAAGGGACACCAAGGCTGTGGGCCACTTGGTGAGGTTCCAGTCACCCTGGCTAGTTTTACCATACATTTATCTGACCTTCTGAGGGTATGCAGATTGGCATGCAGAGCCATTTGTTCACAGGGGTCAATCTTCTTTCTATTTAGAAGTTTTCTTCTAGGATGAATCCTGGGCATCACTGGTTCCCTGACGCTGAACAAATGATGTCCCTGCAGGAGTAGATCTAGATGGAGGCTATATGTGATGCTGGTGTTTGCCGTGTGTTTAAACCTGGGGTTTCTCCTCCAGAAGTACCTACAGCTGGTTGTAGCTATGGAAATCCCCATGCATGAAACAAACAGAGAAGGTCTTGGAGTTGTCCCTGCACAGCAGTACATAGGTGCAACCTATGGCATTCTTGTCCACTGCATCATCCATAATCCTCTGCTACCAGTGTGCATTTGCCAAGGACAGAGGTGAGTACTACCATTTAACATAGAGTAAAAAAATTTGGAAATGAATGTGTCACACAGATCACATTCTCTACCTGACTCATCTTTTAAGTGAATTCAGCAGTACATGGCATTTTACAAGCCAGGTCCAGATAATCTTGGTTTGGGCTAAGCTATTGAATCCTTTTTGTTTAGGCCTCTTCTGCAAATGCACTCTGCCTGCTTAGGAGTGTCAGTAACTGAGAAAGTTCCAAGACTAAATGCTACTGTGCTTGCCTTCCTGAGTCTCGCAGGGATTCCTTGATTTATTCACTTCACGAATGCAATAGAGAAAGGGAAGAAATGAAAAGAAAATTCCTACCTTTTAGGTTTAGTTTCTCAATAGGTTCTCCCTGTGCGGATTCCTTGTTTTTAAAGTAAGATACTGAAGTGTCTTTAAAGACAAACCAATATGGCTTGATAGTTCTGAGTGACAGCTTCCTGGGCCTAAAAGAAAAAAAGAAATCACATTTGTTTTTATTGAAACGTAAAAATTGCTATGTTACTCACAAACATTACTGTAGATCTCAAATTGCTTTGAGGTCATACACGTGGCTTCAGTTGGGTTACTCATACTTGTGTCAATGAGGGGGATGGCAAACGCCTGGAACCAACAGTGCACTCAAGTTATCCCGGGTATGGATGTGTTTTTTACTCCAGATTCTAGCTGAATCCCATCTGTGATTTCTCTTGTTTTTCTTTCTCTTTATGTGTTTTTTCTTACATTTTTTTCTTCCACTCCTAATCAAAGCCATTCCCTTCTAACAGACTAATTCTGTTTTTACGTGAACTCAGTAACGCTAATGTAACACGCTAGTTTGTTCACATGCACTAGAATTAGCTTCAGTTTTTCATAGCTCCTTATCTAGAAGATTTGCACCCATAAAACTAACTTGAATTCATTAAACTGCAAGGGAATAGAGACCATCTTTTTGGCTTTTCTGAATAGTATCTAGCACAACAAAATTCTATTCCTTCACTAAGTTTATGGAGGTTCTGCAGCACTCCAAGAAAAGGTAATAGTTTAAACCATCTTCTTCCACTAGGGCAGTGTTACTCCAGCTCCTCACCCATGTATATAGATGGATATAATCTGCATTTTAATTATTTTACTTAATTTCAATACTTTGCTAATGCAAACTGATTTCTTTCATAGAGTAAATTTAAAAATACCTACTTTGGAATTGAGAATTAACTGACAGATACTAATGGTCAAACAAAATCATTGTGCCCACCCCACTTCTCTTCAGTAAGAGATAAAAATAATAATTAATTCTACTGAGAATGCACTAACAAAGCCATGTCGAGGGAGGGGGATAAAATCCTAGGTTCAATATATATCAGGAGAAACCCAGAGGTATTAGCACTATTTTAGTAGAGAAATACTTCACAACTAGCTACGAAGGTCAACAATGAAGTTATAAAGAAGAAAAAAGAAAAAAACATTCCACTGTCTATTTAGTACTTCCCTTTAAATCTAAGATGATGGTACAAAGTGTATACAGCTAACTGGAAAACAGTGATTTATTATACCCACTCTTGCCTTCTCCAGAGCCTTTCTAGAAATCCTAGGTTAGAATCCTTTCTAGAAAATGGCGATTTTTATGTTTAAATTAAAAAAATAACTTGCCTTTTCAGAACTGCCAAATATTTTGGCTTTTAATTTTCCAATACAGTGACATTCTTCAAAAATAATGAACTATAATTTTTTTAGACTAACAAAATTCTTTTTCTATCCAAAAAAGTTGCTGAAAACATTTTTGAAAGCTTTTTTGTTGTTGTTTTTGGAAAAAATACTGTAATTCTCCACCATATTGTCACCCACCTGAAAGCAGTATTTACTAGCGTGCTAATGTGGTGCATACTGTGAATAAATGTGAATAAAAGTTCACTATGTGAATAGACCTAGCAGCACGACATGCAGAGCTTTGCATTTACAATTACAATTAAGGAAATAATTATAGTAACAACATGCTGTTGTTCCTTTAAAGAAATGTTTTACACCTTACCTAGTTTCTACAATGTCTTAGGTTTAGTAAGTGATTCATCATGTATATAGGAATTTGTTCATGATGAAAAATAACCGCTGAGTGCTTTTAAAAGCAAACTGCTCTACTGCTGGGGAAAAATAAACAGTCCATTGTTAGAGGCGAGTAACTGACAGAACTTAAAAGGCTTAAATTCCCTTTCATCTTAAGCCACCTTAGTAATTTGACTGTCAAATACAATTCCTAATTGGAAATTAATAATTAACAATTCTTAACAGTTAACAACAGTTGAAAATTTTCAGGTGCAGTTTTCAGTTCACTGACTACAAATATGATTTGTCAACAGAATGATGAATATTTGTGCAACAGAAATCTTTACCTTTCTAAAACACAAGGACTGTTTAGTGATAAAAGGCATTACAGACTTGAGGTCACTGCAGTAATTTAAATAACCCATAAATCAAGATATCATAGTGGGATCGCACAAACTCCTGTTGATATTAGAAAAAAACAGACTCCATGTTTGGTCAGAAAGGGGTAATTTGTTTGTTTCTTTTGTTTAAAAAAATAAATAAATCCCCAGGGTTGCTTTCAGAAATTCTTCTCAGGGAGAGCTGAATGTTTTTTCTAGTTTTTCACTGGCAAAACCCAGTAAAATGTGATTGAAAACAAAATTGTAGACTCTCTTGTTTAGACATGATGATTGATGAGCACTAGGAAATATAAAGAACCTGGTCTTTTAATAAGCATAAGTATAGCTACCCCAGCACCCCAAAAGCTAGAACGATTTGCTGAGAATCTTGCTCAGAAGCAGTAAGAGAAAGATTTGAAGAGGATGATATTAGGCTAGTTAGAACTATCTGGTGTATTTGTTAATATATAACTGTAGGATCTACCATTAGATTAGAATGAAAAACTCAAGAGAACTCTTGTAGGGTTAAGCTTTTTGTTTTGTATGTTTTATTATTAGTTTTAATAACTCACCTAACTAGCCTGAGATTATCAGCAAGTTTCGGGATGTCTGTGATGTCCTCCTATCAGGAATAATTAGGAATAATTTTAGTACAGTGCACTTTGTAACCGCCTGTTAAGTCTGTTAAAAAATCAGGAACCAGGTAGGCTCATCAGAACCAATGCATTTGATTAATTTGAAGCCATTCTGGAATCCGAAAGGACATACCAAAACGTTACTTGCGTTTCCACCTTCCAGTGTCACTTCCAGATTAGAAAGTGCAGCTTCTACTTCATCTACTTCTGATTCACAGGTAAAATCTTGTGCCTCTGATGATAATGATAACTTGCTTACATGATACTAAAATAAAACATCAATATCAAATCGTCAATGTTAGCAACACACAGTCACAGCATATGAAAATAGGCCATTTGGTCTTCTGGGTCTTGGACAACTGCGTAAAGTTCTGCAGCACAGAACCCTGGTTTTTTTCACAAGGAAACAGGTAAGTCCACCATGATCTCCAGTGCAATTACACATAACAGTTTCCTATTTTAACTGCCGGTGTTTGTATTCCTTCACTGTGTAATCATGCTGTTCTGTGAGGCTGACTCAATGCTAACATTTCCATCCTAGTACTGCCAGCTGTAAGTGCCATCCACACCAGGTGGAAACTTGGCAGCGAACTTCTGTGGTGTTCCGCAGTGGCAGGCCGTGAATTTTTTGGCAGCTCTGTTTACATTTAAAAGGAAGGAATTCATTATTAATAAACATTTGTGCCTTATTACCTACAGTCAGGGACTAAGCCACACTAGGCCATGTTAAATTTCTGTGTATCCATAGTGTCTCTATCTTCACATTGTGCTACAGCTTTTCTTCAGTCTGTTGTGAACATATGTATTTATGTATTAGAGAAATTTTCAGGAAGACTGTGTGAACGGGTGGGGCAGTAGCTGGTATGGGAAGCAACACTTCATAGTAGTCCCCTTCAGAACAGACTGGTATCAAAGTTACATCCTGGGTATGGTTTGCTTTAGATAATGTTAGTAAATGGTTCCATAATTGTATGCGTCAGTTTGAATAATGGTGTGCTGCTACTGAATTAGTTGGTTTAGTTGATGGGTGCTGCTTATTGTTTCTCACTCAAACAGCAGACCCCCAATCCAAGCAGAGCTATTGGCCTGGGCTCTATCCTAGTCTTGTCCTAGCTTGTGCCTGCCTCCCGAGGAAACGGGTTTTGCAACTTGGATCAAGTACGTGCCTGTAGTGCCGCGAAGATCAGCATTTCTTCCTCTGTGCAGTCAATTTCTTCTAACAGAATGGCCCAGCGGGCTTGTTCATATATTTGGTTTATTCGCACTGCATCATACTGTAGCAAAAAAGAACAACATTGGTCATTAATGACCATCAGGATATAGATTCATGATCAGCTGCAACTGATCTAACATTGGGCTGAAGCCATAAATGTTGTTTCCTTCCTCCCCCCACCTCTGCCCTGCTGTGTGTTCCCATCCTTCCCTGTACTAGCTCGTGTGATTGTGTCTAGGGTCACAGGGGCTTGCTGATCCAACAGAAAATTAATCAGGAATCCTTGGCTGAAGCAGAAAGGGAGATTAAGACATCCCCTTTTGTGCTAGCAGGCCTTGGACTGGCTTAACTGAAATGTGAAACCACACTATGAGTGTGAAAATAATGTGACACGGCTGATATGAATGTGACGTTCAACAGCTTGCTACTGCCAAAAGACAGAAACTCTTATTCCTCACTTCCCCTCTTCTGCTCTTGGCTTTTTCGGTTCTGGCTCTGTCTTTGCACTGGCTTGACATCTGTCAGATCCTGCTGTGAACTGCTTTAATTCACTATCCATTTTTTGGATACTGATTGTTTCTGATTATCTACTTGGTTAATAAGCTGAAGTGACTCACAGAAATATTCAAGCCCCAGAGCTGGTGAAAGGTAGGTGATGGGAGGGTAAACCTTAGAGCGTGACCTCTCCCAGTAGTGGTGAGCTATTAAGTTGCCTGAAGCTGTTTTGGGTTATTTCATCCTACGGCTCCATGGCTGGCTGGGGCAAAGAAGGGAAATGTTTGGGCTGCTGACGTTGAGACACGTACTTGAATTTTAGTGGGGATGGCATTTCACCCCAAACCATGTCACCTGAACTAGAAAGAGCCCTTCTGTTTATCTGAGGTGCCTGAAATGAAAGAGTTTTACAGAATTTACAGAAAATAACAATGTGAAGGCCGAATCCTCTCAAATTCACATTTGAACTCTTGTTGATTTACAGTGGTCAATGATCATGCTTTAATTTCACTAAATGTATCACCCAAGCCTTAAAAACACTGGCTTAACACAACCACTGTGACTGACTTTTAGTGGAAATAAAGGCAAACTAGAGGCAACTTGCGAAAAACGTTTAAGTGATTTTTGAAGACTAAGTCTTCTTTTCAAATGGGACTTAAACACTTTTGCTGAACTTTCCAAAGGTATTTAATTGCCCAGTTACATTGAAACAAACTTGATTTAAGTGCCTGAGTGCTTCTGAGGGCTTCAGCCCAGAAAAACTGAATATTCAGTGAAGGGCAGTGGAACATAAATGTCACTTTTAAGGCAATTTTAAAAAATAGGGCTTATACCTTTACATCTTTTAGGATACTGTTGGTTTAGTTTTCCCTGTAATTTTTCTTGTTAAAAGAGAGGCAGAAAGTAAACCAGGCCCTCTGGAAATCTGGATATTGTTTCTGGTGCTCTTCAGATCTCATCTTTATACTTAAGATCTTATTTCATGTGAGGAACAGTGATTCAGTGTGCAGAGGGGAAAAGTGCAGCCTTAGCTGAGGGGAAGAAGTTGAATTTGATCTCTGAAGGGCCTGTAACAAATCCTAGCTAAAATTCGGTATCCTTGTGCTATAGCTCCTTGACATGAAAGCAGGCAAACAATGAATAGCAATAAAAACAAAGCTCTTACTTTTGGATTCAAATCAAAGAAAGTGTAATATTTAAAGCGTAAAAGAAGTTGATCGTCCTCCAGAATGCCTTGTTCCATAAGTGATCGAGATGAATCTAGCCAGCTGCGGAAGAAAACAACCCACAGATTCATCTGTACAGGAAAAACTATCACACCTGCAGAGCTCCAATGTACTTGTGAAACAAAAGTGGGAACAAACAGCTCTAATTCCTGCAAGTCTGGGGAAAATTCACAGAACTGGAGAAGGTGGACATTCATATGGATTTCCAACTTTCATTGTATAAACACAATACCTACAATCTTCCTATTTTTTTCTCCAGCACTATTCAAAACATCAGGAGTAGATGCCAGAAACTGAGCGGTAACTAGTTATGGGGTGACCTATGCCAATAAGATTCTTTTTTCTTGATTTCCAGAAATGGGAGGTTCATTTAAGTCAGGCAAAAGTCTGCCTGTAATATTTAGAACTCCTGCTTTTCATTTCAGTATTTGCTGTTTTATAATTCTACCTACTTCTGTTCTCCAGTGAAATCCAATGAAAATATCAAAGACATTGTTACATGCTCCACAGATCTAAAAATGACAATCCATATTTTAATGCTAGAGAGACAGTCCTCTTAAACACTTGCACCACTAAACCCCCTAGTGCTCTGTATTCTTCTATGGTGTACGATAAGCTATGTTTGCTTGTGCATAATTCAGTAAGTCACCTATTTGTAATGCATTAGAGCTTCACTGAATTTATCCACGTGCATTTCCACTGTCAGTTTAAAGCCTTTAGAGTTTGCCTTAGAGTTTGCTATCCAAACTGTCCTTTAGCTGTGCCCACAACGCTAAACTGGATTTGCCTTCCTCTAACAACAGAATTTAGTCCAGAGCCTGCACCATCACATCATTCACCACTTTAAAACAAAATAGCCTAAGCAAGAATGTTGAATAAGGAAAAAAGATTAAAAAGAGTAAGTATTTCTGAAACAAAACCTAGATCAAAGCATGTTTTTAAGTATCAATATATCCATATATCAGGGGTTTGTTTTCAAATTCTGCTTTACACTTAGAAAGCTGGATTAATGCTACCCTTGTTAAGCCAGCAAACAAAGATCTCAAAGAGAGGCATCTTACCCTGCACTGAGTTTGGCTCTGTCAGCTAAAGTCCGAGGCTGGTACATCTCTGCTAGTGTTTCTGGAGAGCAGTTGGGATGACTGAAGGCGAGGATGCTGCAGTTCTGCTCAGTCAAGGGACTGTCGCTGAACCAAGTAATGGTAGAAGAAGCTGGTGTCCCACTGATGGGATCATAAATGGGTGTCATGGTTTTACTATATAAACCTGGACTGCCTGCAAGTTAAAAGAGTAATGTATTATGCCAGGGAAAACGGCCTTCAGACTTAGGTAGTCTACCACTTCCCACCGTAGAAGACTAACCCCTTTTTTTCAAGACACTCTCCTATCTCTGCTGTTTACAGCAGGCCTTGTCCTTTCACAGGTGAAGTGACCTCCGGGACAGAAGTGCTCTTCCTTGTTCTGTGAAATATCTCAGTTGTGTAGGAGATAGGAAACACATACTTTCAAGCCTTTATTTCTCCTTTTCCTTGCAGGTTGCCAAAATTGTTGACTATTTTAAGAGTGGTCTCACATTTTCAAAGAGGAGCAGCACATCCTGTGTACAGCTGATCACCTGTTTTCTGGTATGGCCTTTCTCATATCAATGGAAAGGAAAACATTTAAAAAGACAACAGAAAAATATTGATACATTGGAGATTTCAGTAACTTCTTGAAGCCACTTATTTCAGGCCAGCTGCATCTCTCTGACCACCATCCTACACTAAACTGGTCTCCCTGATTTTAATTGTTTAGCAAAGGATTTCTTCCTCTTTTTGATTTTCAGTCAGAAGAACAAAATCATATTGGTTTTCCATTACCTGATAATCCAGAACTCACTGGAGAGTCGCACAGGTTTAAAATATCTTCTGTAACTGCTTCTTTGCTGTTCTTGTCTTTTTTCTTTTTCTTTTTGAGTGCATCTTCTGATTGCTTCAACAAAGAGAGTTCTTCTGACCTTCTAATATCTACAATGGCAATTTGGGAAGTGAAGCAAGATGAGGCATTTGAAACTTAGCAGCTTACATCCAAAAAAAGCCCACGGTTGGTAATAGTATTTGGGGAAGCTCTGTGTTGCAATCTGAATTTTGTTTTTAGCAGGTTGAAAGCAGTAGCCATGGAAAATCCAGTAATTCAATAACAACACCAAAGACTTTGGGCTGTGAGAGTGAGTTTTGACAGGATTTAAGCCTGCTTTTGTAGCAAGCATAACTGCATTTTAGAACACCAGGGAAAAACTCTTTCTCCCTAATGGCTCTGCAATCACCTTTGAGCATAATAACCTCAATGTCTGAGGTTATGAATAAGCAAGAACAGAAATGGAACCACTACATTTGAAGTTCAAGCCTTCTATTATTCGCTTAAGAATTTTATATTTCACATACAAGATTCTGTCTTGGCTATACACTATTCCCTAATGTACTACTGATTCAGACATGTATTGCCAGTTGCAAACCTGACACTCTGTTTCTGAAAAACACTTTTATCCTGGGGTAAGCAAAGACATTTTTGACAGTATTCACTCATGAGAAGAGTTACAGGGTTCCTGTACTGACTCAATCTGGAAGAAAAATGTGGGTAGAAATACTTATTTCGGCCAAATGTCAGTTGAACAATTATGGCATCATTTTATCAGAGCTGTTAAATGCAATAAAGACATACTATCCCTTTCACAATCCAGTGCTAAACGATGAAATTGAAAGCTACATTGTGGTCAATATGAGGTGGTAAATTCCTTCTGAAGATGAATCTGTTATTGGCCTAAGCTTTGAAGATCTAAATTAAAGAATCCCTAAAACTAAGGGATTCTGAAGACTGTCTGCAGACTCGACTTATCCCTGTGGATCACAAGCACACAGATCTGGCATGCTCCAAAACCTTATCTCTGCTTGGAGGTGCTCCATTACTGGAAAGAGCAGAGACATGGGGACTCAGTGCTGCAACACATTCATGGGCTCGTGTGGGGTAGTTGGGCATGCCCTGACCTGAAGAGGTTGGGGCATATAAAAGTTTTGAATGTTTAAAACATGCTCCTTCTGAAGTAAATACATATAACCAACAGGCCAAGTTGAATATCATTAATGCTAGTGAAAGTAGGTGATAAATCAGCTGACACCAGTAAAATTGCCTACAGTGAAAGCTGGTATAAGAGCTTGATAAGCTCAAGCTCTTAGTCAGTGGCATAGAATAAGCAGGACTGAGCCTCGCTCAAGGAGGACAAGGATCCCTACACAACCATCAACAGGACTTTGACTATCCAGTACTCCTGCAGCTCATGGGACACATTTCTGACACTGTTTGCCTCAGTTATCACAAAAACCGAGAACCATTGACATGCACTGGATACTAAAAACCAAAAAATCTGTCTTTTGATCTTGGGTCAACTCAATCAGATTTCTCCTTGAGCTAGACAGTTTTGTGAGTAAGGACTTCACATCAAACCAAAGTCACCTGATAAAATGCTCCAACTTAGCTGCCAGAGGGGATTTAGCTTTACTTACTGAGAATTTTGCAGATGTCACTGACAGCTTTGAATACCACAGAAGAGAAGCTGACTTTCAGTCTCACAGTCTTCATGTTTGGCAAGCGAAGCCGCAGCATTTTGTGCTGAGTAGTAAAGAACAGCTTAGCATCTGCCTGCACCCCGCATTTATCGAGCGTCCAGTGGGTTTTCAGAAGCCAACATTTTTTTTGCTCCCACCAAAGAGCATAATCCGACCAATCTTGTGGTATTTCTAGGAGAATACAAAATGGTTACTAGCAAACTATGCAGCAAATATATTTAAAAACTTTGTTTGGAAACAGTGCTCTGCAAACAGGAGAATTTATTTACATTAAAGTAGCAACTACAGTTCCTGAGACCTAGACCCCATTTGCTGAATACTTGTGGTGGTCACTGGGAACTAACTTTGTTTTCCCTGAAAAGTTAACCTAGGTGCTGACTGTGGCACTGCCTTAATCTTGCAGATGTCCACAGGGAAAGTGCACCTCCTGAATCTGGTGCTATACATGGTCCAATGCTGCTTGGATTGTGCTGGGATATGGACCAATAACAAGGGTACCCACTTTGCAACTTGATAGTGCAAGCTGAAAATCCTCCCACAAAGCCTTGTGTGCACCCAGATGGGCACAAGTTCTTTCATGATCTCCTGGGAACAGCTCATCTCTATACTGTTAAGAACCAGCAATAAGACCCTTGAAGCCTTGGTGACACACTGCTAAGGGCTATTCTCAGCTCTTCTCTGTGGCTGCACAGACTAATAAGGATGCTCTCCTGAGTGCAGCCCACTTATGACAACTTTACGGTGGCAACGTTCTTTAATCAGGGAAAAGAATTATTATTTTGGGAGTAAGCCCTGTGACAATCAGGAAAGAGTTAACAACCTCTCTAACAAGTAAGATGACCTTCTCTACCACACAGGATGCAGAAACTCATAAGAGAGGTAGAAACTTGCAAGGGAGGTAGAATGGGCATGGTGTGATAAGGTACAATTAAATCTTTTATTAGTCTGTGCAGGAGGGCAGGCTGGTGTGACAGACCAGGGATTGACAAGGGCTGCCTACAAAAACTTCTCAGAGAAGACAGGCCTGCCAAGAGATGACTGTCTTGTTTCACTAATATGGACCTGCCCGTGTTGTGCTTCAGCAAAAAATGTTTGTGTATTTTGTACTTTGAAAACATACAGCTAAAGTAAGGCTTGCTGAATCCAGTACAGATAGAAGACTTTGTTCATGACTTATATTAAGAGGTTTGGAGGGGGAGAACAGTGGCTTTTCTCTGATTACTCTTGAGCAGTAAGCTATCCTGACCTGAAAGGTGTCAAAACCTTGAGTAGGTCAGCATGAGAAGCACATGCGTAAGGAAAGAGATGAAGCATTGCTCCTCTCAGTTCCATGGGGAATTCCAAGATTAGATGACTTCCCAGGTGCCAGTGATGTGTAGTAGCAGGCAAAGTTTCTGTGTGATCTTGGCCAAGTTGTTTCAGTCTTCTGCATAATTTCTCGTTCCTCCTCACCAGCTCTGCCAGATAGAAGATATTCCTCAGCGTGTCTATAGCACAGTAGAGCCCTGTCCTATTTTGGAGTTTCTTGGTAAAAAATTGCATCTCAAGAGAGCTGCTGACAAAAATCACTTAGTTACAGATTTGCTTTAAATATTATTTAATATAGAAAGCTTTTTGCACTAGTTGAGTACCAGTTACAAAAATACTGAGAAAAATTAATCTTCTGACCCAGTGAGAACTCCAGCTACCACTGGTTTGCTGGCTGAATTTTGTGTGCAAGTATACACAAAAGTTGGTAGAAATGAATCACAGATATGCTACCTGCTTTAATGCTGGAAAAGGGACTCCCTGATAAAATCACTATCTCCAAGTACAGCTTTTCCATCACAAAGGGTTTTCGTGTAAAAATGTCTTTCCATTGAATGGGAGCCTTTTCTGGAAAGGATATCTCGTGCATCTCCCCTTTGTTTCCTTCAAAACCCTTGTTTGAAAATAAAACCATTCATTTGGCAGTAAGAACTCTGAAATTAAGTTGCCAATTTTAAATTTCTTGACACTATTTTGCTGAAGCGTTTTGTTATAGTTCAGTTTTTCTCTTCTTGTTTGTCTGAAGTCAAGCTATGTAAAAAAGACTGAAGTTTCCAGGAAATTTTTTTTACTTTTGTTTTGTTGACACAAATCTTGTATTTCTAGAGCAATGCACAGAAATGCAAAGCTCATGGTGTTCCCACTTGGTGAGTTTATTCTAGCAGACAGGTTCCTTTTTGTGTGAAGTCAGTGACTGAAGACTTCTAGATTTAAGAATCCCAGGAAAAAGAACAATATTTGAAGAATGAGTTGCTTATGAAAACCCCGTGGCATTGATAGAACGATCAAATACCATACTCCCTTGTCTGTATCTATCATTCTGTAGCCTCAGAGTACAATAATTATTTTGGGAGGCAGCTCCATTTGATGGCTTTGAGTTAAAGAAACCTAGATTCTCTTATTGCCTGTAGCGCTGACTTGCTGTGGCTGTACACAGGGTATTTCACCTTTCATCTCCTAACTTTGACTCAGCCGGTCTCTGCTCTTCACAGCTGTTCCCTACTGGATATATGCAATGGATAACGTGGCTCAGATTTTGGCTAGAATGCTACTATAGCACAGGAAACAGTAACTTCTGAAATGCCTTTGTTACAACTAATCCTGTCTCTTTGACTGCTACAGATGGATAAAGAGGGTATCAGCTACCTTTATCGCCCCTCAGACAAGCCACCTATAAAGTCTATCTGGAAAGGGAGTTGAATAGTTAGTCTAGTCCAACTATATTTATCTAACGGGAAGACAAAAACAAAGTTTTGTTTGCACTGTGATAGTACAGAGGCTTTAGTCACAGCCAGAGAGGGGTTCTGGCCACATAAAAACCCAGAGCCTGCAGCACCTACACACTCGGTGTACCGCTATGAAGAAGTAAGTGAGACAGTGCCATTTCAAAATGCGCGGGAGCCTCTTTTTGTAGAAGGAAAGCTGCATGTATTATTTTAATAACACTGTGTAAATTAAACAGGTCTTTACTCACTGATTTGTTCTACTAATTTCAGCATCACTCCTCCAATATGAAGGTCCCCTGTGACCCGTAGTAAAAATTCCTTTTGTACCTCTTCGTAGTGATGATCAACTGTCACCAAGAGCTCCCAGGAATGAGACCCGTATTCACTTGAGGAAATCATTTTGGAAAGGTCTATGTAAGCTCTGCAAAAACAAAACAAACAAGCAAAAAGGATATTTTCCCTCCACACTCTGAAACAAATGCATCTCTCCACAGTCTCAGAATACCTCCATGCTGTCAAGACTTTGCAGTGGCCTTGGCTGGAACTTCAGATGTGTTACCTTGTTACCTCTGAACTAGACTCTGCTCTTGTGATTACTCTTGCAAGATAGGCATGTGGAATTTTTTGGTTTTATTCTAATTCCCCCCCCTCCCAACTCAAGTATCTCCAGCTGGGTAAAGATAGCCCAGTTTTACCTGGTTTTCCCCACTATACAATGCTAATCTGCCAGTCCGGACACCTAAAGCCTGCAGTTGTGGGTGGGATCTGTTCTGGCAATCTGTCCAGTGAACAAAGGAATTTCGTTGACTTGTACACTTACAGCTGTAATTTTCATGCAAATGAAAGTTTACACTTGCAGTTGTGCCAGCTTGGTCCCACTGCAGAGAGTAGTTTTACCTATTTGGGTAGATGTGAGGGGAGGCAAATAACTTTAATGGCTCTCTGCCAGCAGTATCCAGGCACAGAACTGCAGTTTCTGCTGATTGCCTGCTTGCACAGAGGTGTAGGCATGTATTCTGTCTCAGCGGGGTGAATCGTCTTGAGATCCCACCAGCCTCCTGCCAGGACAGGTAAACAGTAACCATGCCAAGCCAAACTAGAGAAGATGCTCAAAGTAGAAGCTGTGGTTGTCATCAGCAGAGTTCTGCTAATTACTGAAGAAAGAGCTTGTAGGTATAAGGTGATGCTGCAGGAATGATTTGGGATATTTAACCAGTGAGAAGATACCAGATTAGCACTCAGTTCAGTGTCCTGTTAAACTGCACCCTAAGAAACAAGCCTTTGCAGTTGAAGCTTAGGCAGTAAAGCGGATGACTTCCATTTCTTGCAGACTTTCAGCAATACCTGAGAACCCAAGTCACAGACAGACTGTTAAAGGTGCCATACACAGACTGCTTCTAACATAAAAGATAACTAGGATTTGTTTACGAAGAAGGCTAGAAGGGATGTAACAATATTAACAGATTTCTGTCGATCTTTTTAAAAAGAAGTATTTAGTAAGTTAAAACCCTAAAAGTTAGGTCAAAACCAGAAAAATCAAGAACTGTTGTCACAGGTGAGGAGTGAGAGAAGGAACGACCTTTTCCAGGACTGACTGCAGGACAAGACCAGACTAGCTTAGGTTACACTAATGTAAAATTAAGCTAAAGGTTAAATAAAGCGTGCCTGGAAACAGGGTGAAAATTAAGAATTTATAATAGCAAAGGTTTATGTTACCAATTAGATAATAAAAGGGGTTTTCAGTGCCAAAAGATACTACATCAGGGCAGAGCCCAGTTCAATGTTCATCTGGAGGTTCCCTTCCAGAGGTGCAAGGAGGGTTTTGCAACTCAACAGCCAGCCTGTTACAGCTTAACCTTCCCCAGACTTCCAGGTGTTATTCATGTTTCTTAACATCCGACGGTTTAAGAATTTCAACAGGAAGACTTTAGATATTTTGTTAAATTACGTATCATGCAGTATTTGTATTACAGAGTACGGCATAAATCACAGACGTCTAACTGTTTCAGTGAAGTTCTTTTAAAATCCATTCTCAGAATATTCATGTTGTAGACTTGGTTCCTTGAACTCCTTCGGGCCTAGCCCACGCCTGGTGTCAACCCTACTGATAGAAAATTTGGTATCAAAGGGATGATAGAAACGTGGTGGTAATGACAAATTCTACTAGTAAGGAAAAGTGATTCCAAAGGTAAAGGCAATGAAAGTGTATCTGTTAAAGATTAGATTGCCCCCCCCCCCCCCAATGAATGACAATACAAACAAAACAATCTGTCCGGCTCAAAACCATCCTTTTAGGGGAAATTCACCTTACCAAGGAGTTTCACTAGAACAGTGCTGGGAGTCTGCCCTGAAATTCTAAAATCATGAAACTTATAGACAGCCCTAGCTCAGAAAACTGCAGCTTCATAATCATATGACTCCAAGAGGCTAATTTACACTGAGGAAAAAATGCTGTTGTTAATTATGTTCTTGGATGTGCCAGCCTACACCTTTTCACCAAACAGTTACTAAACCAACAAAGGTTGATATTTATCCAAGAAGTTTGTTTGTTTTGCCTTGGTAAATAAAGACATTGTGTTGGAGGCTGGAAAACACTATGGCTCTCCTGCCTCAGGGATAGAGCTGGGATTTTGAATTTGTGCTGCTGTGTGCCACGTGGATGTACTAGCTTAGGTGCGCACCGGACCAGGGGGGACGCGGTGGAGGGGAAGGGCTGTGCCTCTCCTGAGGGCACAATGTCCAAGAGACAGCTCCTGAGATGGTCTCCCAGGCAGATGAGGCTTTCAGCACAAGGGCAGTGCAAGGTGTAGAGAACAGTTATCGTTGCACTGTATTCACAGCAAAACAAAAATCCTGCCTTTAGAAAAGTCAAAATGCCACTAGTCGCTCTCCTAAGCATCAGTAACAGCATTAAAAATACATAAATCTACAACCGGCCTAAGCATGAGAACGACGTGCTTTCATTTCAGGAGCGTGGGTATGAAATCTGGCAGGGCAACTATACTTTTGCCTACGCTACAGTCCACTATAAGCCAGTATTGTTACTGAAAAGAAGCCATCTCATCTGCCCTCTTGTGCCAGCCAAAACATTTGGGAGCTGATCTGGATTTTTTTTTTTTTTCTTTTTAAATTTGGTTTAGCTTCCCAGGCTAATTCTGCATACAAATGCTTGTGCTGACACGGGTGAAAATGAGCAGCCCAAGGGGTGGGTGCAACTCTTGCTTTCATTCACCTGGCTTGGAAAACCATGGCCTCAGCGCAGCTAATCCTGGCACTCCACCATTCCCTAAAGCTGCTCTCTTCCCCGTTTCCTCTTCAAACCAGGAGGTTTGATGGTTAGAAAACACAAACACTAGTAAATCTATCACAGAACGCAGCACAAAGAAAGTCCACTCTCAAAAAAGAGGCAAGCTAAGCAGCAAGGACAACTAAGTATTGTATTAAAACCCAACCCAACGCGAACTGCCGGGGCAGGCTGTGCACGCTCCCTGCCTTAAGACCTTCAGGTCACGACTGGATCTGCTCCGGGAAGGCGCCCCAATTCCCGGGCTCCACGTGGGCTGCAGCTGTATGGCCTGTATGGCACAGGGAGATCAAAAGGGCCAGAAACATGTCTTCAGGCTACTGCTGACTCTCCTCAGTGTTTCTACAGAGCATTTTAGCCAACGCAGCTATGAAAAAAGCAGCAATTACTCTACAGATCAAGCTCTTGGCAAATTTTGGTCCTTACAGCCCCGGACTTCAAACTTTGTGTGGCGATCCGGGAGGGTGTTAGTCGTACCAGAGCGGGAGAGGGTCCACTGGAAGGTGACGGGGGGAAACCCGGAGTACGGTGTCTCCCTGAGTGTTTCGGAGACAGGCAGTCCCTGGCATCTTTCGGGAGGTAACTGCTGGGGCAGAGGGGCGGGCAGGCGCCAGCCCGCGCTCCCTCCCGCCCGGCTCCGCGGCAGCGCCGGGGGAAGTGCCAGGCTGCCGCGGCTGCACTGACCCCGGGGAGGCGGTGCCGCGCGGGGCGCCGGGATCGGACCGAACCGCAGCGGTTACCAGCGCCCCAAAGTCGCTAAAGGCTAAATAAAGATAGTCTGGTCGCCCCGCATTCCTCCTCCGGCCCCTCGGCGGGTCCCCACACGCCGGGCGCCGCGGGGCAGGCAGCAGGGCCGCCGCCGTGCCTGCGCCGGGCCGGGGGGACGCACGCTCCCGCACCGCCCCGCGCTGCCCGCCGCCGGCGGACGGCCCTTCCCCGCGCCCGCTCCTTCACTCACTTGCGGTCTCCGGTGGCAGCGCCCTGCCCGGCCTCCCTGCCCGGCCTCCCTGCCCGGCCTCCGCTCCCGCCGCCTCCACCTGGCGTCTGAGCGACGGGGAGGGGAGGAGCGGCGCCCGGCCCGGCCCGGCCCTACCGCCGGCGCCCCCGGGGGAGGCGGCCCTTCCCTTCCCTTCCCTTCGCTTCCCTTCGCTTCCCTTCCCTTCGCTTCCCTCCGCCCCGCTCCCTCGGCGGGCACCGCCGCGCCGGCAGGTAGGGAGAAGCCGGCGGGGAGCGCTGCCCGCCCCTGTCCCCGCCGGGCGCCCTCCGCCCGCGGGCTGCCGGGCCCCGCCGCCCGCGCCCTTCCCCGCCGTGCCCCTGCGGCAGGCGCGGCCAAGCTTGCTGACCCGCCGGCGGGGTTTGCCGCGGGAGTGGCCGCCGCAGGCACGGCGCTGCTCGTGCGGCTGGAGCAGCCGGTGAAAAAGCTCTTTCTGGTGGAGGTGGCTGGGCCACGGGTGAAGGCTGCCGGGGGAGCGATAGCTGCCCTCGAGAAGGAAGAGTGGCAAAGCCGTATCTGAAATACTTCCCTATCGCCCTTTCAGGAGGTGAGAACTGCCACAAAGATGCCAGAAATATGACTTAAAAGTTAAATATTAACTTTAGGGCAAGTTTCACATATATATGAGACTGCTTTAAGACAGATTAGTGTTTGAAAACGCAGCTAGGTAGACATAAGCCACTCTGTAGCGACCACGGCTAAAAGGTTTCCTCCTTCTGTCCTGAAAGCCCTCCTGTCTGACCCTGGATGTCGGGTTGAAACCATAGAAGTGACAGCGAAGCGGCCGCTGGAGCCGCACTCAGGCATGCTGCAGCGAGGAGGGCTTGTGGGGGGAACGCCACCTCATTTATATTTAACTGCAACACCATAACTCCGAGGCCATGGAGCCACATTGGGTGTACGAGGGGTTGTTGCTTTTAGGCTGCAGTTGTTGAGAGATTTGAGACTAGTCGGGGAAAATAAGTTCAGTTCTGAGGGTGCAATGCCAAAGAATAGAAAGGTGTGTTTGTGACGTAGGCATGTGTTACGATGCACAGAATAAAAGCGGGGTGAAATGACTGGAACCAGGCAGGTGGTGGATTCCCACAGAAAGCCTTTCTTGTCTTAAACTTTTGACTTGCTTGGTGGTATAGTGACTAAAAAACCCCAAACCAACAACAACAGGAAAGAGAAATAGAGAAAATAAAGGAAAAAGTTCTTTCAGATTAAACTCATATCTGGCAAAAAGAGCCCCCAGAGGCTGTAGAGGTATAAAGGATGCATCTTTGACACTCCATGGACAACAAACAGTTACTTTCATTAGAACAGATCAGATGCAAAGTTGCCAAACCACAGATAAATGACAGGATATTTGCTCCCCTTATCGGTGTCCTAGACTCAGTCACTGAGCTGCTCTGGCCACACTCATCTCTGCAGACTGTGCGTGCGCCAAGATTGTGTCAGTATCGGGCATCCTTTGAGGCAGGAACCGGAGAGCTCATGCCTTTCAGGGCTCTCGGTCACCTGAGGGCACAGATAGGCCTTTCATTGCCCCAACCAGACTCACCTGGGACCAATTCCAGGAGCTCTAGTTAAGCTCAGGCTAAGGTCTTCAGTCCTTGCTTGAAGGATGCTGTGGCTGCCTTGGGTGGTGGGAGCACTGAAGGGGTCACCCTCCAGTCCTGGCTCATCCCTTTGTCTGGAGCAGCTCTGTGTTTGCTGCTCCTTGGCACTTCCTTAACTCAATGGCTTTTAGATCTTTGTAGGAGAGCTTGGTAAGCCACCTATTTGTTTTTGTTTTGTTTGGTTGCTTTTTTTAATATGGGTGTGTATGCAGATGAGCAAATAACTTTTCATGGAAAAGGCTGTAGGGTAATATGAAATTCATGTCTGAGTTACTTTCAATAGTTGGAAAAGCACTTAGAAAAACTTAAAAGGTTGTTCTTGGGCCAGAATATTCTGGTGTGTGTTCTTCCTGGCTATGTGAGCTTGTTATGCCTTACCTGTGTGGCTAGGACACAAAACTAAGCAGCTTTTCCTGGTGCTCCATTCAGCCTAAGCAGAGACATGATGCAGAGGTCTAGGGAAGCTTGTAAACAGCCAAGCCTGCTGCTGCTCAGCTCAGAAACAAATCCTTGTGTTCTGTTGTTTAGACAAATAAAGCATCCCTCCTGTGGGCAAAACTGCAGACCCTTGATTAAATTGGGCAAAAAAGATGCTCGGGAGATAATAGATGCAAGCAAAGGTGGCTGCTAGGCCAGAAGTATTAATAAACATTGACTCTTATCGCAAGGTTGGTCCAAGTCTTGACGACTTCTGAGTGCAAGTGCTATTTTTTTTTTTCCCCCAGTTGCCCTTGAAGGAAGAGACTGTGGAGTTTGATGTCAGCCTTGTTCTCCTGTGCCAGGAGGGCTATGGCGTGCGTTGCTTCCGAACTGCTCTGGGACTGCTGGAGAAAACTCTCTTCTGTTACCCATCTGCCAGATCCCTTTGAGAGGGGAATGCACTTGCTGTATGCCAGAGGAGCTGGATGAAGAGGAAAAGATCTGGAAAAAAGCCAGAAGACAAAGAAGTTTGGGTAAGTTCTCTCTGAATCTAGCATAAACTGTTACAAGGTGTAGGTGTCAGGAAATGGGTGGATTTTCAGTCAGCATTGACCATACCTACAGCATTAAAGGCAGTGATGGTTTACTTCGGAAGACTTGCAAAGTTAAGGTATGTTTTGGAGGCAGCATGCTCATTTTCAGCCATTTGGCGGGAGGCTGGGGCAATCAGATTCGGGGACCTGTAGTTCTCTCATTCTTTGAGATGGGGAGTGGGGAAAACCGTAATTGAGCAACAATTTTCCTCTGCCAGAGTTCCCATGGAAAAGGGTTGGAAACCTCCATTTGCACCTTCTTAATCAGTTTATATGCTAAAACCCTCCTCTAATCAAGAATGAGCCTTACTGGATATAGTAACATATGACTTCATTCTTGAAGTTAGTCAGCTAAGACTCAACGTGATCTGTTTAGAGTTTGATTCCTTTTCCTATAGGGTCTACTAAGTGCCTATAGCTAAGAGTCTACAAATGTATATTTTGAGGGCATGAGAATGTAACATGACCAAGACAGAATACTCAATTTTTTGTAAAAGATGTATTTCTTCTTCCAATACACTTTTTATAGCTCCTCTGTACTTTTACTAGGCCAGTTTTAAATTATCACCAATTGGGCATGTGAGACTGGCTCTATTGTTTCATGTGTTTATGCTCCTATTAACAAACACGAGGTGTGGAAAAAAGGTCATCTTTTTTCTTGGTAGGCTTCTGTATATCTGTTATGATCTTACCTTAACTGGGGGGGGGGGGGGGGGGGGCGGGAATTGCTCAGTATTAAACTTCAAGTACTGTTGGGGTCAGTTCTGTTTGCGGATGTGTCTTTTCCAGATTCCCATTCCTATCCAGCCTGCCTTACTTAGAGTCTCTTCACATCCTCCATGCAACAGATGTGATTCTTCCTCCTTCTCCGTAAGCGGGCTTTCCCACTTGGGGTGTGTCAGGCTGTGTCACAAGCGGATCTGGAACAGAACCGCAGGAGGGGTGGGGGACAGTATCAACTTGTTGTAAGTGCTGTATTTCCCCCAATTCTCTTTAGACACTTACTCACTTCAGCTTTTCCAAGTAGCGACTCATGAGAGTGCCCTGAGTTTGGAGGGCAGTAGGTGAGCTCTGAGTGTAGCCTTTGAGGTGCAAGTTACATAAAAACATTTGTAAAATACTTGCAGAAGCCCCTGCAAGTATCTGGCATCTTTGGATTTACTAAAGCCTTGAAGGTAAGAAGTTACTGCACTGAGTATCTTGGCTTAGATTCCAGGTGAAGAATCTGATAAAGCTGAGAAGAGAATGTCAGTGTCATGTCCCCATGACCTATAGCTGGTCATCGGAAACCTGTTCTTCACATAACAGCATCAAGACCAAAGCGCAGAGATGTAAAAGAATGGTGCCTTCTTTCCCCGTGGAGAATTTGTGTTATTTTGTAATGTGCTTTCTGAAGTCTGCCTTTGAGACACACTGGGTAGGCAGATGATTTTTGTTGTGCTAAATAAAAGTATTGTGCACTTCCTCTAGGCAAAGAAGTAATGCATGTATCTCTTGTATCCCCCCATTACTGACAAAAAGAAATCAATGCAAACCCTGGAATGAGTAGCAGGCAATACTGACAAAGCTGTTGAGAAAAGCTGATCTTTACCACAGTGGATCTGTAGGTCTCCGTGTTTAAAAATCTACTCGGTAATAAATGGCCAAGATGAGAGGTGGTAATACTTTATCTTTTGGTACCCCTTGGCTGTACTGCTAGTTGATGAAGCCAGTAGCCATGGTCTAAATATTTGAAGCTGAAAAATTCAGCTCTGAATCTAAGTCCTGTAAGCGGTACTCAGATTAAGAGGATCAATAAATAAATCCCCCAATCTTACTCTTGGTTTAGGAGAGTTCGAGCTTCTATTGCAGATCTGGACTGGGGTCTGATGTTGATGTGACTGGGTTTCCTCCAGTGCAGAGCAGACAGCAATGATCCATAAATGAGTCAAGCTTGCCAAGAGTGTATCTACCCTCCGGGCACAGGTGCTTCTGGAGGATTTTGAAAGTTGACCCTCTGTTGCTGGCTGTCTCATGCTTGAAAAGCAGCTCATGATGAAACACTGACATGTCTAGCGCAAAGTCTGAGTCATTGAACAGTGTTATCAGAAACCCCCTCAATATGAAGAACAGAGAAGGGTGAGTGGGAGAGGTCTTGTTACACAGAACAGACCAAGAACAATAGTGCCCAAAATGGACCACAACAATGCGTATGTTCCCCAGACAGCTGATTTAATGACTCAGACCTCTGTCATACTGCTTTCAGCTGAAGCAACAAAGCTCTGCAAAGCTTCAGTTGCAAGCAGAACTGCTTTTTCATGACCAAGGATGAACTCATCCTACCATTCAGCCTTTTACCTTCCTTCAGTCCAGTGATTGCAACACAGAGGAAAAATATGGTGGTTTGGACTGTCTTTCAGACTTTTTTTAAAAAAAAAAGATAAAAATTATGTCTTGGTTGTCAATTGTGCTAGATGGTATAAGGCTTCCAGAAATTCTTGGTGTTACCCTTTCTGTGCTCCTGTCAAGTCAGGGCTGCAGGGGGGTGGTACCAAGTGAATGTTGGCCAATTTTGAAAATTCTGCCCTTAAATACGTATGTGCATGGTTAATTAAAAGAAATACCTTTTCCTTCTCCACCCTTGCAGTCCAAACACCTGCTGTGGACTTGTAAAAGTTATGAGTTAAAAGTTATTATGCCTGACTGTGTACATAAAAGTTACAGCCTACCAGATAGAGCATTATATAAAATGTTGGCCAGTGGAGCTAGTCTGCACTCATAGTGTTGTGTTTCTTGTAGATCCCAAGTCAAAGTTTAATGTGTTCATGACAGCTTTGTTGCAGATGTGAGAAAAGAAGTAGCAGTTCTCATTCTGCAAGTAGGAAACACAGGGACTGGAGTGGCTACAGGTGTGTGCAAAGTTACACGCCTTTCAGAGAATGGAACTAAGGCTAAAATCCTGACATCAAGTCTGGAGCTTTAGCTGGAAGGCCATGCACATTGTACTTCTTGTATGTAAAACTCATACTTGAAGATCTTTTGTTTGTAACAGCCTTTTGGTAATAGGACAACTTATTAGCAATAAAAAGTAGCTGCATCTTACAGAACTGTGCATGGGTTTGGCTTACACATGCTGATCTGGAGCCTGCTGCTTACCAAACAAATAACTGAGCCTCTGTTTTCCATCCTGCAAATTTTCATAATAGTGTTCCTTTATGTTTAAAAATTTATTCTGAGATCTCTGAAGTGAGCAAAACGATACAGTGTTATCCTGTGGTGTGCTGGACTGTGTCTCTTATTAAGGTACTGGATCGTGTTTGATGGGGATGCCTTGCAGTTGTACTCTTAGCTGTAGGAACAGGTGAAGAAAAAGTCCCAAAGGCAAACATAGGATTTGGTACTATTCCTTCCAAAACTGGAATGCAAAAGACTGTGTTCAAAATAATTGTTTGATTACATGCTCTTATTATAACTGTTTTCCTTAGGATACTATTTCTCAGTTGGACTGACATTCTGAGATATTATCTGAAGCTGGACTGGGGCTATTTGGATGGAAGCTTTTAAGATAAATAGACTCACCTTTGTTTGACCTTTTCAGTTTAAAATTGTTCATATTAATACTACCCTAAGTCATTCTTCATCCTTTTTAGACACATATTACAGCTGTACCTACAAGATCTAAATGAAACTGAATGTTATACATCTGTGCAGATTGACTGAAGACAGTCTTTTCCCCCAAGGAGACCGGAGCTGCAAGAAGGGGACCTCAGGGTAACAGTGTCCTTATTCCATTCGCACAAAAAGAATGACTGGAGGTTGCAAAGTGGTTCAGTTGCAAATCGGGTGTTTCTGAGCCACAAGTGGTGGAGGCAGAGTTGTACAGGTGTTTCCCCCGCTCCAGTTTGGGAGGTCTTGCAGAGCCCCCAGCTCTGGGTCGTGCTGGCAGGAGCCAAGTGCTGCTGCTTCATGGGCTGGGTTTGGGCAGTCAGCCCTGAGGCTCACAGAGGACTCGTGGTGGTGGTGGGATCTGTGCTGGCTTCCAAGGAGCTCCTGCCCTGTGAGCTGCTTCTGCCTGTTTCCTGGCCTTTGGGCCACAGTCCTAGGGAGAGCAGAGCTGCAACAGCTCTACCCCTGTGGGGGTCACGTAACTGTGCCCTGTTGGCTGGATTAGGCTCATGGGCCTGAGTTAGAAGACCTCAAGTGAAGAGATCTTCCCTGGTCCATACAGCTTGGTGTGGAATGGAAGGCTACATCTGTCTATGAAGCAATGCATTGGCAGACTTTTTTTTTAAATGATGCTTCTGCAAAAGTGAGTTGTGCAGCTCACTGAATGAATAATTTCTGATGAAAGCAATGCAAATGCTGTGTTGCTAAACTTGGGTCTGTCATCCAAACATGCAACTCTTTTTTTTTTTTTTTTTTTTTTTTTTAACCGAGCCTTTTAAAAATAGAAAGTTTAAGACTTCCCTGTCTCTATTCTGGCACCTAAATCAGCGTCAGCATTTTCCAAAGGGCGGAGCAGCACCTGGAGTTCCCCGTGAGGGTTGTGACTGACCAGTGAAAGCTGTAGCATAGTTAACACTCTGAAAAATCATGTTGTGGATTCATGTGCCTAAGGGCAGGTTTTTCTTTCCCCCTCCTCCCTGTGCTCCCCCCTCCAGTCTCTGGCTGGATTACCAACTCTCATGATTTTATTGTTACTCTCGTGTTAACTCATGTTTCTCAGAGCTTCACCTCTAAGAGCAAGGCTAGACTTTGAGAACAGTGAAGAAAATTTGAGACTATGATTCAAGTATGTTCCAAAGCGATTTAGCAAGTATTGCTTATTTAAAAACTAATTTAAGGAAGAAAAAAATCTCATCAGGGCATGGCTCTTTGAAAACTGGCAAAGTTTTCAAGCCTGAAGTACTGCTTTAAATATTTCTTTAAAAAGGACTCATCTTTGAAGAAGACTAAAACAGCAGTTGTCATAATAGTGGGGTTACTTGCATCTCTTTTTCTGGCCCTGGCCCAATGTTGGGCTTCTTGCCTGTGCTTGCACTTGGGGTTGGACCAGTTATTATTTTATTCCCTGTGACAGAAGAAAACTTTGATTTCTTTGTAAGATCAAGTGAGTGTTGGATACTTGAATTTCCACAAACTGAGAGCTATACTACGATGCTTAACGGCATTCTTAAAACTTGGCCCTCGTTTAGTTTTGCTTTGCAGTTAAAGCTGAGCACTGATAAAAGAGAAGCTCTGTAATGGCAAACTAATCTGTTGCACTGACACACACGCATGTACACAAGTCTCATTTAATCATTCGTGCCAGTCTGAGTTCAGCTTTTTTTTCTCTGCTTGTAACTGAATCGCATCCTGTCTCTCACCCATGCAGATCCTTTGGAGTACCTGAAGAAATAGAAATATTGCATGATGTGGTAAACAGAAATATCAAGGGAGGCCCAAGTGTCCCAGCTCAGTCAATGGAAATAATTGGCCTTGTAGGCCTGCTCAGAAACCCAGCTAATCTAGGCATAAAATGGCACTGACTTTTTGTTGTACTGCTGGTAGGATACAGCCTAACTATGGGTTAGTATCCTGAGGTTTTTACTTCTCTCCATTAATGACACCCAGCTGTAATATATCTGTTGCCGTAACATCTCCAATGCAACTTAACAGCAACAATAATAAATGACAACAATAAAGAATAGCAGTGGAGAAAAAAAAAAATTGTGCAAGAAGTCTGAAAAGCTCTTCTGTCATGTGAGAAACTCTTGAAGATGGCAAAAATACTGTCTGCCTCACTGGCTGTGACCAGTAGATGCCACTGCAGCCTTATTAATGGGGGCCACCGGAACACGACTATAACCCAATATAACTGCGGCGTGGGAAGGGGGTATCTGGTGGTCTTCTCGATGAGGTTAGCTGATGATAGCGTGTGCCACACCACCCGATGCTAGGGGTGTACAGGATAGACATGGGGTAAACACACCTTAAGTACACGTCTGCATGCTTAATTCTTAGGGCAAATGACACACTTCCTATTTAGACAGGAAAAGCGAGCTTTCCAGAGTCCTGAGTTTCCTGCTTGCCCTTGTCTTATGATAGAAGTGAGATCCGTGATGGTATCTCTGCCCCTGCACCAAGAAGTGCAATTTATATTTCTTTCCAAGTTACCATTGCTTTGGCCCCAGCAGGCACTGAAGGTTTCTGCCATGGTAGATGTGCTTGGCATCACATTCAGGATTTGATAAACACTGACTATTGCATGTTCATGAAATAGTGTGAGCCACCTGTATTTGGCTTTTTTTTTTTTAAGTAGAAAGATGATATTTGGGAGAAAAGATCTTCTATTGAAATGTTATTAAATAAAAAAATAGGTTATGATAATATTTTTATATACATGTTTTCTTTTTTTTTAAAAGAAAAGCAAATAGTGGAAGCCATACAGCTTCTTCTGTAGTTCTAATTTTTGTGTGTATATAAATATATATTTTTAACTCAGCTGACTATAAAGTCTGCCTGAAGCATTATCCATTTAAAAAGTATCTCTTAAGCCAAGGTGTAGAACTTGCTGCTCATACAAAACATATCCCTATAAGAGGCCTTGAATTGCTAGGAGAAGATGCTGCGGTGAGGGTGTCTGGGATTAGAACCAGTGCAGCTGTACTGTACAGATGGCAGGAGAACTTGAGGATGTGGTGGGGTTGGGTCTACGTCATTCATACTTTCGTGTGGAATTTATTAAGGGCAAAAGGAGTTGGCTGTTGTACCGATCTCTAGTTGGGGTATTCCAAGCTTGCAGATGCTATTCCAGCCAATTTGCTTCAGATGGAACATGCCTCCTTCCTGTCGCATCTTACCATCCCGAGCAGGCAGGTGTGGGCAGGGGTTTTGTGGCTGCTCTTAGAGGAGCTCTGCTCTGAGCACCTGTAACACGCTTGGGTAGACCTCAAGCAGCACACCATCCGTGGATGCTCTTTTCCTAGCCCGAGTTCATCTTAACATGAGCCCTTTTTCCTAAGGGTAAGATTATGTATTCTGGATCAGTTCTGCAAAGCGCTTCAGCAGATGCTTAACTTCAGGATATGAACAGTCCGGTTGAAGGAGTTCCTTTGTGCCTTGGCCTGGTATGAACTCTTTGCTGGACCTTCGGGATCAAATCATGAGTGACTCTTACTGTGGCTGGCACTGGACCAGGTGGGCTGTTGTTTTGGCTAAGGAATACTGCAGTTCAAGCAGTGCAGATCCTTCATGATTTGATACAGGTACGCTCATCCTAACAAATACACTCACTTTCAAAGCAATTAAGCAAGCTTCCATTATCAAGCCTTGAAGGTCTCAAGTCGTGAGCTGCACCTTCCCAAAAATTAAATCCCACCCTAATATTTTGGCTTTATCAAACTAGCTCTGCCCAGTTTCATTTTTTTGTCACTTTTTATTTGTCATTTTGAGCCCTTATGATGCATGCATGTCATATTGTCGGTCTTCACTGAGCAGCTGAAAGGAAGGAAGAAAGATACACCTTGATGAAGTGGAAGGTGAGATTCCTGAGTAACTGTGTGAATAGAAGAAAGAAATAATCTTAAAAATACAAAATACCTGAAGAATTGGATCAGAAGTTGTGGTGGTCCTTCAAGGATTTGATTAAACTGAATTGGCGTTAGGATCTCTTTTCTTCTAAAAGAAAGCACATGAATGCGTTTAACAAAGGAAGAGTGAAAGCAGTTTAAATGGAGCTTCTTTTTTTAATAGATGGATCTTGAAAAATCCTTTGTCTCTGTATGTGGGTTCTTCTAAACTGATTACACTAATGTGGTTGTTTCTGTAATTTAATTATGTCTGCGCTCAATGAGAAGAAGTTAATTAAAAGTCTCTTCTTTTGTTAGCTGAAATGTATTAGTTTTTCCTACGTGGAACTTCATGGCTTTTGTTTGCTTCTCTTGTCGTAGGCTGTTTTTGTTCAGCGCAGCTGTGCTTTCTATTGCATAACAACTTAATATAGCTGGCTTTATAGCTCTTCCTTTTTATAGGCTGGACAAAATTACCTCCAGGGATTTGCAAATGTAGGTCAGTAGTGTAAAAACACAAGTCCCACTCCTATATTAAAATTTGCTCCTAAGTGGCCCATCAGTTTTGCTTCCAGTCCCTTTGGCAGGTTGCGTTGCAGGCGCTTTGATGTTAGAAGGCTAAATGTGTGTGCAGGGAAATTGCTGGGCTTTCAAGCACGGTCCCGGTAGCCTGGGTTTGGAAATTATACTTTGTTTATAACCAGAAAGGTTTTTATTTTCGAAAGCTCTTGGGAGATGAGCTTAACCTTGGGCTACGGTAATGTCAGGACTGAACAGGGCTGGGCACAGTTTGTATTTAGATTGGCGAGAGCCAATCCTTCAGAGCTGCATGACTCAGTAGCTGACACACTTCCTTCTGGGTATGAATGCCACAGCACGTTGGTAGGAGGTACTGCGCTGCTCCGTGAGTCATTCAGTCCGAAGCACTGACTTTTTCCTGGTCATTAAAGATCACTTGGCTCCCCTAGCAAGAGCGTGGCTTTGCCTGGCTATTCTGACTAACCCCTGACTCCAGTAAGCTGCCTCCCCGTGCAGTCCCCTCCCTGGCAGTCCGGTTTCACCATTTGCTCTTTGCGTTCCTGCTAAAGTGCTGTGGATTTGTGATGTTGGTATGGAATAGCTGGTCCTTTTTAGTACTGGGGACATCTATGTGTTTTTACAGCTCTGAAACTAGAAGGCTAAATAATCAGATGATGTAAACTGGGTAACTCCTTTTGATCATCAGGTACACAGGCCAGGGATCTCCTGCCTTCTGTGAGTTTCTTTTCCCTTCTGAAGAAAAGTCCTTGGGAGGGAAATCCACCAAGTGAAACTCGTGCATTTCTTGTCCCTTTCAGGAGCACGGAGGCGTTTCCCCTTCCCCGCAGCAGGGCATGGAGGGGCTTTGAGCTTTGCAGGTTCCCAAGGACCAGCTCAATCTTGTGATAGTGGTAAATATGTTTGTCTCCTTGAGTATCTGTTCCACAGAGCGACCTTCTCTTCCTATCCCAGTGAACTGCAGGTGGTATCCTGCCATGAGGAGGGTGAAACGTTTGCATTATAGCTGCCAGGCTAGCCACGTGCCAAGGCTGCCGTGACTTGAGGATGTCTTAGCAGCTTTGTGCTAGAATGCTATTTATGTGCAACTGCTTTAAACTAGACTAGAGATGTCGGTGGTCAGTTTTCACCGTGGAGCAGCTAGCTCTCCTTTCTGACCTATACGGTCCAACAGGACTTTCCTGGTTTTACAAATTGCAGGTTCTGAACTGCTGAGGATGGAAGAGGGAAACACAGAAATGAAAAACGGGCAGTCATGCTCCCAGGACTCTGGACAGCTTTCTAGATCTGCATCTGCTATAACTTACCATCTGTGAGGATTTATGGTGGCTTTTGGAGATGTCCTTTCCAGCAAGATTCATGTGTTAATCGTGAAGCTTTTAAACAAAATTTCTTACTCATTGCATATCGTAACCTGCCAGCTCTGACCCGTGTTTGATCTGGAATTGTTTTGGGAATATCCAAGTATGAAGGAAATGCCTGTCCTTCAGGCAGGGGTAGAGGCTCCATTTCTAGGTGAATATTCCATAATCTTTATAAATACCTTATTTTGATAATGTTTTTTGAGTTACTTTCCCCAGAGCCCTAGTTCTGTGCTTGTTGATATCTTAGCTTATTGAGTTGATGGCCCATTTGGTCTGGTGTATCAGGTAGGGTTCTTGGTCAAATTTCCAGCCCAGAGATGAACGGGAACTTTTCTTTTAAATCCACTTTTCCAACTTTAGCTTCAAAACAAAAAAACTTAGCTGCAAAGGAAGTGCCTACATGGAAAAAGCAAACCGTAGAGCTTTAGCTGTCTTAATCTTTCCCTAGAATTTCTCTGGAAATTAAGGTGACTGTCATTCCAGTGTTTGAAGTCTTCTAGCCCATTGTAATCATTCTTAACATGTTTGGAGATGTTATTCAGTAGCCATCCAGTATACACATGTTTAATCAGAGTTTTTAAAGGCTCAGTTACGTTTCTAGGATGAGAGGTTAGCAGTTAATAAGTCTTTGACAGCAACAGGAGTCTTGTCTTAACCCACTTACTAATTCCATACCTGGAAAACTCCTCAAAGGTCTCGGATTCAGTATTGCTTTTAAGTGGATACTTGCAATAATATTTGTAGCTCACACGCTGATACCATGCTGTGCTTGTTCTGACCTCCCTTTAAGGACCTGATCCAAAACCAATTTTGAAATAAGCGGAAAGTCTTGCATTGATGTTGTGCTTTAGAACAGATCCTAGAAGAAACTGCAGAGGAAGCGATAACATAGTGGTGGGTCATGTGTCTTGTGTCTGCAGTACTGGGGAGCTGATGTCATGTTTATTAGAAGCCAAGATCAGAGTTCACAGGCTCAGGAAATGTCTGCAGAGTTTAGGAATGGTTTGTAACTTCTATCCCAATGACAGGTTTATTTGGCACTTTTTGATAAGTGGCCTGTTTGAAATTTCCTCTCCAAGTAAGCAATTTGTAATTCCCACTTGAAAGGGCTACTGTGGGGGATGGTGATGGGGCCATATTTGAAAACCATTTATGGTTACTAACATCCTGGCATCTGTCATCCAGGAGTCCTGGGCCTTCATTGTTTTGATCTGTCCAAAATGATTTCTTTATATAGAAACTGGAAAACTCTCCTTGTGTCCTGAGCGCAGATAAAAATATTTATGGTCCCTTAAAACATATAAATAGAATTGGTGACTAAGCTAAAGGATCATTAGAAATAGTTCCGCTTTTTTTCCACCATTAAATCTGCTCGCTTTATTTTGATCACCTTGTCTCATACAACCTTACAGTGCGGTTTTCACTGTTTCTCGCCAAAATACCGTCATTGTGACACTTAAAATCTGCCAATTCTGAGCCGTTGCGCTGATTCACAATCCTCTTATCCTGAGCCCAGCTTCTGCTTTCTTAAGCAACAATGTAGTCATTTTGCAGGTGTTGGAGGTTTCTTCCACTGACGACTTCTATTGGCTGCTGAAGAAAGTTGGAAAAACTCTTGTTGTAGTGGTGGTGTAGCTGCAGAACTCTAAGGATATCAAGGAAACAAAGTTTATTGGGAGAGGTAATGGCTTTTCTTAGACCAGCTTGTGTAGTTGGAAAGAGCAAACAAACTCAGAACCTCAAGGGATCCGATAAAGTGAATCTGAGCCCAAGAGTTTGTTCGGTCTTTCTAAATATGTTGGATAATTCTTGTTTACCTTCCTGAATTTCAACAGAACCTTCCTGAATTTCAACAGAACTTTCAAGCTCTGTGGATGGGAAAAGCATGTCATTGTGCTTTTAGGTTTATGGTTAGGTCCTAGAATTAACTAGAACTATAACAATGCTTGTTTTTGATAATTGGGATACGTGAGCTTTTTTCACGTATGATTGTGCAGCTGCCCCTCTGAGGCATGGAAGGAGGATGAGGAACACCAGACAGCTGCCTGCCAAGAATGAAAATGGAGGATTTCCCTTTTAGCTGCTTTTTAATCTGTTCGCAGAAACAATCTGGTGCGGTAGACCTAAACTTGGGTTTCAGCTACGCTGGTTTTTATTTCAAGAATTGGAGCAGGTATTTAGGGAAGTGTTACCAAAACATACGCTCTTCAGAATCGGCACTTAGGGACGTGGAGGAACCCGACAAAGCAGCTGTCAACTCTGCTGTGTTTGAAGAGGATGAACGGGAGTTAGGTTGTTACCAGAGTTCCTGGGAGCACCCAGGTCAGGTAAGGGCCTGTATGCCTCTTTTGGAACCCGAGTACTCTGAAAATCTAGTCTTCAGTACATGTGTAACACAAATCCCAGACTGCTATGTCATTTATCTGCTCTTGAAAGTACCTCAGCTCCTTTTTGTGGTAAGGTCTAGTTGGACAAATAATGTCTTCACTGTTCTGACGCTTTCAAAATCTAAATAGATGGAAGAGACCTGATTTGCCTGAAGACATGTGGAGGACAAGTGGTAAGGTTGAGAGGAGAATCTGGATTCCATTTTCATATTGCTGCCCTGTTCACCGGGGCATGAAGTCACATAGTCTAATCTTGAGTAATATTCAAATTTATTTCCTATCATCAGAGGCTTATGCGTTGCATATACCCTGACCTCTGTCCTCATCTGAGGTAAACCAGACAAGACTATCCAAATAGGACTTTATCGTAGTGTTGATTTTGTTCTGTTCTTGGCTTCCTGTTCAGACCATTTAATGACGTATTCATGATGATGTCCCCAGAATCATGGGGAAGCTACTGCAATTCAGCCTTATAAGCTGAGTCTAGTTCCTGCCAGCAGAGGACATTGTTGTTCAATGAATTTCTCCAAGAGAATGTCATGTGGCATTTGCTGTGGATCTTTAGCCTGATGGTTCATAGAGTTTTGATATACTTGGACAATTTCTTACACTTAGGAAAGAGCTCATTCTTGTTGAAGAGTGAAGACTTCTGAGACTTTAGAAAACAAACTGCAACTGAACTATCTCCCAGGTCCTGAAAGCAGAGTGCTTTTTGTCATGCCAGTTTTCAGCCAGTAAAGCACTGCTTATAGAAGTGCCGTTGATTGGCACCAGTACTGCAAAGATTACGTGTGTCGGATAAGCAATCAGCAGGAGGAATTGAAATCTAGGGAAACATTGTGCATCTATTATTAGTGAAACCTTCACCTGCATGTGAGGGATAAGCAGGTGTCATGGCAGAGGTTGACATTAAGGAGGGATTTAAAACTGATGGCTTTGAGAAGAGTGAATTTGTAAGTGCCTTGTGCAAGGGTACCTCTCGATGGCAGCAGTGGGCTAATGCTGCCACAGAAAGTTCAGGGGGGGAAAAATTGTGTTTGTTCAGCCATTCCCTGTTAGCTGGTGTGGAGGTGGGGGCTGAAGAACAATTGAGAAAAAAATCAGCCTATTTATATAAAGCAATCTTTATTGGGCCAACAAGAGAAATGGGAGTCCCTGCAGACACAGAGCAGCTTTAAGTCATGTACGTAACAGGGTAGGTGCTCCGAGGTGTTGAGGAACCTGGAAAGCATCCTTGTTTATGTGCAATTAGCTGTACCCTGAACTGAGAGTGTATGTCCAGTCAAGTGTCTTCTGTAGGAGGTGGGCCCCATAATTTAGAAGACTCCTGAAGAGCATAAATATCTTGTTTGCCAAAACCAAACAAGCCAACCTAAAAAATCCCACCCCACTCTGAGGGCAAAAGTAGACATTTAGCGATTTTTTTTTTTTTTTTTTTTTTGAGATTTCACCTCAATTTTGTTAAATTATTTGCTAAATAAAAGTAATGGGAAAGCTAAATACTTGATGCTTTAAAAATGTTTCTAGTGTTCACTATAGTAGAACAATCCTTTAATTCAGTGTTAAGTTTTAAAGGTAAGATGGGAGGGAAGGTTTTAAGCTGACTTCAGCTGAAACGTTTTTTGACTTCTGAGACCATTGGGCCAACAGGGAGGATTCAACTCTTTGATAGCGAGCCAACGAACATATTCTTTGTCCTGCTTCTCCTTCAGCACTTCTAGCACAGCCTACCATCGGCTATTACTTTGCTTCTAATGAGTACTTGGATGAAAATGCCCTGATGCCACTGCAAACCCCAAACTGTGGCCTCCTATCCCAAGCATGCAAACAGAGAAATACTGTTCCCTTCTCTTGTACTTTAGGAAAGTTGTTCTGCCTCAAGACTGTTAAAAAGGATTACAGCAGGACTGGGATGTGTTTGACAGGCCTTGCTCTATCAGCTTCAGTTGCACCATATTTATATTAGCTGAGGATGTGGCTTTGGGTTTTGATTTCAGTTGTTGGTTAAGTCAGGAAACCTAAGTTTCTCAGCTGTGATGCCATTTTTTTAATTTGCATGGAATCCGCTTTTAAATAAGGAGTATAACTGACTGGATGTTGCTCTTCTGATGGATTAGTTCTCTTTTGGGATTTTGTGGCCAGATGCCTCCTGAACGCTGCCAAAGCCAATTGTTTGCTTTTTTTTTTTAAGAAGTAGTTGTTGATCTCTGCAGAATGATGGGTGAATCCATCAGTGCAGACTGATCTTCCCCGTACCCTGCCAAGCACGGAGCAGGCACACCGGGGCTGATGGCTGGTATAGACTGGTAGCACTGGTGTCAGGCACACTGACAGTTTGCAGCAATTTCGGACTTGGCCTCAGAAGTATATCTAGATCAAGTGTTGGAGATAGGTCTTTAAGCAGAAAAATATGATGGCTAAAAAGAAAAAACCTGTATCTACTTTTACAGGGGAAAAGAAAGTCACAGGCTTATAAGGAAAGATGTGGTGAGCTTCATGCTTTGTAACTTCCCTTTCCTACTCCCCCCCGCCCCCGAAGTTCAAGAGGTCTGCAAAACCTCAGGTTCCACAAAATATGACCACCCTTAATTATAAGGTTAAAGTATTAATATTGCATACAGCAATAGGAAGTGTAAGGAGGAAGCACTACCCCCTTTGCTGAGCACCCCCTTTTCAATAAAAATAGCAAAATGAAAGTTTATATTGGGAAGTGTGAAAGTCCCATGAGTCTTGGCATCCTCTGAAGTAATTCCTTCCACTGCTGGGTAGTCAGCTTCCTATTTATTCAGAAACGCTGTAACATCTGCGGGAGAGGGAAAGACATGCTAGTATGTGTGGCCTCCTCAGCTGAACCTCAGGGCCTGGCAGTTGGGGAAAAAGCGACGTGTTCCCCAGCACTGTTTTTTCAGGTTTGCTTTTAGCACTTGCCCAAAGCTGCGATGCCCAAGGAAGAAAGAGGGCAGTCTAGACTGCTTAAACTGAAGAGTCGGCAGCTGCTGTTGTGCTGGTTTTAGGGGGAGCCGCTGGCTTTGGGACCTCTTGTGTTCTACAGGTAGCAGAGCTGATCTGGCCCCTCTCTCTTGGGTGAGCCCCAGTTGAAGTCAGTAGGTCTCAGCTGATTAGGGATGAGTTTTGAGAGGTTGAAATGGATGTTATAGTTCAGTGATGGAGAAGAATTAAAACACTTAAGATTGATTTACTTAATGAACTTTATGTCCCAGAGACTGGGTCGTGTCCATCCTTGCACGGTTAAGAGGGGAGAATGCAAGAAGTTTTTGAAATCCCGGTGTCCTCAAGCTTTCCTGGCTGAGTGGTTTAACGAGTGGCCAAAGGCACTGGCTGGGTCTTTCCTCCAGCACTGGTTGGAAGTGGCAAGTTACAGATGAGAGACATTTCCTTTTGATGGTATTGGTGTGTTCTCCCTGTTCACTGGAAAGGGATAGGAGCTTAAGAGAGTGATTTATATATGACCAGTAGGTACTTACGCCCTTGGCTAAGCAAATATTATTTGGATATACGTTTTGGATGTATAAAAACAGCTGGGATGGGTATGCCAGAGGAGGCAAGAAAAGTGTTTGTCCCTTCCCTATTCCTAAAGCTGAGTCTTTACCCCAAGGGGATGGCCCATAATTGAAACATTCATTTGCTTAATACTTTTATTTAGCTTTGTCTTGCAGATGTGTCTAGTCTCTTTCTTTCTGTGTGAGACTCATACATCTGGCCCCTCTGTCCTGCTCTCCCATTGTACTACTGACAGCACGTACATTTTAAACATCTCGGCTTTCCTCTGAATTCCCCGGCTGCCTCTGCGTCCAACCATCCACATCTGGCATTTGTTAGTGACAATCTATGGCACCACAGATCCCCGGCTGTCCACAAATGCAGTCCTGAGCTATGGCTGTGTCCTGTTGTGTGGCTTGGCTTGTAGGACACATCCCTCTCCTGATCTGAGGTGGTGGATCCTGATGCAAAATCACAAAGTCCCCTTCTTGTGTCTTAAACTGATTTTTATTTGAGGTATGAGATAAACCAGCCAGATGGAAGCTTAAAAATAGCATTCTCCATGTTCTTGAATTCTTTCTCATAAATTACTTTAGTAAGTTAGAATTTTTGAAGCTGGGTCCTTAAACGGCGGATGGGAAAACTTCAAGCGGGGCCTAACCTGAGTGATTTGTTTTCAAAAGTGAAAGTGAAGGAGGATTAGTAGGTCCCATCAGCCCAGTGAAGGTTACGGAGGGCCCAGCACTGTCGAATGGGGCTGATTTTCATCTCCAGTTCATCAAAGTCTTCTAAGTACATGCTTATCTTTAATCTTGTGAGTAATGCTGTGTGATGGTCAAATACAAGTTAAGAAGATGTTGCATTTTCGTATTAAGCTTGTTTTTCAAATGATGGTCTGTCTCTGCATTATGTAGAGGTGACTTTTCATACACTTGTGTGACCATCGTGCATCGGAGGATTCAATTTTGGAGTTCCTTAATTGCTCATGCAGACAAGTAACTCTTGCATGTTCATGTACCAGCTCTGTCCGTGTGCAAAAGTAAGACGGACAAAGATGACTTTGTGCAAATTCGGGGTCTTCAGCTGAAAATCAGCCCCTTCCTGTGAACTGCTTGGGAATTCGCTTTGGGAGGTGACTTGAAGTAGCTTCATCTCTAGTATTGCTAAACTTCAGTCTTCTGAGAACAGCCTCTTCTGATGTGATTGTCTTTTCCTCTTATTTATACAGCGAGGTTAACATATTTGCTCTTGTTCTTTAATATAGAACAACAGAATTATTTTGCTATTAGTGCATATGTGTAGCTAAAAATGTATGTCTGTATATAACGTGGATGTGTGTGTATGTATGTGTCAGTTTTTAGAAGATTATTGGAAGCAGCTGTGGGTGGAAGAGAAACAAAGCCATGGGTTTGGGAGCCAAACAATTAACATAGGAGTGGAATACTGTAGTTACATCAGTCTTTCTTTAAAAAGCCAGAATTTCTCCCTTATTCCCAAACGTACATTATTAATTCTCTTGGCATGTAACATAGCAAAATGACTGCGTTTATGAACTTGACTACTTCTTTTAACAAGTTCCAATAACTGCTTCCTAAACCTTGTGTTTTTATATCAATTACATACAGTAAGCATTGAAATCAACCAAAGAGAACTGCTGAGGCCAAGAAGGGTTATTTATGTTAAATGAGGATTGCCAACTGCCAAAAGTAAAATGTGGATATAATTTTATAACACCATTTTATAATTAAAGTCATAAGTGAGGTTTCCTGCTATTGTTTAAAAATGTGTCACGATAAATTTGTATCAAGGATGAAGGCACAGAATGGGCTACTAAAGAACATATCAATACAACAAAGATGGTACGGCAACATGTCTGTTGCAAAAGAAAAACATGTGCTAACAATTTCAGTGAAATAATTATATTTATTGCATATAGATTCTGTTTTAGGAACTATAACCACTTAGAAACTGTTTTCATTCATGTCAGATTGAGGTTAATTTGTTGTTACTGTATGTCTATAGATAGATTTTACTGTCGGAGAAATTTAATATGTTGGTTTAATGATAAGGCAGTCTTCTAGCCAGACCAGATTTTTTTTAAAAGGCCAAGAAATCCAGAAAAAGTTAATAATTTTGGCTAATATTTATGTGTCCAAAGCATTTTGGAGTTAATATTGTATCAATAAAGAAAATAAAACTTTGGCAAGTAAGTACCCACTGGCCAGATTCAGGAAAATATTTGAGCACATGCTTAACTTTAACAATTTCAGTGGGATGTTGATTTTAACAGGAGTTAAGCATATGCCTAAGGACTTCTATAGGGATTCTTTTTTCGGTCATGGCCTGAACTTGAAGAAGAAATAACTTCAAACTGTCAAAGTGAACAGGAATAATAATAGCCCTTTGTTTTAATTTACTCATTGTCTGAATATATAATTTTGCTACTGTACTGTCAAAGCCACTTACTTCAGCAGATTTTAGGGTTGACCCTTTGCAGCCTATCGGTAGTTGATAATGCTACCCTTTTCCCAGAAAGAAGTAGTTTAATTCACATGCGTTCGTAAGAGTTAATCGCTAGAACATTCCTGACTTTGGTAAGTCATGTTCATGGAATAGGTAAGTAATTTCCAATGTATCATTTCATACATCGCTTTGCTAATGTAACCCATGTGTTTCATATCAGCACTGAAAGGACATTAATCAGTACACACCACTTCTGCCAGACATACTCTGCGCAAAGTCCCTGGTTACATCTCAAATGTCAATATGTGGAAAAAGATGAATAATAAAATGCAATAGATATCATTTGTTACACATGCCATTTGTAAGTTCATTGTAAAATAGATCCCATAGAAAGAGCCGATAGTAATACAACATTAAAGTTACACAGTTAAGCTCTCAGAGGTAAGAAATGCCACGGTCAGGCGTATAGTAATTCTGCTGCCTTGTGCACATGCATTATTATCATATAGACTTTAACTATAGATCACAGGTTATTTCTCCAGTGACACAATATTTTTTCCAAACTGGAAAAAGCTTGGAAGCTGCTCAATGAAGGAGGCATTGATGTCCCTACAAATTCTATCACATGCCTAGAAAATTTCAGCCCAAACATATGCGTTTTTAAGTTATTAACGACTTGAAATGAGGGATGCTGGAACAGAAGCAACTGCGTAACCCTAGCATAAGAGGTCACTGCAGCCACTGGCCTAATAAATGCTGAAAAATGTTCTCATTAGTGACGCTAATTCTAACTTAATTCATTAGTCATTTGAGGCAGAATTCTTTAAAGTCTGAGGGAAGAGGGGAAGAAGCGGTGCAAGGAAGAGATTGTGAGGCAAGGAGAAATGAAATGGGATGTCAGGGACAAGGAGGAGCAAGAGGAGGTGCTGGGACAGAGGGGAGGTACTGGGGGCTGGAAGGTACACCCGTAATCAAGTAAATAATGAGCCTAAACCACCCTGGCATGGTCTAGAAATCTGTGACAGCTGAGTTGACAATCTCTCCAAGTAACTATTACATAACTTCTTAAAATCTTTTTTGACCTCTCAACTGAATTTCTCTCTTTTTTTAAATTTAGCCCTTTATTCTTTCTTGTCCTGTCTGTGGGGGAGGAAGGGAACAAATAATTGACTCCCCTCAGCAGATTTGGTGTCCTGCAAGATGTCCCCTGCTTTTCCCTCTCCCTACTCACTAAATTTTCGGATTTGCTAAAATTTGCTGGTTTTCCTGTTGATTTACTGTTTTCCAAAGGTGTCTAACAGGTCTCTGAGCTTTCTTTCTGCTGGCTTCTCCAGCTGACCAACGTAACTTTAAATTCTGATTTTGTCCTCCAACGTACTTGCACTCTTTCCTGGCTTGGTATCATCCAGTTTTCTTTTTTTAATAAAAAAAGTCTTTCTCAAAAGCACTTTAAAGGCTTCTGAATGCTATTGGACTCTGATAGATGTGTGTAGGATGAAGACCCCAGTGAATACATTCTCTCGGTCTGCCAGTGAATGGTTAACAATGACTCATTGAACGCAACTTTTCAACCACTTGTTTTGCTACTTTATAATCGCTTCACAAAGACCATGTTTTTCCTTGTTTTCTTAGAGGAGCTGTGTTGTGAGGGCTGTACTCAAAGCCTTGCTTGCCTCTGAATAATCTCTTTATATACTGTAGGCCAGCTATCTTGTAAAGAGTGAAATTTTCCTTTGTTCTGTTGCGGGTATACAAGGTATTTCTTACTGTCTTATTTGTGTGGTAGGGGTTATAATAAGCTATACAGACTGGGCTAAATATTCCCAAACTGTTCCCTATCTCTTAAAAATCAGTAAAATTAGGCTTTCCGGTCTCCTGGAGTTCCATATATGTCTTCAGTGAGCACTCTAAGGATAACCAGGAATGGCTCAGCATCCTTCATTTAGCTGCTTAAGTGCTCTGAAGTTGTCATGTGTGGCTGAATCTGGATATATTTAACTATTCCAAATATTTTTTAACGTAGGCTTTTTCCATAGTCTGGACCGTGCGCTTACTCTGTTGCTATTAAGTTCAGCTTTAAGTATCTGATCTCAATTAACCTCCTTTAAAAACTGGAGCAGGAAAGGCCATGTTTAAGCCTTCTAGATGTTATCGATAATCAGGAAAAGCATCACAGATGCCCTCTCCTATTAAGCAGTTTACTATCAATAGCCTGAGAAGGCAAACATGGAAATGTCTCAGACCGTTTAGAGAAAAAGACTCTGCTACTGGGGGGGGGTTTATGCTGCCAGAAAGCTCAAATATTTGTGGATTACTCAATGTGAGAGCAGATGACTGAGCTGAAATCACAGCCTCCTGCGTTTAACAGCAGCAGGAAGCATTTTGTTGTGCTACTTCCCTGGGTGCTCTCTAATGACAAAAAAATTGCACGTTTCTGTCTGGTGAAATTCAGTCAGAATCCTTAGTAGCTGGACAGAAATCAGGCTAGACGTAGCTGCTTAACGTGGTTTGCATTACGTACTAACTGCAGATATTGCCTTGAGGAGAGTATGCACACAGAATATTTTGTCTTAATTGACTCCAGTCTGTGTCACCAAGAGGTTTCTAATCTCTGTCCTCTAAGTTAATATGTTAAAAAGAACATAAGGCTTCTCTCTTTCACGTACCTTTTCTTGTATAGATACAGAAGAATTTTGAGAAATGGGTAAAGAAAATAGAGATTACAATGTTTAAACTGAGGTAAAAGGGAGTGTAAGATCAGGCCGGAGTTGGTTAGTGAAGAGGAATTGGAATTTGGTGGAGCTGCCGCTTCTGAAACCAAAAGGATAAATGCAGTTGCTGTTAGGAGCTGCAGCAAGTTTATATTTGCACACCGGGCAGTGGTGGCTGAGTGGCAGATCTTTAGCAGGTCTGCCGCTAAACAGACCTCCCCAAGCTCTGTTGTGGAAGAACCCGCACGTGAATTCTTCTGTTCTGTTAGAGATAAAAATGATTGTTCTTTCATTGCTCGGAGATAACAGCCACATGCGGATGCACATTCTGGGTTTCAAAATGAACATAAAACTAGTATCGCTCTGCTTATGCTTAGCATCCTTCTAGGATGGAGCACAGGCATAAACTAAAACCTGGCTTCAAATTGGTCAGGCCTCCGACTTCGCTCAAAATACCTGTGTTGACCTGTGGCCTGTAGTATGTTTCGATAGCATTGGTGAGACTCATTGTGGATTTTATACCTTCTTGGTAAGGTACATGAAGTATTCATGTTCCTGGTCCTTGCTACAGCTAAACACTGGGAAGTCTTTAAAGCTTCTGTCTTTACATGACTTCCATGAGGTAGGATGTCTCAGGTGCTTGGAAAATGAGGAGATAGAGCACAGAGAAACTAACTTGTGTAGGAACGCTGTGACAGAGCAAAACACTGATCCTGGATTTCAGTGGCTGAATTGCTTTCTGTAGCTTTTAATCTTTCTTAAAAAAGTGAGCTTAAAAGCCGGTGGAGGAGCGTGCCAGAGAATACATGGCAATTCCCTTCTTTCCGTACAGAAATCACATCTTGGATCTAAGTGCATCATTGTTAGTATTGATGAATCAGCGTTTTACAACAAAGCCCTGTTTAAAGAGGAAAAAAAAAAATCTAGTTAACAGGAGATCAACATTGCTCTGAGCAGTACTTATCTTGCTCTCTGACTGGCCCTTGGAGCTCTGGCTTACAAGATGGTGAATAACTTCTGGTCTCCCTGGGCCTGCTGTATATTCTAATACGGTTGTCATAGCTTTCCTCAACAGCTTGTACAACTCTCCCACGGGTCTTGTGCATCATGAGATTGGTGGCAAAATTGCTAGGTGATGTGGAGCTAGAATTAAGAAAAGCATTCTCAAAAAGCTCCTATGAAACTTGCCTGGTTTCATGGTTCATTAGCAACTTTAAACTCCTGCCATGTACGTTGAAAGATTTGCTGAAGTCAATGAAGTCTTTTGAGTGAACCTCATCAGGCAAAATTGGTGGTTCCACTGAGAATCCAGAAGAATATTACCAGTTTCAAACAGCTTTTGCTCTGAGATTTCTTTGATTCATTTGGAGCTGACACAGTAGAGCTGTGGAGCAACTTGAGAGAAAATGCTTAAATGATCTACAAAGCAAAACCACGGAGTTTTGTGAAGTTATCATTAGAGCTGTGTTGAAAACTAGATGGTTTTTTGAAATGAGAGGGGAAATATGAAACTAAGGTCTGCGAATTTGCCTTACTATGATTTGCCATAGTAAGAAGTTTAAACCCTGGAAACTTCACCAACTGCTAAGCTTCATCAGAGAGCCCAGATTAGCCATCATTACTACGGCAACAGGTACAACCTCCCAGTCGAAGCCCTCTCTGCTGAGCTGGACTCTACGTGAAGAAATGCACGATACATTAGTCCTCATCTCAGAAGGGTGAACAGGCACAGGAGAGCTTTTCAAGTCAGCTTGAGGGAGCTTTGTTACCCAAACTTTATTGAAACTCATTCATCATTTTAAGCTGCTTTGAAAAATCTTAGCTGCAGAAGTCTGATAACATCAGATAGATAAAAATGAGAGAGAGTGGTCTGAGAAAATGGGGGATCAAAATGTACTTTAGCTACAAATGGACATCCTTGGGCACTTGCTGTAGACCCTACCTTCCAAGCTGTGCCTGCAGTACTCCTAACGCTGTATTTTCCTTATATTTTAGTCACAGCCTTCTGAAGGTTTTCCATAGGTGCTGACACTGGTACATCTATATTGTTTTGATTTTACTAACCTTCTTAAGTGCCTCAAAAGCCTGTTTCAGTGCCCACGTGGTCTCCTTGGGCAGGCTTGCCTAACCAGATGTCCGTAGTGAACACACTCGAAGATTCCCAAGGTACCTGTGCTGTACTTTTCCTTGGGGAGGAGACAGCGGTGCGTCTTGAGAGCTGTCGTCAAACCAGAGAGAGGTGCCTACAGAGGAGTATTGGAATGGGACGCAACAATTACAACACCTGTAATACTGGAGTGGCCTTTTCAAATGGGTTTACTGCTGGTTTTGGCTTTTTTTTTTTTCTTTTCTAGAAGAAAATTACCTTTTCTGTGGAGAAAGCCCATCTTTCAGCTTGCTGCACCCCAACAGACACATTTGGAAAGCTTTTTCACTCTGGGAGTGATTCTTACCTACAAGGTGGTGGCAGCTTGCTTCAATTGCCTTTTCTTCTCAGAACGGTCTGGTGTCACTGCTTTCCTTCAGTGCCTGAGACCGAGAAGATCAGCTTGTGAAGGTTCCTGCTGGTTTTTGTCTTTGTAAGGGAAACCAGGAAGGGGGAAACTACACCACTTAGGATCCCATTTAGAATCTGGATCCCACAGGATTTAACTCTCATCTGGCCAATTTCTCCCTTGAATTATTACCCACCACCCAGGGAAGTAAATCAAGGCATATCTTGGCTCAGTGTATCTCACCCATGCTCAGCGTACTCTGTTTCCACCATCGCTAGGCGTTGCAGGAGCACAACTTCTAAATATAAAGCCCTTTCTGATATCACTAGAGTAAGGGGAACACAGCCTTAAAATCCATATTAAATGAACCTAATTTCCTCTGAGATGTTAACGTGCTGCACTGATTTCAAGTTAATCAAAACAGATGTTTTCTAAATGCATCAAACAGGATGTAGAAAATTTGGCTATTTAATGCAGATTCAAAGGCAAATTCCTTATAACCACCACGGAAACCATGGCTGTTTGCTAAGTGCTGCGAATTGATGCTGTGCTTTTTAAGTGCCACTTGCTGACTTCTGCACACTGTTGCCTACATACTGCAGACTTATTTAAAGCTTAGTTATACAGAGGCACTAAAGATAGTTGGCCAAACCTTGTTCTTGGGGACATAATTAATATATCCTGCCAATTTCTTAAATAGATGCAGGATCAGATCTAGTTCCTGTGTAGGAGCAAGACACTTTTACGTCTATTGTACTTCTATTCTGGAAGCTTTGCAATTAAATTTAGGCATTTTGCACAAAAGAATGATACGAATGGAATTAAACTGATGAGTTCATGTCACTGTTTGATGTTTCTTTTAATTGCCAATTCTCTGTATTTGATCAGAGCCGTTTCTAACCCTTAAATTCAGTACTACTCAGAGCCAAAAAACAGTGGCCTCATTCCTTCCGATTCAATCACAGAGGTAAAAGCAAGCCTTTTTAGTCCACGATATCCATTTGTACGTGTACCTGCCATTGAAGTGGGTGAATAAGTCCAGTTTATGCAGTAACATTTTAGTTGGGGATGAGTCGGTCTGAACCCCCCTCGGACAGTTTCTCCTACATGTGCTAAGGGATCAGGCAGAGAACAGTCTTACGTAGACAAACAGTCATGGTACTTCAGCGTATACTACATCTGGCCTGCAGTTCTGCATTTTCGTTGATCTTTATTGGAGTGTAATGATTCTGATATGACCTAATTGAGTAGAATTCAATCTCTATCAGCACTTTTAAAAAGAACCAAGGAAAACTGAGGAGTTTCGGGAATTCTGGTTTTGAGAATGGAGATTCCACAGCCTCTGGGGACAACCTATTCCAGTGTTTGACCATGCTCACAGTAACAAAAAGTGTTTTTCCTATGGTCAGATGAAGTTTCCCATATTTCAGTTTGTGCCTGTTGCCTCTTGTCATTTCACTGGGCATCAGTGAGAAGAGTCTGGCTCCCTCTTCTTCATTCTCTCCCATCAGGTATTTATACCGGGTGATAAGATCTCCCTGAACCCTCTCTTTGCTCAGCTGAACAGTCCCAGTTCTCCGTCTCTCCTCATGTGGAAGATGCTCCAGTCCCTTAATTATCTTTGTGGCACTTCACTGGACTTGCAGCAGTAAACCCGTGGTTTTTGTATGCTGGGCAGCCCAGAACTGGCCTCGCCAGTGCTGAGCAGAGGGGAAATGTTCCGGATGATTCTTTTATCCTGTCTTCCTTCCATTACAGTTAAGGTCTTTTGTCCCAAGTCTTCTCTTGTACAGACTTTCTGTTCGAAGCTGCATTGCTTTGGGACACCATTAAAAGCTTGGCGCTGCTGAAGCAGCCTTTTCTTTTCTTTTTTTTTTTCCTTTTTTCTTTTTTTTTAAGACAGGGCAAATTGTAGGAGTTTTTGGAAGGATGGACTATGAAATGTGATATATTTTTCCTACTGCTGTATTCCACCAAAATGTCACTCTAAAGGGTGTGACAGTATCCAACGTTTATTAAGATCTATGTAGAATTTCCTTTAGCTAAGATAAATGGAGAAAATTTCTTATTGGCCATAAAATAAAATCCCTTTAATGTGGACTGAAGCCTTGTTAAGATCTGTATGTATGAACCAGTCTTGGCATGAACTCTGTCCCGTCCTGGTGTAAATGGGAAGTGATGTTCCAGAGCACTATACTCTACGTTGCGCCTACTTGTTGATTGTCTATTCCTGCACTTGCATGTGCTTGAATCATAGAACAATTTAGGTTGGAAGGGATCTTTGGAGGTCGCCTACGCCAACCTTTAACCTCGTCTTTGTAGAGGAAGGAAAATCACTTGTTTAAACTTTCAGCGATAACCACTTGCAGTTGTTTAACTATATATGCCTCTGGGCACCCGTATTTAAATGTTTAATGTGCACACTTGCTGTATCAGTTCCTTAATGGCAAATTAAGGACCAAATGAATGGATTCCAAACCAAACACAAAACAGACCAGACACACATACAACCAAGCATCTACAATGCCTGTATAATCCAGACCACATTTATGAATAAAGGGATATGTTCTCTTTGGTGATTTTGATAACATGTTGTACTGAGTAGCAAATTCTAATTATGGTTCTTTGATACTCTGCTAGCTGGGGGAGAAAAGCAACCTTCCACTTGCATTTTTGTGTGTTTTGTTTTCTGGTTTGTAATTCATAATCCGAAAGCAGTATCTGTTTTCTTTTGTGGAATCATCTATGTTTTGTGAATTTGTGGTTAGGAAAATTGAAAGGTATTCAAGGAACAGTTATGTATTTGACTGGGCAGTTCAAAATAAACACAAAGGGGCTTTACTTTTGGATTTCTTAATTTTTTTTTTTTTAAATTCTGTGCAAATGGCTGAGAAGCTGTGAACCTAGTGCGAGTTTATACAGTAATGACTGACCAGCGGACTGGAGGCCAGGAAATCGTTCTCTGTCTTGTGTAACAGGAAGGCTTATAATTACATTAAAAGGTTAAATTATGCAAAAAAAAAAATTTAAATATTTTAAAAAATAAATGAACCACACTTTTATATAATGTACCTTTGGAATATCTTTTGGAGTATCATTGGAACGTACTGCTGCTGATCTGTGGTGAAGTCGAGGAGGTATTAAGAGTCCAAATCAGCTTTAGTATTTGTGTGTGTAACAACAATACTCAGCATGATAATAACAAAAATTAGCAGTGCTTTTTGAAGGGCTGTCATGCTTCGTGCTTTGGGCCGCAAAGCTCACGGGCGGGAGTAGCTCTGACTGTGGCAGCGTTCTCGCACCTTCTGGGGAGGAATCTGGTGCGGGTGCTTGTCAGGTCTGGGTGACTGTCGGAGCTTGTCTCTACTCCAGGGTGGCACTTTCTGTCTCTGTTGGGTTTTTTTTTGAAAGGAGAAGTTAAAATCCGGAGCAAAGCGGCAGGTGGCACTGCAGCCTCTCTGTTCTTCAGGGAACTTTCCCCAGTCACGCTTCCTCGCCAGCTTGCCCTGAACAAGTGTACACGTTTCCAAAAATAACAAGGTTGTTTCCAAGTTTTCTTGAAATATATGCACGGCTGGTTAGTCATTCATAATCACTCCTTTGCAAACACTGCGGATATTTCACATAAGAGCAGCACGTCAGAAATGGGAGTTTTGCAGGAATTCCCAGTATCATGGAAAGGAGTCCCTGAAATGGTTCTCCCTGGCAGCAGGAGCGGTGGGTTTACCTACGTCAGTGGCTGCGCTGCAGCAGTTTCCCTGCTCCCCTCTCTAAGCCCTTTCTGGGGTTACAGACTGCGGGCACTGTTTGTCCGGGTGAAGAGGATGGGGAGAGGCTTGTTGGAAGACTGCTCTTGTCTGGGGGGTCCTTGTGTCAGCTGAAGTTGTCTTGCGCCCTTCTGCACAGCCAACCCCTCGTATATGAGAAGAGCGTAGATGGCAGGAACGGCTGTTGTGAATTGATATCCACTGACTCGCTGGCTTTTGCTAATACTGTACGTGAAATCAAAATTGGGCCCTTGAGCTCACACGCTATTACTGCCATCTTAACCTGCATTTCTAGTTTATGTTACTAGAAGTGCAAGATTTGATTATACAACAGGTACCTAAGCCAGGACCAGTGTGATGGAGCTGTATGTTGTTGAATGAGTGGAAAAACTTCCACAGGTTCTCCGAGGTGAATGACATGAAAGGTAGGAAGCAGGCTATGGTTCTTTAAACTACGTCTGACAGCTTGGTGCCTGCCTGGCTCTGGGACTGGCCTGAGGTCCCTCAGCTAGAAGCAGTGAAAAGCTCACAAATCAATGAAGAGGCTTTAATGGTATTTTGGAGTAATTACCCTCTTTCCCAGAGACTTGTGAGGATAGCTGGTTGCATCTAAGGAAGCTGTACAACCTCAAGTGCCAGGTGTCCCGAGTACCTCCTGGTCGTCCGTGCTGCCTTTACTGATGCAAGCCTCTGAGCAAGAGGTCGGTATCAGCGTGGTCTTATTCTTGTGGGGCTGAGGCTAAGCGACGGGACCCAAGTGATAGGAAAGTTCGTGGCAGAGAACAAACTTGAACCAAAGTTGCTGCACGTTCTTCCTCTGACTACACCAATGCCTATGCTCAGATCCTGCAGACCGGAATACTTCCCTTGCTGAAAACTTATGTCCAAACATGTCGTGGTTTGGATTTGCCGCTACTGAGAACTGTCTGCTGGAGCCTTCCACGTGACAAGTTTGTACTACATCTTCCTGTGACTTTGAACTTTGTCCTCTCTCCCTTCTCCACCAACCTGTCCCATCTGCTTATCACATCTTGACTTTTGCACCCTGATTCATGAAACACATAGTACATCTGTTATTCAGGGAAGTATATAAGCACCTGCTTTTGGCAGGTGATTAAAAGCAGCTGGTAATAAAGGAATCAGTGGGACATGTGCATATGCTTAAAGCTTCAGCACCTGAAGATACTGGCCAGGTATGCTTTCCATATGCTTGTGATGGCTGTTTCCATTCACAGGGTGCTGGCATAACAGGGCTCTGAGCTACTTGATACCTGAAGTGAAGCCACAGTACAAATAACAAGGTTGATTATTTTAGCTGACTACACTGCTGCAAATGTGATTGCCATTTTTAATTTGATTTCTCTGCCAACCTTTGTTCTTGAAGACAGGGACTGTTTTTCTTTGCTATCCAAGAACCCATGATGTGAAGGAAGAACAATAAATAAAGATGGGAGCAGCACAGGAAAGCTATACTGTGAGACAGAGCAATGTTAGTGATGCCCGCCCCCCCCCCCCCCCCCCCCCCCCCCCCCCGCTGAAAAAGCAAGCATTTGATTATGTTTCTCTTTGTTTAGATTCTGTATTGAGAGATCAGTCAAAGAAAGCCTGACTCAATTAGAAAACAAAGAAATGTCGTCAAAAGGTTGTATAATGAATTTCAGTTTGGAACAGACCCAGTACCAATTGATTGCTTTCAGCCTGGATCTACAAGGGGCACAGCCCCTGCCTCTCAGGTGCTTATCCCAGGTCCCTGCGCTCACTGTATCATCAGTGGAGAGCTGGGGGCTCCAGCCCTGGATCCTCTTCCGAGGAACCTCCCCTCCTCTCTCCATGAACTGCATGGGAGCCTAGGGAGATTACCTTCAATAAGGCGCTGAACTGCGGTATTTGAAATACTTCTACCTCCTTCCCCTCTGCTAAGAAAAGAGACTAGTTTGTTTAGCTTTTTGGAATGAATTAGGGGTTTTAAGCTCTTATTTTTCTGTTTTCTAAACTTGCCGTGCAGACTATAGAGGCTGCTTAGCTTGTGCGCTGTGATCCTGTTCCCTTCCAGCACATCAGTCATGCTGATGATCCTAATAAAATAGGAGGGAACGAGGATTGTCTGGTCACAGACAGATGCTGGCTCTCCAGAAGATCGTGCCCTACTACTCTGTGAATGCTTCCTGGCAGAGAGCTGAGATTTAGGTGCAAAATCAGCCACATACTTACTATGCAAGAGACAAAAGTCAGTTACCCTCGGGCGCACTTTGGAAGGGAACTTCAATTCCTGCAACTGGATTTTGCACATGTGGGTTAAAGAATCTCTCTAAAGGCCACTGGATCATGCAGTGGATATACCATCCCCTCTAGCGTGCTTTCCCTTTTAGCCTATAATGTAAATACAGCTGCTGTCACAGGCCAGGACTGCCTGTCAGATCTTTGGTACTGTAAAACTACAGTTGTCCAAGATGAGGGTAATGGTCTCTTTCTTTTTCACGTGCTTGTGTGCACGCTCTCTTTCTCTCCCCCTCTCGAAAAGAAAAAAGAAAAAAAAAAAGAATTTGGGTGGTCTTAAGCCTATATTCATATAATTCTAAAGACCAAGAGTCAGAATAGCTAGGAGGCCCTGGGAATCTTTTTAATCTACAGCTGTGCTGTCACAAAGGCGTTGCCTTCCTTGAACTTACAACTTAAGGGACTTTAAATAGAGGTTTCAGGAACTTCTTGAAATTGTTATTTATTTCTTGACTTTTGTCATGAAAATGCTTGTTTAGCAAAGACAAGGGGTGCTCTAAAACTGCTGCCCAGAGCTGTGTTGGGCTGATGGTTGCCATGCCTAAAGGTACAGCCTGGGAGCATCTTGGATTCATTGAACTGAATTTTGAGAAAGTGTGGAAAAGAAGGTGCAGTGCGATAATGTTGGGTCAGTGAAGTTGTGGCAGGGCAGGCTCTGGACATACGTGGTAATTAGTTTACTTTCTCAATTATCGGCTTGGCTGAGGTTACAGTCTGGGGTCAGTTAAGCCAAGAAAAAAAAAAATCAATCCTTTCTAATGCTCCCCTTTTAAAAATACATCCTCCCTCCACCAAAGCTTTTGCACATCTCTAAAGGTCAAGCTGAAACTGAAGACTTCGGGTTTTTTTGAAAGTTTATATGAAAAGCAATCTATAGTCCATGTATAAAAACTACCTAGCCAAGAGTTTGTTCAGTGTGTGGATCAAAAACCCCCACATTGCAGGGGATTATCCCCAGGGAAAGCACTGAAAGCCTGGGAAATTAGAGATAATGGTGTCCCAAAAAACCCCCTCCTGACAGGGTAATGTAAGGAATTGCAGAATCTAAATAATCTTAACTCTATATAGGAGGTCACCCTTCATTATGATTTTTAGAGCCGTTGAGCACCTTTAGTTTTAAGCGAAGTCAGTGGAAACTGTGGATATGCAGTACTCCTGAGGCTCGGGCTCAAAATTCTTGTGTGTTCCCCTGTGGTCACTGTTTCTTCCCCAGGAGAGGTTTTAGTACAGTAGCTCAGCAGGGGAAACCTGGGGTTATGATGAGGTTATCTCTTAACCTCTTTGGATTCGTCTCTGTTTAGAGGTTAGGAGAGTTAAAGCTTGCCAGCCTGGGGGGAAGGTATTTCATCACGCCCCAGGGTAATTCCCAAGAGGGTTTGGTCGTTTCTGACCCCGGACATAGACGCATGGCACAGCAGAATTTAAGGGGACATCAGTTTGGGTGAACAGGTAATGTGCTTGGGTTTTGAAGCAGGGCTATCGATATCAGACCTCACATTCGTGGTTAGATTTTCATAGTGCTTAGTAGTTTGTAGAGGAATGGCTGTGAGATGATGTTCAAAAGTCTCCTTCATCCTCTGTGCTGGGCTCTTCTGCAAATCTGTGCATACAGAGAGGCAGAGCTCAGCACGGCAGCGGGTGGTTTCACAATCCTGTCTTTATTTGCTGTGCAATGAGCAAGGAATTTTCTTTTCATTACTACATCATTCATGACCTGATGTGGCAGCTCCAAGAATCACATAACCTTATCCTGCACTCACGTTAGCATGAATAGTTTAAATCAACATTTCTGTTGGGGGAAATTGTTGTTTGGGAAATGGGGAGCATCCAGTAGGCGTGTCTGTCGGTATGTTTTTCCTGCTGAGTCTCTCCATGGACTTAAATACCTGTCTAAATACAGCTCCCTAACACTAGCTATGCTGTTTCGTTGGGGTGGGCAGTGGGTTCAGATCACTACATCTCGAGATACAGTACCAACCTTATGTTGTGCTGTAGATTTCTTCAGCAGGAGGGCTCTTGTCTACATACGCAGTGGTACCACTTTCACGAAAGGTGAGATTTAATTCAAACCAGGATAAAGGCTTGGTTTTTAGTGGGAAAGAGGTTCCTAAATATACAAGAAGCTGGACCTTAGTCTCTGCCTCCGACATGGAGCTCCTTACTGTCTCGCTGGCTGTTCTGTAGGACACCGGGATGTTACAAGGAGTGAGGCTGTGAGAGAAGTAATGTTCATGGTGTAGTAGTTCAGAAGAGTGAGTGTTGGTGTTTTTTTGGGGTTTTTTTGATACAGGAGAAACAGCAAGTGTAGTCTTGTGGGGACATCAGTATACGAAAGGCATTCTATTTTGGGATATTGAGATGATAAAGATGCTTAGGATGTCTAGTGAAGTGTTGTCGGTGTGTGACACTGGCAACTGCTGTTTGTGAGATGAGGATAATAAAGATAACTGCCTTTTGGGTAAATCTGTCTTGAAGTTTGACTGATAAAGCTATATCACTACACTCGCATCAGGCAGCGATATTGATAGTGGTAAAATTTGATTCGCAAATATCAACCTTTGTCTGCTAGCAACATGGTAAGGAAAATGGATCATTTTGATCATTCTAAATGCAATTTGTTCAGTTCTTTTCAAGCATATAATCCTGATACAAAGCAAGGATTTTTGTTAGGGCATTTTTCAATTCAAATGGAACAAAAGCGCAGACCACTTGGAGGTTGAATTATCACTTGCAGCTGCACTGATAAAAGAGCAAACACTAAATGCCTCTACAGTTCTGAATGCTTTAGAAGCAATGAAGTTTCTCTAAAGCAGCTGCTTTCTTCACTGTTATCTGGTTCCCCATTGAAAGCAGTATCTCCCTCCTTCCTAGGGCATTCCTACATCTGTCTTATGCATGTAACACAGGCAAGTATCAACAACGGGGAGAAGATCAGTTTAGTAGTCTGGTATCTGTTTCCAGAGAGATGTCATGCTACTATCATTAGGCTATAGCTTCTGGCTCAAGTGTATTCAAAACAAATCAAGTTATCAGTTGTGATTTGTTATATTGTCTAGGGTTATGGACTTTCTTCATTCTGGATAGTAAATACAGAATAAATCTGTTCATAATAAGTATACTTACCTTCTGGAAGAAGAGACAAATTGCATGGGGAAGACAGGGAACTTCCCTGTTTTCACCGATACTTGGAATATGTACCATACTTCCAACCTCTGCTGTGTTTCTGGGATCCGACCGGAGTCTTGTTATGAAGTCCATCAGCATTTATTTAGTATTGACCATTTTTTTTTTTTTACTGTGACCACCAACACAGATAAAGATAATGCACTAAAAAAGCATGTGTGAACTCAGCCTCCTGGACTCTCTGTGGCAAAGATCTTGATGGTCAGAGAGAGTCAGAAGAGAAAGGATGCAGTGTTTGCCTAAAAGAAGCAATAGGGTCTCTGCTTCTCTTCCACTCCCATTCGTTTTCACCTCGCTGCTGACAGTCGCTATCTGCAGCCTGGAGGTAAGCCAACACCAGTGCCACTTTGTGAGTCAAGTGTCAGGACATGGCATGGAGTGATAGTGCCTGAAATCTTCCTGGGTCCTTGGAGATAACAAAGCCAGGTGCTCTTGAGAGCCGAAGTTCAATTCCCATCACCTTCCGTCAGGCCTGGAATCTCAAAAGGGCAAGCGGTGAGGCAGCGTGTGTTGACAAGTCAGAGGAGGGGTTTGCTCTGAACATTGACTTTCTGAGGAGCGGGAGAAGGTTGGCTGTATACACACACTTGCTAGATACTATTCTTACATATGTAACTGGATTGAAGGGTCCACTTCTGCGGTATCTGGGCACTGTAACCGGTAGCCGTAACAGATAGCGAGGACTTGGAGGCAGGGTCCCTACTGATGTGAATCAGCGGAGCTGGGTAGAGGTAGGCTGACTGGCACCCCGGGCTGTGGCGCGCGCGCTGTAGGGATGAGCACAAGCACAACACCATGGAGGGGTTAATAAGCATTTAGACCTCTCATTAGTACCAGTCCACACGCACTCCCATATGGCCAAGGCCCTTGTCAAAGCAAGGCTGCGTCCATCATGTGTTCACATATGTTATGTTTTATCAGCTATTGACAAAAAGTTTATGGGGAAATTGCCAATATTATTTTTACAGATAGGCAAAACAAATAGTCACTCCTCTGGTTTATTTGCTGAAAAATCAGACTCAGTTCAACTGAAACTGTTTGCGGTCAACCTTGTCAAACTTGGCAAACGATTTTGGCCAAACTTTCCCACCCTGGAAAAAATGAGTGAAGTGAAAGCTGTCACTTCAGCGTTTTTTACGTGAAATGTTTAGGCTTTGTTTCGAAATGGCGTTCCAAGATCAGGTTCAATTAAACTTAATAAAAAAAAATAATTCTAAAAGTAAGGAAGCGCCCTCCAATAGAAAAAAACCACTTGCCATTTGTGAACGTAATGAAACGTTTCTTTCAGTCTGAAATGCATTTTCTTCCAAGTTTACCTTTTGATGAGAGAACAGAGAGATGTTGTTTTTAGAGTGACTCTAAACAACTAGAATGAGTAGCCTGGAGAAATATTCCCTAGCTCATTCCCTGGTCCAGGCTCTGGTGGGTCGTGCACACGTGCTGATGCTAATGAATGAGGTTTTGTGGGGCTGACTTTGTGCTGAGGAAGCAATGTTATCTAGTCCTAACTATCTCGGTGTCACCAGCTTAGTGCTGTAAATCACCCTCAGGACTCCAGCCGGGGGTAATGGCAGTGCTGGGACAGTGATGTGGCCGTGCATTTTCTTGATGTCCCATTTGTTTATATTTTGCACGAGGGAGTGAGGGTGTCCACAGCATTTTTATCAGATAATGCCATGAAGCGGGATAAAGGAGGGGAAATGGAAGAAAGAAACATTTACAGCCCATCACCACAGCAGAAATTTCCCTCAGTGAAAATGAGACCCAAGAGACACATATAAAAATAACTTAGGATATGTTTAGTTAAAATAAGACTAAATCTCAGCATTTTGGCTAAGCTAAGTGGAAGAATCAGATACTAACTGTACATCTGCAGCCAGAAATATTTTGGACATGGACCTGTTAAATGATCAAATGCGTGTTATGTGTGGAACCTTGTTTAAATCTGAATGTTAATACCACTCAGAAGATTTACAGAAACTGTTTGATTCTTAATACCTCTTCTAAAGATATATCTCTACAATCCAAGTGTGTTTATTGCTCAATAATAAACAGTGTCGACAGGAAACTCATACAGAGTAAACATGATCCTTATGTTTTACTTCTGTGTTTTCATAAGAGGTCAATGCCCTGCTATAGCTTTCTTCTCCAAATTCTTAGTAGTTCAGTTTAGACGTATCTTCAATTATACGTGTCATCAACGAGCAGAAAGAGCTCAATGTAGTAATACACTTTTTAGGCCTGTGAAATATCTAACTGGGAAATAAGTCCATAGAAACACCTTATATAAACAGGCATACTTTTAGTATTATTATTATTTTTATTATTATTATTTTTAATTCTCAAAATGGATAGCACTAGCTTATTCCACTGACACTAGTAATTCTTGTACAAACTGTTTTCTTGTAATACGTTAAGCATTGTGTTAACTAAAGCTAGATGAAACAAAATTAAATGTTGGCAGTATGTCTTGTTCACATTTCCCCTTCAAAACACCTGTGATGAAAGACAACCTTCTTCCTAGATTAGAAACAACACTTTTTTTGCTTTTTCATTAATAAGAGAAATGTTAACATTGTGGAATTTTGATATTTTAGTTCTACCTCTTTTCCTCCTTTATTAATGCTGGGTGCAATTGAACAAGGGCATTAAAAAGTTTCAGAAGACAAAAGACGGTCTAGAAAACTTTAAAAAGCCCACAAACCCAAACTAAGAAAAAGCAGAAAAAGAAAAGTAAACCAGAAAATATCTAGTCAGCAATAGTGATGTTAGACATGATTGGAAACAATAAGAAAGGACAAAAAAGTAATCGCCTTCCACATTTTTAAAAATATGTTTTTAAAAAATTGTAAACATTTTATATTAACGTTTAATTTTTATAAGAAATGGTGTTTTGTAAATCTTTTAAACATGAATTAATTCCATTATGGAATAAAAACTGCTTCAAAATCCCCTGCCTCTGTCTAGAATTTCTGTGTACCATAGATTTCCAACATCTTTTAGTCAGGACTCGAAAGATCGGTGTTTAACTAGGGAGAACAACTTACCCTTTTATGTCTTTTTATTTGTTAACCAAAATTTTTTTTCTTTTCCATTTTCAACTGCAGCATTATAAATTTTGTAGGTTCTGTGAATTCTTGGAATCAAACAAGACCCGTTTCCACCCCGTGTCCTGCTGGAATTCTCTGAACCCTGATGAACAACGATATAAGTTGTAGGAACTGCTTTATAAGGTCCACAACTCGGGAACCTTCTGTGTTATGTTTCATTTTCTTGTATCTCTGAGCTTTGAGAGACAGAAAATTCCTGACTCTTTTTCAGAAGATGAGATAGACGAATGTGAATCAAGATAATCACGTTTACAAACTTCATCTTTTCAGCTTTACAGAGTTCAAGTTTGTGCAGACTGTCTTGGTTGGACACCAGCAGAGCCAGTTACAAGACTGTTTAAAGAAGAAAAATCCCAATCAAATAGAATCTCAGAACTTTGGCTTATAAAAATTACTACATAAATTTAGATCAGGAAGAGGGTCTTGCCCTGTTTATTGTTTGGTGTTTAAATTATAGCACGCTTGTCTCTTAGCCTTAACAGCTATGCCTGCGTTAAGGGGTGGGCTACTACTGCAGCCAAACTTGTGCTGAAGAACAGATGTCCGCGGTGTATGCGGCTCAAGGGTTTCGCTGCGGACGTAGTATGGACCCAGAGACTTGGAGCACACCTGGAGCACATCTTCTGGTTTAGCTTCATGAGAAAGAATTTGGTTCTTGTGCTGTGAGTCTGCTTTGTGATGGGAAGCAAAGCACAGCAAATGAAGTTGACTGAAAGATTTGTTTCAAGAAGATACCTGCTGATTAGCATGAAAATGCTGGTACAGACACACCCAAATGAGTTGAAAACGGTAGAGAAACTTCCTTCCAGTCATCTCTATAATTAACTAGGTTCCTTTCAACTGCAGACTGGTGGTTTTAGGGTAAAATTCAAACTACGTAGGCTGAGAATTTATTTGTCTCTGGCATTCTCTGCTGAGCTTTCTTGAATTTGGAAGCTGATGGTCTGTCTTTCCACTGCCAGAGCTGTTGACTGATTGCTGGGGAGCAAGCTGCGGGGGGCCGAGAAAGAGAGATGAAAGAAATGGGAAACAACCAGATGTGAGATCTGAACCTTCCTGTGCTGAATTTGTTCCTCTGCTAAAACCTACCTGTAATATCTGAGCTGCTGCATGGCCGAGGTTTCCTACTGCCATCAAAGGCGTCAAACGTGTCTTTTTTTTTTATTGCATACCCTCTACTGGGCCTTTAATTTTTCTTCTTGGCTCTTTGACTGATGTGCAGGGGTGATTCTGAGCGACCTCTCTGGTTCCCACATAGTTTTGAAACAGCAAAACTGTTCTGTATGAATGCAATAGCCAGAGCCCACTTCTTAGGAGCTTTTTCTTCTGCCGATGGGGAGTAATTGTGGTGTTAGTGACACGTGCCAGGGTGTTTGGGTGCTGCCGAAGGTAAAGCCTCCGGGCAGCTATCTGCCTGGGGGTGTTGTGACCTGAGCTGATGCCGCAGTTTGAGAAAACACAAAAAACTTCATGCAGATACTAAAATCTCATGCTTTGTAAATGCTGTTTGTTTGTGATTCTTTAACTTAAAACAGCTGTATGAACTCCAGACTCAGTGATGTGAGTGAGTACAAGTGCTCTTCTCCAAAATGACTGTAGTACGGCCTCACCGTTTGAGGGTTGTGGGGTTTTTTTAAGAGTCAACTGGATTGTGCTTAGGGGAATGCGATAGATGTATTTCCAGACGTGAGCCAGCGAGTGGTGAATTCGTACGTGGATTCATTCATTAAACTGCTGTCGTGTTAAGACCTTTTGTCTTAACTGTTCGCAGTTAAGAGCTTTTGTCTGTATGGTTTTAGTAGCACTCTTTTCCCTGTTTTTGAAGAAGGAGTGTGTATGAATTTTTGTCCATCGCCTTGCTTGCTCACTTGCCAATAAATGGAGCACTAATTCATCACAGCTTTTAAATGTTAAATGTCAGAGTAAACTTTATACTAATCTGGTGTGGGATAGCGGTAAGCTGGGGCCTTGCAAGTTGGTTCCCAAGTGAAGGGATATCGCTGGTGGACAGATGGAGGGTGTATAGCTCTCCAGTCATGGATCTGCTACGTATTTATGTTTTAATCAGCTACTGCTGTGTGGGCTTAGGGAGAGGTGGAGGCTACAGTTGCTTTAGTCTCTGAGTTAATGAAATAAGGATGTATGTTTAGATATACTTGTTTATTTGTATACTCAGATGTACCTATTAACCTCATTCATGGAACCGAGATGGTCAGACAAGGCACAGGCAAAACCCTCTTTCAGCAATACCACCACAGCTCTGGCACTGCTACCCCAGTAACTGCCTCTAAAGTTGAGTTTAGAGGGCTGTGGTCAGAGAGAAAAGCTAGTTCTGCCGCTAGTTTAAACTAGGAGAAACAAGAAGGAAGACAAGAGTTCACCTGAAGTCCCAGAGCCGGGCTGTGGCCTGCTGTACACCTGCGACTGCTGTGTTCGCTTTACCCTGTTTGACCTTTCTTGAATGCCAAGGCTAAGTTCAGCTCTAAGTTTTTTAGCTCTTTTCATTGAGAAGGTTTGAAGGCAACAGCTGGTTGTCAGCATTGATAACTGGTCACCTGGCTTTTTCTGAAGAATGACATTTTTCCCTGTGTGTCCAAAGAAGCAGGTAGCTCAGCCTACAAAACCTGTACCAGGTGATTTCCTGAATCACTGAATCCCAGTGGAAAAAACCTCCTCAGAAGACTAGTGTCTCCTTTGTCATTGTCTCTCTATGCAGCAATCACAAACTCTTCCTTCCTGTCTCTTTTTTTTTTTTTCCTGACCAATATTTTTATTCTACAACTCTGCGTCTTTCCAATTCCTTTCCTGCCCTCTGAGAAACTCTGGAGGTCATGCCTCTGCCTCATCCTGCCTTTCTAGAGATCATTAGAGGTAGCATTGCCAGGAGCTTGGTTCCTCTTGCTCCTTCCACTAGCAGAACAGCACTTCGTGGGGCCCTGGTTGGAGAGTGCTCTTTCATCTTGGCATCCATCGGGCATTACCCAGGCATCTCCTACCTTTCTGCTCTTAATCAAAGGTTCGGCAGAGGTGGTCACTCCTTTGAAGAAATAAAGAATTCCTTGTTCTGGGTTTTGGATGTGAAATAAGGATATTAAGTGTTGAGCAAGGCATTTGCCTACCCCAACAGATTGCTTCCAGCAGGGCATTGCGGTGTGGAGCATCAGAGCAACATATGTTGTGGCATCAGATGGAAGGAGAGCCTGTGAGACTGGTCTTTAAGGGATTTGCAAAAGAAAAATAAAGGTGTGTTTAAATTTACTGTGCAGTCAATATCGCCTTTACCTTGTTTGTTTTAGGTTTCAGTGCATAATTGTAAAGCTTTTTAATTGCTTAAACAATTACTTTAATTATTTCTTGGTAACCTTTAACGTACTGACTATTCTTTTGCAGTTGAGAGGCTAAATATCATTACCTTTCACTGGTACATATTTTTTTTCCCCACATGAAATGCTAAAAACATTTCTACAAAAGGGGGCCTGGGAGCACTTAAAGGCATTTATTATTCAGATCTATTTTTAACCAACTAATACCCTCTTAAAAAAGGTGCTCAACTTCTCAAACTGTCCATCTTGAAAGGACTTTATTTTTTACACTGAGTATTAAATTTATTCTTGGAAAAGTTGTGACAGCTTCTGGACAGCCAATCATGCAATTAGCTAATTCCTCGAGCTATCTAAGGCGGGTGCAGTTTCCAACATAGTCGTCTTCTCAGATGATATGGTTTGTACTTGAGAGTTAACTGGTTCAAATTTACTGTATTTTGTGAGGGATTTGAGGTCTGGCATGTTTCTTCTGTTCTGGTCAGTGAGTTTGTCAGAAGACATTCATATTGATAGAGTAAAATAAATTGAAGGTGTCCTCACAGAGAATCTGTGGATTATTTTCAAAAGTGGTGAAGCTGAAAACCCCCTTGTCCTTCTGTGTGAAATGCAGAGCCTTGCGCTGGAGCTCCGCGTGCTGAGGTCAGTCCTGGCCTTATTAAAGTCGGTGGCAACATTCCCATTGACTTCAGCGGAGCCAGAATCTCACCCTTTATTTTTATAATTCCTTAAGGGGATCTTTGGGGAGGGGAGGCAGGAAAGTATGGCTTTAACGCTAGCGAAAGGAGCCTGGATTCATGCGTAGGGCTCAGCAGATGGTGGAAGTCTGGCCCGTTCAAAACGGTGTCTGAGGGTAGGGCACGGAGTCAAGTTGCTTGCGGATGGGGCTCCCTGCAGAAGGTTATCAGAGGGGAATGGCTTGAGGAAGACAGGACAATCAAGGAGGTGGTGGTGGCGGCGGCATATTCAGAACCTAAGGTTTTTGATGTAGGTTGTAGGAAGAAAATAAGGGGTCATCAAACTCAAAATAACGGAAGACCCATAATGGTCAAAAAAGGAACAGAAACTTGGAGTGGATGTGACACTGAATATAGCTCTGTTCATAAAAAGTGATTTTAAAAGTGCAAAGAAAATGTAAAAATAAGTAAGTACAGATGAAACTGCAGCACAGAGCTGTGGAAGAGAGCCTGCAACTCAGTGCTGCTTGGAGGTGTGCAAATCATGCTGTGGAGCCAGTCTGCTTGATATTTAGAAATACCTGGGCTGAAATTCTCAAAATACGGAATTATATGCAAATCCTTGATCCATTGTGTGACTTCCTTATCCCGGCCAGGTAGTGCAATGTGCTGATCTCAGTATGAAGTCTTTTTACTCTCTGAATTCAAGACTGGACTATGCAAACATATAAATGGGAATTAATGAATGCGGCTCATTACCGGCTCTTGATTGAGACCACACATGATGATAATCAATCACTCTGGAGTGCTAATGGCTTTGGGTGGCTGACCCCTAACCCAGTCTTTGATGGCCATCTTGTCAGGGACACTGAGCAGAGAGCTCTGGACAGCGTCCACTGCTCTGTAAAGCAGTCCAAGAAACCCTGGCCAGATGCACGCGTTGACTAGAGAAATGATGTATGCTCCGCAGTACAAATTGCCTCTGGGCTGAGCTTTTTCTTCCTGCGGCAATAGAGGACCAACTTGGTTTGTGCCAAGGAGGTTTTGATGCGGAGGTCCTGTGAAGAAAGAGATAGGAATTGCGTCAAGGAAGGGTGTTGGGTAAAAGTCCAGCTGAATTTCCCTCGGCAGCAGGGACTGGCGGAGGTGTTGGTGAATTACTTCAGATGGCAGTTCCCTGGTGTCCCGCTGAGAAAGGATGGCAGACGTATCTAGTGGATGCTATAGCCCTGTCTCCGTAGGGTGCCGGTGTGTGTGTCCTGGGGCAGCTCGTGGTGCGAGAGCAGTGTGCAGGGGAGCGCGGGGAGGTGCCACAGACTTGTCAAGCTTTGCTGAAGAGTCAGCCTTTCTGCAGGCATGGTTGGGTCACACTGTCTCCAGCTTTGGTGGGCTTCTAGGAGCATGGGGTACATTTCCATGTTGTCCTGACACTGTATGTCCTACTTCCAAGGATAATTTATTTTTAATTACATTGAGACTGCCAATAAAGAAGCCCCCTGAAAATATCTCTTCCCTTTAGATTTGATAAATCCTAATGACTGGTTTCAATTTGCTATAATAAAAATTAGCAGATGGAATATTTCTTGTTGTCCCAGACAGTAATCTAAGTAAGATAATTTAGATGGCACCTCATCTGAAGCAGAATAGTGCTGGACTTGGAGAGATAGGAGAAATAACTGTGAAGAAAGTTTTGCAATGGAAGCCTGTGTGGACCTTCTCATCCAAGGAGGAGGGGGTGCAGCAGCTACTAGAGGGGACTCAGGCCTTGCTTTGCAGCTGAGGTTCCCTGTTTCCTGCTGAACGTTATCCCTGACTTCTGTGCTGGTCAGTTCTGCAGTAGCTGAGGGTGAGCCAGATTTCCCCTCCTCCCTCCACCCTGGCCCCAAAATATAGAGCCTTTTGTTTGGACTAAAAATTACAAATTCAAGTGGTTCATTTTTGAATAGCGAGATAAATTAAAAACAGCTGGTCCTGGAAAGGCTAAAACGAGTCATGTTCCTAGAGCATTTGTATTCACGGCTGAAAGTAGGTTTTTGGAGAGTTGTCTGAATGCAGGTCTGTTGCATCGCAGAAGGTGGGGTGTTCGGAGTAACAGCCAGGGTTTTGTAGCGGTTGCCGGTTCCCTGCTGAGACATTGCTATCGTTTAGTTGTATCACTTACTTCTGATTATCTGTCCATTGGCCTTTATTTGTTGCTTTGTCATAAACAATAAGAATCACAAGGAATCAGAGAGTAGATTGGATTGGAGTCCCATAGCTGGCATGTCGGTGTAGGGAGACCGAACCTTACCCTGGGAGTTTTGAGTCAGATGGTGTGATTGCAGGAAAGCCCGTTTCCGACAAAACTCCAGGCTAAGCATGAATTCACCTTTTGAAGTATGCTAACCCCCAGGATTAAATACAACTCTGCTCACCTGATGTCATTTTCTAGTGAAACCTGATTTGCATCGGCATCGGTCTTGGGGGAGAGATTTCCCCTGGGTGAGGAGCGTGGTGCCCTGGGTCTCCGCAGAATGGAACATTTACCAGCGACAGACCAGGTCGAAGCCCAGCGGCTGCTCTGGACTCCGAGAGCAACACAGGCAATGAGGGTGTCTATTTTTTGAGAGCTGACAGCAGTGGGCCCTAAATGTAGTTCCCACGGCGGATAATTTGTCTCTGTATTTGAAGCACCAATGCTACTGGCACCATGTCACAAAAGTGTAGAAATTCAGACCGGTATGCACACAAACCCTGCTGCTTTTCCCTAGTGCTGTTCTTCTAATGAACCCATCACCTTGTCTGCCTTCCTTACCTCTCTCCCAACTCCGGATGTTCCTCCAGAGCTGTCTGTACTATCGGTTCACTCTAGATCCCAAATGCAGGTGCCCTGTGGTTGCCAGGGGCTGGATATATTGGCTCACAGCTTAGAAAATGGGCTTACGCTGCTAGGAATGGTTATACCTAGTATAGGCTATGAACCACTGGTGTGGAAGGGTTAGGAGCTGGATTTTTATATCCTTGCTCGCATTCAATAGTATGAAACAGTTTTGGGGGGTGGAGGTTGTGGCTGTAATGCAGAGAGAGGCAAGAGCGGGATTGATGGAAGAACTGCTCTGTCTTAAGATTGGCAATTCTCCCTTTGGTCTCTCCTGCAGTATTTTGACATTTTGGATCAGTTTTAGCCCATTAAGACATGTCTGAAAGGGGACGCTGAGGTTGTGTGTTCAAGGCAGTAAGTATTGTGATACCATGGTTAGGGCAGAACAGGAACTAGTGTGTCTGCATATAATTACGAAGCAGTACGGAGCGTGCAGTGCAGAAAAGGTTATTCCCAAAACAACTGTATTACTTATCTCATGGATTTCGTGCCTTTGATATTGCTTTGGCTATCTCTTATTATGGGTTTCCTTCAGCAATAGGGTTGGATGTTCAGTTTTGACAAGCGGCCAGACGTTTTCAGTTCTCTCAGAAAGGTCACTGAAAGTTGCTCTGGCTATCTAACTGGGAATCTCATGACTCTAGCTCTTCTCAGGAGATTTCTTATTCTTCAGGTTTTCCCTTGGCCAGTTGGAAACGTTAACAGCTGCCTCTGTTGCACTACTTCTGGACCTAGACCAGACATGGAAACAGTGTGTGTGCTGCAGAAGACTGTAATTGTGGTGTATGATCCACAGAGTGGATTTGAGTGAGGAAAGGATTGTAGTTTGTAAATTCTATCTCATAATATTAGGCACTTCACTAGGAGTTGCAACTGCAAAAGATGCGCGCAAGTGAGAAAACTTCAGCGTCTATTAAAGAAGAAAATGTGGGACAGGTTGTTCACAGTCCGCTAGTTAAAGAGAAAAGAATAAAAATATGCACGTAAAGCAAAGAAAAAACCCCAAACCCAGACCCGCTTGAGAGTCTTGTCCTAAAATAAAATCAGTTGGCAAGAGACTTTAAAGCAAATTAAGAGTAGAAACAGCAGCTTATTGTAACGATGTAAAAAGATCCCTATTTCTACTACGCATTGGTGGCTTTACCAATTAGGTATTGCGGACTAATCAATCAGTAATATATTAATTTGAAGAGCAGAAAGTCAAGACCCAGGCTGAGAGTAGAGCTTTATGTATGGATTTTTTTTTAATTGCAAGCAGGACAAAGAAGGAAAAAGCTTTAAACACCAGCGAAATTTTCAGCAATATCTTGTTTTACGCCTGGAATGAGACGTGAAGGTGGGGATTAGAGGTGCCCACACCTGTTAAAATAGCATCACGAAGATAAGTGTGTAAGATTTTGATAAGGTTCGTTTGCTGCCTTGGTTTTCTGTGAAGACTGTGCACTTTTACAGTTGCAGATTTCATTGAAAAGGGTATAGTGGAATCAGGCAAGAATCTCTCTGTGACTGCTGAAACCTGAAAAATATTCCCAACTCCTGGCTTAGGTGAAAGTTTTCAGTGGAAATGAGGTTTTTCAGAAAAAAATGCAGATTTAGCTATGGTAGTAGTTTCATAAATATATGTCACTTTTGCCAAATTGTTCTTCTATTAAAAACAAAAAAACCACCCAGATCAGGTAGGTCTTGAAATCTAACAGTTCAAGGGGGGTTGTGTTTCAAAATTGCCTCTTTAAAACACTTCAAAACTGAAATAAAGTAAACTCTCAGATTAATTAGTTAATGTTTAGTTTGGACCCAAACTAAGTAATTACGATTTTCTACTTTGCTGGAATTTTTGAAAGACATTTGGATTGGATAGATCCAAACCAATGCTCTTTGGTTTTTAGAGGCTGCTGCAAAGTCAAAATCAGTTATTTATGTAGTTCAGCTTTTGAATATGATCCCGGTCTTATTCAAGACAACAGAAATCCTTTATCTGACATAAGGTGATCGAGTCCTCTGTGCTTTTTCTGCCACAACAGACAATATTTGGCATAAGTGGGACATCTTTCCTGCTGCCAGCAGGCAGAGCCGTGAAGTGGAATGCCAGCTCTTCCAGCTTATTGGGAATGTCCTTGCTTTATTTTGTTAGACTAATAAACCTTTATCTAGCTCTGTGGTTCTGATCTGTTGTCAGATACTCACAAACATTTCTCATTCGGGAAGATCAGCGTTTGTGATGCCCAAGGTAGTCGCGTATGTGGATTTGTACTCTCCCTGGGTTTACGTTCCTTAGCTGGCCACCAGCCAGCATTGACTTAAATTTGCAGTTTGCCGTTGAGGTCAGCAGAGTACGGATTGGTTTGCCTATAGCTTTAGCCATCCTGCTGTCTTGCAGAGAATGCTGTTTGGTTGTTACTTAAGCAGTTACCGCCCTTACGGGATAGCAACTTCATAAACCCCTTTTGCCTCAATTCGAGTATGTGCCATGGTGTTGGGGGTCTGCTGAGGCCTCCTGGAGGCAGTGAGATACCGTAGAGAGTGACTGCAGACACTTGCCATCTCTGTCTTACTTGTCTTGCCAGTAAATGTCGTTAAGACTGTTTTATGAAATGAGTTTAATTAATTCACTTGAATTTAATGGCCACATTGCAATAGGCTGTCACCCATTTACAGCATTATTTTTTGAATGTACACAGCCCTTTTAAAAGATGAGAGCTGGCTTTGCTAGATCAAGTTGTCATTACGTTTAACTAGGTCTTTAATTATAACCAGATGGATGAATTATTTTAATCGCTGCTATATATCTTAACAGTAGTTTGTACATTGACACAAAGTTGAGAACATCAAACAGAAATTAAATGCTGGAGCAGGAAAGCTGCCAGCCTCTAAGGGAAGCAGTTGATCAGAACCTGTCATCTTAAAAGGTTCAAAGAATGCAAAACAAACATTCAGGATTAGTATACTAAATATGGTTTATCAGCCCCACTCTCTTCTCTGATAATTCATCTATATCATTTATTTTGATACTTTGCTGTGCGTATCTCAGACTCTGTAATTAGAGAGCTTCAGGTATTCGCTTCTTCCTGCCTTTGAAATAGTTTGCTTTGAGGCTCTTCAGAGAAAAAGATACAATTATTACAAGGCTATTTGATGCACAGTACAAAAGAATATTCGCATAGAACTGTCCCTTTGTGTATAACAATTGACTGGAGTTCATACTGGCAGCTACCGTGAGTTCCACTCTTCCGATTAGCCTGATGGAAACCGAGGAAAGGGCTTCCAGGCTGAGATTGTGCTGATCTCCAGAATAAGAGACCACGGATAAAAGCTGGCTCGACACAAGCGTTTTGCTGCCTACTCGCACTTTGTTTCAAGAGAGAGGGAAGGAACAGTTGGAGTGCTGGTAAAGCTTTTGCATACCACGTGTCATGAAAAACTTGCTTGCGCCGGGTCCTGCACTGAGAGCACACAGCCTCACATAAGATGCTAGGAAGCCTGAGCTTCTGTACCACATCCGCTTAGATGCTTTTCCCGCATTAGTCCCGCTTTTCTGCTTCTCAGGACGGTGCTGCCGTCTGCCGCTCTCTCAATCTGGGCTGTAGGGTTAAGATGCGAAGGTGGGGGACTGTGCTAAGGCGGGTGCCTGTGCGTTTCTGGTACTGTAGCAGAGAGCAGCGGTGTGCTGCGGTCTGTCGTGCCACGCACCCACGCCAGCTCGTGGGGCAGAAGCTGTCTGGCACTGGGTTTCTGCATCTCCCCTCTTGCTGTAAGGAAAGAATTAAGAAGGGGGTTCAGGAAGTCTCGGTACTGTCACCTTTTGAGTAAAGCCTCCAAAGGGAGTAGAATTAAACTGACACCAAGTGATTTTGTTAGAAACACCCAGGGTGATTTTGTCTGTTTGATGTCTGATTATATAGCAATTGCTTTCTAATTATGGTGATGATTTGAATGAGATTGTTGTGCTCTTGATCAAATGCAAGTGCTGTGATAAAACCGCTGCGTGCGTTTGTTTTCTTGCCAAGTAATAATGATGTATTAAGTAGGATTATATTATCTTTTGAGCACGTTTTGCATTTATCAGCTATGGCCCAACTATGGCTTTTGTTGTTTAAAACAGTGAGGAGGTATCTGTGCAAATCAGTTAAGTTATAATATTCCAGTTTCTCTTTCTCTTGATTTGAATTATCTTACTCTGCTAAATAAAAGCAATAATTTATACTTTATGTAAAGCAATATTTTATATGTAAAAAAGCCCTCAACTGTAATACGCTTTTCACTCAGTTAGAAATCTTTCTCTCCAGCCAGAGCCAAACTGACCCTTGCTGCAGGAGTGCTGCAGAGTTGTTTTCAGAACCACATTTTTTTTTTCCCCACAAACATTTTTCCTCTAGGAATTTAGGAAGTTTAGACAATGTTAGTACTCAGGAGCTTCTTTACCTACCCTGTAACAGACTTCCTCTAGGACACTGGATGATTCTGTGAAAGTCGGTTCCAAAGAGCATTCCGGGGACTAGAAATACCTTGCAGATCTGCTGGCCAGACTGCCTGTGCCTACCTTCCCTGACTGGGTAAGCTTATGAGGTGGTCAGGTAGTACAAGTTTTGCAGGTGGGAGTCATAATTATATCTAAGAGAGGTAAAATGTGCTTTTAACTTCACTTTCTTGTTGTTTCCCAACTTTGCGATGGCAATGGTGGCTGTAGAGGTGTTTAGAAGGTACCAAGAGCGATGCTCTGCGGTGCCAGCCGCTGTGAAAGCACAGCAGAGTTCACCTGGAGAGAACGGCAGCAGCACGTACAGGCAGAGGCGGCTGGGCCGACGCGGGCTGAGAGGAGGGGTGGAACACCCAAGCAGAATGACCAGCATGAACCTAGCAAATGTCATGTTAGTTATCTAAAAATTCATCTCTCTAATGGATAGTTTAAAAAAGCCCAGAGCCCAGCATGCAGGAACTTGCATCTTTGACAACTAACTCTTGAAAACTGAGAGCTGCTCGCCACCTGAACGCTTGCCTTTCCGAAGGATATTGCGAATGCTTTCTCTCATTCAGTTCTCCTTTTTCTGTTCTTGTAGTTTGTCCGCTCTTGAAAGCAGAACAGGCGCAGACTTCCTTGCTTAATACTGAAACACTGAAGCAAATGTCAGCTAGCTAGGGGATATCTGAAGAGGAGAGGAGAGCTTGGTATGCTTTACCTGCTGCATCCCAGAAACCAGCAGGAGACGTGAGCAGAAATTGGAATTTCCGTTCAGGGCTACATTTCGGTGTTTACTTCGACATTTACCTTCACAGAACTGAAGACTAATGCAGGTTGGAAGCAGCCGCTGCATGTCATCGTGTCCACCCCAGTGCTCAGAGGAGGGCCACTTTCACAGTTAGGTCTTTTTTGTTCCCAGTCAGAGTAAAGAGTCAAAGCTTATATACCTTTAAATCTGATGTTTTACATCTATAAAAGGGAGGGAATAAAAAGTTCAGAAAAAAACCTTTGATCCAGGAATGATGAAATATTCTTGATCAAAGTAGAATGTTGTTGACATTCTTAAATCGAGACACTTCATTAGAATCTGTTTGACAATAAAATGCATCTGCTTGTGACGCCATGGCCTCTTATCAGAGTTGTAGTTCCAGCTGCTGATGCGTTGTTTTTCCCGGTGTGCCATGCTTCCCAAGTTATACTTCTGATGATGTTCCTTCTTCTCCTCATGTCTTGCAATCGTAGCTATACTATTTTTCTAAAATTAAATATGTGCTCATGCCAGTCTCTAGTGCTACTTTGATCTTGCATGGCTCTTCGAAAATCTTATAGGAGCTCCGCAGTCTCCTTCCTGCGTGTGTATCGGCAATTCTGGGGAATCAAGGTGCTGCCCTTTGCCTACAGACATTGTTGTTCTAGATAGACTTTTCTGTTCAAAGTCAGAGACTTTCATAAGCCATGCCTACATCTTCTGATAGATAATTGTGGTGGATGGAAGGACTGTTGAGGAGTTAACCCTTTGTCTTTCATGAGAAGATGGCTGTTTCAAGTGCTCATTGTACATGCAAGAATCTCCAACATCTGAGTTAGACAGCTTCTGCCAGGGAGAGATATGGAAACGGACCAGGTGCAGAGATTTTTCACGTCAGGCTTGGAAGCTAGTTTCATCTGTGATGTTATTGATGCTGCTGTTAAATAAAAGCAGCTTTGAGATTCCCTGTTGTCACAGGCGTTTATACTTGCTGTGATGAAGAAGTGCTTGCTGGAATCACCCAAAGGAAAAAAGGAGAGCCCTGTCATCTTTAGGCTGCTTCGCGTAAGGTGGTCAGTGTGTTGCAGTGCCCCAAGGGGCAGACTGGGCGCTAGCTCCCCTATGGAGTAGCGTGTGAATTTACACCTCCAGGCCTCAGTGTGCCATTAAATGATGATGGCTTCCTTGTGTCTTCTGTCCTGTTTCTCATTTAGCTGTTCCGGGAACTGGCCAGATTTGCACACTCGCAAGATACATCAGGGCAGTGGGACAAAGGAGCTCCTCCTGTGAGCTGGGCCAAAAAAAGAAAGTCAAATAAAACCTCCATTCATGGGATGAAGGACGATGAAAGGCAGAGAGGAAAGATGACACAAAGCTGACAGCTGTGGCACACGTCTCCTCTCTTAGCCAGGAAAGCTGACAAGTAGATTGCTCAGGACAGGCACTTACAGGTTACCCTGTCAGCTACTTGAATGCCTTGTCTTTTATCTGCCACCTTCATAGGAAAGAACAGAGAGAGCTTGTGCCCATCTGATGAGCTGGTTCATACTGGCACATCATCAGCTTTAGCAACACATGAACACAATATAGTCCAAAAGCTGCAGTTGGGTTACTGAAATCTTTCTCTTCTCTTTTCTTGCACACATGCATGCGTGAAGACACGTACCTGCCCAAGCAGCTGCATGCCCTTGAAAAGTCCTATTCATAGAAGCAAAATTCTCCCTCCCTTCAGAACTGGTTGGGTTTTTGTCTCATAAAGCCCTGCTCCATTAGTCACTGCCTAATAGTGTGACTTTATTTGTGTAGGGTAACTGCTGCAATGTACAGAGCTCATTCAGGCTGTGCGTGATTTCGGTTCTCTTGCCTTGCTTCTGTCTCCACTGAGGAGAAAGACAGTGAGGACTGTGACTTCTTTCTCCTAACATTTGCTTTCAGCTTCATGTAAAAGAAAGAATTTAGTCGTGTTTAATCTCAGAATGAGGGAGAAAGACATGAAACGTCTTTTTGCCTATAGCTGGTGCAGCAGCGTGGGGTGGGGGCGAAGTGTGTGATCTTCTCAAAACGCATCCTAGTGAAAACTGACGATGCAGCTGAACAGAACTTGCCCCAAAACCTGAATTCCAGCATCTCCTGACTTCAATTGCTTGATGTTGCCATCTCAGATGTTGATTTAAGATGGGGTATATGTTGGGCATGACCTAGACACCCTAAAATTTAATTTCAAACTGTAATAATTGTCTTGTTTTGAAACTCAGCCACATTGAAATTTCCCCAGAAAGAACATTTACTTCCACTTCCTTTGTGCAATTTCAAGTTATTTCTGACCATGACCACGATAGAGTTATTTGACCTGGCAGCAAAATTACTTCACTCTCTATCCTTATTTACAGAAATGACTGAATGATCTCTCTGAAAAATTCAGCCTGAGATCAATATAAAACTTGGAAATGATCAGCCTTAACAGTTGCAGCTGTTTCAGTCACACCCTGTTCTAAACAGGGACGTGCCAGGTAACATTAGAACAGGTTTGCCTGCTGTTACCTTTAAAATTAAAGGCTTACTCCATTTCCGATTGATGTCAGCAGTAAGGATATCACTGCTTGTAGTGAGAGCAAGTAGAGTTTGAAGACTCTGCTCAAGAAAAAAAACCTTAAGTAGATGTTCTTTTGAGTAGGGGCAGGATTTGGTGATGCATGAGCCTGAAGTGTTTTGCCCGAGTGCAATCTAGTACAGTAGACAATGACTGTGACTGTAGGTATTATCTTAAAGTGCTATCTAGAACTTGACTGTAAATCAGTATTTTTAGCTGTATGAATAGAACTAAGATCCCTGTTGATTCTCAGGACTCTACAGATGTTAATAAAAATAAATGCTAAGTAGCAAGTCTTTCAGCAAATGCAGTAATTTCTTTAACACATCATCCCATCCTCCTTTTCTTCTCCAGAACTGCGTAGTCAGTGTTTATAGAAGGCTAAACATGCTGCATGGTACAAGAGCTTAAAGATTAATTAGTAAACAATTATGATACACTTTGAAGAGAAGGGTTGAGTATGATTATGATAGAGATACATTTGTGGGCCATGGGCCATTCAGAGTATTGCCAGTAATTGAAGATACGTTCTCTACCGCGTCAGTAGCTCTTTTTTAATTAGTTTGTATAAATGCATCTATCTGCGGTATCATCAAGCAATTTTCTTGAGCGTGCAGGTTTTGTTGTTATAGATTATTTGAGATGATTGCATACAATGTTTTTTGTGGTTGCTTATTAAATGAATTTAACTGCCTACATTCTCAGGTGCTATAAATCAGTGTCAGTCCAGGCCAGGGAGCTGTGCTGATTCACGCCGGGGAAAGCTGCATTCAGTGGGGTTTTCTGGATGTTGTGATCTTTTATTGTCAGTCAGCGGAGTGTGGTCAGGCCAAGAGACTGTGCCCCTCGGCACTTGAGAGTGGAAAAGAAAAGGCGCTTATTTTCCTTGGGCTCTCAGTACCATGTGCTTTCCAGGTGTCAATCACACTGCTGAGGAATAACATTCATTTACTCATTAAAACATTCAAAGGCAAAATAGATGGTTTGTGTCACAGGAAATCTTGGTTTCAGCTCCATCCCTTTTATTGCTGTGCTTGAGGAACTCGTGCACGGCCCAAGAAAAATGATTTGTATTTGGAGTGCTTTAATTGGTCAGGAGTGCTGATAAATAGTCGCAGCAGAGCTGTGGTTTGTGCTGCTTGAGGAAACCAACATGCGGCCACAACAGGGTAAAGCCGAGAAAGTGAAGTTTTGTCGGGAAGTCAAGGCAGGACCACACTTTTGAGAAGCCTGGCTTCACTGGTTGAGGTCTGTGGGGTAGATGTAACCTGCTTAAGGAAAGAAAAACAAGATCCATTTATGAAAGTATTTAGCAGGAAAAACATGGTGAATCTCTGCCAAGGGGCAAGAATTTAGATGACCTTGGCTGCAATGAGAATACATTGTTCCCATTCAACAGAGAACAGAAACAAGGAGCTGTGCTCACTCCAATGTCAGAAAAAAAATGTTTGTGTTCAGTACATTGGAGAAATGTCCAGAAATAGTTCACCTTAGTGAAAATATTACTTCTGGAATATTACCAAGGTCAGCAAGACCCTGACTTATCAATCCTGTTAATGTTCACATAAATTCAAGCTGTCAAACACTAACTTGTCCAACCAAGATATTATAAAAGACTTTCATCTATGTCTCCCTTCTCTGTATTTCTTTCCTTTTTTGCCCACTTCCATCCTTCTCCCATTGCAATGTAGAGGTTCAGCCTGTGGCAAGGCAGGAATTCAAGGCTTTAGATTTTCTAGGCCTTAAATGAGGCAGAAAAGCTAGATTCTGCAACGTCTTAAAATAATACGTGATTCCCAAAATGTCCTCTGAATGTAGCCACGTGTGTGAGCAGGATATCAGTGTCTTAACAATGAAGTGTTGGGTAACCGTCTGCTGTGGTTATTGTTCTAGTGAGTAAAGGGGATGGGTGAGGGATCGGCATATGGGATGTAGTTCTCTGTTAGAGTTCGGTTCTGCACGGGGCTGAACAGCTTGGCTCTGAATTAGCAAAGCAAGTTAATGCTTGTTTAAAATGAGGCGTACGATGTGTACAACCTGCGTAGATAAAGGAAACTCTTCATAGGCTCAAGGACTTGAATTTGGTCAGAACAACCGGCGAGAACGCAGTCAGGACATCTCTGTTGCTGTTTCCCAGTGTACTCTCTTCTATCTGTGTGAAGCGCATCACCAGTCCACTAACGCTTCCTACGCCTGGCTCACTCCTTGGGCATGGCAAATGCCTCTTGTGCCACCAAGGGGAGAATGGCAAAGGTGCTCCCTGTCCCTGTAAGTGCTGTTGGGCAGTCTGGACGTTGCTTGACACTACAGAGTTCTCAAGACTGCTCTAAATTATGCCAGCGGTGATGCTTGTTTAAGCACAGTGGCATCAGTTTCGGTCTGTGGACCTTGCCCCCTTGGTCTCGGTGCCAGCCCCGCCGCAGCAGGGAATCTTCAGCTGCCTGTTTGCAAAGAGACTGAACAGGCACTTTGCTGCAGGAGAGAAACTATCGCAGTTAAAGGTTCCCTATGGGAGTATAGTACACAAATCCAATATGGTCTGTTCTGTTCTTAAAAGTTCGTGAACTGATTTGTTATTTATGGAAGAGACAATAAACGACTTGCAGTATTCTTTCTTTCTTTTCCTCTCTCTCTGTTTCATACTGCTTTAAAACAATAACCACATATATCTGAAAGACTGATAAGAAATGAGAAGCCCGGGGGTACTGGTGACATTTCACAGGATGAAGTTAAGAGATAACTGACCTAATGTGACAAGTGTCTTTTTTCAAGTCTTTGCTAATAGCAGTAACCACTTAGACTCCTTAGGTGTGTGTCAAATGCCACGGGCAGTCAACTGAATCATGTCAAAAGGCTGCCTCTCATGACTAAATAGTCTCATATCAGCACAAAGCCCTGTAAATCTACCAGGTGGACTTTAATCATTTTGCTTTCAATGGATTTTGGTTAGCGAGAAGTGACTGAGAGGCTAATATTTCATCCACTGTGGCTGCGAGTTTTTCATTGCTGCTCAGTGGTGCTGACTGTCCTTTTTAGCCATATGGCGTGGTTTGGTTTTCCGTTGGTTGTCATTTGAGGACCGGAGCTGATAACAAAGCTGGGGGAATTTTCTGTTGATTTTCACTGGACTGTAGTTATTCTTGACTAACCCTGATTTCTGAAGCACTTTGTAGTTGCAATCCTATTTGGAAGAGTCTGGGGCTAAAGTTTTCAAGCACAGGGCTGGGATTTACCATGGAGTGTAGCTGGGATCCTGTATCTGTGCTAATGGGTTGACCTTGCAGTGACAGAGCACTTAACGACTGGCACTAATGAACTTACGCTTGTATATCAATAAGTCTCTGAGATGTCAAGCATGAGAGCTAAACTCAAGGCAGACCAGCAGGCACTTTGTGCCTGAGTGTGACAGTGAAGTATTGTATTGTCATCCTTTTATTTTTCTGTGCTCAGATTCAATTAGACAACCCTAGACCAGGCTTCCATCTCTCTTGGTGCTTTACAAACACATACCAGGAGAGTCCAAAGAGATTCCAGTCTATTTGTGTTAACAAGAAGTCCATATGACAGACAGGTGTTATTCTAGGAGCAGAAAGGAACTAGTATTTAAAAAAAGGGTCTGTAAAGTGAAGTTTCAGGTTGCTGTGCAGGATTATGCTTAAAAATGAGTACAGCAACTGATAGTGAAAAGTTGGCAATATCTTTAAAAAACTCTGCAGTATAAACATTCATGTCTCAGATATTAATATAACTGTTATGGAAAATCATTCCTTTACAGCTTTCCCCTTCTCCTCTCCCAGTTTCCAGTCTTTTACCTATTGCCCTCCAGTCCTTGAACTTCCCCTGGAAGAGGAATGATGCTAGCTCTTTCCGATAATGTCTAAAGCAGGAAAACCCTGAGTTGGTTTTGGCTGTTCCCCAGAAGAGAGTAGGTCACAAAACGTGGCAAGAAAAACCAGCGTGAGTTCCTCTGTTTGAACACTGGTGTACCTCCTCTTATCCTGGAGACTTTCTTAAACAGTGACACGCGCTCTGCATCTTCATTTTTCCTAGAGTTGGTACTTTATCGCTTGACCTACAGGCTGCCCGTAGCTGTGAGTAGGTGCTCTCTTCTGCTGCAGCACAACTGAATAAAGTCACGGCTCACAGCCTGTCCCAGCTTCTGATCCCTGCCTCTCGGCTGGAGCCACCGCAGAGGAAGAGAGCTGCTCATGTGAGCAATCCCTAATACCTGGCTCAATCCACATGAGCCACTTTAGTCTGTCTTCACTAATCTGGTTCATTTTGAATGTAGTGGCTTAAGTAGTGTTTGTGTGAGCAACACCACTGTGGAGGCTGCGACCTTTAGGAGGGATGGTGGTGGACACTGAAGAGAGAGGGATGATCACCATCTTCTGCTGTTTGCCAAACCCACGTCTCTTTCCACTCCAAAGGTCTGCCAAGTGCTCCCTCCTACAGCTCGGGGCCACAAGCTGCCTGGTCAAAGTCAAGTACTCGCCGGAGCAGAAGAGAGCTTAAAGGGAGGGATTTGAAATCTGAGAGTAGAATAGATTTGTCTTGTTTACAATGAATCTCTTCCACGCTTGAGAAGCGCTTTGCAAGGAAGCGTGAAGGTGCTCGTTTGGAGCAGTCGTAAGTGGGCGCGAGGCTGTTCCCACTGACCGACGGGCGTTGGAACCTGTCTGTAAGTCTCTGATATATGGTAATGCCAAAAGGAACCTGAAAATGAAGGTAAATAGTCTGATGCAGTATAAAAGGAGGAACCAAGAGTTTGTCCATGATGACCATTTCCTTATTATTTTCTGTCCTTGGTGAAAATATTTGGGATTTCACGCACTCGTGTGCTAAGTTTTGGTCAATGCAGGCTTTTTTAATGACCATGACTTTTAGTCTACTCTTTTTCTTTCTTTCTTTCTTTCTTTTTTTTTTTTTTTAAGATTCATCGTTAGAAAAACTTGACTACATGAACAGGAAAAAAACTCTCTTCCTTTGACAAATTGGAAATCTCCAAAGACTTATAAGCCAGCATGAAAGATTGACTTAATGGAGCAGTATATTTTTGATACAGCAAGGAGCCCCCCAATCCTCTGATTAGACTGATATATAGATTTTCTAGAGATTAGCAAAATCTGAAATGCATTAAAAAAAAATCCAGTGTGACAAAACAGTTTTGACAGCATAAATGAAACCTAAAGCAATGTAAAATGTAATTATTGCAGCTATCCCTGTGACCCATCAGTATACGCTGCCTTGCTCTGGCCTCAAGAGAGCTGGGCTTATTTTCCACCTATTTATTTTTCTGCATGTTTGGCAAGAATATTTTTAGTCTATTCATTTGCTTTTCTTTAGTACCTCTTTTCTGGTTCCTCTGTATTCCAGCGTGGGTTTTGGGGAAAAGATTAACAAAATAAATAAGGGATTGGAAGGTTATGGTGAGGGTACAGGAAGTTCAAAGACAAACCGGAATCAATCCCTTACTGCCTTCTCACGTGCTTTGGTGGTAGGGCTGTGCGATTACTGTATTTAACTCGCAGAGGTCCAGGAGAAGTGCTGGGTTTTATTTACGTTCCAGTGGAATAGAGGGGCCCTTGCTGGTATTAGGAATTCATAGTGCTAGGGCCTGTGCGTCTACGTAGTGACGGACTGTTTCGACTTTGGAGAAACCAAGTGACCGTGAGACAGGAGAGGAGGAAAAAGTCTTGGAAGTCCCAAGGTCACGCAGAAGGTGTGGGAGCGTTGGGCCAGTGCTTTACCCTCCAGATAGCACTGCTTTCCAGCGTGAGGTGTCCTGGCACCAGCCACGCAAGCGTCGGGAATGTGACCCTACCTGCCAGTGCTTTCTTCTGAAAAGCCTCTTCAGAACTGATTTTTTTTTTTTTTTTTTTTTGCCAAAGGTAACACGGTGGGTCTACTGGGTATTGTATTTTATGTGTCATATTTATATCCACAGAAGCAGTGCTGATTTGCTTCTTCCCATGCTGTCATGATGAGCAAAAGGTAATTGAAGACTTAGCGTGATGGAAAGAGAGCTTGAATACAAAAGTCTCCGTGTGGGGGTTTTTTCAATCGTTTTTTGTTTCTCTGCAAGTTAACATGTAATTGTTGTGGCGTGACTGGAGGTGGTGCATTTTACCTTAGGGATGACACGAAGATCACAAACTTGCTATGAGGTAACTACCTTGCATCAGCGAGCAACCTGCTTTTGAGCTGGCAACCTTGGGGAATGAGTTTCTGATCCCTGAGTCACCTTGTCTTCCTAGCCATTGTCACAGCGGAGAATGCTAACTAAATCAGTCAGCAGATAGCGCCCGATGCAAAAATATATCTTTTAAAAATAACCCCAGGGTCAGTTATTTGGTGTTTTGGGGAGGGATCGTAGATGGAAATGTTATCTGGCTCTTGGACAGCATCTATCTGAGGTATTTGCGTGGCTTCCATTACCCCGGGATCTGAGCAACCTTGTAATCATCACTATGCTTATCCCGAGGGCGCTCCTGCGAGGAGGCAGAGTGCTGCTGGTGGTGTCAGCCGGAGCGAGCCGCTGCCCTGTTTGCCCAGCCTGTCGGAGAGCGAGAGCCCGCAGCCCGACGCTGGCTTGCGGTCAAGCACACAGAAGCATCCTCCGGCGAGGCAGCCAGCACAGCCCGGGGCTGTTCACAGGGGCTGCTGCTCTGCATGGCTGTGTTTGAGGTCAAGTCTTAAGAAAACCTCCGATTGCTGTAGTGGTATTAGCTCTAAACTAGAACACAGGTTCCCCAGATGTTTTTGACCTCTGGAAAGCTGGCAGCCCTCCAGTTTTCATGGGCCTTGCTTCCCCTTCCATCCCCTTGTCATCATAGCTTTTAATTAAAACTGCTATTCCATGTGGCACATACAAAACTTGGTGCTGGTAATGTGTCCTGTGATTTTTTTTTTTTTTTTTTTAATGAGTTGCTTCTTGCGTCTCTAGCTCACTTACAACTCCTGATGGACGTTTTGCAGGAAAGGGAGCTCTCTTTGCGTCGGCCAGTGGCTAGCACGATGGGCTGCCGGTACTGATGTCAATACGTTTATGATAATTTCTGTAAGTAGTTCTACTGTAACATACAATTCTAACAACTACAGTAAAATAAGCACCATACCTGTTTTACGCAAAATCATGAATTTAATTGAGAACCCAAAGATAATCAGAGCTCACAGTCACTGGCAACAGTAGCTGCATTTTGCGTAGTTTTACGTTTATGTATGTTAATACAGTCAGAATGGTTTTATTGCCCTGGAATTTAATGCATTTTAGATTTGCTAATCTCTCCAAAATCTATACATCAGTTTAGTCAAAGGATTAAGGCTTCTTTAGTAAATCAAAAATATACCGCTCAATTAAGTCAATCTTTCACATCAGCTTATAAGTCTTTGGAGATTTTTAACTTGTAAAAGGAGATTTTTCAAGTAGGATTTATGCTTTTATAACAATGCAGGAAAACAGACAGAAATACAAAATAAATAGACATGACAATTAAGTAATGCCCATGGAGAGAGGCATGTTTTTTTGCCAAAGTGTGTAACTTTGGAGATGCTGATGTTATAGGCGAGGAACAGTGAATTCACAGGGACTCGTGAACTTTATTCTTAAATATCTACTGCATAGATTCAGGCTAGTGAGGTCTGAGACCAAATTAACCCCAAACTTGATATATTCCTGCAGAAATTGTCATTATCTATGAAAGGCTGTTATATCTGATACTTCTTGAATCATCAGTAATGGTGTTAAGAGGGGAAAAAAAAACCCTCTCAAGTTTTGAAAGATACAGAAGTCTTCATCCTTCAGGGCACAAACTCGGCATCTGAGTAACAGCGACTGGGCAGAAATTTTCTGTCTTGGCAACTGTAATTCCACAGTCACCAGTGATGGGTTTTATTCATGTGAGGATTCATGGGAGCTCACTGGAGGTGTTCAAGGAACGTGTGGACGTGGCACTGCAGGACACGGTTTAGTGGGCATGGTGGGGTTGGGTTGATGGTTGGACTTGATGATCTTACAGGTCTTTTCCAACCGTAGTGACTCTGTGATTCTATATTTATTTCCCCAAAACCTTTCAGATGTAGGGTGAGTATAATTTCTTAATTTTACAGGTAGAGAACTAAGGCACGGATCCCCATACATTTGTGGGTACCCATATACTTTAAAGCTTGCAGGCAGAAGTGACTTGCCCAAGGTCACATAGGAATGTGATAAAGTGGAGAACTGAATACAGCTCTTCTGAGCCCCCATGTAGCACCCAGACTCCTGGACCACCCATCGCACCGTCCTCTGAAACAGCAGTTATAGGCTGCTCCTAGATGGAGGCTGAAGTTCTTACACAAAGCAGCTGAAGTCGGTGAGGATCCTCTTCAGGGCCCTCCATAGTCTATGAACCAGTGGCTGCCGTGTTCCTTTATCCAAGGTCTTCTTTCAAGCAGCTTTGCCACAATTCACTGTGTCGTTGGTATACGTCAGCGTTGTTTTATTGTGGTTGTGCTGCAAAACAGATAATGCCTATTAGAAACAGCAAAGCTTCTGTAAACTGCCTTAGAGCTAAATTATTTATTTCGCACATGTCTGGGAAGGAGAACAAAGAGCTAAGGCCAGTGCGTAGCAGCCCATATAAGAGTCATTTATTTGTGTTGTGTGCCAAAACAGCGCTGTGTTAGATGGGGATGAGGTGGCAATATGTAAGTCAGCGCACACAAACATAGTGTTGCTAAGTTTGACTGTAATGCCTTAGGAAAATTAATTTGCTGTGCAGCCCCTGTGTAAAAATTATTATAGTAGTTGCAATAGCAAACGCAGTTGTTAAGGCTGAGTTCTAATCCCCACTCTTGGCTAATAACTTTTTGCTAATAACTTTCTCAAATTCTTTTTGCTCTGAAATTTTCCATGCTTGGTGTTAGCCCTAAGGTGAATTTTTTGGAAAGTCTGAGAGGATTTTGAATTATGAGAGCATGAATAAAATACATTTTTCCTCCTCGTGCTTTAATGAAACTTTTGCATTCTGAAAAGTCTCTGAAGCTAGAGACTTCAGATTTGTTTTGTAGCCCTGAGTAAGGAAAGAAAGCAGCATAATTGATGTCTGCAGAGTATCCTGGTTCACGGAGCTGCAAGAGTTGTGGTGACTGTGTGTGGTCACAGCAACTTTAAAGATGAAGGATGACATTCTCAAAAGTAGCTAATGATTTAGGCCCATTTCAAAAGCAACATTGACATTTAGGAGATTAAATGTCATAGAATCTCGTAGGATCGAGGCACCTGCATGCCTGCCGCTTTTGAAAGTAAAAGGCTGTTTTAATAGATCTGGGCGAGGAGTGCTTCTCTTTTCATGAAGCGTGGGGTTATTTTCATCCCCAAGTTGGACAAGGAACCTACTAATACACTACCGTTGCGCAGCTCCCATGGTGTGCCACACAGCTAAGTCACAGAGAAGACCACGGTGTAACGCGGGAAATGTGTGGTGAGGGATTTCCCCTCTGCGCGAGGATGGGAGTCCTCAGCTACGATTCCTGTGAGGAGCTGTGTGCTTTAGGGGCTGTAGGGTTGAGTAGACTCAGTTTGAAATATTCTGTATTCCTGACAAAAAATTGAGCCACTTTGGTCCAATTTACACCTCTGAGTCAGAGGTTTGAAACATTAATCTTAAATGTGATGAGTAAGTAAACCAAAAATACTTCTCAGCAAATCTTTACATGGGAAAGTGTTACAGTCTATATCTGACTTTAGTCTATGTATGCATTAAATGCAGTTTGGTTTTAGTTTCAATGATATCTTAAAGGGCTTCAGCTGAACTCCACTTGAGCTTGTCTGTTAAAGCCCTTACATGCCACCAACACCAGAAGCACAAAAAGCGCTGCTTCAGTGGCTCCTGTGGGCTCTCCGTGGCTGTCAGTGGGATTGGAAGAGAGTCTTTTCCCCCTTGCAGAAACAAGTCTGTGACTAAGTAGATTCACTGTCTGCGTCTTCTACTGTCTTTAACTCTCCTGTTCTCATTTGTGCTTCTCCCATAGAGGTCTGTTGGTAAACCTTCTCAGAGGAGCTGAATTTCCACTAAGGAACTTGGCTACCAAGTGGAAGGTGCCTTGGTCTGTTAGTGATGCCTAGGTGAAGGCTGCTAGAGTTAAAAATGTTTCATTTACTGGTGCCTCCATCAGAGCTGCTTTAGGTGTTGATTCCTAAAACATTGTGCCTTTAAAATGACTGAAAGAAGTCATTGAGATTTTGCAGTTCTTAGAAATCCCCCTATGCTTTAAATAATTGCAAAAATGAGTGCTAGAATAACATGAAAGCTGAGGAGCCCAAAGTTCAGAGCAAGGAAAGTCCAAAATATGTGGTTTGTATCACTAACTCAGCCACGGTACGCATACACAGAGTGAGACTAGAAGGCATTTTCCAGTTCAGTTTTCCTTGTTAAATGTAATGTGTTACTGTTTATTATTTAATCTATGCTTTACAATATACAGGATGTGTAATGTGGCTGAGTTAATACTGTGGCTGGAAAGTTCATTTTTTGGAACTTTTGTGCACTTCTGGCCTTTTTTTTGACCTGGATTTAGTGGCAGCTTTTACATTTTCATCTATATCATGCGCAGAAGAACTGAATGGCTTGAATGCATGCTGGAGCCCTGGGACCAGCAGGAAGTGATTCTCCTCTGGAACCCCCCGCAACTGCTGCTCCCAGCTGGGTTAGCTGAACGAGCCTTTGACTGTATTCGATTCCTTTGTTTTCTCCCTCATTTGCTGGGTGGCGAGCCTCAGCTTCATTTTGCTCAATGGAACCAAGGTAAACACGATGGCTTCATTGATTCTGGCTCCTCTAGTCCAGAATGAATGTTAATGCACATCTCTCTTAAATTGGTCTGGTGTCTGCTGAATGGCTGATGGAAGGTTTCCTGCCAGCTTTGGTGGGATTTGTTCAAACCCTTCCTTTGGAGCAGTTTAGGGGCAGTTAGATAAATGATCAGAAGGATTGGTTTTGGGAAGGGACTCCGGCATTAATTGACTAACTCCATGTGTATGGTATAAGGAAAAATATATCTTATCTGAAATTTCGTGACAATAACGATTAAGTGATTTAAAAAAAAAATCTTATAAATAACAAATGCACAAATGTCAGCCACTGAGAGGTTCAAAACACACAGTGGACATTTGGACTGCTTTTTTTTTTTTACCAATGCCTATATTGCTTCCTTCTCAGCAGGTCTGTTCCTTTAAAATTTTAGTACATAACACCTTCCTTTCCTTGCATTTCTAGGACCCCGTATGTCAGGCATGTTTGGGCTTTGAAATCCTGGGGGGTTTTATTTTTCTTAGGACAATTTCCTCCAAGCCCTTTGCAATGAATCTGGTATGCATCATAGCTGCCATGTGCTAAGCAGCTAAATTGCATTACCAATGGGGGGAATAATTATCAGCCTCAGATTATGGCATTATTAACGCCTTAATACTGATAACTCTTAGCAGTTCACAAGACCATCAAATGTTTTCTTTTTAATACTGCCACAGATTTTTCAGCGAGCACTGGAGATAACATGACAGCCCAATAGAGTTTGATGTATGTGTCTGGAGAGGGGGAAGAAAAAAAAGTTGAGATCCTCTAGTCAAACCAATGTCTTTAATGGCTTCCCTAGATTAAAATAATCCCTATGGGAAATCCACTATGACAACAGTTCTTACACAGATTTTCCAATTTTCCAGTCACTGCTTCTGTGCCACAACCATTCTTTGAAACTGTTTATGTTAGTGAAAGGCCACATTCTCAGAGACGACTTTTTTTTTTTTTTTTTAAAGAATGTCTTTTAACTCCATTAAGAAGAGTTTGAAGTTCTCACTTTCTTCCTTGGGCATTAGCCTGCCTATTAGTCCTGTATCTTCTGAATGTTTGACAACGTGAAGAAATGTAGAGGTCAGCTCTGGCTGTCGTATTAAAGGTCACTCGAGTGTTTGCACTTAAGTACAGTATTTATAACATGGGTGATTTCATGCATCAGCCCTTTAGGGGATTGAAGAATTAGGCTGCATGACAGAAGGCCAGGCAGTAACAGTACTAAAACACTAACTAGTGTTGAGTTGAAATAAAAATGAGAGAACAGATTTGCGGTCTTGAGATCAGGCACACTTATTCCTCTTTAGATGTAACTACGATACAAATCTGGCACTGAAGAGGGTCTTTCCAAAAACAAGACCCGAGGCCAGCTTCTTAAAATGGGCTGACTTTCTGAAGAGCCCAGATTAATTCAGCCGTTTCTTGTTGGAGGAAAAAGTTGTCGTTTTTGATAATGTCAGGAATTTAAAGCTACTGGGGAAGCTCCAAACTACTAGAGGGAAAAATCCATGAGAAAGAGAGAGCGAAAGACTTGGAGTATTTCTGTGGGTGTCCACTGAGATGCAAGGTCATGTGTTTGTAGCATCGCTGCACTTAACTACTTTGTACCTTTGTTTCTTGTTATATGATCAGCCAGAAAGCTGCGAACGTGAAGAAAGTCATGGTATTATTTGCCTCCCTGCCACTAAAATACTGTTGGAACACATTGATGTGGGCACAGGTCATAGACTGTCAAATTAAAAAGGAAAATTAGACTTGTCCTGCTCGCTACCAGTTGCATGGCACTTCTAGCTGTTAGACGATCATTTAAATAGCAGCTTCTCTTGTTCCCTGTTTGATTTGGTGGTTGCAGCAATCAGGTTGATTCATTTGTGTTAAAGACCTGTGTTTCTGTAGAGTAAGTAGCTCTGAAGCACTGTACAGTGTTTCTGTAGTGCACGTTGTTATTGTAGCACCGTCCACTGGCACATCTACCTACTTTACCTCTCTGAAAGATTAATCCTTAGGTATGTCATGTGAAAAGCATCAATTTATTCCCAACTTAGAGTGGTATCTCGGGTACCGTGCAAATGTCAGTGTTATATGGAGGTTTAGCTAGCAAAATGTAATTAAACACATTGTTAAAAATAATAATTATTCGAGACCCAAATTCATGATCAAAGGCTACGTAGCATGCGATACTTTAGATGTTTATTAAAAAAAATAGTTCAACCTGAAGGAACAGAGAGGTGGTGGTGAACGGTGCAGTACTGTGAGGGCTGTCCAAACTGCTGACGGTGCCATGTTATCTCTAACCAGGACTCAGAGGTGGTGTTCAAAAAGATAGAATTGCAGCTTTGTAGATTGATTAAGGTCTGCTCCTTGGAAATTTGACTAATGACTGTCTTTTATTTATACTTTGTGTTCTGCTACTGTTGCATCCTGGTGCTAGTGTTGGGCATGGTGCTGCCAAGGCTGCACGGCAGCATACCCTCATGGCTTTGCAGATCTACTTTCCCGGCAGAGTATGGTCACGTTTTCTACATCAAGCTCATTTGCTAGGCATGTATCTCTCATCCTCCTAATGAGCTTTACACAGCAGCCCAGGGCCTCTTTTCCTGGCAGCGCGCAAATTGTAACAGGTCTGCCGGCAGCCGGGAGCAGAGCTGCCTGGTGCCATCTGGCCCGTCACTGTCTGCCGCCGTGGGATGGAGGTGAGAATGGGATGGTCTCGCTTAGTCCTGTGTCACTGTGCTCTTGTAGTCAAGATGCTGCGCTCGGTTAGCGATCCGCTGGCAGGAGTCGCGTTGCTGGTGGTGATGGGTGTGTGAAATCAAACCACCTTCGAGGGGTTAAGCTGTGGTTTGTTGTAACGCTTTGGAAGGAGAAAGTCAAAGTTACCAAAATAGTTTTCAGTCAGAGTGCCGGGCAGGGTCAGCTGTCGGTGTGGTGACCTTTCTGCTCTGACCACTACCCGGGCTAAAGTTCAACTGTATTGATAGGATCTCAGGGGTGTTTACAGGAGAGGCTATAAAAACAATGTTGCTCCAGCAAATTTTCACACTTCAATTTGTTTTAAGAGTTAGAAAAAAAAAAAAAACATTTCATAAATTCTTTTCCTCGCAGGCAGGTCTGCCTGAATGAAGCAAGCAGTCCCACAACTTTGTTTTAAGCTGCTTTTCCTGTTTCCCACACATTGCAGTCAGCAACCTTTGCCCAGGGCAGGATGACCGTTGATTAATATGGAAGACTCGAGCCCTGCCTGTAGCAGTAGGGATGCTCCAGCAAATAGGATGTTTGTTCCACTTGCAGGCCAAGGAAAAAGGAATTTCTGGAATGATCTGGGTAAAAAATAATTGTTTCTTTTGGCAGTCTTGCTTGGACAGTCCTTGAGCTGTTTTGTGGTGGTTCTATTTACACCAAGAAAATTCAAGCAAACAGGCTGCCCTGGGCTATCAGGATGGCTTAAGTTTCCAACATATTTTTCCTGCATATCAAAAGTTTGGATCTTTGCCACACAATCATTTTACAGAACCGTGAGTGGAAAGCACTCCAGTTGTGGTCAGTCTGTTTTCCAAGTTCTCCAACTACGGCTTTTCCAGGAATGGTGAGTGCAGCCCCCTACAAATGAAGTACCTCTGAATTTGTCCTTTCCTGATCTAATTCTTTACAAACAACTGCCTCTTCTGAACTGTTTTTAGTGCTTACAATGCTGTTGTATTCATTTAATCCTTTCCAGCTTTCATCTGTATAATTCTATAGCAATGACAAGGCTATATTATACCACAATGGCACTGGCAGTTTTCATTGCCCTCAGTGTTGTTCAGCAGAGATGCATGAGTCCTTTCATGCAATTCCTCCAGCATCGCAGTATTGCTGTCTGCCCATCCAGGTAATGCCTAGTGGTTTGCTGACTCCTTCGGGGTTTATGAATTCTGGAGCAAATTTCTTGAAGAATAACATCCCCAGGCTTGTGAATGGTCATTGAGAATACTGCAGCATTTTCTTCCCTGTAAAGACACGTTGCATCCAGGAGGATGACAGGGATTGAGGAAAGTTAGCTTTGACTGAATCGGACAAAGCTGATATAAAAGTAGGGGAATGGCGGAGCACTCTGAAGAGATCTTCCATCTGCTGTGACACAGATGATGAAAGCTGAAATCTGCAGTTTGCTTTTTCTTTTACCATTAGTCACAGACCCAGACTGTTGAAAGGAAGAAGAAAGCCGATTTCTATCAATATTGTAGGACCCAGTGGTGCTGGGTGGATGTGCAGTGGTCCATGTCTTCTTACTGATAGGCAAGGTTGTGTCCTGTGTCAGTGTATCTCACCCACCCTGTCCCCACTCCTGCTATGGCTTCGATGCAATTGTCTCAAGGACATCTTGGGAAAAAGTCTTCTGGTTGTCTTTCACGTTGTGCTTGTGCTGTGGGAGTATTTTCACAGCTTTTCAGGCTTTCTTTTTGTTGTTGCTGCTATGTTAAAATTAAAAGCCTATTTCCAGCTTGTTCGGGATAAGGCAATTTATATAGGTTACCCTGAACAAGTCCGTCCTCTCCGCCCTTCCCCGCCCCAGCCCTGTGTGCTCTTTCGTGGCTCCTGGGGCAGTTCAAGGTTTCTGTTTTAACTTCTTGTATGGAGGTTTAGATAGGATATTAGGGAAAATTTCTTCACTGAAGGGGTTGCAGACATTGGAAGAGGCTGCCCAGGGAGGTGGTGGAGTCACCATCACTGGAGGCATTTAAAAGACATGTGGATGAGGCATTTAGGGACATGGTTTAGTGGTGGACTTGGCAGTGTTAGGTTAACAGTTGGACTCAATGATCTTAAAGGTCTTTTCCTACCTAAACGATTCTATGATTCTCTGAAAATTCCTGTCTGGCCCTCTGTATGTTAAAGACAGGGTGTTTCCATGGGCTGAAGAGGGAAGAAATGATTAAAAAACAACCCAGTAGCTAGCTTCCATGGAAAACGTAGGATAAAATATTACAATTTTTGTTTTAGTTTTGTACTATGTCAACAGGCACTCTTTGGTAGCATCTATGGAAAGATTATAGTTCCAGGAATCATCTCCAAGCTCTATTTATCAGGGAAATAGCAAAAGAGTTGTTCATATTGCCCATAAACAGGCTTCCGGTGCTTCAGAGAGATGTTTGTTCGTTCTGTTTACACCGTGGTTAAAACAAAAATGAAAGTCTAAGATGTAAATCAGCTGATGAGTCTCACTTGCTGTGTTCGGGCCTGGGTAGCAGGATGAGGGAGCACAGAGCGGTGCTTTGGGTCTGTGCTTGGCTATTCCCAGCTCTGCCGTCCAGCCAGGGATGGCCTTAGCCGAGCCATGTTTCCCTGTGCCTCCGTTTCCATGTGTGTGAAAAGTTAGTCATGATCCTGATTATTTTTTTTTTTTTTTTAAAGTATTTTGACCCCTGCTACTGAAAAGAGCCAGACGCTCCTCCTCATGATTTACCCAGGTGCATGGGATAAAAGCAGGCTGCCTTGGAGGAACAGGCTCCTTTCTTCGGGGAGCTCGGTGTTGCTGGAGGTGCATGACTGTCTGAAGTGTTTACATCCTGGACTTCTAAAGTAATATCTGTAGGCCATCACTTTGGGTTGAAAATGGATTTTATTAGGTGAAAATGAAAATGAACTGAAGAAATGAACTGCAAGCCACATTGCTGCGCTTACAAAATGCGTTATCCAGCCTTATGTGCCCGGATGTAATGAATACGCAGAGACCACCTACTTTGAACACTCCTCTGATTTTCCAGTTTCTTTAAAGTCTAATAATATTGGCAATGCAGGATGAAAGCAATTGTGAAAAGTGAAAAAGTCCTTGTTTGCCTATCCTGTCATCTGGGGTCTGTCTCACTGAAGCTGAAAATGAAGGTAACTTGCCTTAATGCTGTAGGACAGCTTTTAGTCTAATTGAACCATGCATCGGCAAGAACCCAGTATTGAGCCTTCAGTCTCGGGTTAATCCCTTTTATTGGCTTGGGTGCAGGTTATCATCCCTTCTTATCAAACAAGGACCCCTTTCTTCTCGCTCAGGATCAGAACTAAAAGCCAGTTGAGAAAGAAATGACAAATTCAAAGCTTTAAGCCTCCCCCCCCCGCCACCAAAACCCACCCTGTGCATCCACGAGGTGTTCTGCGACACACACACTTCAGCTGCAAGGCTCAGGCGCATTTTTGTTGCTAGGAAGCTCCCTCCCCTTTCAGCTGTGATTTTTGTAGCAGCAGCTTCAAAGTGTGCGGACTTGGTTCAATTGTTTCGCCCAGCGTTTGCCGATCAGCACGTCAGATTAAATTTATGGGCAGTTGACTAGTGCTTAGTATTTGAACACCTGCTTCAACCTCCTCTTCTGGCACAGCGTTTTGAGCAGAGGTATGTTAAAGTCACCGATAGCCAGTGTGTAGTGTGGGTCAGTAATATTTTTTTAAGGAAAATAAAGATGGCTTTTGGGAAAAAATTATAAACAGTTCTTTTGTGTGAGGCAGCTGGTTAAACTCCAGGATCACAATTGTCCTTTCTGACCTTAAACTCTAGGAATCTGCTTAAACTAACCCAGCCAAAAATCCCCCACATCTATTAGTGAACTGTTTTACCATGATTATAGGTCAAATCACAGAGAAGTAAATAAAAAGTTATACTCTGCATATTTTAAAGACAGGCAAAGATTTTAAAATGAATTAATATGAAATCTTTGACAAGGATTATCTTGTACATACTTCCCATTTATCCCATACTGGTTTTTGAGAGTCACTTATGCTGACACTCTGTTCTTTAAATATAGTTTAAAACTACCAAAAAATCCCACTTTTTTTCTCCATGCTCAATGCCTGCCTTGGTCTTTTGAAACAGCTTCTACAATGAGAGTGATATTTTAACAGGTTTTATGACAACAGACGGGAGGAGAAGAGGAGGAGAAATTAGGCTTATTAACGGTCAGGACAGTCTACTAGGGAATATAAGAAAATACGATCTTTTCATAAAAGCCTGAAAGCTTCGTTCTTCCGCAGTAGGGTTTCTCGCATTTTCCTCTGAAACATCTGGTCTGTGACTCCCAGAAACAGGATACTGAACTAGATGAACCATGGGTCTGATCCAGTTTGGCATTTTAGTTCCCCCTTGCACACTCCAAACTCAGCAATCAACAGCAATCTGAGGTGTGTGAGAAGCATATGACCCAGCAAAATTTCAATGCCTCTGAAAGAATCTGATCCTTTGTCTGTTTCTGGGATGTTCAGCCAAATTCTTCCCATCATCTGTTGTATTGCCTTCGAGACACTTTCCCTGCAGGCACCCTGAAAGAAAAGGTTGCAGCGTCTTTAAAAACTTTCTTTCCCTCCATATTGTTCTTTGGTAAAAGCATAGTGTGGCTGGGATCATTTTTTCATACAAAACAGCACAATGCCTGCTGGCCTGGGTATCCAAAATATAGTTTTATTGTTGTGGAAAGGCCTTAATGAGGAAGAAAAAAACCCTATTTAATAAAGTGCATCAAGTGCCCTTGGGAAAAATTAGCACACAATGACTTCTTGTGCCGCCAATTGAAACAGCAGATTGGTGTAGTGATAGGCTTTACAGGAAATATTAAAAAAGCACAGATGGCTCAAGTTTACATGTTTACAGTGGAGCTGGAACAGCAGCTAAAACCTTCCAGTATAGTATAATTTACTAGAAGGTCAGAGACCTGGTGGTTAAGAATGAACCTGAAGACTATTGTAAACACACTATTAGGGTTTGTAGAGGTTTAATCCCAGCATTTTTTTGTTCTTTTCTGCAATATTAGAAGCAATTGGCTGCCGAGTTAGTGAAAAGAGATACTTAAAGCATGGAAAAATGTGACATTCCATTGGCGAACGTGGAGCTGAGCTGTTGCAGGGAGCTGGAAGAGGGTTATGCAATTGCTACTGTTACTATGTAATTAGAAGCTCTTTGGCACTAATGGATGATCTGGATCACAATGTGATTAAAAAAAAAAAAGTACTGAAAAATGTAACTAGAAACAAGCTGCTTCAGCAATCAGAAGAGTGTCTGCTATGCCTTAAGAGTTGTGGTTCACAAGTCTGTGAGGAAGGCTGGCCAGAGAGAGAGATACCCAGGGGATCTGGGTTTGTCCCTGCTCTGCCACGAGCTTCCTATAGGGCCTGGGTCAAGCCACCTAGGATGTTTTCTTAATTAGGTAATTAATGCATGCTGCTTTTTTAATTTTATTTTATTTTTAAGTTTGTTGCCTCTCTGGCCTGGTGGGATCTAGTAGAAATTTGACCACAGCAGATAATAGGGTGCTCTGCAATGATGCTTCAAACTCCCTGGGCATACTTTTCATCATCTGTATAACTGCAATAATTGTCACTTCTTTTACTCTTCCTCCTCTTTGTTCAGACTGTCAACTCTTCAGGGCAGGAATTGTAACATCCAGAACTCAGACAGAAAATGGATTTTAAGAAGGCCTGTTGCAGGCTGTAGTGTAAGGTAGTAAGATGGGGTCACCAAATGGACAGGCGAGCTTTGCCAGAAGAGGACTAACTGCCTTTAGTGGCAGGTGTCCTTTAAGCATGTGATTTACATGGTTTGTTCCCTACAGAAATCGGCAACCTTGGTCAATCAAGCATCTGCTTAGTGTAATGACATTTTAATGTGGAGCATGTTCTGCCTTCCCCCGCAGTTTGAGTGATTTGTCTACTTAAAACAATACCTAACCCATAGAAATAGGACAAGAAGCTAATCTGGCCCAGACACTGAAAGTAAATCTGAAGTAATGAAAGGCTCTAAACAAAGATATAACAAAATCTAGCTCATGTATTTCCTTTCATGACCAGTTTTCAAAGCACTGCGCAAAGCAGTTCAGTATTGTTATCCCCTTCCAACAGATGGACAGACTGAAGCACAAAGTGAAGTAATTTGCCAGAAGAGTGCTGAAGTTTGGACTCAGAAATAGGTATCTTGATTTCCCAGTCAAATGTTCTGTCCTTTGGACCAGAACCATTGGGTTGTGCTTAGTGGACTCTTTGCATTTTCACAGTGTATTAGCTCAACTGGTGCGTTGAAATGCCACCGATTGAAACAAGACATCATTCCCGTTGCTGTCACCCCAGCAGCAGCTGGGTTTTTTTTTTCCATGTACATGCAAATGTGAATGGTGTTATTTTCATTTAACAAGCTCCTGTAATATCATTGGAATCGCTTGACAGTTAAGTCATGTTAAATTAAAACTGGCTGCTGCTGCCGTGTCATCACAATCAACAGTACAATAGGTACATTGTTAACCGAATATTTACTTTGCAGACAATTATCTTCCTCATCATAAAGTTGACTTCACCTGGGAATGTTAAAATAGGTGAGTTGAAGCTGGAGTTCTCAGCTAATCTAGTGCTGATCTAGTCGGCAATATCTCCACGTGCATTTTACCAAATGAAACCTGTGTGACTCACCCTAAAAAAATCTCAACCAATAACATGAGCTCATTAAACACAAATCGATCACCATAGCGACTAAAACCACAACATGGCAAGGAGTACTTCATAAAAGAGGAAATTTGGGTGAAAGTGCCCACCGTCCCCGGCTTTTCAGGCAGAGCTCATTGCTGTGATGGTTAAGGGACAGAGCAGACGGTGAGGGTTGCTCCAGGACAGGGCCCACAGCAAGCGTGGTGATTTTCTGAAAACCCCCCGTTTTGTTCACTACGCACCCTTTGCCAGCCCCTTGCAGCAGAACTCATTTCAGGAGCCAGAAGCCTGGTAGCGAGCCTTGCAATTTAACATCTGGTGGCATGTTATACCTCTCTACTTCTCCGCTGGAGATTGTGCATACCTGGAATATGGTATCAAGGTCTGAAAATATTTGCATCCACACGTGCATGAGAGAAGTGGAATATAACGCATGGTTGCCCTCACCTGGTTCAGAAGGATGGAGTCCAATTCTAGGACCTGCAAGCTAAGGTCAAGAGCCAAATGCCCTCTGATTATAGCAGCAAGGGCAGGAACCTGTGATGATGCTGAGCACAAAAGGGAGACCTTCGGGTCGAGCTCAGCGCCGCTTTGGCCTCGTGCAGCCTTTCTGTGCCTGCCCTCAGCTTGTTCTGGGAGTTCTGCCAACCAAAATTCCCTGCTCACTGTGTGAGTAGCTTTTTAAACATCTCAGCCTAATCTGGGGGTGGACTATGCCACCATTTCAGTTAACAACCTTCTATCAATCCTAAGTTCAGGAGACATTTCAAGTTGAGTATCTTGCAGTTGAATAGTTTTTGCTGTCTGGGTGCTCATTCTCCCAGCTGGAAGAATGATGGGGCACGCAGGGGAGAACGCCGTGAGCTGAAGCTGGCTGCCTTCTGGGTCCTAGGGTCAGTATCATCAGCCCTGATAATTTGGGCAACTACGTGTTTTTCACAATTCAGTGAAAATTACATTTTACTCCGTCTGTGTGGGATTTATTTCATTTGTATTTGTGGGCGTGTGCAAGAGGAGAAACAGCTCAATGATCTGCTGTGATTCTCCTTCTCACTTCTGACTTGGGGGGAGAAAGGTTTAATACCAAATTCATCTTGTAGGTGGCCCACCCGAGGCAGTGTGCCTCACCAAGGTCTCATTGTGTGTCTGAGACCCACTTCCCAGTTAGTTTGAGCTCAGTTACCAATGGCTAATGTTCACAGTAAGTCTGAGGTCGGAGAGCTTCCACGCTGGTGAATGCAATCCTCATGACTGCAGGAGAAGGAATACGGAGAAAAGGTTCCTGTTGGAAAATCTGCAGCAGATGATAGATCTCCTATTGATTGCAATGGGATCCAGACTGGATCATGCTGTGGCCACTAGTAAGCAGTTATGAATTAATATATGTGAAAATATCCCAGTTCACTACATCTTCATTTAAATGATATGCACACATGTATATATTTTTATACACACACACACACACTTACGTAGGCCCGTAACCCTCTTTTGCCTGGTAGAAGTAGCTTTAGTTTATAGAAAGAAGTGCAGTGTATCAGAGCCCGTCCGTCCCTAGATATGTGTGTTTATATAGGCTGGAGTTCCACATGGTGTAAATCAGTGATAGCCATTAAATTCAGGGATGAATATTAGCTGAGGGTGGACTGTTTCTATTTACAGCACAAGCCCTGCTGTGTTTTATGTTTTGATAAGAACCTAAAATAAATCACAGGGGAGGGGGGAATAGTTAAAGCTGCTCAGCATAGAGACTTCTTAAGCAGAAAATACCAGTGTTGAAAGCGCTTTAATTTCTGAGAAGAAAGTGTAACAGGGAACCACTGGGATTTAGAACTGACCTCAGCAAATTCAAATGAGAAGTAACATATTGTTAAAATATAATGTTAGCTAGAGGGACCTATAGCAAACTGTCAAGGGGAGGAGTGGATTCTCCATGTGAAATGGTTTCTTTTTCAAGAATGAATGATTTTTTTTTTTTTTAATTATATTCAAGCCAGACATAAGCTAGTAGAATCCATGTAGAAAAACTGGCCTGTGTTAAACAAAAGGTCAGGACTAAATGATCTCAGTCATCTCTTCTGGCCCTTAATCTGGCCTATGAATCTTACTATGTGTTTATAAAGTCCTGGCACAACGAGTTCTTGAGGTCAGCTGTGAGTTTGTGGTATAATGATTATGAATAACAGAAATACACTGTAATAAATTTGGAAAGTGAAAATTTGCCTCCATACGTAACAATGCAGAAAAATTTCTTCGTATTAGTTGTAGGTATGAATTCAAAATGAGGTAGGTAGCCTGATTTGAACCATTGGTGAACAATCTATTTCAGAAATAAAAGACACTTCAATTCAGCTTAAGTTGGGAAGTGAAAGAAGAAAAAAATATTTGAGGCCACAAACTCAGAACCAGTCTAGTCTTACAAGCATTTAACGCAGTTTAAAAACTCCTTCCTATGTTCAAATTATCCTTCAAATTAATTTCCTCAAGTTGTCCCCATGGAGACAAGTCTGTGGTCATGATACTCCTGCTTGTGCCTTTCGGAGTCTTCACACTGAAGCTAATGTTTCCTCATCTCTTTTTGGTGATGATAACTCTGTCCTTTATCTCCTAGATGACTGTTATGTTAAATGCAGAATACATTAAATTGGATGCCTCTCAGTTTGGATGAAATTTATTACTTCAGGGCTTAACATTTCATCTTGACTTATGATTAGGAGGATGAATGCTGGTAGAACGTTGTCTTCATTCTCCAGGAATGCCGAAGAGGTAAATACAGTGTCTTCCCGAGCACGGTTTAGACCACACGAGTTGTTGGACTTACTATGTATATGTATGTTTTTTAGAGAAAAAAATCTACTACTGGGAGCATACTTGTTAAATAAGGGACAGAAGTATGGCAAAGGGGCACTAACACAGGGTTGTTTAAAGGTCTAACCAGACATGGCACTGCATGGGCTGCACCCTTTGAATCTAACGCGGATGTTGGCTCCAGCATGGTATTAGTGTATGCAGGCATAGGTTTGATGATTTAAGGTTTTTCTGTGGGTGTTTAAAGTTTAAATTCTCTTTCTGTCATAAACTTCCCGTGTGACATGATAGATGTTAATCCTGGCCAAATCCTATTAAAATTCAGGAGAAGTTGTCTGCCACACCTATGAATATTGTTAGCTGTTTTGGACAGAGGAGGTGATCTCTTGCAGTGTGTCTGTGCAATACATAAAAGAAGGAGAGTATTAAAAAGGGGACTCTTAGGTGACGTGCATACCTCTTACAGCTCTTAATACATGTGACTGCATTGTCTAAGGAGAGTATCAGCCTAAAAATCCATGAGAATAAATGCATCATGTCAGGATAGGAGAGGGCTTTTGTTTTCCTTTTTATTCAGTTGAGCCAAACTCCATATTGGCTTCAGAGAAATCATGTTGGGAACAGAACTGTTCCAGGGAATGCAAATGGCTGATACTGGTGGGCTGCAATACCTATAAACTTCCAAGGGCTTTCTACAGGAGTTAAGTGCTTTCAGAAGCTGATTCTTTTACTCGCGTTCATACGAAGATGTTGAAACATCACCTTGAAATCTTGATGATCAGAAAATGTCATCTGTTGTTCTGGCCCCTGGTTTGTACTGCATTACATTACCTCACTAGATTATATTTCAGTACTTTCTTTAGAAGAAGTCACGTTAACTTGCCTCAAGAGACTGGAAAATTCAAGAACAAAAATCCATCAAGACTGTTTAATGCAAAGACACCATCTGTGGCTCAGGAAATTCACAAATCGCGAATCCACAGATGCTGGGAGAGTATTCTGGATAACTATCACTGCGTGTGTAGCCTGGCTATTTTATTGTTTTCTAGGTACCTGCTAGTGGTCGCAGACAGAACCAGGGGTTAGATGGACTTTTGCTGGGCCTTGTTACTCAGTTCTTATGCTGAAATCTGCTTCAACCTCCACATTGACTTTGACTGGACACTCAGGGTACTCTGTTTTCCCAGAAATGCTTGTATATAGATGGTGATGATAGTGTTAGGGTCATTATTTTTACTTTTAGGATCTGCCCCTGCAGTCCCCACTGAGGTCCGTATCAGGTGCTGTACAAGTCTCTGCAACAACAGGCTTTGAGCCCAAGGGTGGGGTTTTCATTTTCATTTGAAGATTTGAGAGGAGAAGTGCTTGCTCTACTAAATCCCTAAGACACTCGTAAATCTCTCTTTCCCAAAAGACAAGGCAGACGTACAGTGGGAAAGGAAAACAAATGAAATCAGGAGTGAAGGGATTTACCCGCTGTCACAAAGCAGTTCTTGGCATAGCCAAGCATGGAACTCAGGTTTTTTTTAGCCTTAACCTGCTGTGCTATGCAGTGGGCAACTCCTCCACTTCCCCACCATCCTTTCCTGAAAATGCCGTTGTAAAACAAAAACGTTTAAAAGCTTTGACTCAAATACTTCCTCTCTCCAAGCACCAGGTGATGAATTGGAATAGTAAGCTGTCATTTCCATCCCTAAATCCTACATGTTCTGTCAGTTGCAATATGAAAGACAATAGCTTAGGACAAATAGTTGCAGTGATTTCCATTCTTGACCACTTTTCATCACTTTGGTGATCAGAGATGCTCTCTTTAAGCCTGTCTCAGCCTCTGAATATTCCCTGCTCTTTATAACAGTGTTCGTTGCTTGCTGAAGCTGCTTTGAAGGCACGATTGAGTTAAATCACCTATAAATCCTACTTGACACAGTATCTGTTTCAAGGTAGTGGAATATACGCTTAACAAAATCGTTCTGAATCATTAGCTGGTGCTGGGAGAGAGGAAGTTATTTCTATCAAAGCTTACAAGCATTTTGTCTTACATTAGCTTTTTGACAAGACCCCAAGGGGCCAACTTTTGTCTTGTTAGTGTCAGATACATCACACAGTGCTCAGAAGTCAGGGTGAAAAATACCCTGTAAGAGAGATTTCTCAGAAATCATAGATGCAATGGAATAGATGGAAATGGAGACATTTAGTACAGGTGAGTAGTGGCCAGATGTATAGCTCCAGGGAGAAAGATCTTAGTCCATATACATTCACCATATATAGTAGAAGTAGACAGACTGTAGTTTTATCAGTAATTTGCAAGAGTTACCAGCTCTCGGTCATTGTGTTCTGATGGCAAGTCTATTTCTTAGAAGTATGTTACATGTATCTGTACTATTACTTCACAAATAGTTTAAGGCTATTTGATAGTCTGCTTTGATCTTCTAAATAGCAATAGGGAATAATTTTTTCCAGGTGATTCTGCCATGAAACCAGTAACTTCTCTTGAAAATTGAGCATATTTTAAAAAGACCGATAATTTGTAAAGATATAATCAGAAGGTTTGCCAAAAAATCTCTGCTTCTAGGTGTAGGGTTTTTCAGGTCAGGACCTTCATCTTTGTCTGTGGTACAGTGCTGAGCCCTCTGGTGGTGTTCAGCACACTAAAACCACAGCCGGAGTCTTTGTCAGAGGCAGCCAAATTCACCTCTGGTGTCATGGCCCTGAGGCTATTCAGGATGCATCAGGCAGGAACTGTCCCTCCTAGAGAGAGGTGAAAAACTAGCCTTCTCTTGTGCCTGCAAGCACCCGGGTGTGCTACTTCTGGGTAAGTCAAACAATAGCTTGGGCATAGGAAAGCTGTGGTGAGGGAGAGAAAACAGACCCATCATTTCCCCTCTGCTAATAATGTTCCTTGTTCGGAATATTTAAAAAACCCAAATCTTTGAAGAGCTTTGCGGTTGTCACACAGCTGTCATGTAGTTGGTCTGCAGTTGCTTCTTAGCCCTGAGTATTCGATCTACTGTCGTCGCTTCACTCTGTATTAGAGTGTGAACAAACAAAACGATTAACTACCCTTCCTTTCGGTAAGATACAGCTAAATAATCCTTAGCTGGTCCTATCTGGGGATGGTTTCCTACAACTGTTTCTTTCTTATGGTGCACGATCAATTTAAGCATGACTGTTACAGATCAGTATGTACAAATATCAATATGTTAGCGTACAATGAAGTCTGTACATGCTGCTGCTCATAGACTTGTTTGCGATGGAGATAAGTGAAGGTTGAAAGCAGGGAAACAATAGGCAGGGGAATGCTGATGACTGAGAAGAGCTGATAAAAATTTACATGAATGTTTCTTGCATGCAGCTTTATGTTGAGTTTGCAGATTTGGAAGTTTCACTGCTCATAATATTGCCTGCTTCTGTCAAATGAGGGCAAAAGATTTATCTTAAAAGGCCTGCCTTGTGTAATTGCCTCCAGGAAACTAGAGACACTAATCTGTGCTACCTAAGATAGTGCAATACAACACAGCGCAGTGGGGTCTGGTCCCTGAACGGGTTCTGCAGTGCCTCGAGCTTCTCCATTTATTTAACAACTGTCAGTAAAATCTTTCTCTTCTCAGTGCCACATTTTAACGTAGTTCCTAAGAATTTGGATTATGTGCCAGGCAAGCTGTTGATGTAAGACACCTCTGTGCACCTGTCCACTTAGAAGGCTGAGCTTATATCGGTCTTTGCTTCAGGAAGTGGCTGTTACTAATAATTTATTGAGTGCTGACAGCCTGTTCTTCTCTGTCCAAAATACCTCCTCCCTACGAAGACTGCATACTGAGTAAGGCAGACAGTGCCCTATAAATCATGATCAAATACAGCCATGCTGCGGTGATTCAATATGTGATTCATTTAAGATTGGAGGGGAGGAGGAGAGATGGGAAAAGATGGCATAAAAGCACTTTCCTGAAGAATGCTAAGTGTAGATCACAGATTATTTTCAATTAGGTTTGCTGGCATGCGGCTTTTGCATGCAGGCAGGAACTGGTCGTCATGTGAACTGTCTGCTTTATTCACAGGAGCAACGCTTAGATGTCCTTCTCAGGAGCTACTTAAAAAGCAGTTCTGTTTATCTGTAAAGGAAAAAAATTATAGACGTTGCTCTGCTTTTCAGCCCTAAGGTTATGTCTATTTTCACCAAGTTCTTGCTAAGCATTTGTTCTTCAATCAAAAGATACTTTCAATTGATGAAAGCAATTAAACAATTTGAAGATGGTTGTCTGTATTAGGTCTGTCTTTAAGGATTTTGGTGTCTCTCAGAAATTCTACACTGAAGGTTTCTGATGTGTGTCAAAGAACTCAATTTAAACTCAGATTCTGGGGCAGGGTGTGTGTGTATGTGTAATGACACAGGAAAGGAAGTCTGTCTTTCAGTTTTGCTGTCTGAAGAGGTGTTCAGAAGACTCTGCAGCTTTTGTCAGACTTGCTTTCTTGTGTGAATGACTTAAGAGTTCAAAGAGACTGTTACACAGACCTACATCTGAGAGACTGGTCTCCCTCAGGGGTATCAAGCATCAACCTTTTTTGATGATGACTGAGTTATCCTCCTGGGTAGCACGGAAGAAGTCAGTGGGACCACTGTGATAGTAACTGCAAGGCTCACAGTTTGACCCCAAGTTGTCCCCTGATAATATTTTAACCCCAAAGTGTCCAATTCTGGACAGACGTGGAAACAAGGTACAACATTATCAAAGCCCAGGGGCTGTTCTGGTGTGGCAAGCTCTGTTTTTCCTAGAGGGTAGGAGTCCTTTGCATGCTGTGCTGGCATAGGCACCAGAGGTAAAGTGTTTTAAAGTCATCTGCATGATTTGGGAGTCTGTAGGTTGTGACTGATGCATGATAGTCAGTTAAAATTAGGCAGCTGAAGTTATTACTGCCCACAGGTATCTGCTCTGCCCCTCTGATGGACATTGTTGCCCTGAGACAGTGATGTCTGACCTACTCGGGAATTGCCACTGTTTACAGCCTGGCGTGTTCAAGTTAACCTGCAGTCTGCTTTCTTGGCTTATTTTTATGTGCCAGCCTGACTGTTAATGGTCGTGCTGCCTTTGCTGCTCTGCCAGCTTCTGTCTGAGCCCCACACGCATCCCGTTGCTTGTCTGTGGGACATAGGTGACTGTCGCATAAGCTATGTGTCCGCGGCAGTTGCAGGCGTGCTGATCATCCAGACTGATGGGAAATGGAAGCCCATTTAACTCCCGCCTGCGCACCCTCGTCCTTCTGCGCAATCACCAGGGAGTGAGGGAGTGGATCGCTGCATCTCCAGGGCTACGGCCGAGCTACGGTTCTAGACCCAGGATCTTGAGTCTAGAAACTCCCCTCTGCTTCCTGGCCATGCAGGTGCTGTGCAGGTAATCTGTTCAGTATGCCTGGCTGGGCAAACGGAGCTTGTCCACAGGCTCTGCCAGGGGCCTTCTGTACAGGTGCCAAGAGGGAATCTGCATCCGCGCTTCAGTTTGGATGGTGCTTGAACTTTTGAAGTGAGTCCTTCTACTACCACACTTCAGTTAGCGTCACAGAGTGGTCCTGGACTGCTTTTGGATGAGGCTAAGCCAGAACGTATGCACATAACATACTCTGAAGGCCGACAGGCATTCAGTTCATAGCTTAGGTTTAGGGATAGGGTAGATCTCTATACTCTTTTTTTTTCCTAGGCCCTCTTGTATTGTTCCACAGTATCTGCTGATGCAAACGTAGCCTTAGGCGGGTCTCAAGGATGGCTCTCAGGCTGCAGTGTTTCCTAATGCCTAGGGTTCTTCTTAAAATATGGTCTGTTTTCACATGTACTCCAAACCAATGTTGCCTGTCATAAACTGTGAGTAATCTTCACAAAATTAGAAAGCAAGAAGGAAAAAACCGACAAGAACTTCCAAATACTGCTTCTTAAATGAGGATACAGACCTGAATGACTCGGAAGCCTCCCCTCTCTTGCACCATGCGTGGTATTTCACACCAGCACATACGTGGTGGTTCTCAGATCACCAAACCGCAGTGGTAGCACCTGCCCCTGAGCTTGCGGTGCTATAAACAAGTACATTCCTGCAGGGTAAGGTGAGTCTCAGCTGGCATTAGGGAGGTGGCCTGGGGAGATTTTTCCTTGGGGGGGACACAGGGCACTGTCTCACACGGGACAGCACATCAAACCCTTGCCTTGATCCCAGGTCTCTGCACCATTTTGGGCTGGTAGGTTCATCTCTCCTCAAGAGGGCAGCAAGACGTTAGGGAGGGCACCCGCACTGTGAGCCTGCAACCCTTGCAGAGAACTAGGGTAATTTTAAGAAGCCTTTCACAAATCGGCGAATGTCCAGCTAACACATGTCTCGGGTCTATATCCAAGTCATCTCTGGGGTCTAGGCAGCTCAGGTTATTCTGTCTTTACATCAGGGATTTTACCAAACTTCAGTGCAGCAAGGTGGGGAGCCTATGCAAAATGAGCTGGCCATGTGTATGACTGTGGGTGGACAGGAATCCCTAACACAAAGACGTCCAAAGACTTTCAGCGAGGGCGAGGGCTCCTTTAAATTCAAGGCACCAAGAACAATTCTGAAACGGGTAGTTTTCATCTGTGAGTCACTGGCACATGTCAGCTTGGGTTCCTCTCTCATTTCCAAAAGCTTCCTGGTAGTGAATTCTAGCAACCCGCTGTATATTGCAGCAAACCAGTGAAAGGTTAGGCACTACTTGTATTGTTAATCTACACATGCAACATGTATCAACATATCCCAAACTGTAAGTAGGAGTCTTGTGAATTCCCAGCACTCAATATACTTGTCAATACACATTTATTCTCACTGGGCTTGGAACTTAGGATCTAATTAGGATTTATTAGAAGGTAAACGATCTTCTTAACAGAAAATACAATTTAAACTGATAAGGGTTTTGTATAAACACACATGTGCACACACACATGGTTGTATAGGATTCTCATTCAAGTTCTTGCCCTTTTCTGTATAAGCCAATATTACTATCTTTCCTAGCAAATCAGAGAAAGGAATGGATTATTTTTCTTTTTCTTAAAATATATTTTCAGGCAAAATGATCTGAGCATCACTGGTTTTGAGTGCTAAGGTAATGGCTGTTAGAAAAACAGGCATTTTGTCTGCAGCCAAAGGTCTCAAGATGTGCTTCATGGACCATTTCTTTGTCTTTTGAAGAACTGTCCAGGTAGTGAGGCTGATGGACCAGCCCATCCGTAGCTTCAAGAGCATGAGGTAGGCTGTATTTTGGAGTGCTTCTGATATTAGTAGTACTTAAATGACTTAAAAAACCATGAGGTATCCCTGGACACCTTTGTGCAGTGAGGTCCCTGTGTGGACAGGTGGTGGGACAGGTTTGGAAACATGGCATGCTCTTGACCTTCTGCGTAATCATTCCTTACTCGTGATGTGGGTATACACTTCGGCGCTCTCTGTGAACCAGAGAGCAGGCAAGCCACCAGCAGTTCAAGTCGGACCATTCCCAATGCTTTAACCAGCCCTTCCCATGTACGTTTTGCATGTGGGAACAGGAGGGGAGATGATTTTGGGTGGGAGAAGGGGTGGATCAGTGAGAAAGGCTCCTGAAATGTGTTCTATGCAGGGGAAATGCTTCACCTAGGCAAGGAGGGGGAAGGAGGGAGCTAGCTATATCTCTGCTAATAAATTAAACAATGCGCAGGAATGTTCCTGGGCCGGGAGCGTGACTGCCCGCCCTGGTAAACTGTTAGAACAGTCCCTCGCGAGGTTTTGGCATGCGCCAACCAGCGCTGCCCCGGGTAGTTTTCGAGTATGGTTTGGCAGCAAGCGTGTTCCTGGGACCATCCCCAGTCGGCTGTTTGCATGCAGCCTCCCTGTTTTGAAGGTTAAGGGTGTTTACTGGCGGAGACTCAGGCCGTTCTGTGCCAGCTGGCCTCCATGCCCAGGAATGTTCCCAGGCACACTTAATTTACTTGTAGAGATATAACCTAATGTTAACAGTTATCATCTGTCCCTGAATCTCACATCACTGGGCTAAACTACTATGGTGCTGCTTGTACACAAGCTTTTTTCAGCAGTGCCTTCTGCTGCATGGGGTGTTAAGGCTCGTGTTGCATGTGTTTGAAATAAGGTCAGGGTGTCTTCACTGACAACCCTGACACCACCAGCAGTTTTGTCCTGGATATGCTCCTGTTGTACGGGCTCCAAGCAGTGCTGCTTTTGGGACTACAGCAATGAACCCCCCCCTTTATGGTAATTTCTTCCAGTTCATCAGCAGTTTAGGTTGCCATGCCGCATTTTCTTATTTACTTCTCATTAAGTTTACTTTGGAGTTATTGCTTTCTAAAGGAGGAATCCCAATCCCAATGAATTGAATGGAAAATTCTCACTGATTCTATAGGGATAGAATTTTTCTGTAATTTCCTATATCCATCAATTCTCTGTATTACTAGTTATTTTATTTTAGATGCATTTCTTGTATTCTTTCTAGTTATTTTCTTCCAATATTTCTCAGTCTTTTGAGTCCCATTGTATAATTTCTCTTCCTTCTTTGCTGTTAGCAGTTCTTTTCCTCTCTGCATCTCCAATCCATTTCCTTATGTAAAAAGTCTTTGACGTATTCATGATATAGTCACTGAGACTGTATTTACAAAAGTTTAGGGCAGCACAGATCTCAAAAAATAACAGGTCTAGTGGAAAAATACAATTTTTGCATGACAGTGTCTCCTTTTGGATTGATAGCAGCGAGCCATATGTCAGGTGCCTAGATGTGTATGATCTCTTCATTAATGATCTGGAGGAAAGTAGAATACATTTTAGGATTGGCATACGCTTTCTATTCAAAGACCAAAGAGATTAGTACAGGCTTCAATGATACGACATCAAATTTATAGTAAGCTGTTAGTCATAGCTGAGATAGTCACCGGATTTTGTGATGTGGGAGTGATGGTGACATTTTGTATATTCTTTATTAGGTGTCTGTAATTACGCTTTGCTGGTGACCTCTGTCCCTGAGCCAAGGCAAACCAGGCATTTTGGTTCATTATAGTATAATTGTAGGATTTCATTGTTTATTTTTGCAACCTGCATAATGATGTCACCTGCAGATAATGTTGGAGTAGCCACTTTCCACAAATGTGGAGGGAATGAGTTGGGCTGGGGAATACTTATGCTAAAGGTTATTAGCTTTATTCTTTAAGAATAAAAAACCCCAAACTTTTTATAGACCTCTGCCTGAGATGCATCTAAAAGCTGAAGTCAGTGAACTATTTTATATAAAAAATGACCAGATACATGGCATGATGGCAGCCCTCTTGGACGCAGAGCTGCCACCTTTTCCTCCTGCAGTCCAAAACTGTCAGAACAGGCATATCTATTCCCATATCCTCCCTTTTGATTTATTTTGCATAGTTGGAAAATAATCACAAAGTCTTTTATTCAGAGAAGAACTGCTCAGCCTGATGCAGGTGACTGACACGCAAATAACAGCTCTGGAATGATTTTGCAGTAAATAAAGGAGCAAGTAGCCCCTCTGAGTCTTTAATACTATTATTTATATTGATGAGAGGCTGTGGTTTTGAAGGTAAAGCTGCTTCCTGATTTCTCACTGGGAGTTGAACATCTGAAATGCTTATGGTATTAGAATCTCTGACTGCTGCATCTGAGCAAGCGCAGTTTCACTTGGATCCAAAATGGCAGTAGTTCAGAACAGATGCATTACCCTTGTTTTAAATTCATATGTTATACTTCCCACCATAATATATATCCATACATACTCATTTTGATCCGTCTTCTAACCTGATTTGGTGGATACAACTCCTCGGTTAAGACAGCAGCAGTTACAAAGCATGCTGCAATGCACATCTCCCATATCTTCCTAAGAGATGCATTTTATTCTCCTGTGGACCACCAGCTCCACAGCCAAATTAGCCACCTCTTTGAGAAGAAAAGGCCAATGGCCTGAAGGAAAGATTTATGGTTTAATGAAACAGTAAGAAAACAAATATTAAGTTTTTAATGAAAGAAATGAAAATGAAAAGCACACAGTAGTCAGTACTTTATGATCCATGAATTCCTTTCTCTTGCCCTGCAGAAAGCACATGTGTTCTGCAGTAGTTGGGCTGATCCTGTTGGCAAATCTTTCGTTCAATGTAATGGTGCAGGATCAGGGATTTGGGAAGGGAACTGGGAACAGAAGAAGTAGATGAGACCTGCTGAGACATAAATCCAGCCTTCTGCTATCATGGGCTCTGCACCATAAAATCGCTTCCATAAACTTTTCAAACCTCCATCACCAATTGTCAGATTTCTTTGTCCTCACAGCTCCCCTTGGCATGCTTTTCTAGTGACTCACCTTCTTCTCATTTTTTTCCCAAATTAATTCACGGCTGTAGATGCCACTTTGTTCTTGAGCCAGAGTTGTTCTTTAGCTTGCATGGATCTTCTTGCTGCTGTGCATCCCTCTGACATACATGGTGATAGCAGCTACACTCCCTCTGCCTTTTATTGTCAGCCATAACAGCCAAACTCTTCTAAGTCATCTGCTGTGGGGCGGTGCTTTGATCGTGCTAGCAACTTTGCCCTGTCCCTGTCTCAGAATTCCTACCTAGTATGAAGACTGGAAAACCACATAAGGTAACACCAATATTAGTGTCACTTTGGAAACCACCCCCAACAAACTCTGGTGGTGACAGCAAGTGTGAAATGAGCTATGGTGTCTCACAAATATCAAACCATATCCATTGACTACATATTTCTTTGGATGACTTTTTGCATTCAGCACTAATATTTCTGGGGAAACCCTGCCACGCAGACGTTGTGAAGTACGTTGCTGCTGCACACGATGGTTTGCATAACACTGTGTTTCTCTCCCAGCTAGCCAGAAGGTGGATTGTGCGCCACACCACTGACACAGGGCTCAGGATCCGATTTGAGTGGAAAATGAGTGGATGGCTCATTTCTGTGGTTACTGGTTTCTGTATTTCAGTGGGTTCAGCTTTTCATCACTAAGGTCACCATTCTCTGTGTTTTCAAGATAATTATGATTCCTTTACCTCTTGAGTTTGTAAACTCTTCAAGGCAGAATCTGCCAGTTTCTGTGGACAAACTCATCACTGAACACAACAGGATCGTGACAACCAAAGGCTGTTAGAGAGAACTGTAATGTGAGTAATTGTCATTACAGGAGCCCTTTCAAAGTAGTAATTTTCAAATAATTTTATGGTTTTGCTACGTAAGTGACACAGTACCCAGGTAGGCTCAAATCAAAGTATTTCGACCTCAGTGCGTTTGAGCTGAGCCTTTATTTGATGGAAATTTTCATGGAACACGTTTTCTCATGGAAATTTAATTTTCTACATTTAAAGCTGTATTTCTTGCAGATGAAGTGAGTGTGCTTGTTCATTGTGAAGATAACAATACAGCCAATGAATTGCATATGCCTGGGTAAACTCTAAACACACAAGCCTAACATGGAATATAAATCTAAATGTCTTGCACATGCTATGCAAATTCAAGAGGCTTCAATAGGGCCCTGTTTCACCAAGGAGCTGATTCCAGAAAAGTTTGAAAAAGCAGTGGAATAACTTTAACATTATTAACCCACATAAAGACTCCTGAATATAGTACAAAATCACTCATGTTGATATTGGCTCCCCCCCGGAAAGAAAAAGAGATCAAAGTTTTTTTTTCCCATGAAAATATTAGCCTTGAGTTTGTTTTCAGATCTTTAATGTAAAATTGCATTTACTTTCTATGTTTTCAAGACTGAGGCATTATTGTTACTCCAGTTCAGTAGGCTTTTTATAATCAGTTTATATACTCACATTTATTTAGCTCCTTCTTCTCAATGGCAAGGAGATGATTTTCCCTACAGAAATGGAGGGTCTTTTCAAAGATGGAAATATCTTAAAGAATTGCACCTTTATGATTATTCATAGATTTGTTTATAAGGTTAGAGCCCCACAAAGTATTCAGAAGTAATTTAATTGGTAAGCTAACACTGGCTTGAAATAAATTGCTGAATCCCAATGCTTTGTTCATTTGCTGTTCTAGCATATTGTATTTTTTAGTGCATTGTAATACTGGGTTACTGGAACAAGATGAGAATGCTCATTTCAACAAGAGCAGGACTAAAGCTCGGTTTTTTTTAAGAATATTACATATTGTCTTTTAATGTAACAATTGCAAAATGTGTATTCCTGTCAAAACAGAGAGAATTATACTGCATCTTAATGGGATATATTTGTTTAATATCTGAAGACAAAAACACAAAGTAACTTTCTCTAATACAGCTTCAGTTTCTGCTTTAGATCTTTGCTTACCAGGGACCACACTGACTCTGGGGTTTTGTACAGCCTTGAGAGATGTGTTGGGGCTGACTAAAATACTACCAGTCGGTGTACTGTTATACTCCCTAGATAGGCCCTTACATGAGGCAAAGGGATGTGAAAAACACCTTTTCCACTTCAATTTTTTTAACTAGACTTTCTACCTCCTCCACCTACCAGGAGTGAGAGTACCTTCATCATAAACTGCTGGTACTGCAAAGATGAGTAAATGCTTTCAGAGCAGCCTGGATCCTGGGTGACACCAGCAATTCTGTCACTCAGCTGAGAAATACTGTAAGTTATCCTGGTTCCCCAGAGTCTTGAGGGATCACTGGAAAACCACTGGATGGTCCATTTTTCATGTGGCTTGAGAACTGAGGGGGAACAGCTCTGTCCAACCTTTGGCTGCTTTTTTCTGCCTAGAAGAACCAAAATAGCTAACGTGGAGGCAATGGCGAGAGCCAGGATGGCTTCTTTCTTTCCTTCAAAATTAAGACCCTCTCCTGCAGTCATGGCGTTAGAGGGGAGGTCTTGCCTGAGTGAGGAACGCAGCACAAAATGAGTTTCTTATGCCAGGATGTTAATTGCTGTTGAGAATATTTACGAACGGGGTTCTTTAATGAAGTGATTTGTTGGTCCTAAGTAACTGCTTTATCTCATCAAGTCCACAGCACAGGAAATCTAATGTGAAGGTTGGGTCCCAGCAAAGTATGCTTGGCTTGAAGAAAAGAATCACACTTTGGAAAAAAGGAATAATGGAATGTTAAATTAGTAATGGCTTTTGCAGCTTGTTTGCAGTTTGATCTTTCTGTGCTGTAAAAATTATTTCAGTATTTAATTTCTGGGGCTTAATTTGTGTCTTTGCTTGGATTATTTTTTAAAGAATTTCTTCTGCTTGAAAGAGTTTGTTTCCTACAACAGAAGAATAATATTACAATAGATGGTTTGCATTTGGCAGCCAGAAGCCCCAGCTGTTGGTAGGAGGATATTCTGAGCAAGTGTGTAAATAATGTTAAGACTGACAGTCTTCCTTGAATCTCCGCAAAAACATAGCTTACCCCTCTCCCAGGCCTCTAGTCCAGGAGAGCAATTATGTTTGTATTACCTTGACTTTTATAGGTCTGTTCACATATTCAAGAGATAGATAAATGCTCATCTGCTTGGCTGGACTGGAGTCGCACGGCTATGTCTGTGTTGCTGTGGGCTGCAGCTCATGTAAGTGTGCTGAAGCTACTTTTACATGAAGTCTCCTGGGTATTGCTATTAATACTGAAACGGGAACTTGGAGCTCAGCATGTGGTACCAAGATCTGGCTAACCTGCACTGAGCTCCGTCCTGCGTTAGCCATGCATCTCAGCGTCCAGCCAGCTAGGTAAGGATATGTTGATAAAACCTGTAGTCATAGCTTCCAGGTGTGCTCAGCAAGCTTGAAGTAAACAAGGACACTGGTTTGACACTCACTTTTGTACCCTGTTGTGGGGGTAACAGACCTTATTGGGCCCACAGAGGGGTAGAGGAAGAGTTACACCTGCTGAGATGGTGCTGGTAAGTGTCTCCATGCATTTGTCTCCTGTCTCAGATGTCCCTGAATTGAGCTTGTTAGGTTACATACCTAGACTTAAGAAAGGGAAGCTGATGTGCAGAGAAATGAACTGATTTGCACAGGGTCAGGAGTGGTAGAGCTGAAGACTGAATCCAAGTCTCTTGAAACGATGCCAGTACCTCAACCACAAGGCCACCATTCCTTCGTAGCATATTTTCCTTTGACTCTAGCAGCTTTTGCAGATGGCTGGCTTTGTAGAGCAGATCCAAAGCTCACTGAAGTCAGCTGGAGTCCACTTACTGATTTCCAGCAGGCTTTGGATCAGCCCCATTAGGTGCTTTTTTCCTATATGCTAGAAAGAATAGTTCTGTCTTTTAATGCTCCCTTTACCTGTACATGTTGTGTATTTAGGGAAGCCATACAGTTTGAGATTAGGGTTGTTTATTTTACCTTGTAAGGACCCCTCGCAACTGTTGGAAAACACTGATAGAAACCAAGGTTATTGCTCCCATCTCCTCACTGGAAATTTCTGCTCCCTCAGAGCACAGCTACATAAACAGCTGATTTGGCATTTAGCACAAGGGAAGGAACGGAAACGCCTGGCAGGGTGGTGGGAATGAGTTACTGGAGGTGAGGGGGGAAGGGCCAGAGCCTTAGAGGAGAGCTACTGCTGGTGGAAGAAGCTGTGCCGGATGATGAATCCGCTGTTTGTGTGGCTGCAGCCTCTTTGAAGAGATGGTAACTATCAGATGTGGGAGGGAAGGAATCTCTTCAACTGCTAGTCAAATGTTATAATCAGTGTGATCACTGATCACCCAGTTAGTATTTAACAGCTGTCTGTGAAGATTTCCTTTAGTTCCCCAGGGTCAGTACTATCCACTGCTATCTCCCCAGACTGCAAAAATGATGGGTGGGAATTCACTGCTGTTTTTACATTCCTATATTTCCCCATGTGAGCTAATACCCATTTTTCTTAGCAGATTTTTCTCCATTCACGAAGAATTCTTTATGAAATCAATGGTTAAGTTACCAGTGGCTTCTCTGGCATGGTTTTGTTAGGTTTTCTCTGTGAGGGAGGGAGGAGGCTGGGCAGAGCTGAACACAAAGCTGACATGCACCAAAACCTGCCGAAACTTTAGTTGTATTTCTGTTGACTTTATTTGGCTTTTGATCTTACTCAAAGACCATTGAAACTGTCATTTAGATGAGGTAGTCTACTGCAACTGCCAGTATAGTCATTATCTTTATTTAAAATTATATACATGGGCTAGAAACTAAAATGCGCTCCTGGCAGGTCCTCTGCTTGGTTGCTGATACTGCTGAGGACCCCAGAGTCTGGATTCATCCCAGTTTGCATTAGATTCTTAGGTCTCCAACTTAAACAATTAACTAATTCCCCTGTGGGCCTGGGAGCTCTCTGTAATCAATGAATTAAAAAAAAGCTACTTCCAGAACGCATTTCAGAAATTTAGATGGGAGGCAAGTACCTACAGTCTTCGTGGTCCTGTAGTTGTTTCTACTGACTGTAGGGGGAGTTCAATGTAGGTAAACTCCTAATTTAAGCAGTTTAGTGAAGTGCCTGAAGTTAGGCGAGATGGATTTGTGGGCTGGTGACTAGTGATTTCTCATGGACCTCACTAAACTTTCATGGAGCTGCTTAACTACAGATATGTTGTTTAATAAGAAAAAGAGAAACCTGCGGGAAAACAAAGAATATCAATAATCACACATACTTACATCTGGCAATAAAGTTTTTGGAAAAAAAATCAGTACAGCAGCTTGTTGCCTTTGAAACTTAATGCTATTAAAATGTTCAACATGAAGTTTCTATTTTTAAGTTAGTAGTTGAAAGAAATGCGCAAGATTAATAAGAAGCTAAATTGAAACCACGTTGGTTCATAGGTAATACAGACAAACACTGAATTAATGGGGAAGGATTCTTGGGGGGAGCTATGTGTGCCTTCCAGTTTGGGCCGCTGCTTGTTTGTTTTTTATTTTGTCTTTCTTAGAAAGCAGAAGGGGGTAGAAATACCAGCCTGTTAAATCTTTTATTTCCTTTTTTAGACTGTTGTTCAGTTGAGTTTATTAAGCTTTCTGAAACAGCAGCCTATGACAAGTTAAGACACCGTCTACCACCCCAATACATAGGGAGTCACTAATCTAACCAATTCTCCAGATGAAGTGGTCAACAGGTCTGTCTGTGGAAAGCCTTGAAGACAAACACGGAGACGTGTAGCAATCACGTAGGAAGTGTCGAAAAGAAGACTTGAGCATTGAGCTATTTACCTGGAAGAGAGAAGCCATCTGAAACAGGTGTCCAAGAGAGTTGTAAATCTCTGTCTCTATTTGTTGCTGTTGGAGCAGATGTAGCTTAGAATAGACAATTCTCGTCTAGCTAAAAAGTGGGAGGGAGGAGCTGCACCTCCAAGGAAGTGTTTACAAAAGTAGTTGCAGATAGAGGTTTGTTCCAAGATGACCACAGTCTCATGCTAATAACCGTAATTGCCAGCCAGAGGACTGGATGGACTCTAGTTCTTAGTATTAGATGAAAAAAAGGGAGTCTGAGCAGGGAAGTAGGGTGTTGGTAGGTTGCACCCTGGAGAAAAGCTTTGGTTTCATTGGCACTGTGACCATTTATACGATGTCAAGATCTGGCCCACTGACTGCAGGGGAGTTAGGATGATCCATGCCAGAATTGGAGCTGTCCCATGTGGCTTTTATTTTCTCTCTGATTGTTAGTATTTTTTTTAAAGTCTAAAAGGAACTGGCTGTGTGGTAATAATAGAAGAATGAGCACTGGAGGACCTTGTTAGCAGCCAAAGGAGAATATGCAGATAGTTGTTCAGTTCATGAGTTGTTAGCAGAAGCAGTGAATGTTACCAGCAGGCACTGCATGGAGCTGCATATGGAATAACCTGCTGTGAATAAACTGCACAGAACGTCCAATGTGTATTTACATAAGGGAGACGTCTGTAAAATATTAAAGTAATAAATGTATTAATGTACATTTATACGTGCGTTATTACCTTACACTGATATTCAAATGTGGGCTCTGTATTTCATTATGAGTTTGAATCAAAGTGTATCTTTATGGGGTTGAATTAAATGTGGTATTAAGGCATCAACAGCATGCTGAAGATAGCAGGGTGCTTTCCATTAGCTGTGGCTTATATTAGTGAAATGCCCCAAGATACTCACTGGGTTCGAAAAATGAGTTAGAGATGGTTCCTGCCTTGTACTGTTGCCATTGACACCATGGTGTGAGGAATGGGCAAGGAGGAGCAGGCTTGTCCATGCAGTGTGGGTGACAGACGTGAGAAAAGAACCAAGAATTTGTTGGAACAGAAGGACAAGATAAAGCCAGGGCAACTTCTGCTGTGGCACAGATCGAGGTGCTCTCAGTCAACTCCTGCGAAGGCCTCAGCCTCCTTCCAGGCCGATATGACCTCTAGACGTGCTTCACAAGACCAGGTTTCTGGCTGCTCCTCTGAGGATGTTTGATTTTCAGCTGAACCCTGCATGTCTCATAACAAGCTTTGGGTCTTAGTTTTGCGGTCATGGTTTGTGTTTTATCAATCTATCTTATTCCTTAGATGATGGAGATTGGTAACGGGGATATAGTCAGTGATGAGAAACTCGGGGAAGGCCATGGATATGTGGGGAGAGATCTGCTAGTGTTTAACAACAAAACAAGAAAATCTTTCCAGCTTAGTGTTATGATTGCTCTGCTTTTGTATATGAACAAGTTATGTAAGTTGCAAAGCTTCAATAAATTAAGCTCTGCAAAACATCCAGATTGAATGACAAGAACACAGGTACAAACTGCCCAGTGGTAGTATTGCTAGTTAAATCCTTTTTTTCTGGCCAAAGTTGTTCAGTAATAAAGAAAAACTAACAAAACCCTCACAATTTTGAGTGTTAGAGGAAGAAACCCCTTTTTTTTCCTCATTGACCAGATGCCTCGTTTTCACAGATGCCAACCTTCTATTTACTCGAGTCAAGATTAACTCAGAAAAACAAACCATTTAGCTAAAGTCAGTTTCTGTAAAACAATTTGGTTTCAAAAAAAATGGTATGTATTATGTAGAACTACTGCATCAAACTGCTCCTAGCTTTCAACCAAGTTTCATTATTATAAGTGAAACCAGTGATGCCCAACAATTTCCATTGTGGCCGCCTCTAACGTTGTTAAACTTTTACCATGCGTGCTGAAATCGTACATGCTGAGGTCTGCTTCAGGCTGAATTTCTTTGGAAATGATTGGCAGAAATGCTTCAGCAGTTTCTGAGGCTGAGCACAGGGAAGAATACATTATTTCGCTTACATTAAAATGTTACAGCTGTTTCACAGAAGAGCCTTAAAAATGGCTGGAAATCAGGACACTGGAATGGACTTTTTGCCTCCCATGTGTCTGCCCCGATTTGGCCAAGGTGTGAACTTGCGTAGTGTTCACACGTTCTCTGTGCTAGAGCTCAGCAGCTAAACTCTGTCGGCTCAAGCAGGGTTTGGTGGAACCAGGGACTCACATCTGTTTTTTTATATCACTTTTACTGTCCAAATATGTAGGCAAGGTTTGGTAGGAACAGTAGCTTCAGGTACCTTGTGTTCTTGATTGATCGCATTAGTTAATTATTCCTTTTTACAAAGGAAAAGCCAGCTGATCTGCAGAAAAGCGCGTTTGTTACGTGGGATGTCTGCCATTCTTTCTGTTCTGCCTTCAACCTCAAGTCCAAGTTTTAACGCAGGCTCGCAGGCTTGGTGAGGCGATGCTCTCCTTGTTGCCAAAGAGGAGCCAGTGGTGCCAGAGATCTAATCAGGTGGTGACACCAAGGACTAGCGGAGATGTTTGTGAACACAGAAAAAGTAGTTCTCCTGGCTCTCCCAGACAAATGGCTGTCCAGAAGTAAGGTTTCGATTATAAGCAGAGCTAAAGTATGTTTGCGTTAACGACAGATCCATCAGCTGAAGCGCGGATACTCTAATGAGAATATATGTGATGGGATTATGTGCGTGTTGCTAATTCATTTGACGTAGCTGCTTACTCGAGTTTGGTTAATTAAGATGGATGATCTCTGTTGGCTGAGAAGTGGCACCACTGAACCCAAATTTCCGCTCCAAGTTTAAGGTTGCAGTGTTTCCTGGCTGCGGAGCGGGGCCTGTAAGGAAGGGGCGCGTGCCGTGCGGCAGATTATCCCTGCTGACGCGGGACGGGCGGTTTTCAGTCACCGCCGGGAGCCCCCGTTTCTCTGAAAATCTTCAGGACCCATTTGTGGCTAATTTCTCGTTATTTCTGGAGGGCGGCGCTGCTGCTCCCTGTCCGGCTGTGGGTGCCCGGGCGTCGGCTGTGCTGTGAGGGGAGGGGGGGGCTGCCCCCGCTGGGCACGGCCGGTTCCGGCCGGTTCCGGCCAGTTCCGGCTGGTTCCAGCAGCCCCAGCCCAGGGCCCAGCTGTGTATTGCTAACAGAATTAATAACATTTGAAGTACTTTTAATTAATTCCTTCAATTTGGGGGAGATTATTGAAATCTCCTATTTCGGAAAGGTAATAATATTGTGTTGGTTTTATTTTTGTTCCTCACTTTTACCTTAACGGAACCAGTCCGTCTCAACAGGGAAAGACCTCATGGGAGTTCATTTTTCTGAAACCAAATTTCTTCATACCGGCCTACTTTGTGGGAATGCTGGTGCCGTCCAGGTGTGAACTCCTTTCTATAATTCTGCCTCCTGAAGGAAAGACGAGCTTAGCTCTCGTTTATTTGTAGTCTGATTCTGAGTTTGAACACACCAGGGCTGCCTTTCTCCTTTTGGCTCGCGTGTTGTCCCCCGGGGCCTGTCGCTTCTGCATGGGCTCTACACGTGGAGTGGAATGTAACCTGGTTGTCCAGGGCAGGCTGCTAATTACAGCTTTAATTTTATTGTGTTTAGGAGGAGACAGATATCCAGCTTTTTCTTACTTGTAACTACGGATCTGAAGAAAGGCATGATAGCAGATAAGGTGTGCTGACAGACAGGATGGCCCCGATGGCAAATTGCCCATCAGGTGAGTAATACCTGCTATTGATGAGCCGTATGAAAGGATGACTATTACTATAACGATATATGCAGATAGATATACCTATGTATCTACATACATGTATCCTCATTACATGCACACACATATATGTGTTTCTATGTGGTGTTAACAGAATCAGTTCCAAAAAGAGTTCAGAAAAGAGGAGAAAAGGTGTGTTTTGTATTATTCCTGCGTATACACTTGCTTAAGTAATACACACTTCTTAGAGAAGTTACTAATGTATAAGCAGCGTAACTTAAAAGAAACCAACTGGAATCTAAATAGTTTCTTACAGTGCCTATGTTTTTGCAATCAGCAAAAAAAATTGCACTTTGAGGCAACAGAAATGATCTATTATTTTACAAGAAATGAGCTACTGTTATAAAGTAAGAAAATAAAAGCAAGGGCTTGCTCTTAGCTGTAAATACTGCAAAATTTATTTTAATTTTGAAAATGGTAAGCTGTGGTTTTGTTAGTTGCAAATTGCTGCAGCTCCATTGCTTTGAAAGGGAAACAGCTGATTTATATCAGCTGAAGATCTGTCTTTGCATTGTTGATGTTTTATTCAGAATTCTTGGATCACAGTACATTAGAAATCACTGTGGTAGATTTACCATAAATATTCAGGTTCTGTGGTGCATTATTCCTTGAGTAATCCTATTGATTTCAGAGGCTTAAAAGTACTCAAGAGGACAGATTCCTCTGGAAAGAGGAAAAGCTGATCAGTCTTGAAATATGGTTACTGGGTGTATTACCACAGCCTGCTTTCCAGTGCGATGATGAACTTAATTGCTATAGCGTCAGCTCTGTTCCTTGTTCCATGCACTATTGTTTGCCAATCCTGTTGGGCCCAGTACAGCACCTCTTGAAATTGATAGGAGCCTTTCCACTGACTTCATCAGGTATTGGGTGTTTAGGGATCTTGAACCAGATCAAATAGCAGCTATTAATGTAGCTTGGCCTTCTTCCAGCTTTAGTTATTGCCTGTGGTGCTTATACAATCTGTTTGGTATATAATTTTCTCTCATTTCATAAAAGAGAGAGAATGACTCAGAGCCATGCTATGCCACTTGGTATTTTTGTCTGTATATTGTCACTTTGTATTCAAAGAAGCTAAATCCAACAACCATCTAGTTACTGACCCTTTCTGTACGTTTTTATGTATACGAAGGCTGCTGTTATATTTATATGAATGACCAAAATGATTATGAAAGTTCAAAGCCATGTTCATGCTCCCTTAAAGTACTCATTTTCCAAAACTGGGACAGATGTTTGGTGCTGTTGGAAGAAAAAAACCAAAAGCTGGGACAATGGAAGGGTCCAGTTTTGGTGCTGATTGGATGTTTCAGAAATGGAGCTGGTTGAAATATTTCTGATTTTAAGATGGTGTAAGCCCTTTTTATTTAAATTTTGGGCAAAGGGAAAAAATAATAAAGAGAATAACTGCAGAAAATATTTCAGCTAAGCAGTTTGCACATTTCTGCACTTTGTTAAGCACTGAAGAGCAGGGATGTGGTCAATAATGAGCCTACCAGTGTCACAGGCACGTGAGTTTGGTATTGTAGATGCTGGTGTGCTTTCTGCACTGCTGATTGAAGAAGGCAAGAAGACCGCCGTCCAAAGTTTGGTAGCTCTCATCACACTAGGAGTTTTCTTCCAGCTCCATTTCCACCAGCAGTTTGTCCTGCTTTCTGCTTTTTTCCTCTGGTTATTTGAATGAAACAGGTGTTTCACAGAAAGATTGAGTGCTTACAGCTCTAATCTCTGTCTCTCACAAATGGTTCTTTTGTACTGTCTGGTGGATTAATAGGGAGTTAGGTGCTTAAAAAAATAAACAGTGAGAGCAAACAGTGGGAGGGGAGGGGGAAGGAGTAAAGCTGCATGTGTTTGATGAGCGAGATGATGTCCTTTGTTTAGCAGAGGTGATACAGTAGCCAAGAGATGCTATGAGAGGAAGGGCTTCTTTTAGGGAGATCTGGTAGTGTATCACCGAGGCCTAGTATACCACCAGGCGTGAAGCAAACCACAGCATATCTGTTAGCGGCCAATGGAAAAAGTTCATTGGTTTTGAGGCCTTGGAGCTCAGGTGCAGTGAAAGAGAATAGGGGCTCATTGTTAAGGCAAGGATCAGCACTCCCTTTTGTTCGTTCCCCTGCCCCCCTCCTCCTTTGGCACTGCAATAATAATATCTTGTCACTCCTAAGACATGCTGGCATAGATCATGTTCACTGATGGATGTTCAGTCAATGCATGTACTAAAATGGTTTGTTTCTGTTGATGTATGTCTTTGTAGACTCCTCTAATGGGAATGTAAATAAATGAACCCTTCACCAGTGATTTCTTTCACTGTAGTCCAGCTTAACCCCTGAGTGCCTCCCTGCTAGAAGGCAATCCACATGCTTTACTGCCTTACATTACTATGGCTTTTGCCTTTTTCTTGAGTTTCATGTATTCCATTTGCTGTCTGAGTGCGCAGGCAACTTCCTGTATGTGGATGCAAGTAATTTTTTAAAATCGGTATTCAGTAAAACAAGGTTGAGAAATTAAGATGGGCAGTCAAGAAAGGTGAGGGCCTAACGTCCATGGAGACTGTTGAAAAGATTTCTCATGATTTCCCTGGGAACTGCAGAGGTGATGACAAGCTCTTGAGATTAATTTCTTTTAAGCTGTGTGCGAGACCTGGTTTGTATGGGGTTGTGAATGGTAGAACTGGAACATTTTTCTGTGGTTAGTTCTCACCAGTACGTAAGTTCTACAGTGGTGCTTGGCCTTGAGACACTGGAACTCAAAAACATCATCAGAAAATACCCAGAATACATCTATTTACCCTTAATGATAAACCAAAAATAGCTTTTACAGAGAAGATAGGCCCTAATGTATTTATTCTCAGGAGATTTTTTTCACCATAAGTGTATGGGAAGGAGAGTTTTGAAAGAAGACTAACACAGTTTTCACAGCTCCCTTCTAGACTTTGAAGTGCTCGTACTTGCACAGTTTACCTACACCACTGGAAATGCTGTCTTCCATAATTGTGCAGTTAAAGAACCATTTAATGACCACTGGGCAAACCCCATTTCTTCAAGTCTCCACTTAAAGAGGCTTCTTTTCCAGAGAAACTTGTACACCAGCAGTAAAGAGCTTCTGGTGAAGATGGATATGGAAGGTAACAGGGCTAATGCTGTCAGCGTAATTTCAATTGTCATTTGGAAAAATTGCAAAACTGATTGCAGTTCCCCCCCATTTCCCTAATCAGACAAATCAGTCATGGAGCCAGGATATACTTGCACAGCAGAGATTGAGAACGGTGGAAAATCGCATGCTCACCAAGTGCAGAGCACTATCTGATATGATCGGTGTAACCTTGTAACAAGTTCATGTGTTGGGACAACATACTGTTGTATCATATATCTGGAGCAAAGACAATTAAAAACAACCTTCTCCCACTTCAGCCTCTTGTATGTAGGAGATGCAAATGCCAGATTTTGCCAGGAGACCAATTATTGCCAGAGATCATCCCTTCCTGAAATGCTTTTGCTAAATCTCATCTGTTCTGGAGTTTTCAATGCAAATGTTCTCACTGAGGGAGAAAATCCTCTTTTTAGAATATACTGTTTATTTTTTAGCCTATGTGTTTGCTGACCCTGCTAATAAAGTGCTATTTAAAAGCTGTGTTCTAGAATGGGGAACTCTGTACCTCCACACCCTTCTCCTATATATTTATTGTAGTGGAAATGTAAGAACTTTATTGAATGCTTGGTTGTGAGGACACTGGAACAGAGCACCCAGTATTTCCATATCTTTCCTTCGTTATTTCTGGTTGCACGTAGTAACATGCAGCACCAGATGTGAGTAAGAAGAAGGAGGGGTGCAAAAGAGAACTTCAAATGACTGTGATGAATAGTTGAAAGTGAACAGAGGGGCTTTTAAAACTCCTTTAAAGAAAGCCTAATGCTCTGCTTCCCTAAGCAGCAGGCTACTGATGATGGAAAAGTCACAGACATACCTGCAGAGATTTGGGAAGCTCTTGTTTCAGTAGGTCTTTATGGCAGCTAAAAAAAAATTCCTGTGCTCCTGCCAACTTGGTTGGTGTGTCCAGCTTGCTTTTCTTCTTTGCATTTTGCTCTGTAAGGACAACATGCAATGACTTGGACAGTGCCGACTTCCGAACTGTGTTTATTCTTAGCTGGCTACCCCTACCAAGACCAGGCCCTACTTCTGTCTGGTACTTTACCATAGCATGTCAGGATGGGTATATTGTAAGTGATGTCATGCAGAGGGAAGAATTTTGCTGGGAAAATAGTTATTTGTCATCAAGACTGTTGCCAATGAGACTGAATTAAAATTTCACGTGGTCATAATCTTCCTGTCTGATGCACCATCATCAAGGTGTGAAACATAGAGGACTCAAGCAGTGCTATCCTGGGGACTGCTGTCTCCTGGCTGCATTTGATTTCTGATGGTAGCGTAAAATACCAGGCCCTGAAAGCCCTGAATCTTCTTTGCCTTATTAAAACCAAATGGTGACATTTTATTTGATGGCACCCTTGAAATCCAACATTAGTATAAATTATGAATGAAGCACTTTCTATCTTCCTCCTGCATCACCCTGTTTTATAACAAGCTTTCTAAAATATTCTGGATTCAGACTAAAAATGTTGGCTTTTCCAACCATCAAATTCCTTGATTCAATTTTTTTTTTCCTTTTTGGCAACACAATTTGAAAAATTCAGGAAGAAAATTTTGACAGATGCAAAGGAATTTTATAAGGAATTGTTTAAGCTTTAAGCGAGTCTGTTGTTTGAGTGCAGCTAAAATTGTTTAAAGTGGAATCAAACAGTAGTCTTTGTGTACTCTGAGCTCTGCAGGAGTACATCTCTGAGGAGGATGCAATGCACTGCAAGCGAATGGCAGAGTGCTGCTCCTCCCCATGCCCGCTGACACTGAGCTACCACTTCACGCTGTCCCCACGGGCTTTCTCCCTCCTGCCACTTCCACTTCCATTGGTGGTGGGTGTGTGTGCTTCAGGGACCGAGTAGATGCACTGTGGGTGACTGAATCCTGGAGGTGAGGGTGAGCTTGTTGTGTGGAAGTGGGGTCAGTGGGAGCTGTTAGGTATTACAGCACATGGGCAGCAAGGCACGTACATGGTGTGTACAACTGGCCTGAGCATCAGTGCTGCCTTAACTGATGATTTCCTTGGTTTATGCAGATTGCATGGATAGGAAAATGCACTCAAAGAGTTTTAGCTCTTCCGTTAACACCGTTTTTGTGTGTGTGAATTAATTGGCATAGCAGGCCACACCTCTTCACACAGACATTTAGGAAATGGTAAAGCAAATAAGCCCAGTGGTGCCAAAATCAGAGCGATAGCTGATGAAGCCCTGATGGGGAGAACAGCCAAATAGCGTGAATGGAATGTCAGTAAGTACAGAAGTTAAAAATACACATCTCAAACCTTGAGGACACTCTGGGGACTAAGAAGCTGTATTGATACTAGACTTCAAAAGATCCAAATAAACAGCAGGATTTTCTCAATGCACAGAACTACATACTTGTGATGTCAGAGAGATGTTATTTCTGCACTGCAAATCTCAAGACAGATGCCTAAAAAACCAGTCCAGATAAGTTTCTGCTTATTTCATTTACATTTATAATTGCTCTTATTTTATTTTCATTTATCTTAGAAACTTAGTTTTAGATTCATACTGTGAATCCCAATTTTCCATATTTCTGGAGATAACGTTACTCTAATGCTTGTTCAGGGGAGAGTGTGTGGCTTGTGTGGTACTGAGCAGCATTTCAGAGCACTAGAGTTCCACTTGTGTCTGTGCTGGATGACCTTGGACAAGTAAAGCAGGAATAACATTGATTTGCTTTGTGAGATACCTTGAGATCCACAGATGAAAAATACCAGAGAGAGGTGTTAATCTAAAGCCAGGCTTTCCCTGGATGCTTCTCATTCTAAGTGTTAGGAAGCACAACATGTCCCTTCTCCCAGCGCAGGTGGCTTCCCAGGTCTCAAACCCTGGGTAGGTTGTGGCTTTGTCTCTTTATTCTAGACAAATGAAGGCTGTAGATGGGTATATAAATACAGTGCCTGGATGGAAACTGCTGAAAACAGCTACAATTCTGGTATGTCCATCTGTGTTACTTACCCTGAGCTCCTGTTATAATGAGCAAGGAGGATTTCAGAGGATGATTCAAGTGACCCGTTTTAGATGTCTGCTTTAACATGAGATTACTTTTTTCTTGAAGTACCTGTTCTCTCCAGTGTTCACAAAGGAAGTTTACTGTGACTATCTGGATCTTGCCATGGAGTCTTGACAAAAGCTCCTAGTGTGTGTTTCACACTGCTGTTTCAGAAAACAGCTGCCCTGACTAGCAGTAAGCAGCTGCAGTTGACTTTCTGCTGGTTAGATGTGGTGAAAAACTGGGAGCTGCTTTTGCAGCTATACTTCAACTCACTTTGATTTGTCTAGGAGAAAATGGAAAAATAGTGAGGTAGGGAGAAAATTTTTTATATTAGTGCCCTCCTTGGTCTAATGGAGAAGCTCAAATAGAAGCAAAGGCATGACAAATACAGACCATAAAAGAAAATAAAATGTACCAATTTTTTTAATAGTAGAGAGAATATGTGGAATAATTTTCCGTGATATAAAATCTTTGAATCGGAGTTGTAGGCTGGATTAATTGATGACTGTGTTCTATGTGTAGATTAGATTGGTGAATTGTAACAGTAGTCTCAGACATGAAGAACCAAGCACTGCTCTAGAGGAAACTGAAGAGCTTGTTGTTCTTATGACAAAGTGTATTTATGATAAATGCCAGCCTCCTAATGGGAGGCCAAATTACGTGTGTTTTTACGAGTTTCTAAGAGTGGCAGCTATTTGCTGCAGGAAGAAGGACCTCACTCACGGCAGTACAGTTCATGCATAGATTGGCATGAATTAAAATAGCAGCATCAGAATATTAGCAATCTGCACATCTTGGTGTAAAAGCTTGATTAACTCTGAGAAGATGAAACTCCTATGTTTTATACATGCTGTTTTGGCCAGACTACGTTTCTCAACAGAAATACAGAAACTGTAAGAAAAGACATAAAATCACAAGAAACTACATTTAAAGCAGCATCTAGATTCACCAGACAAAATGAGGGGACCACTGTGCATACTGCTGTGCAAGTGAATAGTAACAGACATCCCCTGCTGTGCAAACATTTAAAACACACACTGGGAGAAGCGTTTTACTCTCGTGGATGGCTCTGGCCATGTGAGTTGTTTCGGTGTGAAAGGGAACAGCCATGTCTAAGGGAGGAGGAGAAGACCACTTCTGTGCGTTTCATCACTTTCTATTTTAGAGAACACCGTAGTCCTTGGAGCACGAAGAAAAATGCCCTCTGTAATCTGTTTTGTATTTTTAATGCATCCAAACTATTTGTCTGAGAAGGAAGATCAGACAGAAATATTGCTGAGCATTTCCGTATGTGTCCCACCTTGCAAATTCCCTTGGTTAATCTTCTCAGCTCTGTGCTTCAGTAGTATATGAGGGCTCTGTAGTGCTCTGTAGCACTAAGTGAGCTTCGGCAGGGGAGCCGCTTTTAGAGCTGGATTTGAGCTCTGTTATTGAGAACTCATCGGAGGGTGGTGCACTACAAAGTGGGACACTTGAATGCTAGGTGCTGGGGAGAGGGAAAGTGCTGCATGAGCAAGAGTGAGATTATAAATTAGAATTCAGCTCAGCACATTTGGAGCCACATAAATAGATTAGGGGTTTGTAAAAGAACACCCTCAAGGATTCAGACTTACAGCCAAAGAGGAGGGAAAACATAATGCTTTAGTATCCTGTGATTTATGCACCAAATAAGTTTGGATTAGTCACTACTGTGAAGTGGGTTTGGAAGGATTAATAAGCCTTACCCAGCACTTATTGTATGATGATCAGTTATAAATCTTCTTTGAGTGAAACAGGAAGTAGCCAAATCCTTTCTCTCTGGAGATGGGCAATACTCATGCTGTTGTTCAAGGGCAGCCTAGTTTGAATTCTTTTTTTTTTTTTTTCTCAGGGTGAGGCTATGGATTGCTCATGGCAACTTGGCCATTTCCAGTTTGCTCAGAAGATACATGCTGCCAGATGGGCCTGTCAAGGGATGAGGCAACTGTGTGAAACCATGAACTCCCATTTGCCTGGCTTATACAGTTCATTTCTTGTAATGGTCACGTTTGCCCGGAGAGGGAATATAAAAAGTGTGAAAATGCTGTAGGTTGCAAACTCTTCGTTGTTACTTCTCATGTTCTGACTATTTCAGTCCTGAATGACTTTTAAGCTCATTTTTCCTACTTGTTGTGGTTGTTTGAAGTGGAAAACTTTCCATTAAGAACTAAAAATCCTGCTCTACTTGATGCTTTGCCCATTTGTATTTGTGCCAAAAACAGTATGACTTTTGATTTCTTCTGAGCATATGTCAGCTGGTGACCCACCACACCTTCTCTTGTGTGGCCTATATAAACCGATGCTGACTGAAGCTTCAAAGAGTGACTTTCCTCCCTGTAGGACTCTACCTCACACTTATTTCCAATAAACTGCCATCCTCTCAATTTTCCACAAGCAACAGTATAATTGAGCAGTAACCTTCAGTGTATGAAAGTCTGTGTGGCAGATGAAAAAAACATCATTAGACTAGAGGCAGCTGGACTGCAGTCATGACACGTAAAGAGCTCAGCTCCCATAGAATCTCTTTTATGAATATTTAGAACTGAAGAGCAAAAACTGCTCAGCTGTTTGATGGAGGTGGAATTCTTATCAAACCAGGAATCAGGGAGTGAGAGCTATTTGACTAAACAAATTGTTGTTTGTCCAAAGAGTAAGGAAGGGAAGACTTAGCCTTCCCTGTGAAGAGGTCTGGCTAGATCAGCCAACTGTGAACCCCTGGGGTATTTCCACGTGGAGAGTCAAAATTTTTTAGGCTGTTGAGGGAGAGGTACGAGAAGATGCACTGTCCCTAAGACACAGGGAGTCCTCTGGATGGCAGAACAGACTGCTGCTTATGTTATAAAGAGGTATCTTTTGTTTGTTGCTGTCTTTATTATTTTAAATCAATGTTTAGCATCTTTTTGTTAAATTTACCTGAACTTATCCAGCTGATATTTACAGCAACTTTGCTGCTGCAAACTGATTGCACAAGATGTAGTTGGTCTGCATAAGGCATCCTGGTGGACAGGCACAAGGCTGCGTTGGACGTACAATCAGCACTTGCTCTAAAAGTCCATCCTTAGAAATGTTCAAGGCTTCCCTTCACTGAGAGTGCACCAAAGAGGTTGTCGTGGTTGCTGAGAAGCTGGATTAGAGAAGTGGAGTAGAAATGATACCTGCTCTTTTCAGCTTAGCTGAGCAGTCCTAGAGAGCCAAAGTAGTTCTTAAGCCAACAGTCACATGTGTGGGTCACCACTGCTGTTCCAGGTGGCTCTTTGCTGTTTTCCAATGAGGGGGCAGTGCCTGTTTGCTTCTAAAAGGACCTTGGAACAAACTAGAATATCCACATGAAAATAAAGTGAGAATTGCCTTGGTTTAGGCTTACATTTTCCAAGTCTATGTGGAAGTACTTGCAAAACTGATTGGTAGATCTTTTCAAGATTAGGCTCCTGGCAATACTTTTGTGAATAATGATGGTGGAACCAGAACCATAAAAGGCATTAGAATACTCTTCCTAAGTACACTTACCCCTGTGCACATCTATGGAATGTGATTTTGAAATGCCTCAAATTCACACTCACACAGCATCTGTCACTGTTCCCTGTGACCTTGATCAGGAGCATTTCTTTTAATGCCTGTTATGCTTCCAGATAAGCAGAGCACCACCCATTGACCCAGGCAGGTCATTATCCTCTTCCTCTTTATCAGGAATCCTTCAGCCAATTAATCACACACTGCTCTGCAATCTTGAGACTCAATTATGCCTGGACAAGTGTTGCTCAGCTGTTCCTCCTGCTACAGATGTGACATATCCTGAGATTAGCTCTGATTCACAGAAGGTCACTGTTTCAGTATCAGGTGCTAAGAAAAGCTGGGCTGTCTGGGAGGGAAGTGACACCATCTTAGAAGCATTTTATCACAAAGTAAGTGTAGATGTCTAAAAAATCCTGCTTGCCACCACTGCATCACAGCAAGTCCTTTTCACTCACTGTTGCCTCTCATCCTGAGACAATTTACCAGTTTTTTCTAGATGGAGATGTCAGCAGACTAATAAACTGTTAGTAGCGCACTGATGACAGACAGTAGCTAGTTCTCCTTTGGGATAGTAGATAACTTAACTTTGAATCCCTCTGAGAAACCTGTTTTTTTCCTATTTTGTGAAAACCCATTTTATGCACAGCAAATAGTTCATGTTTTTCTTTTCACTTTCCTGTTGTTACTAGTTGCTTGGAATACTCTATTATGGACATGTTGTGTGTGTGAAATAGTATGATGCTATTTTCAATTGTTCTAAAAATTCTGCCTTAGGTTTTTGGGTTTTTTTTCAGTGGCTGTGGCTTGACACACTTGCTTGTTTTTAGAGTGCCTGGGTCGGAGTATGTTTTGTGGCTCCCAGAACTACTATGGGGCACCCACTGAAACTATGAGCAAGCTGTACCTAATCTTGGCAGCGTGATTCTGCGTTTGTGAGGTTGTTCTTTTGTAACCATTTTCTTTTCAGTTACACAGAAACACAAGCAAACATTTGGTAGAGATGCTTGCAATTCTGTAATATTATATTATCCTTTTAGAAGAAAATGGCCTTCCAATTTCTATAAGCAGGCCTTGTTAAAAAAATTCTGAGTTTCCAATCTTTAGATATGGTTCTTAATCTTTTTATTTAAAAAAACCTCTTTTTTTTAACTAGATAAGCAGATGCTGAATATGCAATTGTTTACTATAGAATATTGTTTACTATACAGAATAACTACCCTTTATCACTCTCAGACTTCAAATAAATTTTCTTAGAAAACCCTACAGAATGAAAGCAGTATTTGCATTGCAGCTGTGGATGGTGCTGCATAGAGACAGTGAGCAGATAGGATCTGGTTCTGCACCCCTGGCTGGGGGCTCTTTACATGCTGGTGTGAATCCAGAGATACACAGTGAATTTGAATAGGGTTTGGAGCTGTGTACGAACAACTTGATTTCATTGGGGCTGAAGCAGCTGTAAGCAGACAGCAGGGCTGTATGTTAGCTCACAGGGCTGAGCCTGCCAGTTTGGGAGCTGGAAAGCTGCTCTCTTAAAACACCCAGATATTCTGTACCTCATTTTCTGCAGACAGAGCTACTGCTATTATTTCTCATATTGGCATCTAAATATCCAGTCTTAACTAGAGCTGTTTGTGGATTAGATATTGTACAGAAGCGTAAGCAAGATAGCCTTTTTTTGTAACAAGTTATTGCTCACCAAACAAGGGAAGAGTGAAATGTGTTGTCCGAGGTTAACGCAGCTAAGAAATAGCAGGACAAGGAGAAAAACGCACACTACGCTGCCTGCCATGGCACCATTCAATGGATATCGGTGAATACATATAAACAGTTGTAATAGTATTGTGGCTAGTGTTCTCTAATACAGACTAACACTGTTCTACATTGTCTTTTACAGGTTTAAATAAGGTTTAGGAAAGATTTAAGTGGGGTCATTGTGAATGGCCTTTATTGCTTAGATTCTCACATACAAGTTCTTACTGCTGGTAGGTTCAGGTTGTGGATGAATCCCACCGAAGTAGGATGCTGAAAAATGACTCTTGCTTCAAAGAGTGTGTTGTAATTTAAGTATATAGCTACATGAGTCTGATTTGATATATTTGTTGCTGAAAAAGTTATACTTGCATCTTCTTATAAAACTTTATTTGTATTTTCAAGATACAGAAAACAGAGCCTGGAGAAAGATGTGAGTGCAGAAGGGGTATTTCACTTGAGACTTGTTATATTTTATTTTTTTTTCAAAATTACTAGATAATATTTGGGCTTGGCTGCTTGTTCAACAGCAAATACTGCAGTTGTATTTACTTTTTAGGACACAGTTATTTGAATTGCAACACTTCTATTATTTCGGCTGTCAGGAAAGTTGTTGGGAAGCAAGCCAAACTGAACTCTTAATGAAAATAAATAGTTGCCTAATTGAGACATTTTATCTGAAAAGCCACCTCATTAAAAAGATGTTCAAGAGGGAAACTGGACACAAATGCTGTAGTTGTTCTTCAAGAAAATATTTTGTGCTGTTCAGCAAAGGAAGAAAGCGCTGCAGTCTGTGATGGTAATAAATACAGAGCTCCCTGACAGCATTGCCGGAAGGCCTGTGGCTGAATGGTAGCACATCGTAGTGATGGGCCAGAGCCTGAGGAACCGGATTGGGACTGTGACTTCCAGGTATCCTCCGTTGTGTTATGCTGTGTGCACTTGCCTTGTGTCGTGGGCTTTCAGTGCAGGATGTGTTCCCAGCAAAGGCTGCAAGTGCTGTCTGATGCTGGGTTTTACTGAGTAGCCTGTGAGCTAGATGTCACCTTCTGCTATGCCTTCTCAACGCAACAGCCAGACCTAGTTACATGCTGCTTGCTCACCTTGTAGTGTGCGTAGCATTAAAGCCTCACACAGTGAGGAGAAGACAGACCGCTTTTGTTTCTGCAACTCAGAGCTCTCCAACCTTCCTCTCAGCCTTTTAAAACTAATTAAATGGGAACCTTAAACGCAAACACATCTCCAAAAAATCAAATAGAGGTGGTCTCGTCCTAAAGATGAAAAACAGGATTAGAACTGGGGGGAACTGAAGTTATTCTGGTGTTTTATAAATAATCTTCCAATTTCCTATCACTTGCCACTTCATCTCTCATGCGGTTGGTGCTGGACTCTGCTACTCTTTTTGCCAGACTTCCTGCTTTCTGTGCTGATCGGCCACAGGAGTGGAGAAGAAGCTGGAAAGATGAAAGGAGCTATATACTCCTAAAAAAAGGCATAGGAATTTGCTAGGGGTGCAGGTAGGAGTGGACTGTGGAATTTGGTTGGGGGCAGCTAGTTTGCCATGTAGTCCCAATAGGAACCAGGCAGAGCTAAGACTAGAGCAGATGTGACAGCTGGCTTCTTAGGGTGGAGGATGTGAAATTTTTCTATCAAATCAAATATTTTTGCTCTCACTGCTGTCCACTGACAGTTAGCTATTAGATCATTGGTAAAGACAAGAGAGGCTGGCTGAGGGATTCATGAGCGGTGTGTGTCTGTTACAGTGATTGTCTAGTAGAGCAGGAGTTAGCGGATATTAATGCAAGAGCTCTCTTCTGGGCTTCTTTGTGGAAAGGACACCTATCCATAAGCAGGAGAAATTCTTGGAAACCTTGAATAAAAAAAGTTAAGCCAAGCTTTTACTGCTCTTCATTTTTCTACCAGTATGTTCAAGTTGTTTGAAAGGGACCTCTGCTATCACTGAAAAACACAAGAAATTTTCGTCTGTGTATTCACAGCTTGTTAAAATTTGCCACATTCCTTCCAACATTGCAATATTTATAAACAATTCTTAAAAGTTAAAAATAAAAAAGCTCTTTCTCACCTTTGGCCCCAAACCTTTCAACCTCTTTGGCTAGTAATTAAAATATTTGGCACATAATCTGAAAGGGATTATGTAGTGCTGTTTCTCCAGTGTTGGATCTCCAGTGCTGTATCTCTGCTGCTCTGCTGCGGTCTTGGCAAAATGAAGAAACACTGAATGAAGTTTATTTTCCCCTATGGCCAAATTGTATCAGCTCTGTCTAAAAGCATATCCTTTTGTTTTATTACCATGTGTTCTAAAAGGATCCCTTCCTCCTTGGAAAAAATTTTTGATTTATTTCACCAGTTTTAAAATACAACTTTACTTACAGTCTTGAGCATTATGGTTGATTATTATAAGTAAGCAATTTGCTTTACTACGTCTCAAATTGAAAGCTAAACATCACCAGCCACCTTTTACAGGTAGGGATATAGAAGTGCAGAACTATCAAGTTGTCCAGGGTCACCCTGTAGCTCAGCAGTAGACTCAGAAGTAAACCCCATGTTTCTCTGCTTAGTCCAAGGAGCATCACCTTCTTTGGGGTCACTTAAAATTTAGTTGAATTGTAAGATATACTGTTGGTGATTTTGTGGACGAGCAGATTATTAATAACTGTGGTATCGGCCAGGGAAAATATTTGTGTTCAGACTCTCATTATCTAACAGGTGTGACTGGATGTGATTTAGCATAGGGACTTTGCTAAGTTAGGAAAAGACAGACAAACATTGGGATATCTGGTAGGTAACCATAAACTGCAATAAGGTGAAAATATTTCAGCCAAACATAAAAACAAAACAGAGAGCCTGACCTTATAATGAGTTGTGGTGGTAAAACACTACTGTGAGATGAGATAGAGCCCTAAACATGGAGTGCTATGGCCAGTTAAAGTCACTGCAAATGTGTCTGTCAGTTTAAGGAATATTGAATCCTATAAGTGGTCCTGTAAATATCTGTACTGTGTTCTTCCGTGAAATCTTCTCATTCATAGGTTCTGCTTCTCTTCCACTTTTTTCCCCCTAAGAAATTAGGGACTTTGTTGGTGATGATTGTACTTTACCTTTCTCAAGTTCCTTGGATGGATGTGGTCAGGATTTCACGAAATTTTAGATTAAAGTCCTGTGAGCAAACACCCGCATGCGTGTAAGCACTGCTGTATGCTTTTCTCCTTCTCTAATTTATTACCTTGCAGCATCTGAATACAGAGGAAATTAGAGATTCAGATTTGTACTTCTCAAAGGAAAAAAAAAAGAGAAAGAAAAAAGAAAAAGAAAGGGGGAAGGATCCCACCAAAATTGCTTTGTGATTCACTGTGGGGTCATGACCCCATCCCGCTGAGACTGCTGTTCCAAAGTAGTAACTCGGTAGCTAGAGTTTTTTAAAGTGGTTGTTGATTGGCTTAGCTGTAAGAAAATCACATTTCCCTGAAACTCTTAGGGATACTTTAAATGGGTGGATTATCCAGCTGCCTGATTAGAAGTTTGGGTTATGTAAACACTGAGTGTTTAGATTTAGGCTTTTCAGTTGAAGTCCAGGCAGCTGTTTGCACTTAACTCCATCAAGAAGCCCAGTTAATCAAAGAGCAGGAAGGATTTTTTACCTCCTTAAACCTGTGTCATTATTTCTGCTGTCCAAACTCTTTGGAGTTAGGCTTGTTGCAGTGTAGAACAAGGTATTTTGGATGTTCTGCGGAGGAAACAGGAAAACGTGGATGGGGTTTTGGTTAGCGAGATGTTGTGCCTTGTGGATTTTTCTCCCTTCGCTGTGACGTAATGATTTCTCCGTTCAAAACTGCGTCAAGCCTCTAATTACAACCAGTTTGTGCCTTTAAAGCTATGGATCATAGCAGTGATCTGTATTGTTATCCAATCTTGTTTAATAGCTTCTCTGCGTATTTGTGTGTTTGAGGATCAGCTTGCTTTCGTAACCTCAGTGGATGAATAGTCTCTGAAATTAAGTCCTTTTCTGTTGGACAGACCTCTGGCAGAGATCTGCCCAGGACCAGGGGTGTGAGACATCTTTCCATGCTTAGATCTTTATGTCCATGTTCTGTAGTTGACGTAGCAGAAAAAAAGTAGATGACTTTTCATGGCCTTGGTCTTGGTGCTTTTACACCGCAAGGATCCTAGGCCCTGCTCCTTCTCCTGGATTTTTTTTGGAACAGTTCCAGCGAGTCCTGTTGGGGTACTAATATGCCCGAGTTGTTTGCATGTTGTGACATATGGTATGTGCTACACTGGCTCGTGGTGTCCTTAGATGCACGCTCAGAGAGAGAAACATTGGTAGAGGAGTAGGTGGGAGAAGGAGAGGATACTTGGGGAGCAGGGAGCTGTCAGCCAGGCCCAGAGAGTCCCTAGTGTCAGCAGGGCACAATTTGCTGCTGCTCAGACGGCTGTTGAAGCCAGGGAAGAAGAGACAGAGACAGGGAGTTACAGTTATAACTCTCGTATCAGAGGTTAAGCATCCTTTCCTGTCATCTTCTACTTGCCTTGAGTTTTCACTATGAAAAAAATTAGTTGCTGCTGAAGTGAAACTTGACTTTTTGGGTCTTACTTGTGGAGCTTCTTAGAACAGAAGGTTGAGGCAGACCCACCTCAAAGCTCTGGCTCACTCATGTCATTCTCCTACACCCATACCATTTCCAACCATCAGGACCTATGGACCCTGTTTACACCGGATTTATTTTAGGGAATTCTTGACAGTGTGAATAGATAGCACAGCAGAGTAACTAGCTTAACACTTCAGGATCCAAGCAAATGAAAGAGTCTTTGTGTAGCAAAGAAACAGAGTCTTTCTTCTCCAGAAAAAAAGAAAAAAGGAAAGAAAAGAAAAAGAAACTTCTAAGAAATTGGTTTTATTTTTGTGTGTTCTGTTTTAACCCTTACCAATTTGGAAATTTCAGAAGGAAAACAACCACACAAAACTTTTTGTGAAACAGCTTCTCTCAGTGGTTATCTCTTTATGTTCCACTTCTGGTTGTTGTAATTATAATTTTGCTTTTTAGTTAGAAGTCACCAATGTTAATTGTGATTTCTGTTTCTGACATTTTTCTTTGTTTTCTAAATCTAGAGATATCCAGAGGCAAACAAAGAGCACTGTAATGTGCATCTCTGACACCATGTGTACTTGTGATTAGCTAAAAATAATTTATGCTTACTTGATATCAGTAAGATATGCTTCCTTGTATGTATGCTTACAATTGTACTGTGTGCTACCTAAACAATGTATAATACAGTACAAATTTGTAAAGAAGTAAACCAAGATTAGCTTTGACAAGCAAAACATATTAAAATATTTTATTTTTTCTGAAATAATCTTCTCCAAATCTTTGAAGTTGCCAGCTTTCATATAGTTCTAACTGTGACAGCATCACCAGTGAACTCTCATGATGCTGTTAACACACAAGTGATACTACTTGCATCAAACTGTACTGAAGCCATTGAGGGCCCAGCTGTGATCTTTTATGGCCAGAGAGGAAACACCCAGAGAGCTGTGGTTTAATAGGGTGGGCATTTCCCTATCAGTTTACTGGATAATAAATCCAAGACCCATAATTCCAGCCTGACTCAGTGTCATACTGTAATTACAGAAAATATTTCTGAGAATGTTATTGCTAAATATTGATTTGCTTTTAATCTATAAAGCAAACCTTAAGTTATATTTTATAATGTACATGGCTTTCCCTGTAATTAGCTCTAATACTTATGATGTTGTTAACTAAGAAAATGTGTGTCAAATTATCCTGAGGAAACCTTAACTGACATGAGGATCATTCTGTCTTAGGCACTGTGTGGCGCCTGGGGACAAATCTATTCCTGTAAGAATTAGAATAAAACCCACACAGATAGTAAGCATATGGAGATACAATAGTCAGCAAAGGCCTCTGGTGAAAAATTGGCACATCTCTGCTGACATTTAGTAATGTCATCTAATATTGAGATATTGGTCAGTATTTGCAGACACTTTAAACTGATCAGATGGTCCTGACAGGAGGCTCAGACAGTTGAACGATCTTTTCATGTTTTCCTTCCTTTTGTTCACATTGCTGTGAAGATACACTTTACATGTGCTGATCTCTAAGGTGGCAGTTGGCTATCAGGTTGTGGGCATATGGACTGTAATGATACTGAGTTTTTGTTATTATTGCTAATATTGTTTATTTTCAGAGAACCAGACATCTGCGTGGAATATAATATTGTCACCACCTTTCACATTTCCACATGTATTTATACCTGTGCTTTTCTACTTGCCTCTCTTGTTTTGCAAGCCTCGCCCATGAAAAGGAGCAGGCAGTGTTCAGATACCTCCTCCCAGGCAATCCTGTGCTATTTACCATTACCAGATGTGGAGGGCTCTGGTGTCCCTTCCGTAAAGAATAAGGTAGTACTTGGGGCTTGTTTTTCTTACAGCATGCCACGCTAGAATAACATTATAAGGTACTGCCTGGTCTCCTGGGAAATGCTTCCACCTTCTACCTGTGATTAACCCACCAGGCCACTTTATGTCACTATTGCTCCACGTTCAAATGTGGCTGACGCAGCATTTATTGAGCAGCAGAGCAGGATGCACTTTCCAGTTTCTGATAGACTTCAGAAATTCAGCCTTACAGAAATGGGATCTCAGATTGGCCTTGGATGGCTCCTTTTGGTGGGAATGTCCCTGTCAGTTGTGTACCAGCCAGGTGGCTCTGGTTTCCAAATGCAGGAGATCCCTGGTCACTTGGCTTCCCTGGGTAATTACTTCCTTTCAGATTGTGCTCGTTTGTGACTTCAGTTGGAAGTAGATGGGCTGAGGCATGACCTTATCAACATTCTCTATTTTCCCTCCAACTTTTGGGACAGCTGGCTTAGCAGCCACCCAGTCGGGAATGGTAGCAAGTGAGTCCTCCCTCTCTGCAGTAAGGCTGTGGCAAATAATTAAATGTCATGCTTGCCAAGATAAGGGTAATGAAATCTTATGCTTGAGGGCATAAGACAATCATTGCAGAAGTCAAGCTGGAATTCCTCCCCAAACATGCTACAGCATTACACAGTTACCTCAGCCAACAGTTCTCATGAATTTTCCTAGTTTTACAATGAAGGTCCCCTCAGACAGTCTCTTCCCCACTTCTGTGTGCCGAATCTTCCTTGTAGCTGTTCTCGTGCTTGCTTGTGCAAAAAAGTAAAGCTGGAAAAGTTGGGGGGTAGGTGGAACCTCACCTTGATGCCAGTTGTGCTGTTGCTGCTTGCTGGTATCTATTTACCATTAATGTATGTGCTGGGTTTTTCTCCTTCCCTTTGGAGACATGTCTACATTGAAGCAGTTTCTGCAAAACTCCTACTGTTGTGATGGAGCTGCAAGGGTGGAAGTGTGAGTTTAAACCAGCTGTGGGTGTCTTCACCTCCATATGTTCTAGACTCTGCTTTATATCCAGGCTTGGTGGAAAATAAATGTGTGCCAGAGAGAAAGTCTAGAGGTTTAAATCATCAGCTGATATAAATGGGCATCATTCCATTGACCTCAGTGGAATGACACTGGCCTGTGCCAGCTCAGGAGTCTCTGTGGTGGGGAGGGAAACTGCAGAAAAGCAACTGTGAGGCATATTCATTCACTTGATTTAGCTTCTGAAGTAATGGGAAAATTTTCTTCAGCAGCTTGAGTCTGGAAAAGGACTTGAGTGTCCACAGCCTCAGGTTAGGAGCGTGGGCTCCCTGTGCGTGCCCCAGGAGGAGAGGCACGTGCCAGCATGCTGTGCGCTTTGAGTTGGGCAGACAAAAGTGTGCAAGCCTGACCCTCTAAAAAACGCCTCCTTCCATGGGCATTCAGAGGCAGGAGCCTTCTCCTGGAAGTAGAAGTTTTAGTGGCCTTTTGATAAAAGAAATGGATGTGAGGTGGTGCTTCCTTTTTAGATGGTGCTTTAGTGGTTGGTATTCACTGTCTTGCTAGTTCTGTGGTATCAGGGCAGTATCTTCTCGTTCACACAACCTATGTGGGAATCAGTATATGAGAGATTTCTGCAGATGCCTGTAGGTGTCTGTGATGTGAAGACACATCTGATGCAGCCTTCTCCCCAGAGGTGGACCTTGCAGGGAGTTTTGTCTCAGACCCGTGCCCCTGGGTACTGCGAGCTAGCATGTGCCCCAGGCTGGCACTATTAAGTCACAAGACACTTTGAGGTCTGGTGAATGCTGTGTTTGCACAGTGAATCAGATTCATCACAGAATTACTTAGCAGTGACAGTAAAAAAGAATCTATAATTATGATTCAGTGGGAAAATATACAGTGGTCAATAACCCACATAACTCTGACTTCTATTTATGTGGTGCAGCAATGTAGTGTCAGTGTCCTGAGCTCTAATATGAAATATCTATGTATGTTAGATTTTCCCAGCACTCTTTGTTTAGTAATCTTAACAGCACAGCTAATGTAAATTTTGGATTTTCCCCATCTGAAGGGAGAGGTGCTGCCATGCCCCATCTACATGACAGATTGCAGTGGGAATGGCAATTACTAGGGTCAAGTGGAGGTTCTCAACCTAGAAAATTTGATCTTTCACTCTTAAATTTTATTGTATTTTAGTAGCTGATTCACATGTCACATCCATTGGCTTTGCTCAATCTTGGGGATAAGTACCTATGTCAATGGTAAAATTGGTTAGAGTAATTAGACTAAAATAATAAGGATTTTGCAAAGATATTGCTTTGCCCTCTGAATAGTTTGGATGTATTCTCCTACCTGAGCCACAATCTCCTGCTGTGTTAGGCCTTGGAGAGAGGGTGGGGACAGCTATGAGCATCAGGGTCCTGCCGCATCCTGGGAACCACGGCAGAGCCTGGCCCAGAAGGGAGAACGGGGACATGAGGCGACTGGAGCAGAACTTCTCTTCAGCCAATGTTTTCAAACAGAAAGAGTTGAAATTGTGGCCAGAATAGTCCCATCAAAACTGAAAGTCACTTCAACAGCTAACTGTTGTTTTAAAAGCTCCTCCTGCAAAAGATGAGTTGTGTCATCTTTGCTCCTGAGTGATATTCAGAGATAGCTGGAAAGATTACTTTCAAGTGTGATTTTTGCTTTTTTAAATTACAAATATTTAATCCTTATAACTTCTGGCTTTGAAACACAAGCAGGGATTATACTTTATATATATATTTTTTTTTAATAAAAACATATTTATACATACATGTCAAGAGCTCTTGATAAAGTAACTGAAAGGAAAAAAACCCAAATCTTTAACAGACCTCCTTTATCAGAAATGCTAACCATCCATGTCAATAAAAGTAAACCAAATCCAAAAGATTTTAAGTTAACTTTTCCTCTTAGTTACATTATCTGCATTTCAATATTTCTACAGTCATTAAAGCTAACTTTAGCAGTCATTAAGCTAACTTTAATGTTGGGGAAAAAAAGTCACACAAAATCTAAAAACAACTCAAAGAAAATTTGAAACAAGAGCAAGCATTCTCACCATCATTTGCAGATAATCTCTTAGATTTTAAACAAAATAAAAGCTTTCTAATGAATCTGGTTCTTCGTTAAATCTTGCTGGGCTGTGACCTACCAGTCTTGTTTCAAATTGCCGGTTTTTACCTCTTAGATGACATAAGGCACAACTTCCAGTGCCTGTGAATCTAGGAGGAGTTTAGAGTGACCAAAATTATATATACCTACATGACGTTTTGCCCTCACAAACTGTTAAAGCACAAAAGCCAGTGAGAGACAGTGACACAGTGTAAGAAGTTTTATTTGTCACTCAGAGTGGCCATCATTGCAGAAAACACACTAATTTCCTGGTCACTTTATTAAGGGTTAGTAAAGTAACCTCTGTTTACCTTTGTTTGTTTGTTTGTTTGGGTTTTTTTAGTTTGCCAGGTTGCTGAGTCCATCTCTAACTATTCCAAAATCAAATTCCACCAGCAGAGCAGACTAGGAAACCTACAGCAGAGCTGCAGAGTGCCTGCTACTCCTGCTTATAAATAGCAGCATCTGTGCAGCAGTAATTAGGAGCTGTAATGGTACGGGCCATGTTGTGAAATTAGTTTGGCCAGACAAGTGTGACCCAGCATTTTCTTACAGGCATTACCTGTTTCAGTTAAATGGTATTCTTCTTATGTTTCAAACGTAAGAAGTAAAGAAGGGTGGGGGTACTATAAGATGCAAAACTCCTGAAGCCTCCCAGAGCTAAGGTGACCAGATATTTTCATTATCCAGCTGTTCAACCCACCTAGTCCTTCCACTCTTTAGCTGTAGAAAAAAGAAACATGGCTTTTTTTTTAGTAGTTATTTTTCAGTAAATTCATCAACACCAATAAAAGCAAGAAAGCTGGTTCTTTGAGTCACTGATTCAGTGTTAAGTGTCCATCCCATTTTGCCAAGGTATACAGTGCCAGTTATTTACTCTAGGGGAGCCTACTAATAGTAAATAATTCCATACCATCATTTTTCCCATGGCAAAACTAAGAAGATAACCAGCTGTTAAGAGAGGAGGTGTGGAGAGGGAAGTAGCCCCGGGTGCTCGGAATATAAAGATATGTGTGTTAGTGCAGGGGAAATAGTCAGCTCTTTGCATTGCTTGCTACCTTGTGTTTCCAGCGCCAGAGCCTGGCCCTAACTGCTTCCAATTCTGACAGCCAATTTCTGACCTTTCACTCTCTATGGTCACTGTTCATTTTTGCAAGAAACTTGGTCTCCTTTCTAGTCCAAAAATTTTAAGCAAATACTGTTGTTATTATGATTACCTCTGCAGTATTGGCTTCTAGGAACCAAGAAAAATCTCACATCACCACTGTGTACAATTACATCATCTCAACATCACAGCTGCCAATTCTTACTATTTGCTGGAGAGTCATTATTCTTGCTTTAAAGAGATGGAGTGACCTCATGAGCTTCTGAAGAAACCTCACAGCTGACTGCTTGCCATACCGACATAATATAATGGTCATATGGGACTTTGGTTGATGAATACTTCAATACAGAATCACCTGTGCTCATTGCAAGAGATCAGGTCCTCTCCACTAGACCTGAGCTCCTCTTCTGTGTCCTTTTAAAAGTGGTAGGCTGAGATGGAAAAGAGTAACACTTGTTCCCAGCCAATCTGGAATGTGTTGGGATTTAAGAAAAAAAAAGATCTGGCATGAATTCAAGCTTCATTTTAAAGCTGAAACAAATCTAAATGTAATTGAAACAAGAGCGTGCATAGGAGTTGTGAACCTTTTTCTTATTTACACTGCACACCCTTTGCACCTCTCCAGCAATGTGAAAGGTCTTGGAGCATGGCTCAGTTGTTTTTATACTTTCATGAAGGGCCTGTTTATTGAGTTGGAGCTTAGAAATATTTAAACGAGTGCAGGATTTGCCTTTTAGGGCAGTGGAAAGTCAGCACTGCATGACTCTCGGGCACTGTGCTTTAACTTATTTGGGGTATCCAGTTGGATAGTTGAGAGGAAAAATAGGGACTGGACAACGGGTGGGTCAGAGGTTCAATAACGAAATGTGAAGTAACTCATCTGTAGGTCATTTGCGTCAATCAAGTAGACTTTGGTTATTGGCTGGAAGCGATTTGGCCTTTGAAGTCTAGGTAAAAGTAAATGGTCTCTGGGCTGTCTCATTGGCCAGATGATCTCATCCAACTGGCAGCATTTGACAGATCCACCCTTGTTTGACACTGTAGCTCTCACCGAGCAACCTAATGGTGCTACAAGATAATAAACTGTCCTTATGGGAGAAGACCTGCAGGTCAAGGTACTCAGCATCTTGGGTGGGACAGTGCATGGAAAAGCTTCCATTGCTGTTGCCTTTTCTGTGCCCATTCTGAGGACAAGCAGACACGATCAGGCTCCTGGATGACTGAATGCTGCCTATTGAAAGCTCTAAATTGGCTTAACCTTTACTAAAGGAATGGTAGAAAATGGGGATGCAAAATGAGAAACTTGAAGGAGTGGTCTGGGAGAAACATAGTCATCATGAAGCTAGCAGGAAAATAAGGGCTTGATTATGTAGCTCCAAAAGGGCCCTGCCAAATTGCAGTGCAATGTGAAGAACCTGAGCTGGTGCAGTCATTTCTTAGGGTGTTGACATCCTGTATAAGGGAGGTGCTTTCTGCATTGGGCTGAGCATGGTGAGTTTTCTTCTGGCAGTGCCAGTCCTGCTCTGCAAATGGGGACTGTGATTCTGCTATGTTGCAAGTTCCCTCAGTCGGCTGCCTCTAACTGACTAGGACCCAAGCAATTCTTCAGCGTGCAGTTTATAATAGAATAAAATAGGGGTGCATCTGCCATATGTTTCTTATTTCATGTTTTATCAGTTGTCATGGTCTTTCTTAACACATGAACTCCAGGAGTTACAGGATAATTTAACTTTACAATTTTAAATTATTGTAGAGGAAACCTGGAGAACACCAGACTTTTTAAATCTCACTCGGAAGGAAATAAAGACACAAAGTCAACATCTTAAAAAGTCCCGAGCACTGTTTGGGGAACGTGGGAGAGGAAAAAAGATGGAGGTGTTCAGGTTATTGCCAACACAAAGTACTCAACACCGTTACGCAACATGTAACACAGCAGAACCTTGCTCAAGTGTGTTTTCAGGGAACTTCTCCTGCACCAATATTTGAGTCCGTGCTGTACAGAGGAGGTCAAATGCAAGAACAAGTGAATAGCTTCTGGCCAAGAACATTTTCAAGTTCTCCCCCTCCTCAAAAGAGCCAAACCACTAGCAAATCACAGCTTCAAAAATGTTCAACTAAAGCAACATTTTTATGAATCAACATTAAAAATAGACCTCAAGAATTGGACCTAAAAAAAAATAATCCTGCTGCCATGAATTTCCTGTCACTCTTGGATGTTGTATTAGATTTTGATATGAAATGTATTTTCCTGAATTGGAATTTGTCCTTAAATTACTTAGGAACAATGAACTCTTTCAAGAAAAATAACTGCTTGCTTATCACAAGAATTAATGCTGTGGTTTTTGTAAGTGAGTTTCCATAGCTTATCAAATCCTTTCGTTCCTCTTAGTTGGAGAGGAACTGAAAAATGTCTATCAGTTAATTCTCTTCAATTTCATGATTTTCAATCAGGTAATATTCCACATTTTACCTCGCTAGAAGTGGCTACAGGCCACTATTCATTCTTGTTCCCCCTTGTAGTATCTTTAGCCCAAAGCAACTCGCTCTCTTTTTTCACTCGTTTTACAGCTGCTTTGACTAAGGAACCATATTAACACCAACATAAGTACACAGGTTCTTTTGCAACTAATTTTGGTCTGCGGGATCCCAGCGTGGTTATCGCGTGATTGTGTTTGCCACTGAAGTACTGCCACCTGTGGGTGAGTCCGAGTTGTGATTCTTCATGGCAGGGTGAGGGGAAAGGTAAGAGTTTATATTGCTGGTTTGATTCTGAGTTAGTAATAAAAATGTCTGTTTTGTACACTTTCAAAGCACATTCATGCTTATTTAGGAATGTCACATCAGTTGTATGTGTGATGGTAGCATTCTATACTGTGTTCAGTTTTGGGCCCCTCACTACAAGAAGGACATTGAGGTGCTGGACCGTGTCCAGAGAAGGGCAACGAAGCTGGTGAGGGGTCTGGAACACAAGTCTGATGAGGAGCGGCTGAGGGAACTGGGGTTGTTCAGCCTGGAGAAGAGGGGGCTGAGGGGAGACCTTATCACTCTCTACAACTACCTGAAAGGGGGTTGTGGTGAGGTGGGTGTTGGTCTCTTCTCCCAAGTGACAAGTGATAGGACAAGAGGAAATGGCTCAAGTTGCACCAGGGGAGGTTTAGACTGGATATTAGGAAAAATGTCTTTACTGAGAGAGTGGTGAAGCATTGGAAGAGGCTGCCCAGGGAGGTGGTGGAGTCACCATCACTGGAGGTGTTCAAGGAACGTGTGGACGTGGCATTGTGGGACACGGTTTAGTGGGCATGGTGGTGTTAGGTTGATGGTTGGACTTGATGATCTTACAGGTCTTTTTCCAACCTTAGTGATTCTGTGATTCTGTGGTTAGTGTTAATAAGTTTAGTTCAAGGTATAGATAATAAAAAAGTAATATAGCAGACTCTACAGGTGAAAGTTACAACCATGTCCTTGACTTCTGGCATGGCTTGAAAGTCAGAGCTTGAGGACCTTTTTGTACTGAAAGAGTATGTTACAGGTGTTCCCAGTAGTGTCTTGCAGAGGACAGAGCTTGAATCTGGGAACTTGTAGCAAGAGCACTAGCTAATTTCTGCAACTGTGGCAGTATAAGAAGATAAATGGTTCCTGAAGACTTGATCCAAACCCAATGGCAATCAACAGGACTTTAAATCTTTTCTTCTGTGATCTTTGGAAGTCCTCCAAAGCACTGATTCCCAAACAACACTAAATTTCATAAGTTAAAATCAGCCCCAGAGCTTAATCACATCAACCGTTCGATCCCACAAGAAATCTGGGAGTGCAGTGTAAGACATAGATCTGCCCTGCTTGGCACTCCTGGCACTGAAGACATATCCCAGTGCATGGTCCGTGTTCACTGCTGAATGAACTGTGAGTGGAATTCAAAGGCTCTTTCTGTCAGGATTCAGTGAGGAGGATGAGCAAGGGATGAGTATGAAATGGGCAGACTTCCGATAGATGGGTGACATCCATGGATATAACTTGAGGAACAGCAGCAGTCATGCTGAGTTTTGATTTTTAAGGTAGGTAGGTTTATTTGTGCAGTTACAGTTTCTTGGTGACTGGCAGAATGGTTGGAGGAATATGAAAATCTGGTACAGCATTGCCCGTCCAGCGATGAGGAATCACCTAATTTGGAAGGCTGTCTGTGTTTAAAACCCATCAAATCCTTGGGAGTGTCAATAATTTAAAAAAATCACAATGTGAAGATTAGGTGAGCTGCACACTTTGCAGCTCAGATAATCATTTAAGCACAATTTTATTGGCTTCAGGAACTGCAAGCATATACCTGAAGTTAGGTGTTTTCCAGAAAGGTAGTTGTTTCTTGCACTGGGGCTAACAGCTGTAACTCATAGCAAGTGCATCGTCATGTATTGTTCATTATTTCTGGGACACTGAGAAATACAGGTACATGATCAGAGTTAATATGTAGAGTTCCATACAACAATATGTTCTTTGTGCTTCTATTCATGCAAAAAAATCTTGTTTTCCCTCAATACTGTTGAAGTATGTGTCTAAATATGATGTCATTTGTAAAGCCGAACGCAGATGTCTACAACAAGTATTTAAAAAGAAAAATTGGACTTCCTAATTTGTATAAAAGGGAAACCCATTAAAAGGGTACAGGGGATAATGCTCAGATTATTTTTCAAACAATAGACAACTTGCATAATCCCATTGTGAACAGTATACATTTCACAGTCCATCTGGCGGACAGTAAACATTTTGACTCCAGGGGCTTGAAATGCTGGGTATTGTACTGCCAAAGAGAAAAACTCTGTGCATATGGCATTGGGTGAAAAAGCAGTCATGGCATGTCTCTCCCAAAAATATCAACTATGTTTGTTAGCTTTATGCTTTCTGAGAAACAACATGTGCCTAATAACTACTGAGCAGACCTATGTGAGTATTTGGCATCGAGTGCCTGCCACTGAAGTGGCATGGATCTTGCCATATTGAACTGCCACAAAGGCTGCATTTGTTGTGTGCAACCAGGCACTTCATATGACTGTGCATCAGGTTAATGAATTTGCTCTTACTAGACTTGTATGAGCTATCCTAAAGAGATTTTACTTGGAAGAGCCAGTCAGTCTGGGAAAATACAGAAGCTGGAGTGCCAGGAGTTACATCAACTTGACCTTGTATCAAGGTGGTTTGCGTTTGCGTTTCTGTGGTGAAGAAGGAAATTCAGAAGATGACTCCTTAAGTTGTGGAATGTTTTAGTGTCCTTAAAAACACATGTGCAGCATTGCTACCAGATCTCAGCTTAACCGTTGGAAGTCTTGTATATCAAATTACAGAACTCTGCCGTCTTCCGAGGCACTAAGAGTCTTAGTCCTAGTAGGTAAGTGAAAGTCTTTCCTCCTGTTTTCTTTATTGCTGGTCACTTGATTTTTGGGCCGAACTGCACCCTAGTCTTCACTGTTACCCGGTGTATGCTTATATGCATTAAATTCTTTTCTTTCTTTGCAAAAGAAAAGATCAGTCTTTGCTCTTTGACACGGTACTGTGTAATCTCCCAGGGAGTCAGTGGAAGAAAGACAGTTTTACACCTCTTGGATACATGTCTGTGAGCGCCTGTGTCCTTCCAGATCACACTTTGGTGAAAGGTAGTTGCAGATCTATTATCCTTCATCGGGTTGCCATCAGCAAAGAGAAATCTGCTGCCACAAGGCAACTGGGAATAATGCCTGGTCAGTAAGATCAATACTAGCCTTCGCTTGAACTGCCTCTGACAATTAGTGTCCCCCACTCCCACCCTTCCCTGCATTGAAATGCCTCCTGGGCACTCCATAGCTAAGGGCTGTAACCTCCTGGAAGTTCAGCACTAGTTCACATCACTTGAGGATTTGACATAAGGTGAGCAACTGTCCACACCTGCAACTGGCTTCCCAAAACATCTGGATCATGTTAGAGGCAGGCTTTGCTGCTAATTTCAGTGCTAGAAATGGAAGGTGTGATCCTCTTCAGGGTCCGTTACAAGGTGGGGTGTGTCGTGTAGTCAATACTGATACATGTGAGTATCAAGCTTCATTTCAGATATTTCTGGCCTCCTGTTACTTATGCCACCAGGTGTCAAGTTCCAACTCTAGTGCGAACGAAGAGGAAGTATCTGCAAACGTGTTATGTCCACACCTTGAAGAGTTAGAAAACCTGGGGCTTAGCTGAAGAGTTCATGAAAGTAGCAGGCAAACTGAGTGTTGTCATGTTGATGGTTTTTTTTTCCCATGTCTTGACTCATTCAGCTCCTGGGGGTGTGTGACAACCAACAGAACAGACAGTGCCAAAAAGAAACACATTTCTACACGCAGCTGCCTTTGTGCTATGTTTATCAATGCCGGTTGCGGCATCATTGCAGTAAGATCAGATTACTTGGTTTTACCAATTCCATACTTGTACTCATAGCGAAAAAAGTAAATTTGAGGTGGACTAAAACCCCCTGTATTTTCCTCCCTCGTGATTTCATTCTCTTTAAATATTTATGAGCACTGCAGCCCCATAATACCTGAGCCTTCATGATTTCAGCACCGTAGGATTTGTTTGAGGCAGAGAATTACCGCTCCGTTTTGTAGTTGGAGAGCTAAGGCAGAGCAAGGTTCTCCATGACCAGATCAGGATTACACAGGTACCCTGAGACAGAATCAAACCCCACATTTGCATCTCCTGAGTCTTGTTTCACTCATTGACTCGGATCTCCTGAGGTGCCCTTCCTTTTCTACCCATCTGGGCAGAACTAGAAGGGCTTCCTGTAGCAAAGAAAAGCTAATGAATCCAGGTAACTAGCTAATGAATCTCAGTAACTGTATGTGGGTATGTATTTGCTTGAGGTGAGAGACGAGTTTTCCAAGAGGCTGAAACTGACATGCTGATGAAAACAAGCAGAGATTATTTTATAACTAGGAAATGATTTAAATCTTCCCTTTAGTGGGGGAGTTTCAAAGGATTTTCATGAAAGAGTAGGAAGCATGATTTCCTGCTTCTGTAATTTTGTTGTTCTTTATAGTTGATTAGAAGTTGAAGAGAGATCTGAGAAGCTTGTTGGAGCTTCCTTTTTGTGGAGATCCACAGTTGATTGCTTGTAGGACATCCACTTGCAGCTGCGTTCTCAGTAATGTTGCTGTTGGAAAGCTGATATGCTTTTGTCAGATTTAACTTTCTAAAAAAATCAAGTGTCACTTTGCAAGCTCTGAAACGTTCCAACTCTCTTTTATCATGGCACCTTTGATCTACAGCCTGTGTCTTCACTGCAGTCAGGTTGGGCTTTTAGTAGGTGGTTGTACTTTACCCTCTCTCTGTCCCATGCAAAACCCTGCAGTGAGCTTAACGCTTCTGTCAACAGGGACAGACCTTACTGAGAGCGAGAGTTAGAATATGGGCTTTGGTTCTATTTGGAGTAGTTACACTTAGGGTGGACAGTAAGTCATTCCAGCCCAGATTGTCCTTCAGTGCCTTTTTATAGCTCACAACCTGCATCTAAAAGGGGAGACCAAGTCCCCTGTGACTCCCTGGATGAGAGCTGTGTGGTGCCGTAGAGAGCCACGGGATGCACTCCCTGAAGGCTCAGCAGCCTTTGGGGTGTGTAGGATCATTAGGATATGCTTGCTTTGTAGTGTGGCTGCTCACACCTAGGCTTAACTAACTCAGGTCCTGCTCACTAGAGGTAGTGATGTTATGTCCTAAGCTCCCAGCCTCACCAGAAGCTTAAGTAGTGCTCCTGGAAATACAAAGCTATCTCATATTTGAGAAATAAATCCATCTCATTTCAGCAAGTCAATAGGTGGGAAAAACCTTCCATCAATACTTAGGTGAAAAACAGAGGCATTTTTACTGTTCAAGATTGGCAGGTAGATGATGTCTTTGATTGCAAGCCTGAGCATTAAAAGCCATAAGCAGCTACCAGGCAGAGTCCCATATTAAACACTGAGCAGCTGACAGTGTCCCTCAGATGCCACTGTATCCAAAGGACATTAGTTCTGCCCCTAGACCGTGAAAAAACACCTCCTTTTTCCTCAGTATTTGAATTGTTCTGTACAAATACATGCAAAATGCTGTTTTCTCTAGTTCGTGGATAAATACTTTTTTCTTCATGTCAAGAGACAGAAAATGAGAATGGCAAATACTGCCTCCCAGGAGCTCACATGCAAATGACTTCCCATTTGATTTAGAGCAAGTTTCATGTAGAGAAAAGAAGCTGAGCGCACAGCTCCTGTTAACTCAGAAAAGGTAGCAGCCTTTAAAGAAGTATTAAGGGAAGTGGCATTAAAAGACATTGTGTAGTCTTGTGACTGGAGAAAAGCAAATTATCTTTCTAAATTGTGCTTCTGATTCAAATTCACTAAAGGAATGGAGCGGGTCTCGCTGACATTTTTCTTTGAATCTAGTCCATATGAACGAGGGCATCTTTATTGTGCGAGAGTGTCCTGGCTTTGCAAATCACATATGCAAAAGCAGTCCTTCTGCTTTGCATCTTCTAAAGGGCTGAAACATGAGGTTGTCTAGTCCCAACTAGAAAGGGGAGTCCCACAGGAGCCGCTCGTCGGCTAGATGTCCTTGCTCTGCCAGTAGCAACTTATCTTACTTTGGGTTTCCTCCTGCAATATTCCCCAAGTGTCGGTGTGGTTTGCAATGATTTCCACAAAAGGAGGATCCTAGGATCTAGATCCTAGGGTCTAGAGCAGTGGCTTTCAACCTGCCACCCACATATCCTGGGGAAGAGGCTATTTGAAGCCATCAAAGCTTACAAAACTCCCTTGTGAGAAAATCTTCATTCTCGGTTTGCTACTGCCAGATGTTTCACGAGTCACTGTGTCTTGCTGCATCTGCCATTCTTTGTGCATGCAGACCGTAAGCTCTTCAGGGCAGGGACTGTCTTTCGCTGCATGCTTGTACAGTGCTCTGGTCTTGCCTGGTACCCCTAGGGCCTACCACAGTATAGATCAGTTTAGCTGTAACTGATGGGAATGATTCTTGATGAGGATACACAAGCAACCAGAAGAATCCAGCTGGCTCCTTTATATACATGTGTGTTCTTCAGTGCTAACAGCAGTAGAAATTAAGCAATTGAAACTGCAGATGCTTATAAAGACTTTGATTACCCACAGGAAGCACATCTTTTGAATAAATCAGTGTGGTAATTTCTTTTCAGACTAAAAGGGATATTGAAGTCAGGAACAAACTTGCAGTTGTTGGGAATATTCTGTGAATGGGTAAGTGGTGTTGTTTTTGGCAGTAGTTAATTATAGACATTTTAGGATGGTAACTGCAGGATCACTGATAATACTCGGGCAGAATTCCTGCTTATTACTAGCAGGGATTTGGATCAGTGCTTTCTTCTCAGAAGCTGATTATTCCAAACAACAGAAGATTTTGAAATATGTCACTTCAGCATGCTTCTTTTTATAAGATCATAGGAATTAGTATGTTTGATCATTCTACTTAAAATGATAGCAAGTTGTTCCACAACATATGGTTTAAAGGTTGAGTGTGCTGTAAGTACTACATTTTTTTAATAAAGTCTTTGAGATTTAGCTGTGGCTGGTAGAAAAATGGGAAAGGTAGTAGATGACTAGGGCAGTAGATAACTTAAAATGGCCATAGACTTTAGCTGGAAATAGTGCAGTTGGCAGATACATGTTGTACCTTATAGATGTTTTCAGCCCTGCCTGAGGTTTGCCTGGCATTAGTTTCAAACTCCAACCATGTCATCACAGTGGGGGATCTGATATGCAAGAACAATGTTTAAAAAAGCACCTTACTTCTATTTTCTAAAGTGACTTAGAGATGCAGGTATTTCAGTCTGATTGGCAAGATGTAGAGTCCTACACAAAGTAGATCAGACATTTTTTTGAGAGATGTTTTTCCAAAAGAATGAGACGTTTACTTGAATTGAAAATTTTTTGCAGTAATCAGTCAGTTTTGATGTAATATTTTATGTAATCTTTTATATTTTTTCTGAAGAAAACTCAGTTAAATCAGCTATAAATGCCACGATTGATTTGGCAAGGACTGGAGAGGAGATGGGAGGGCATTTGCATCTTATTTTTCATTTGGTTTTGGGACTGGCTTAAGGGTTGAGTGTGCTGAAGTGTGTTGCTTGAAGTATGTCAAGAAAATTAATGTAGGGCAGGTATTCTTCATCTAGTTCTTCTGGTCAGGCACTTTTCAAATGTCTTTACTCACCTGGCAGAGTGAGGGTTGAACTCAGATCACGGGCCCTAGTCACATATTAAAGAGGCAGTCCCCTTATGCATGGTTGTAATACACACAATTGAAGTCATGAGTCCCCTCCGTGCCATTCCTGCTCATAACGCAGGATGGTACGCTTTTCTTCTTTTGTTTCTGTTTTTGTTTTGGAGAGAGGAATCTGTTTTGGTATTTTACATGGCTTATTCTTGGTGAAATAAAGGGGTTTGCATCTGCAGAACAGTGCTGACAACTTGGTACCCGGAATAATCTGATGACCTTTTGCTTCCCTTTTGGCATGTGTACGCTTGCAGAAAATTCAGTTTAAAATAAAATGCATCTCACTGCTAAGTATTTGAGTTATTTAGTAAACATTTTTCCACATGTGCCTAAAGGCAAGCCTGAACAATACAGTGCAAAACAGTGCTTTCTTTGTTTCTTATTAAAACATATTAAGCCTAGCTCTATTCTGGACTTGACCACTTTTCCGTTTTACTTGATTTAGAAAATCTTCGGAAGGAATCATGCCACATTATGCACTGTTCTGGTTCTCTGTTTGGAATGGCTGTACAGATAGCATTACTCATTTGGAGGATCTGGAACTGCAAGGATTTTTCATGCTATAGCCACATGGTGTGTTAGAGGAGAGCAGGCATCTTCTTCCACGAGTCAGCAAGAGAATCTGGACAAGCCTGCGCTTTGCTATCACTTTACTGGCGCCTGGAGTTCAGAGTCCCTCTGGGTGTCCCCCAAAAATGAGCCACGCAAATTTACTGGTCCAGGCTGATAATTTATCTCGTAGAGCTTCCCCAGCTCAATCATCAAAGTGTTTTTGTACTGGAAAAAACACATTTTCCATTGTCATGCCTGGGAACTAAAATTTGTAGGTGATCAACATCAAAGGTTTTAAGGTACACGTGAATTTCCTATCCCACCCACAGCACCTTCATATTCCACTGGCTATAAATTGTTTCTTCTCCCCAATCCTGCAAAGATTATCACCTTGCCAGTCTTAATGTTATGCTGCTAACATCCCCCACATATACCAGTTACTGTTTCTTAAATAGAAGGCCTCACTGGTATATGTTAAATGAAACTCCAGGCAATTTTTTTTCAATTTGCATTTAGTTTTGAATTCTGCTCCTTACATTTTAGATCTGGAAGAAAGGCCCATGAACTGTCCTGGAAGCTTGTCTGCTTTTTCAAATGATACTAGTTGGTCTAATAGGGGAAAATCCTTCCACCTACAAACTGCATCTTGCTGGCTTGGGTGAGAGACAAGGTAGTAGACTTTCTAGTGGTTGTAGGTGCAGAACATATTGGTCCTGAATCTCAGTTTAGTGTGGTTCTTCTCGGATAGTAGCTGTGGCTTTGTGAAGGAGGCAGGTGTGGGAGGAATGGGGCACTAAAGTGAAAACCCTCTATCTTTCAGGAGAAGGAGAAAAGCACTTGTCTGGCTGGAGATTTGTATTTGTGGGCATATGGATAAGTGCTGGAAATTTCACCTGCTCTTAGCTCTTATTTGAGTTGTGCAGGGATAAGAGGATTTCACCACGAGGATAGACATGGGTCCAAGTGCTGCTGGCCAAATGTACGTATTATAGTGGACTTTTATCAAATTACTTTTCTGCTTACCACATGACTGTTACTGACTCATGTATAGCATAAACACTGAGTAAGGAAAAGAGTTGTAACTACAATGAAGGAAATAAAAAAGATGAATAACAAGAAAATGTAGGGTGAAAGACCAGAATATTTCTGTTTGGAAAAGCTGCCATAGTACCTGGCTTTAAACTTCTTTCTTTAAGCTTCTTTAAACCTGGCTTCTATTTGGACTGATCCTCTGTGGTCTCCTCCCTTAAAGATGATAGATATATGACATTTGAAATGTAATTCATTTAAGGAGTTTGGCTTAGATGAACACCATAGAACAAAATCCAGCTCCCAATGAACATTGCAAAGGCATGCAGAAATGCCTTTGTGCATGGTTGGAATACTTTAATATTTTGAACAATCAGTTTCTTGAGGGGAAAAAAGGATCCTTTTCATGCAGAATGGGCACTTTTCAGAAGAATTGTGTTACGAAAAAAACCATTCTCCATCAAAACATCTGTGATTCATTTCCAGACCACTATTTGTAATGATAGCTAATTTGATTCATATTTTCCTCTTTCTCTTCACAAGTTGTATGTGAAAAGATGGTGATATTCACATATGGCTTTACATTTCAGCCATGCTTGTCAAATGGTCTTTGTATATAGATCATTAACTGCCCGTTTGTTGAAAAGATTCAAGACCCAAAATTTAATTGGTGTTGAGTTGCTGTGACACAGTGTAGAGGGTGGGATTTTCAAAATAACTGGTTGAGCTACCTTTACTGCTTCTGAAGTCAGAAAGGATATCTGGGAAGGAAGATGAGGCTACCTTGGAGTCAAAGGCACAGTTTCTGCCAGCAAGTATTAAAAGATTGGAGCTGTTCAGAGAAATAGTAAATAGTAGGGCCTGGTTTTCAAAAGAACTCAACAGCAGGCTCACTTCAGAAAAGCAGTGATGAATTCTACCCTTCTCAAAGAGAATACATGGTGGTGAAGAATGGTTGGGTGTGCTTGACATAATTGAAAATCCGGGCATTTCATTAATGTATCAGCCAGAGAACTGGGTGCATGTGAGAATGTGTCCTGGAGCGTGGATAGTGAACTGTTTCAAAATCAGTCTTTTGGTGCTTATTGCTAACTGTACTTGCACGACTGGGATTTCCAAAAGCATCTCTAGGACTCGGAGGCACAAATTCAATTGAAAATTGATAGACTGTGTTCCTAATTCACTGAGGAATATTTTATGTAAGTACAGTTTGGAGATGTAAATATCTGGCCCTAAGACACCTCTGAAATTTGTACCCTAAATGACTTAGGAGATAGCAAGTGCCACTAACTTTGGGTGAGGGAGATGTAGGCAGTTATAGAACAGTATACACAGCTGCCAGAGTTCTTAAGTTATCCCAGGCATGCCCAGACCAACACATACATGGTGAGAGGGAGGGACAGAACTTTCCTATCCTGCCTTGCATTGCCAAAGCAAGGTAGGTGTCTACTTCTGGATATGACTTTTCCCTCACCTTGCCATTAATCCTCTCTTAGAATTAAGGCTTAAGTCCTATCTCATATAAAAAACAAACAAACAAAACAAAACAAACCATAAGAAAACCAGAAGAGATCTGATGCATTTCCCTCTCCCGAAACATTCTTCAAGTCTCAAGGCTGGGCTTTGAAAACCAGCTTCCCACCTCTAGGGAAACGTTGATCTCTAGACTATGGAACCATTCTGGGTTTCTCTCTGCCCCAGTGAATCTTTCAGAATTTTACACAAAGCAAAGGATCTTCAGCAGGAAGAGCATGTCAAGACCCTTCAGTATGCCTTGCAGCCAGGGAAAACGCTCTCTCCTAAAAGTGGGAGAGTCCGCACTTAAATCTTACTCCAGGTTTGGCTGATGATGGAGTTTGAATGAGGTGTTGAAGGGACAGCTAACCAGTACCACTAAGCCCTGTCATGGGGGGCAACACTAAGCACGGGATATGATGAGGCTTATGTGTGTTCATTGTGTACCAACCAGATCCAGTGGGCGATCACCCGATTTCTGATTCAGCCTGGGGTTTAGGCAGGAGGTGGGCACTGAGCTGCTCACTGCTGCCAAGACACAGCCTGTGCCTACCCACTGAAAGAGCTCTTGGGGACTTTTCTAATGAAAATGAGGTGGTGGCAAAGTCAGGATCTGGGAATGCCAGTCTGACTGGTAGAATTAGGACTGGCTTCAGAAGGGGGTTTTTGCTCTTAACTTCCTCTTGAAAATGGGAGGACTTTGACTCCTAAGTCAGTAAAGTGCTTTTAAAAACATGAGCTTTAGCCCTTTTGAAAATCCTAGCCTTGATCCCTACCACCAGTAACTTGCATTGGTACGATGTGAATGAAATTAGCCCAGTATGTTTTCTGGCATTACTTTCTTATTTGGAAGGTCTGACTATCTAGTCCTTGCTGTGTCTGAATTCTTTTTTTCTTGTCTCCAAACCATCTGGGGCAAATGGGTTTTAAACCTATGCAGACCTTTGGAGTTGGATTTTTTCCTTTTTTTCTCTCTCTCTCTCTCTTTTTTTTTTTTAAACTATCGGACCTGAGGCATTTGGCTTACAGCCCAGGGTGAAGAATGAGAAATAAGGAGGAGAGAGGAAGAGTCTGACTGAAGTGGGAAAACCAGAGAGAGTGATGAGCACAGAGAGGCAAAGGACAGAAAGTTGGCTGCCGTGGAGGTGGAGGAGTAGTGGCAACGTACAGGCAGAGGGTGTGATGGCACAGACTGAAGGTCATATTCCCTCCTGGGACTTGGTGGAGGAGAAGGGAAAGCCAGAGTGCAGCTGGCCACAGGTTCTTGTGAGGTCTGACATATCACTGCAAAGAATTAATTGGATAATACGCTACCTTCTCTTGTGCATTGCTATGAGGATGACACAAGGCAGACTAAAAAAGGAAGTAGAAGTTAGTGAGGGAAACACAGGAAGAAAAAGGAATAGGCCAGGGTAGAAAAAAAGGAAAGGATATGCTGCTAGGCTGAATGAGGAAAAAGGTAAAATAACAGAGAGAGAGAGGGGAAAGAGTCACAGCAGCAGAAAGTTCAAGTGGAATATGATTTCCTTAATTCTCCAACCTTTCTCATATAGAGGAAAAAACCCAGCATTTGCAGCAAGAACTGATGAAATCACTGATTGGTGTGGCCGAGCCCTTTCCTTGCAAAGGGAGCTGTAAGATAGGGACTTGAGATATCTATTTTTTTAATTTAGCATTTATATTTTATGGTCCTTTGTAGGGGAAGGGGTAGACTTTCAGGGCTGATTGTGGTCTAGAAAGGGAACACATTGTGGTGTAATTAGGGATGAGAAGAAAAGGTAAAGGCTTTCCTATAGCCTCTATGACCTGAATGGGGTGGGAAGGATTAGGGTTGATGGATATTTCCATAGCAAAAAATGCAGGTGTGTTCTTAATTTGGATTTGCTAACCTGAGCTAGATAATTCAGATTAAATCAGATAAACCAAAGCAATTTGAGAGCCCTCACTGTTATTTTAACCTGAATTGGCCAGCCCCAATTAAAAGTGCCTATTTGTAGACTTGCCCTGTGCTAGGCAGCCATACCCATGTTCTTACTGGCTCCGGAAAGCCTCTCCGTACGGTCACCGTCGGAGGGTTAGGCTTTGGCTGTGCTGCAAGCCCTGAGCTCTCCTGCGTAGCTGTACTGGCCCAGCAGCAGAGTGAACTGGAGGGATTGCTCGAGTTGCCCAGGATCAGACAGGGAGTCTGGCACAGACAGGGACTGAGCGGAGGCCTCTTGAACTGCAGCCCAGTGTGTGGGATTGGATAAGCAGAATGCTTAATATTGGGTTTCTGTTGAGAATAGGCACAATTATGAACACTAAATTTCTTTCCCAGGAGCATTCCCCAGTACTGATTTAAAACTTACCATTTCCACAAATATTCCTGCCAGAAAATTAATTTGTTAAAATATTCATTGAAAGCAAATATGGAAAGGGGGCTGGCACACAGCTGAAGCAAATTAACGTTAAGGATTCAAATGAATATTAAATCTCTTTTGCAATAGTACATTCCTGTCTCTAATTATGACTCTGGGTGAGTAGATGACTCTGTAAAGTCACTCCTGGAAGGTGTACATACAGCAATCAGTGTGATAACAGCCTTGCAGATCGAAGTGGGTGGATGACTTGAGCAGTATGGTGATGACACATGGAGCCTTCTCTATCTTGGAGATGAATTCCTATCTAGCTCAGATCAATAGTGGGGTGAGCATTATTGCTTGTGGAGAAGCTCTGTAACACAGAGACATCCAGAGGCTGTGATATATAGGGAGATGCTGGCCACAGCCCTGCCAGGTCCAGGAGCAGCCCAAGGCAGGAAGCCAGGCCTGAGCAATTGGAATCCATGGGCAATAGCCTCCTGTTGAGATACTGGCATGGATGAGAACCGCATCGAGAAGGAGGTGACCACCCATTCAAACAAACTCCAGACTTCTTTTGGTGGCTTTCATTTAAGGCCAGACACCCTTTTGGCTACCTGAAGCAAACACATGATTTGGGGCTAAAATAAAAAAGGATTTTGAGATGTAATGGCCTGTGATACACAGGACATCAGCCTGCATGATCTAAGGGTCTGTAGGCTGTGGAGAAGCCTGCCTGCTACAGGCTGGCCTGCCTGCACCTATTGGGGTAGAGCTGTGTTGGTTCCCAGTAGCTGGGCTCTGGTGCTCTGTCCGCAGGCTCCTGCCCAGCACTCATAGCCAGCTGCATGGTGCATGTGGCAATTTGTCAGGAAAACAGTTCCCACCATCTTTCTTTTTTTTTCTTTCCTCCCCTTGCATCTTGCTCCTTTGATACTCATATAAATGGCCTTCCATTTTATGATAGGTGGCTTTGGTTTTATCATCCGTGTGCTATTCATTTTTCTTCAGCCACTTTCACTTTCCCCTCCTTGCTTCCCTGCTGTGCCCACTCCTTTCCTTTCCTTCCTCCACATTTTATGCCAGTAGATGGTGGTATTCAGCAAGTTCTTTGAGTGCCAATGTAACTCCCTTTGTCACTAGTTGGCAGTCCAGCTCAGCAGTAGGAAGGGCTGTTAAGGTGTGTAGGAGTTTGTCTGTGGCTGGGTGACTGTCACAGTGGTCACCTGCATGAACAAGAAGCACAAGTTCTGCTAAGTTACTCTTTATTTTCCTTCTTGTTAGGCCTGTGAAAGAGCTGTCAGATTGACAGAGGGTCCTAAACGTCACCAGGGGAATCAATTATTTGTTGCAATGTATGGGATTTGGGAGAGCTTCCTATACACATTCTGTGGGGTTACTCAGCCAGCTGGCAGAGGCCGATGTTGGTTTTATAGCCTGTTTGACACAAAATTAGGGCTGGAAATGAGGGAACATATTTCTGAACAAGATTATCACTGGTGAAATAGCAGGTCTCAGGTCTCGATGCCCAGTGCAGGCAGAATAATTGGATTATAAAAACTCAGACCCCTTTAAATTATCTTGTGTCAGGCACCAAAGAATTGAAATTCACAAGTGAGTTCTCAGTGACTCTCATCCCTGCTTAAGGGCAGGATTTGCAGCAAGAGGTTGGCTGAGGGTTTTTCTCTTATCATGGATAGCATAACGGGACTACACGTGCTCTGCACCATGTGTGATGTGACCAATGAAGAGCCTTAATCCAATATGACAGCACTCTGCTCTGTAGGTAAAGGTGCGGAAAGCGTTCTCTTCCACATCTTCATTTCACCTGCTTTATTAATTCATGTGACATCCATATTCCTCTTTGGAAATGATTTTTACACCAGGACCCTGGTGCTTATTTGAGTCAATGGGAAGGCTGTACAGAAGTTATAGAAATTGGATAGAAATTTTGTTAAGGATTAAAGCAAAGATTTTCAAATTTGGTGGTGGCAGTAGTGTGCGAAATTCCTTCTGAAAGAGGATGGGCAGCAGAACAAGCAGCACATGTACTTTCTAGGTGCTGGCAGTTCTTGTTCTGCTCTGTGATGCTTCCTGAAAAATCTAACCAGCACTGGCCAAAGTTTTTTTCAAAAAGGAATGCTTTGAGTGTGAAACTGCTCTTGCCTTGCTTTTAACATCTCCCTGTAGTTCTTACATGTCCTGCCTGTGGCTTTGCAGCTCTTTCCATCCCAAGCCCGTTTTGGGCATGCTTGAGTGGGAATAGTGTTTATTCGTTCTCCGGGTTTGGAATTTGGACTCCTTTCCTATAGGGAACTTGACTCCAGCAGCAGATCTGAAATGAATTTGCTTTTTAATACTGAGATTATATTAGTCAGTTAAGAGTAACCAGAAAATAAGAACTAAAATGTTGAGGTGTGATGCTTTGATAAGCTTCTGGCTGGAAAATTACTGATTCAACTACAGGGAAGAAACAAAGAGAAATTTGAGGTGGTGTGCTATTTTGTGTGTCTATTTTAAGAGATTTTGCAGGTCTCTGGTATTCAAGAGTTGCTCAGTGCTTACTTTCTATAACAAGTTGTTTTAAACATTTTTACCTGAGAAACAAATACTTTGCTGATCTGAAGCAAGAATCACTTGACCTTAGAAACCTTAAACATAAACCTTAGAAAGACCTTGTGTCTCGCTGCAAGAATTGCTGTGTTTTGATGCCCCAACCTGTCATTGAAAATATGTTATCTCTTTTTAGTAATGTACCTCAGCAAGGTATCTTGTCCCAGGAAGTGTCTTTCTTTCTTTTTCAGTTGCAGCACACTATTGTTTCTTGTTCTAGCAAGGAGTGTTTCATAGCCAATGTGTCTCCTTCCCATTCTTTCTCCCCTTTGTCATTCCCTGGGGCTTTACCAGCCCGGTTGATAAATGTTCATCAGCATACTGTAGATTACCTCATCCTGAGATAAGAACTCAATACACAATTACAATTCTATTTCTAAATAACAGTGGGCCAGGCTGTAATGCCTTTACGCTTCCTAAATAGCACCCACAGTTCACTAGTGGAGTGGCTTGAAATCAAAATGCCATTCCGTTGGAGTAAGACTCTTCGAACTGAGCCCCAGAGTCAAGTCCAATGGATTTTAATTCAGTATTACTTTTTCAGTACTTCCCTCCTTTGATTTTCATCTAGTTTTCGTGGATATATTCCAAAGATTGCTGTCCCACATCTGAAGTTCGTTGAATATCTGTAAAAAGCATGTTCTCCAAGATCCCAAGATGAATGATACCCATGTCTCCTAAATGTTAGCAATGTTACTAATGCTGCTTTGTCTCCACATGTATTAGCAGTAGGACTGCTTTAGAGATGTCTTTTCCATGTGGAAAAATACAAATAAAAAATCCCTTCCTCTGCTATTTTTGATGAATGTTTTATGCAAATTTTTTTGTGAGAGAGTTGCAACAAGAAAAAAAAGCAAGAACTAATATAAAAAGGAATTTCAACATCTGAAATAATGTTTTGGTTTTTAAATGAAGATGCTTTCTGATCCACAATCAAAGTGTTTAGTTTCGGATTTTCATTGAAATTGAGTTTTCAATGGAAACTCCAAAATTTTGTCAACAGTTGAATTGTGTTAGTTGAAGAAGCCAACATCCTTCAACAGAAAAATCTTGCCCAGTTCTAATCAGCAATGCTGGAAAAACTATTGGATCCTGCAGAAGTCCCCTTCAATCAATGAAAAGACATAATCAGCTCTGGACTCGCTTCTGTTTATCTAACTGTGGCCAACATTGCTGCTGCTCTATCAAATGATCCTGCTGAAAACAAACGTTCCTCAATGTGGGGTCGAAATTGCCAGTGGTGCATTATAGCATTGATGGAGCAGAGCCAGTGTTTGTAACAGTAATGTCTGCAGACATGAGGTTGATTTTCAGAAAAAACATCTCAGGACAACTGAGAAACATTTCACAAATCCTTAATCTAGTTCTCCTTTGGAGGAGAGAGCTGTAGCATGAGTAGGACCCATTTCTAACCTATTTGCCCACTGAAATGCTACTCTCCACCTCACTGGAAGCAGCAGACCCCATTGTGGAAGCACGTGTGCTGGATACTGGTCCTCTCCCTTGTCCCTCTGCTGGGTTCAGAGGGATTGCTCCTGAGCAAGGGCTTGTCCATGTGAATATGTCACAAACAGGTTTCTAATGAGCTGTTAATTTTAGGATTCCTGGATAATTGCCAGGTATACACATGATTGACTTTATAGTAAGTACAGCTCACTTCAGCCACTAGAACTGTCAACTAGTGTTGCTAACCCAAAGCATTAAGAAGTCATGAGTCAAGCCTCTCAAATCATACCACTGGTTAAAAATGATGAGATTTTGTAACTAATGCCTTCTGGGTTTTTATTTGACTGGTGATTATTCAGGTTCATATTTCTATATTTCATTTTCTGCAGCTGTGGGAGTTAGAGTTTTACTCTTTTGTTTTATCTAACAGCAGCTCCGATCATCACCCCCTGGATTGTCACACCCATGTCTGCATTCATAGGGTCTTCATAAAGGTCTTAAAAATAAAACTGGCCGAGAAGCTTCTGCCTTCTGGCCTCTCAAATTTTACTCGCAAACTTGAGCATAACTTGCCCTGAAAACTTTAAAGACAAGCATCTGGGGTAATTTGGAAGATACGTGGTTTAGACATTTCCAGGTTATGGGGCTGGCAATTCCTTATCATTCTAACTTGGTTCACATGGCATGAGATAGAGATTACAATCTAGGAAATTATATAATCTTGTGAAGATTACATGGTCCAGTGTGGGTACCATCCTTGTTAAGTGTGCCAATAAAGCCTGCCATGCTTTCTTAAAATGTGTGTCAGATACCGGCACATCATGCTCCCAGTGAAGGCAATGAGGAGAATGTGAATCCTCACGGGGCACATGCAGCATCTTTGTTAGATAATTTGCTGCATATCTACAAATATATAATATATTTTAAATGAGCAGCTTTGAGTAATCCATGTTAAGATATTGGATGTTTTATAGTATTCTCTCTCAGAGCCTATTTCTGTAAAACTTTTTAATAATTTCTTAGTCAGACCAAATTCAACAGAAGTTTTGCCTGAGTAAAGAGTGTGGAAGGGATCTCTTGAGGGGCTTGGAGGTTTTGCTGCAGGTGAGCACATCTGTGTGTGAGTGCATCCTGCAGTGAATACTTCATGAATCACACACACCTTTCAGTTCCAGGGGCTGACCATTTCCAAAAGGATGTCTGAGTACGCCTGCTCTTGAATAATATTCCAAGCTCATCAAATTTCAGTTTTGGTGAGCATTGGGCGAGGAATAGCAAGTTGTGATACCTGTAGGAGAACATCCTGTGATATAATAAGCATTACAATGTCCCTTCTGAAAGGGATTCTTTGCTTTCCTCACAGGTCTTCCTTTTTCCCAGCTTTTATCCACTTTGATATTCAGGAAGGTGTTCTCCCTGAAAGGTAGTTTTTATAGTAGGGAGGTACTAATGCAGGGCAGAATGGAAAGCTACATCATTATTTTCTCTTTTTGTTGCTGGCTGTTTAAATAAAACGGATTTCTTTTTCAGAAAGTATCATTATTTGATAGGTATGAAAAGCTGAATAGTGTCAGGATGAGGCTCTTCTTCAGTCCCTGCTCTCCCCCTTGTGCACCTCTGCACAAGATGAGGAGCCTACATAAACCAAATGAAGCGGCAAGCTCTCTTTCCAGTTTGAAGAAGGCAAAGGAGAAAGTACTTCATTCCTGCTGCCTGTGTCTTATTGGTAAAACGCCAGTTTTTGAAGAGTCCCAGACTTGCTCTGGGAACTTCTCTGGTAACCAAAGATGTACAGGTGGTTTCTCTTGTATTCCAGGACTCTCCAGGTGTGTGCAAAGTATAAAACAGGCACTGATGCTGAAGAGATATTCACGCCAGTTCCTGTTCTTTCATCTGAAGTTGGTAAGGAACCTCCTTTGAAAAGTTTTTTTACTAGAAGAAAGAAAGTCTCTCTCAAGGATCAGTGCCACCACAGGGAAAGGACATGGCTCATAACACAAGACATCTCACATCTCCATCTCTTTCATCCCTTACCAGAAGCTCTACTGTACTTCAGCACCTGAAGTATCCTCGAATGCAGCATGTACTATCTTGTATTAGGCTTCCCTAGATACTGTAACATGCAAGAGGAGCTTCAAGAGCTTTAGACTGAAGTCAAGATAGTGGTTAGGTGGTGGATTTCATACCCCAAACCCACGGCACTGATGTATAGAAGTCTCTGTTTTGCTAGCAGGACTGAGAACAGCAGCAGATGGACATTTTGGGGTCAAAGCTGTATACAGGGAAATAAAGTAGGAATGCTTTTTCTCAAGACAACCCTCTGTGAAAACTCTGAAATGCCATGAAAATGCATTGCTTTTCTGAAAACAAAACATCAGATTGTTTCCTAGGTCTTTCTTATTTGGGTTTTCTTCTTCCTTTTGTCAAAAAAATTATCAGCAGGACATTACTGCATTTAAAAACACAGGAAATGTTTTTGTTTCTTTAAACCTTTTGGTAGAAAATACTTCTCACTTTCCTTCTAGTTGTGATCAGAATCTCATCTGCACTTCTCAGGTGTTACCTATATCTAATCTGAATAGGCACAGGGAGATACTTGAAGCTGTCACATTGGCAGATGTATTTGAAAAGCATTCCCTGGAACAAACTCAGTGCAAGTCGGTGGTGGGGGAAGGGACAGTAAAACTTAATTTTAAGCTGTTTGGGAGAGGCACTGTCATTATGTTCTGTATGCATTAAATGCAAACACAGAACAGGTTCAGGTCTGTGGCTGGTGTTCTTAGGTGTGACAGCAGTACAAATGAAATAATAATATCAAGTAATCTCAGCTGGTCATTAACCCTGCAGTAAATGCCTGTTTCATTTGCCAGGTAGGAGCACTCAGGGACCTCAGCTAAAATTGGCACCTTATTGTGCTAAGCACACACAGACACCTAATTAAAGACAGTCCCTTTCAATGAAGTGTTTTTTGGTATAGATGGGCAAGACAGATAAAGTATGGGAGTAAGGAAACATAATTATCCCCATTTCACAGATGGGATGCTGAGGAACTCTGGTCACACAGGGACTCTGCTGTGGGTTTTCTGTGCAATCCTGGAGACATGCTGTGGGTTAGCAGGGTCTTACACCCTAGCCCTGTGCTTCAGCCACAAGACCATCCTTCCTCTGCAGAAGGCTGCATCGAGTTTCTTCTTGCTTAAATAGAAACCTCAGTTTACATTTTCCTTGTTCCTCTTTTAAAAAAAGCTCCCTGACCATTTTGGTTTCTCTCATCCTCTCAGAGTGTTAGTCATCATTTAAAATACACACAATGATTAAAATGAGTCTGATCATGTTCAAGTACAGTATTTCAGGGAGGCTACTTTGTATGACTTGCATGAGGACATGAAATGCCAGAAGGACCAGTGCAATCAACAGCAAACTTCTGTGTCAAAAAGAGTGGGTGGGGTCATGTGCCGTATACAAGGGATTCATAAATGTTTACTATAATTTGATGCCTGGTTATATTTGACCTCTGTGGGTTGGCACATGGACTGATTTGTTGCATCCATGCTATCTTAATTACTAAGGAGACAGCTGAGAGCTTTTTAAAATTAAAAGTGACTTATTTTTCTCAATTACTTAAGTGCAGAGGCTCAAGCACATACACAGTTGTATTTTTCTATTGAGAGAATATATGATTTGTATAGCCAGTTACACTTGTTTGTGGTTCTCCCAGATGCTGGACTTTGGGTATGCGCAGATGCAAGCACTCGACACTGGCTCATATGGATGTGTTTACCAAGACTTTCCAAACTTTTCTTGCCCCCACTGCTGGTCCTGCTAACAAAACTTTGCTCTTCTGAGTCTCAGCTGGAACTGGAAGGCAAAATGAGGAAAGTGTCTGAAAGGTTGCTCCGAGTGTTTTTCTAGCCCAGCTGGATGCAGGTATTATTGGAGACCTCATGAGAAGGATTATTCCAACAAAATTTTCACCCTGGCTTCATGGACTAAGGGATACAAACAAGTTTTAAATAAGTATCCAAACTTATGCTTGCTTAGCCAAACTCAGACACTGAAGCTTTTGATGCAGCCCTGCTAACGCGTACATTGTTGGACCATTTAGAATGTGTGACACTAAGCAGTTATGTAGCAGGTCAGCAGGAATTCACAAGGGCTTGGACTTCATTTTTTCATAGTTCTCATTTTGAAAATGTGTCTGAATAGTCAGGTCCAGATGCTAGGGAAGCTGGTTTTCTGTCAGCTATAGCCCTGTCTTGACCTTTGCAAATTTAGGCGAAGATTACGAGAAGCGGTTTGCAATTTGAAGTTCTCTGGCTGGGATTTGAGGCTTCCTCAAAGGGTCTAGCTTTCAGAGGCCCTTTCAATGTAGACCCTAAAAATGAGAGAGTCCAAGTTGCTCTTACCTTCGTCTTAATTATTATTGCACTTCTGTGTACAGATAAGGTACATAACCATATCTATGGATCTGAATTTGCAGATGCCCTAGCTGTGCTAGAGCATATTTGCAAACTTAGGTACTTACAGGCCTTATTATTATTTCACATTAGTTGTGCTCACACCTAACTCAGCTGCAGCTGGTGGCATTTTTCTTCACATCAGACAGCAGTGCAGTGCAGTGATTTTCAGCATCTGGTTCCAGGACCCCAAGCATCCTCCGCAGGATCTGAGACAAGTAAAACACTCAGTAAAGCAAACCTGTCAGAAGATGTAAAGTCACTCTTAAGATGTTCACATCTCTTCTGTAAGTGGAAACAAGTTGTAAACGCTGAACTGGTATAAGAAAGGTGGTAATTCAATTTCTGTAAGTCTCCATGATAGCTCATCTCATGCTCATTCCAAGATTTAAAATACATAATGCAAATAGCAACTTTCATACAAAAGCGTGTTTCTCTGCCTTTAACAGATCACTTGTTGAGAAAGCAGTTAAAATAAATTCAAGCTATCCCAGTTCTCAGTCTATCTTCTCTTCCAGAGTGTGGGGAGGGAAGGGGGAGACTGAAATATCAGTGTTTGTGAGTTGCTAGCAAAGCTACGGCTGTTCCGGAACAAAACAGGCAGGCTGCAGGTGGGGAGGACCACCTCAGTACTGCCTTTCAGCCCTCTTGCTTCTCGCACAGCTAGTGCATACTTCTGACAATACAGCATAGAGAGAGGAACGGTCCCCTGGTCACCGACTGTGCACCTACGTTGCAACTGGGAGGTGTGATTGCAGTGCAGATAATCAAATAACAACTAGCTTTAATCTTCACAGGGTTTAGGGCAGGCTGGACAAGCCTGCCTGGGATGCGGCATGCATATTCAAGAGCTGGTGCCTGAACACTGTGTCTCCACTGCTTAAGTTATCCAAAGTAGCTAGATTGAAGCTGGTCAATGTGTTGCTGTTGTGCCTTGCACTGCAAGGCGGACAAGGTCACAGCTGCAAATTAAGGTGTTGTAAGTTGACTTGAGCAATAGGTGTTCTCCTTCCAGAATTCCTATAGAGATGCTCCCAGTTCTGTACAAACCTCAGGTCCCATTGTTCTCACTGCTGTGCAGACAGGCAGCAAAACCAGCACTAGTTCCTGAAGGACTTAGAGTCCGAACGTGCAGGACATCTCTCTGTACAGGCAGAGGTGGATCTGGCAGTGGAATGTCTTCTTAATGGTCACACCAGAAGGCCAAAATTATCTGGAAACTTAGACCAAATTGCCAATCCAGACCCATAATAATAACAAGGAATCATTTTCCCTAGATATTCACTGATAGCTAGGATCTGTTTATAGACCTATGTTACAAAAGGGTATTAAATACAGAAGACCTGATCATGGAGAAGAGAAAAGCAGGGGAAGGGCAAAAAACATTTGAAACTTAAGACAACAACGGAGAGAAAACTGAAGTGTTAAGATGTAAATATGGATGATGTATACACAAATACACCTGGAGTAGGGAACTGTGTCTGTGATTGTACAGTACCAAAGGAAGAAGAGAAGCATAAGGAACATGAAGCTTTCAAACAGGTCCCTGTAACAAGTCAGAACTAACCCTTGGAGCAAGACTGGGGGGAAACCAGCATTGTAGAAACCTAGAGAGCCAGTTAGTAAAGAGTCATGTAATTAAACCTCGAGTCCGATGGGAGCAGAGTCCTGTATGAAATCATGACTCTACTGAAATCAGTGGCAAAAATCTCAGTATGTCAGTGGAGCGGCTCCTGGCATTTACCCATAGCAATCTCTACTGGTTCTGCTCATGAGCTGCGGGACTGTACATGATACTGTAGTCCTGCATGAAAAGCAAGGGCTTGTAATAGGTAGATTCACGTGTGCACTGAAAGCATGTTTTTTTCAGAAACATGCCTTTTTGATTAGGTGTGTTTCTTTTGAAAAGTGCTCGCTTTCTTTGGAAAGTGCCACTGTCACATCAAAAGATGAAACTCTTGAAAGGCAGTAAGTTTTCAGCTGAAGTAGGTGACCATCCTGCAAAATGTCATTCATCTCAAGAACCTGACCTGTAGAGTCAAAGGTAAGCACGATTTCATTGCTGATGGGACACCAAAGACACCATCTTGGATCACAATATTAAGGGATTGGCTAGAATACTGCAGCGACGTTTCACCTCCACATCAAATTTTTCAGCACAAAACCCCGTTCTGTTCTGTGAGCAATGCAGAAGCCGAACTCGGAGGCCTGTTTGGACAAAACCCTGTTTGTCCAGCTGCTGCACAGGAAAAATCAGCTTCTTCCCAGGATAAGCCAGCATCTGCCGCCTCTCAGAAGGTGTATTGTCATCTCTCCAAGGGTAACAGCACCCCAGGCTGAGTCCCTGGATGGAGGAATTGGACCCGGGACCGACTGTTGTAGTCAGTAGAGGGGGACAGAGAGCCACACTAGGAGATGAGCCCGTACTGGGCTTTACAGCTTTGTTAGCAGCTGGGTAAGAAATGTCATTTTGTTCTGTGTTTTTACAGTGACTGATGCACTGGAGTGTTGGTCTGTGGGCAGAGACCCTGTATGCTTTGGTAATACAGATGGAGAATAATAGTTCAACAAAGGAGCATTGTTAGATAAAACTAACTTAAAATAAAGGCTGGTTTTGCAAAGCAAATTCAAAGTCACGACAGGCAAGAATTTTAATTTTATCTGCTGCTAAAAGGAAGATGCTTAAGGGTCTATCGCCAAAGGGAAAAAATATGCTCACTTAATTGCATCTTTTCTGGCATAGGGAGAGTGTATTATTATTATTTATTATTATTGTTAAACATATTAGAAAGAGCTATATGCTGTAATATTCTTCATTGCAACCACATTGATTAGCAGTAACTGAGAATGTAGTATAATATTAACACGAGGCATACAGGACTTGTTTGGCCTGTCCTGTTTGTTACTTAATTACGCATGTATAAAGTAAGAGGCACAACACCTGTAAAGATTCCCAGCACCTCCTGTTAAGCTGAGGCAGGAGCTGCAGTGTATGAGAGCAGTAACCAAATCCTGCAAGCATGTTTACATTTTGAACTTACCAAATCTTCCCAAGTGGAATGCAGGGTCCGGTTTCAGCCAAGGAACTGTTAGCAGTGAGTGAGAGTTAATGGATCAATCTGCTGTCTCTTGTCAGTGCTTTTACTCTTGACTTCTGGAATGTGTTTGATGAAAAGAAAGCAACTTCTTGAGACAGAAGATACAGATGTAGCATGTTAAGGTTGGGACCTACATGAACAATAAAGCAATGTTATCAGTGTTTCGCTTCCCCAGTGCTGCTTGCCAAAACTGACAATAGAATAGCAGCAAAGCATTTCTTTTTTTAACTACCATAACTGCACATTAACCATTTGCTCTGATTCTTTTTGGAGACACAGTCAGATGTTGTACTGGTGCTATAAGTGAAAGATGCCAGATATTTAAATGGGAGCATGCTGCACAGCCCGCTGCTGCCTTTCTGTGGCCCGTTGAAGCTGCTTTCTGAAAATCTGAATTAAAACGGAATTTGCAGGATCGTTCAGCTGAACCAAGCCTGCTGGCTCCCTGTGCTTTGCGTGCTGCCCACCAGCAGAACGCCCGGGCACCATGCGAATCTTATGGGATGCACTCATTCTCCCCGTATCCCATCAAGGCAGGCTGTTACCCAAATTGCAGTGTAATTTTGAGGCATGTGGGTTGTACCCACCCAGCAGAACATGGTGTTGTGTGGAGATACCCAGGCTAGCTCTGAGCATGCTGTAGCTGGGAATGCTGTGGTGACAGCTATCCACAATCAGATTATATTCCACTCTTGGCTGAATAGTAGACCAAGACCAGGATATTGCTCTTCTACTGGAGCCAGGCTGTTAAGAGCCAGCTCTGATGTGCCCGCTCGGAACTATGGATACCCTTGTGCTGTGTAGACATAACCACAGAGGCTAAACCCCAGATCCATCGAGGTATTTAGGCTTTTAACTCTCACTGAAATGAACAGGAGTTAAAAGCCTGAATACCTTTGGGGATTTGGGCCTAAGTGGCTTACAGAAAGCCTGTGGCACAGCAGAGACTCAGATATTTTGACTCGGAGGCTAGTGCCTCCGATATGAAATCATTCTCCCTCTCTACATCTGGTAGCAGTTTGCGTTCACATTTCCTAGCTCGGGCCATCAAAAATATGCCCATGCTTAGGACAGGAGGTGAAGAATAATTTAGGTAATTGAAACTACAGCAGGAATGTGGTTCTGTCAGAGCGCTGTTGCCTGACCTGGAATTTAACCAGACAAGTAGGGCTTGGGGAAACTGCGCGCCAGCTCTCGCCTTTCAGGTGCACTGGAGGCAGTTAGTTTCTCTGGTAGAAGGAGGATAAATAGTTGAGCTTATGTGTCTGTTGAAAAGAAAGCCATATTGCTGAGAATGAAAGCAGGAGACTTGCCAAACACTTGCCTTGTTATCCACATGACTGTTTATCAGTTATAACTAGAGCTGAGCCAATAATTCTTAATGGGTAATTCATATGATGAATATCTCCCCCTTACACTATGTTTGAATGGTGTATGAACCAGCCATTACTTTCAAATATTTATTTATTAGTCACAATTATTTGTTTAATACTGTGAATAATTCATGGTTTGTGGAATGTTTTCAGGCAGTTCTCTGGATGTAGCCAATACCCAGGCTATTTTCATTGGGCAGAGAAGTAAATATCGCCTTTTTCTGATTACGCCAGTGTTAACTGAGGATAACTTGAAGTCAAAAGGCTGGATCCTTCACTGATGTAATTTGGCATAGCTCCATTTTTTTCAATTGATTTCAAATGACCAGTGTTAATTCACACCAACTTACTAGACGGTCCTGAAAAGAGGAATTGTACCAAGGAAGAATGACTCCCACACCATATTGTCCCAGGACTGGCTAAATGTACTGCATTTTACAGTCACATCTTTTCATTAAAATTCTCATATGTATACATTCAAAATTTACCTTTAAAAAGATCGTTCAATATTAATGTCTCAGTTGCTTATTAATGAGTAGCTTTGCAGTAAATTATGCTTGTGTGATTGTACACACAAAGTGACAATTTTTGCAGAAATAGTCTGAGTTCAGTTTTTATTTGCAGGGTGCGGGGGAAATTGTTTTGAGGACAAATCTGTGGCTTGTGTTGAGGTTAACCTGAAAAACTTCCTTGTTCAGTGTGCAGGACTTTTCAGTTCCAGTATTACTTTTACCATTACAAAATCGTCCCTTATATAAGTCTCACTGACGTCAGTGGAGCTTTGCCACTTGTATTTGCCTTATCAGATTTCCAATCCTTAAAGCTATTTTAGAAGACATTTTTAACTACAGTCTCTGTGGTACCCAGCTAATGATGGGAAAAGTAGAGCAGGGGATTGTGTTGGATTGTGTATCTCTCCGATTCTTGCACCAGTTGTCCGTGGTCTCCAAGGGCTGTATCTCAGAAAGATTTTCCTGGAAATTTTCACCTTGTCTGTATCCTGTATCTGTCCCTCTCTGTCCCAGTTCCCTTCATTACAATAGCAAATTACACATAGTGATACCACCAAGAGAACCACGGAGGGGTTAAAGGCTTGGTCCCTAAAAGTAGATTTCTAGGTTGTTTCCATTTCCAGATTTCCAGAGCAACATGTCAGGCTTGCACTCATCATTGCTGCAAATTTCCCAGCTGAATCTTGACATAGCTGTGTTCCTCTTTAGTATTTCTTGTCTAGCTATACAGCAAAAATTTAAATGCTGCCACTCAGATTGCCACCATAATGTGTCTGTGGTCTTGGCTGCAGGATCCTTGTGCTCATAGCAAACTGATTGTTAACAGCGCTTCATGTGGAGAAGTCTTGTGATTGTCTTTCTTCTCTTTCATTCTTGCTTTTTGGAACTTCTGCTCCACTGATGATATGGCTCCTAGAAATACAAAAGCATAAAGAAAAAAATCACATTTCAGAAAGATCTGTTGCTTTTTTTGCCCAAGTAGCACAACCAATTTGAATGGTAAGGAGTCTGCTCAGACTAAATGTCCAGGTGCATGTCATTGCTCACTACACGTCATTTACTAATGAGTGGATCCAGACAAACAAACTGAGGATCCAGCATGCCTTCTGGCTGCCTATAAAAATGAGGAAAGATAATGTAGTGGTGTGAATCAGGGCCTTTCGGTAGCAGCGAGGCATGAAAAAGCTGGAACACAACAGCTTTTGCTGTTAGGTACCAAATATTATCTCTACAGTTCTGCAACCAACCATGGGGGCAAATTGGTTTCGCAAACCTTATTAGGTTAGCACAGTTGGCTGTTTAATATTTTTCATGTCTCAGGTTTCACATTTTTGGATGTCAACAAAAGTTTCCGTTGTGAAATTTGTGTATATTTGGTTTTTGACTGTGCAAAGGTAAGCGTGATTCTCAGAAAGGCACAGCTACTGACCTTTCTTTAATTACAAGCAAATGCAGGGGGTTGATGGATATTGCCATACTGTTGGTCTCTTCTGTTGAGTGAACATTACTGAACAGCCTTCTGAAAAACAGTGGTGTCTTTGTACTGCAGGCTGCAGTTCACTAGGAACACACCTGATTACACCAAGCTCTTTTTAAGCAGAGCCCTGCACAGTGTCAAAGGAAAATGTTTTATTGTAAGTGTAGGGAAGAGCAGATGCATAGAAGAAAGGTCAAAGAAGAAGAGAACCAATTGACCTGCTAAAACTGAGCATCTTTGGGGATTTTTAGCAGAAACCCTCTTTGTCTTCCAACCACTGTGATGGCGCAACCTTCAATCAGAAAGAACTGCTGTGACCTGAAAGATACGATACCTTTTTATATAAAGTCCTTCCAGCCAGTTCAAAGGCAGTAGTTCTTCTTCAGCCATGTGCTGTCATTACAACTGTTTCCTGGACTGTGATTCAGGGCTCAATCCTGCAAACACTTGGTTTCCCATTTGTATTTGTATTTGTATGACTCCCACTTCCTGAAGCACAGTCCTCAGAGAGGCAGCCTTGTAAAATTGTCCCTATTGACAGAGGGAGTGACGGAGACGAAGAGCACACACACACCGCACAGGGGAGCTGGCTGCCCATGTGTTGGTACAGCCACACAGTGCAGTGCTGTCTGGGGACACTTGTGTGGGTCATATGCAGACATCAGGGTCGTGTTATGCTGGGCTATTTCAGCAGGACACAATAGCCTGGACATAGTGTCCTGCTGACTTGGTTATGCTGCTGCAGCTCTCGCTCTGTAGCTATCTCAGGAGATGTTTGCTCAGAAATCTCTGAAGCATTGGGTGGTTGGCAGTGCATGCGTATTCTGGACACTTGTCCATGCCCAGCAGGGAGATGCCTCTAAGGGGGGGATTGGCATTATTATTTTATTTGAGATCAACAGTGTGCTTCTGAAATGAGTCTCCCAGTGATCAGCACTTAACTGCACTTTTATGTCGCAGAGCAGTCGTGGAGGACATGAAATGGATTCCTCTGGGATGGCACTAAGCTGGTGGATGTGCTTCAGGACTGCACCTGGCACGGGACAGCTCGTCCTGGTTGCTACTCCCACTAGGCTGCAGCTAGTCTGAAGTAAAGCACGTACAGAATGGAAATGCACAGTGTCGATGTCAGGTCCTCAGCACCAATAGCTTCTCTCTCTGTATCTATTCCTCTTGCTGTTATAGATGTGGTTAGACATGTCACAAGTTCCATCTCAGTACACTGACCCTTCTTCCCCTCCCCTGGGCCGTGCCATGCAGGCCATTTTCAATATGTATGTAAGACTTTGGGAAATCAGGTTTACTTCGATAAGACTCTCCGTATGCATACAGTGATTTCTGTATGTAAATACCTTGCTGAATAGGGACTGGTGGGTCAGATCACACAGCACAAACCCTAGACCTCTTGCACAGCTGCAAAGCTACGAGGTATGAAAGGGGCAAAGGGTGAATTTCTTTCGTTCTCCCCTTGTTGTATGGTATCTGATCACATCTCACGATAGTCCCCTTCCCCTTACTTGCACTCATATAATTACCAAATATTGCTCTTTCGTGCTGCCTCTGGAGACTGACACTGTTGAAGCATGTAGTTTAACTCTCCTATTGACCCTCTGGGGAAAAGATAGCAAGAAACTCTGAAATTAAACATAGGTGGGGTAGCAATGATAATTATGTTGGATCATAACTTCCACTGATCTAATTAATGCCACCTAAGTTGTGGCTTGTGCAACTGCCTTGATTTATTGGTTATATCCACAGTTTGCAGAATGACGTTTTTGCAGAAGGCCTGTGGCTCTGATACACGGAGCGATAGAAGTCATATTTCATGAACATCATGCGGTATAGTTACAGTATGTGTAGCAGTTTGAAAGCTGCCTGTTCTGTGGTGCTCTTTAGAGGCACTGTAGATTGGTGATCCAGATAGGATTAATGATGTAGGCTGTACAGCCCAGTTAATTTGTTTCCAGCCAAAATCCCTTCACACTGCTCTTAAAATTACATTTTCCTATTGAATCTAGTATAAAAAGCTCTAGGTGTTCCCAGCGTTAAGTGACAGTAAAAGATGACTCTCACCTAAGTTCCAGTTTATGTATTTGTTTTATTACTCAGGATAAGTCTGGATTTTACAGCTGAGTATGTTAGGAATTTAGTTACAAGTTGAAACCGCTTTATAATGCGTGGCTATAAAGATCAAAGGTTGCAAAACCAACATTGGAGAGCCAGGTCCTGCTCTTCCAAGGCTCATCAATCATGACTTAGTTCTGGCCCATCTCACATAATTTTCTACCATGTGCTGTCATTCGGACAAATGTTTATCCATAGCAGTAGACCATAGACTCTCCCAACTCTTATGCTAAGTATTGCCATCGGTTCCTGACAGCACTTCTCTTTTTCTATTTACCTGGTATCTCTTTTTCCTCCTCAGTTTTTTTCTTTATCTCACAGTTGATAATTTGAGGTATGTGGCTTCTGCTAGTGGCACACTGGGAGTTGTCCTTTCTTCCAGGTGGGCAAAAATCAAGATCAATATAAGATCAAGATAAAGATCTTCCTCGGTTCCCCCTAGGTATCTGCTGAAGACCATTACATTTGTACTTGCTGAAGTTCTGCAACCCTCTGCCCGCTTGTGAAGCTGAAATAAGGCAGGAGAAACCAAAATAAAGGCTTTATCCAGCAAGTCTGACAATAGACTCCTCTCAGATAGGTCACTGAAGGAAGAGTCAAGGTGAACCAGACTCTTTTTGCAGCACTGCCATCAGTCCGCTCTATGGCACTGGGCAAGTCACTTTGGTTTTGGTTTCCCATCTTTGTTTCTCTTTTAATTGTGAACCCCTCAAGGAAGGGGCAGTCTTTTGCATAACGGGGCACCCACGAGCCACAGTCTTAGAAGACTTGTTGATACCACTGTAGTAGAAAAAATTATCTTTGTGCAATTCATTATCCCAACTTTGCCTGGGAAAACTGGAATACCTATTATGAGTTTACTTATGAAAGGTTCCTTGGTGGGAGATGTAAGAACAACTGGTAGGCACTGGGATCACTGGCAATTCTGGTTATTTAGGTCTTCTTAAATTAATTTTTCCCCAAGATATTAATTCTGTCAAACTAAAAAAAAAAAAAAAATTATTTTGTCTCAAAAAAATGTGTTGTGCAATCTGAAACGAAAATATTTTGTTTATTAGTTTTTGAAACTTTTAAATTTATTTATTTAAAAAAATAAAGTGAATTTAAAAGTAAAGCAGCTTTTTGAATGAAGAAATTCAGACTTTTGTCCAGAAATATCTAAATTAAATGTTTAAATAAAAATGAGTGTCTGTATATTAGATTTAGCATCAAAATTTAACAGCTGTTAACTTTAGGTTTTATTTTTGCCTATTTTGGTGACAGAGTTCGAGAAAGTCAGGAGCATAAAATGCGTTTTAGTGTTTTTGAGACCTGAACGTTTTCGCTACTTCTGTTCCTGAGTGAACTTTTTGTGGAACTCCAAGGAGTAGATTGAGGTTATAGTCAGTTGTCATTGAAGTTACAGGGTTAGAAATGAGAACTGATCTGAATGGCTGTGCAAATAACTCTTTTGTTTCCTTTCTGAAATGTCTGTTTCTGTAGATCCAGCTTTGGTTTTCTCACCCCATGCTGCCCATTGCTTGTAAGGATTGCTAGGAAGAATAATGATTCATGTAATTTGCTTGTTATTGTGGCTGTCACTGTTGTGGCTGGAGGGTCAGATGCATGTTTGACAATGAAAATCCAGATTTTCAGAGATGATTGGTGAGTCTAGGTACTTGGGTTTTTTCACTGTCTTGTCTTTGGGTATGTGAAAGAAGCTCAAAGCATTGAGCCTTAATTTTTTAAGGTGCCTGAGAAAAGAGTTGAAGGCAGAACTGTTTCCTGTTCTACTTTGTGCCTTTGAGGGTGCAAGAAAGTTGCATCAAAAGGGAAAACAGCAAAAAACAAAACAGGGAAGCACAGTTGCATTATCATTCTGAAGAAGCATTTTTATGCAAATGCATGTAACAGTTAAAATAAAGCTCATGTTATGTTGCCTTTGACTTTTGTAACTGTTGGGGTGTGACAGGATTTAAACTTTTCATGGCATGCCAAAAATATTTCTTAACATAAAGTTACTTTGACTAGCTAATGTAATTATGTCCATTACTCACAGGGATTCCACTTTGTCCTGTACTTTGTCTTATTAATGTATTTACTGCTAGCGGGAGCTGGGGCCAGTCTTGATACCAGCATTCAGATGTTTCTTGCTGCTGCTGTTCGCCCCTGAAGAGTCTGCCGGAGGTTTCGTGGAGGAGGAGGATAGGCATCTGTCTCGCTTGAGGGCTGGGAATGACAGGAGCTCCCGGGGTGGGGAAGAGCTGGAGGTAGAGGTAGGATTTGAGCTGGCGGCTGCTGCAGAGCTGAGGCAGAGGTTGGTTGAGTCGTGCTGGGTGAAACCCCTGTGGACCCACGAGCTGTGTCTCCAGCTGGATGGGGCCCTGTAGATAAACTGCATCGACACTGGCTGGGGCTGCTGGGCTGGCTTGAGTGGGGAACAGGTTTGTGCTGGTCCTCAGGCATAAGGGTTATGGTGGGGTCTGGAACTGATGCTGGGATAAGCTTACATTTGGCAGCGGTGGGCTCCGCTGCCTGGATTTCCGCCTGAGGCTGTCTGGGATTTGGGTTAGAATTTGGCTGTTTGGCTGATTTCATTGAGGATTAGGTTGTATAGCATTGGGTGGGATTTTTAAAGGCACTCGGTCCTTTAACTTGCAAGAGGGCACAGTTATTTCTCCCCATTGGTCCCCCTAACTTCTGAGGGAACTGTTTTTCTGTCCTCTCAAGGCAAAGCCCCAATGTCAAAGATACACATCCCCTGCGAGCACAGGAGCACGTGGGTGCACCTCTCCCTGCCCTCCTGGGCAGGGGTACGGGCAGATGTGGAGACCTAGAGCCTCGAGTTGATTTAATCTGTACCTGCCTCTGTAACTACGCCTGGCTTCCTCTGACCCAAATTACCTAACTCAGCTGGTATTTCCTTCCTCATATTCCTTCCCTTACATCTACGCATCTCACCTGCTACAGTTTAACTGGCTGCAGTGGGGGAGTTGGGGAAACTGTGCTAGCGCTGGGCCCACCTCTGCCCTTCTCCCTGCCTGGCTTAGAGAGACACTGTGTAAATGGAACTTTTAACATCAAAAGTTTCAATTACAGCAGGAAATGTCAGGCCGACAGAGTGCGACTGTTCCAGGTTTCCCATAAGGAATACTCCCACCCCTACTATTTACCCATATGGAAAAAACAACCTCCGATGGTATTTTTTTAAGTTCTCAGGTAAACGTAGCTGAATGGTATCATCACATACACGGCAGGCTTTCTACAGGAGATGAAAAAGTGTAAATCATAGCACAGGGTCCAGAGCCTTTACAGTGCCTTTTTCATGAAAGAAAATCCCGGGATACAGGCTAAGTGGGATGGGGCTGTTTGAGAGGCAGCTTAAACTCTAGCAAGTTAGCCATCTCAGGGAAAGATGAACAGGATGGAAACGTTGATCTCAGAGCAGGAGATCATATGAAAAGCAGCATACAGAGTGGCACGTACACGTAACGCTGGAGAAGGTGGGTTACAGAAGAGCCTCACTGGGCTGCTTTCTAGGAGATGCGAGTTGTCAGTGCAATGACCATCAGAGCTGTGCACCTTCAAGAAGAGCCTGGCTCTGTCTTCTTGGTACTGTCTCTGAGGTAGCTGAGACAGGAATAAGGTCTCCCCTTCATCTTCTCTTCTAGAGGCTGAATGAATCTAATTCTCTCAGCCTCTCCTTGGTCATCATGAGCTCCAGCTCCTGATCATCTTGGTTGCTCTCTCCTTAATTAATCCAGAAAATGTATCCCCAACGTGTCTTGCAGGTCACTAGGCAGTATCAAGCTCAGCTTTTATTGAAAGAAATGTAAGACTTTTACCACAGCCTCGAAGATCTCCAGTGACCTTGGGTCTTCCTTCATAGTACAGAGTCACTGCTGAGATGGATGATACAGCCACTTAATTCACTACCACTCTTGCAGGGACTCCATCATTTGCCTCAGGCAGGAACAGGTCATGCTTTTAATGACAGTGTTCAACCTGTGGGATTGTCTTGGACATACTGGTTCCTGAAATCGCAACTGGGGCTTCCGAAAAAGCCTGGAGAACTTCAGTGGTCAAATTAAATCAGTAAATGTGGTAAGGAATTTGGCACTTAAGTCACCTGGCTCTTCAGGATAATTCAGTGTATCCCAAAATCAGGCTCAGTCAGCATATTGTGCAGCAGAAGAGTTGGTGCTGTTGAGTTTTCAGAAACATTTAAGCTCTCCATCCTGCTCAGCAAACTGCTTCCTAATGGGAAGTGTCTGTCTTCATGTATGTATAGATTGGCACTTATTTACGGGATGGAAGTTTTGCGTGAGGTCAGTTGGTAACGTCATGTGAAACCTCATTGTGTTTCTCTGCAGAACGGCACAAGATCATAGCACAAAACAATATGTTTCACAGACGTGGTGGTAGAGTGCTTCTGGTTAGGGCAAGTGGGAACACAAGAATTTAATTTAATAGAAAACAGTGAGGTTTTGAAATGTGTTTTTATTCCATAAGAAGATGAAAGCAAGGACTCTTGAAATGTTTCATGAAATGAAAATGAAAGGGAAGGAGACCTTTTTAAAAATAGCTGTTAGCTTGCTGGTTAAGGAATTCACCCAGGCAGAGGGAGCTGTGCATTGAACTTGCTGCCCTCTATCAAACAGAGCAGGAATTTTTACCTACATCCCGTGTGTGAGCCTGGGCGGTAGTGAAGAGGGCTCTGTCCTCAGCAGGACTCAGGGACGTTTGGGATGGGTTGTATTCACAGCGTTACTTGGGGAGATGGAAAGGGAACAGAGCTACATGTCAGCAAGCAGATCCAGCCATGGGTTCATCCATGGGCATTGTCTTCAGCAACTCAGCTCAGCTGTGGCTCACACGGCACTGGGAGGACCCTCTGATAATCAGGGGAGCAGGATGAAGGACATGAGAAAGGGTGGGAGAAGGCATCCTCTGAAATCCTTATCTCCAAATACAAGTTTAATAGATGTCAAGGGTCTTTTTTTTTTTTTTGAGAAGCTTATTAGCCATGGAAAAAAATGTAGCACTATTCCCCATGATGTAAATCTGTATAGATTTAAATTGATGGGAGAAATTTGCAACTTGTGTAAACAGGCATAGCTCTGTGAAGTCAGTGGAGTCACATTAAATTATATCAGCTAAGGATACAACCCATCATTTTTATTGGTATCATTCTTCCATATAAGAAAAGGCAAGGAAATGGGGGTATGTGAGGGAGAAAATGAAGAAAAAACCACAGCACAGGATTTACAAAATCTTGTCCATCACTTTTCTCAGCCTCTGCATGGAAAACATCTGCACGTTACAAAACACTTTGATGTCTACCATACAAACTCTGGGCTCTCCTATCCGCTGAATGATACATTCACAGGGCATTGCTTCTCTGATGTCAGCTGGCCTCGCTGGGAATAGGCAAGCTGAATATTGCTCTGAGCAGCTGAACATACACCACCTGCTGATTCCAGTGAGTTCATTCCGCTTGTCTGCAAACATAAAATATTGAAAGGGTCGCAATTATTGTTCCTTTGGAGATATTAAAGTTTAGAAGCTGCCTCTAATGACTAATGTATAGTAGTAGAGCGTGATCTTTCCATGGAAAGTTGATGGCTACTACAAGATAAACCTTGTGTGGGTAAAATAAATAACGTCTTTCTCTTAGGAGCTAATGCATGATATTTGGTTAACCAGTGGTGCCAAATCCAATGGGAATATACCTGTAATTATACCAGGGAGCCATGTAGCTTTCTAAGTTCAGAAGTCTGCTGGGTGAAACACTGACCGGTAATGCAGGAGACCAGCAGAGATGTTTGCAAAGGTCCCTGTTGAGGCTTTATGTCTACATGTAAGAACTTGGCTAACCAGTTCTGCCTTGAGCCTTTGTGCTAGAGCAGCACCACCTGTGCACACGTGGCAGTCTTCATGTTCTTGTTGCTTATTGGAGGTGTAGGAACAGCAGTGGGTTCCCTGTCCTAGGGTCAGTCATAAAAGGCAGCTTAGAACAAGGCAAAATAGGTGGGCAAGGAGCAAAGGATGCACACAAGGCCAATTGTCTGTGTAAAACAACTGTGCTTTTGATTTGTTGCAGTGGCTCAGCATCTGACCACTCACTTGGGATGGGATTCCTCTGGCTGTATGTGGACATGTACAGCTGATCTAGAGCTAAGTGGTCTTCGCAGCTGTCAGGGAGTGATACTGATCTCATCCTAAGGCAGGCATCTGCTGTAGGCCAGGTGATTTACTCCCCAGAAGTGCCTACTCACTCCATTAACTCTGGTGGGAGGTGAACGTGGCTAAGCAGATGTAGATACCAACATTGTTGGGAGTTAGGTGAGAAAAAACCCATCCTCTGCTGCAAGGCAAGTGGTGGTCAGGCTGGCTTCCAGGGAAAAACAGCAGGTCAATGAGTGAAGGGTCAGTCAGTCGCATCTGCTTGAAGCCCTGCTGACCTCTCTCCAGCCTAGCCCCGTAAGTAACAGAATTGACCATTTGGAGAACTGGTCCTGAAATACTCAAGTTACCTTTCGCCAGCTGCCAAGCTAGTGCCAGGTGTGACATTGTTTCTAGGTTGTGTTTGGAGACAGTTGTATTGGAAAAGGCAAAGACAGCCTCTTGGCATGGCTGGAAGTGGTCAGCATTGGACAATTTGTGAGAAAGCCTGTTCACTGATCTCTGCCAAACCCCATCTCTCCAGAGGAGCCAAATTTAGCAATGACATCAGTGGCGATGTGTATTAAGTGTCATTAAAGCAACAGAGCTAGCACTATGGATGGACTTGTCCCAGAGGGAGAAAGTTCCCTTTTGATCTGCTCTGCAGATCCTTTGCCCTCAATGTGTGGATCTGTACACCTCGCTTCTTCCACACACTGACATCAGTGGAAACTCCACGTTTAGACAGGTGCAAAATATGTGGTACTTAGATGCATCGCAGCGATAAGGGCTCTGAACTGCTAATCGTGGAGGAAAACTCCCCGTCCTGCTCATACCCCACTGTTTAATTTTTGTGTTACCTAGCAGGAGAGGATGATTCTATGATGTATCGTCTTCAGAGATCACTGAGTTTTCTGTATGGTAAGACTCGCCATACCAATATGAGTCATTTAAAGAGTTCAATTAGTAATTTATGGAACTAATTAGCAGGATATTAAAGGCCTAGTGCAATGACGTGCTTCTGAAGTGATCTGATGAAGGACTTGTAATGCAAACTATCGTATCAGATAGGCTAATAATAAAGCAAACTGGTTCATTCAAAAGAAAATAGTCATTCTGAGGTTACCATCCTCTGCCATAAACAGGGCACTGTAGCAGGGCTAGCACTGTATGATGTCAGTGAGCAGAGGCAAAGGGTTTTTTATGGGAATGGCAATAGCTTGTAGGTTGCAATTAGGGCTGTATGAGGCAGGGTCACTATTTTTGTGTAACAGTGAAATTCTGCAGCACTCTTAAGGCTGCATCTGGACTGCAGTTGGGTCGGGGGATCCCAGCATATGTCACTGTGTCTGGGTTAGCTTTAAATTCCAGATTTTGGGTGCCAGATGCACTTATATCATCAGACAACAGAATGTCCACATTGTCCAGCAGATAGACCCACTGCTCTTCGCAAACCCTCCAGCTCACACTGAGAGCCCTCCTCAGCCTGAGTTTGGAGAGGGGCAACAGAGATAGGGGAGGAGAGGAAAGAAGTACAGTTGATGCCCCAAGACATTTGGCCAAAGCTTTCCTTCCTCCAGGTTGCCTGACTTAGACATGGGTGCAGTCTGGTGTGCACTTCAGCCCAAGACAGTCCTCCTAAAAGGTCCTGAGCTCAGCTCTTCCTCAGTGCAAAACCGAGACTTTGAGCCCAAGCAGCAGCCAGGCTAGCAGCCAGAAATGTGGACAGAAAGCAGGTAAGTCACAGGGCTGGGCACACTTGAACTGTTTTGAATCCCACTCATTACACAGTGATGTAGAAATAGCCTTGGATTATATTTTAAAACTGTTTAGCCCTGACCCACATCCCAGTGAAGTCAATGAAATGTTTGCCAGTGACTTAAATGGGCTCTGGAACAGGCCTGCAATGTTACTAGTGCCTTCAAATACTTCCTTCACCTGTAGGATGAAAGTCCTTCTCCTGAGTCAATAGGCCTCCTTACTTCTTCCTCCCCTCTCAGTTTCCATGGGCCCCTAGCATGGGAAACTCAGCCTTATTCATCTTTGTATTTCCATGTCTCTGAATCAGGCAGGTTCTGGGTATGTTCCACATAGAAGCCTGTTATCTTTTCAAATGGCAAAAAAGAGGGGATTTTTCCATAGTCACATAGTTTTTCCACAGAAATGTATTCATGAGAGTTAAACTTGCCCAAACTATGTTAATGTATGTGGTTGGCTTCTGTGCCAATTTTCATTGTGAATGAGACGCAAAATAAAAGGGCTCTTGTGTCTCCCTTTCCTCCTCCCTGAATCCCTCCCATAATTTTTGAGTTCATAAGCCCATTTTGTATGCGAATCAGATCAGGAAAGGAAAGGCCAGGGGATTACTTTTTCTTTTAAACTGCGCCTTTGCTTTAAACTACTGATAGACACATGAAAGTTATGACTGAACCAAGAAGCGGTTAATACAACGGGGCTGGATCTTACAGTTGGTGTAAATTGGGATAACTCCATTTGTCCTGAGCAAACCTTGCTGATTTACACCAAAGGAGGACACAGCCTTAGCTCATTAGGAGCTCTGTTCATTGCTGTGTTGTTATTCTAAGGCATTTTCATCTGAGAAGAGAAATGGTGTCTCTTTTTAAGGCAGATGTTAGGACTTCAGCTTGACAGCCTCCTTCCAGAGTAGGCACCGTGGGTTACCACAGCACACAAAAAACATCAGTTGAGTTTAGGCAGCTCTGTTAGCCAGATGGCTATGAAACATTCATAATACAAGCTGTAGCTATTATGAGCCATTTCTCTTTGGTGCATGTCCTGACAAGCTGCTGTTATTAAGTTTCAGTGTATTTCTGTTAATGTTACCTACCTATTTTCATTCCTGTATGCTGTCACACGGAGCTGGTTGGCGTGGTCTTGGGAACTGGGCTTCAAGGCTCCTCCCTGTGAAAGTTGCCAGCTCATTTATTTGTTTCTTTCCAGTGGTTCAAGCTGGTGCGTTATTCAGAAACTTCTGAAAGAACGGGGTTGGGTAAACCTCTGATTCAGTTCGTCTGAAAGCACCCTTGAAGTCCTCCTCCACATCTTGCCCTCCTGTGGCTCTGAAATAGGCTTGATGAGGCTAATTTGGAGCCCGTTTCTGAGAAATCATCAGTACTTCTGTCGGAAACGTCCTTCAACTTGAAGATCCCTGTCCTTTCTTGCAGAACTGTGATACTTCTCATTTGGGCCCTGACTCTCCCTGGTCTTTGTTTCTCAGTCTTAGAGGGCAGAAGTGCAGAAGGAGAGGGGGGCAAACACAATGTGAGTGGTGAGGCGTGAAGGTCAGCTGGCAAGAAGATCACTTGTATTTTATCCTTATCCCAGCATTACTCTGCCGGGGCAGTGGTTGCCGGTCCAAATTATGTTCTCCCAATGGCTGCTCAGTTTGCAAAGCCTGTTAACTTTGCAAAGGGTGGCAAGGACATAGGAGTCTCAAGGGAGCTCTGAGTACACGCTGCTTTTGATCCTGCCAGTGTTGCCTCCCTATGTTTAGCAACAAAAAGAGCTGTGGTGCAGGAGCTACTCTAGGCTGTTGGCCAGTGGTATATTCCTTCTGGGACAGATTGCATTAGATGAGGAGGTTTGACTGATAACTGTAGGCTCTCCTCAGCCCACCTTTGCCCTGTAGAAAAGCTGCTGATGCTGCTGCAGCTACGCAGGAGTCTGAACACAGCCAACAGCATAGACCGTGAGCTGTCGTCTTTACGGATGGAGCACACTTCTACATGCCTGGGCCAAAAGGTCAGTGACAGCAATGTGCTAAGCGGTTACCTGCAACTGGAAATACTTGGTATCTAAGTGTCATTCCTGACAAGACATTTAGTTTTTGGAGGTAGTGTATACTATGTAAGATTAACAGATGGACTAAGGAAGCTCTTTGTAGAACATACTTTCAGCAAACCACTTCAGTGGTTTGTCAGTTTATAGCACTTCTTATATGAACTGCCTGCATACTGAGAGCTGTTTCTTTTTTGTATGACAGTAGTCATGTTAGCATCCAAAAAAGAGTAATCTTGAGATTGGCTTTAGAAATCCTGAGATTTTAGTACATAGAGCTGGGTGAAAGTTGCCTTCTAGTTTTTGCATCAGAAGCACTCAGGTCCTTGTGTTCACAGAGGATAAAAACTGACTTTAAATCAGAGATGAGGTTCTTAGGTACAAAAATTACTTTAGTGGACCGTCATTATATGTAATACTACTCACTATAAGATTGAAGGAGTTGGCCATTTGGAGAAATCGGGCAACACCTGGTGTTTGAAGAAATTATTCACAATACAAGGACAGCCTTTTGTTCATCTGCAGCTGAATATGTAGCAGACAGATCTAAATTACTCTTTGCAAATGTTTTGTTACAGTGTTGGGGGCAAGCAGTGGTGGGTGCAAGACCCTTACAGAATGGATGCCGCAAAAATAAGGAGGCACCCACAGGCTCTTTGGCTGGAGTAGCCTCCTGCAATGTTCCCAGAATCCCTCTGTGACTTGACCACATGAGCCAAGGTGCAGTCCCCAAAAGGCAAGATGTCCTCTTGACAGATCTTGGTGCCTCTCATTTCAGCTGCTACTTTTTGGAGAGGAAGAGAGAGGACTGAATGCATGGTAGTTGCTCTGTAATGGATAGCCTGAGAAATTTCCATCACAGTTACAATCTGCTTAGGTGGATCCATGTTCTCCTTTCCCAGCCTGTGAAGGGAAACAAAATGTCTGGCAGGCAACAACTAGATTATTTCAGAATCTCCCTGCTCTCCTTTCAAGGAAGTGCTTTTTGCCATGATACAAGACTACCCAGTCCTACAGACTTTCTTCCTTGGCCTCGGCTCTAACCTCCAGTCTTCCTGTCCTTTCCTGGGAGGAGGCCTTCTTTCACATCTCAGGTGTTTATACCGCAGTCCGCCAGGTATTCAGCCAAGGGAACCAGTGTCTTGGGCTCCGACGCAGACTCTGAGCTGCACCCAGGAGAATGGCCCAGGGGCCCCGCTCACCCACCCACCTCCCGGTGTTCAGGAACTATGGCAAGGCTTTGGGTAGCGCGTTTTCAGTACATTTTCCAGCTGCAAAGGGAGAAGGGTTTTCTTTGCAGTTGTATGTAAATTGTTGTGGAAATGGAGAGTAATAATGTTCTTGTTTCAAGAATTGTCACGAATGCTTGGTTTTGAGGCCAACCATTCAGGTCCTGTTATCTCTAGGAATCAAGATGTTTATCTGTCTAAATGATTGCAGTGTGTCTCAGGTATTTGAAGGTGGTTCTTCCTATTTGTGGGAAAAAGAAAAAAAAATAAAAAAAGAATCAATCTTTGTTTCCCAAACTATCAAAAGCTTATTAGCCTCAGGCAGATCTTTTTATCTGCAAGGAATAAAGCAGATATGTCCAGATCCTCAGCCAGTATAAATCAGTTTAATGCCCTTGGCCCATTATTTTTTCTCATGCAGTTTCTCTCGAGTGGGATTTAGGCTATGTTTAAGCATCTCCTTGTCTTCATGTGTCCAGTTTGAAGCTTAGCAGAACAACCATTAGCCCCGGCTCTTGGAAAGCTTGCACTGCATGCCAGCCTGGTCTCCAGTGCCTACGGAGTTGATGGAATGAGATTGTGAGCCTTTTGTCAAGTAGCCAAGCAAGACAATTTCTTTGAAGGGTCAGTGGAGAAATGTGGGCTCAAAAGGTGAAGGCGAAGGTGGTGGAGCTGAGTTCAGGTGACCCCAGATATAAACAGCATGCATATGTGTGCCTCTCAGTTCCTTGGAAGGCTGATGCAGTTTTAGCTGATGTTTAGGCAAAACTTCACCCAAGGCAGCGGGTGCCCTGGGGTCTGCTGAAGGTTTAGGCTTCCTGGCTTCCCTGCTTCCCGGCTGAATTGGCTGGTGCTCTGGCAAAGTGGAGTATGTCTTCAGAAAATCTGTTGCCACATGAAATCGGCAATGTTTTCCTCCCAAAATAAAACCTACAACTTCCACTTACAGTTGGTTAGATTGACTAAGGGACATAGAGTTGAAAATTGTAACGTTCATAGTGACACAGAGACTCCTCTGCCAGGATTTATGTCAAGAAAAGGGTAAGAGCAGTAAAGGAGGTCGGCTCCCACTCTTCCGGGGTTCCTGGCGGAGCGGGACCCTCTTCCCTTTCCGAGGGGACAGCTATGCTAGCCAGGAGCAGTGGTGGCACCCGGCAAGGAGGTGAGGATGGGGGGCCCAAGGGCCATAGGTGCAGTGGGTGCTGGCAGCCCTGCCTGCACTCCCTGGTGCCCAGGAGGAAGCCTGCCTGAGTCAGCCCAAATCCCTCTGGCAGCTCCCAGCCCCGAGGAGTCCCCCCGTGTCTCCCCCGAGCAGGACCCTGCCTTAAGGCCAGGGCAAACCCTCATGTATCCACAGGTGATTGCTTTGGGGATGGGGGTATCAAATCAAAGCAGGTTGGCCCTTCTGGCCAAGAAGGTCAGGTTACTGCAGTTCTCCCCCCACACTTTTTCCTTTTTTATTTTAAGGGCGTGGTATATTTTGTAAGTTTTATGTTTATCAAGAAGTTGATTGTGTAAATAAAATTGCGGCCTTATGTGCCAAATAGCTGGGTTATGATTTCCTGGAGGAGAGCCAAGGCAGTGTGTGGGAGCATGCCAGTGTTAATATGTTCACTTTGCTAAGAAATACGGCATGTGTGAAGCAGCGAGGGAGGACGCTCTTGGAGCCTTGGCGCTGGTTAACCCTTCCCTGGCACCATCGTCCCCATGCCTCTGCTGGGCTTCCCCCAGCAGTGGTTCACAAACAATTTGTGCATTGACCGGCAGAAGGGGCTGAGGCTCTCATGGGCTTACCTGGAGCCTGGCCAAATCAACAAGGGACTTCACAAGGCTCGGGATCCCACCCCGATTCCGCCCCCCGTGGCGGGAGCCCGGTGTTTTCTTCAGCCGGCGTGTGAAGCCTGCGTCGCACAAACCTCAAAGGGGCCTCTGAGAGAGGCCAGGTCAGGCACGTGCCTGGGGATGCCAGGGCAGGGAAAAGGGCCTTGGGCTAAATGAGAATAAACTCCCCGACTGTAATGACTTTATTCCCTATTTACTACTACATGCTATCCAAAGTTTACCCTGTTTCTATCCTGCAGAGGCAGCCAGTTTTTCTCCAGTGGCTGTTCGAATAGCAGCTGAATCACTGAATAGTTTGAGAGTATTTTCTGCATGGGATGGTGCTGCAGAGGGGAAGCCTCATGTCACTGAAGGCAACGGGAGGATTGCTACGAGGCTTTGACAGCACCAGAATTATGCTCTGGTTGCTTGTTTTGTTACTTTTTCCCTACAAATCATGCAGTCCCTGTCTCAGAGCAGCTCGTATCTCCTTCCACTCATCCTTAGGTCATTACATTCTGGAAGTATTTAAAACAAATGAATGCAGAAAATGTAACCTCTCGCTTTCCACTAAAAAGGAAATAATGAGTCGGCTACTTCTGCAGACAAAGCAAAAGTCCCGAGGATGCATGAAAGGACTTCATTTTGCCAAGCAGCAGGGAGTAGACTTAGCTGTGTTACAGTGGGGAGGGGGTGGGGAGCCTGTGTGCGCGGGGAATTCTTGCAACTCAGACAAAAATAGTGACTTCCATTATTTACCTACCTAAGCCGGAAACCTGCTTGCATTTCAGGCATTTATTGTAATTCCTCACATAGCTGGGGATGATAAGCCCCGCTAACTAGTCATTGCATGCTGACTGAAAATGATAGTTAATGTACACCGTCTACCCAAACAACTTTCTTCTTTAACCCTTTCAAACTTGCTAGGTTTGGGGTTTTTTTCAAATAATATTGCTGCCGATCAGTCTCACCTCAACCCTCCGTCTTCATAAAATTCAGTTTAGTGGAACTCTTTGATCGCAGTCTAATCTATATGGGAGACTTCTCAGAGCAGTTCACACGTCTAAGATACAATGACAGTTATGGCTCAAATTTCAAAGGAATCAAAGGGAGCCATTTGGCCGACTTCCACTAAATGTCACTGAAATTTGGATGCATAACTCCTATGTGTTCCTTGAGTAGGCTGGATACTGTGGTTTGAGCCTATTAATGATCCTGAGCCGTAGCCCGTTGCAGTCAGTGGAATTCTTTTCTTTGTGCACTATTGTGTATTATCTAGGCCCAAATGCCGAGGAGGCGAAAGGGCTTTGCTCTCAGGGGAGCATATGGGAGAGGAAGCGCCCACCTAAGGGTTAGATTCAGGCAAGGGGAGCTTACCTTTTCCATCTGTGCTCATGCATGTATCCATGTCTTCCTGCGGCCATCCCATCTCACTGCAGCCCTCGTGGCTTTGCCGTATGCAGGAGTGTGCTCGGCTGTCCCAGGCGCCCCGTCCCACGCGGGCTGTCCTCTCGGCAGCGTGTAGCATGTGTTGCCTGGGCTGATGTGCCTGTGGGCTTTGTATGGCACACCGAGCTCTAGACTTGAGGTCACCGCTGAAATGCCTGGTGGAAACATTTACTAATTTCAATTTGTGGGGGAAGAGAGAGAAAGAGTTTGCAGTTGGGCTCCTGCCCAAAGCTGTTTGCACCAGGATGGTGCATCACATGACTCCCAGCAGGCTATTGTTCTGGGGATTTGGCAACGTCAAAGGTACAAGCTGCATATTGATGTTTGGTACCAACGTTATATAAACGCTACTTGCGCAAGCCTAGCAGCTGATTTTACAAGACGTGAGGAAAGACGCATCTTTTTCCAAGGGCAGGATTTAGCCCTAACTGCAGTATCTTCCCAGCCATGATACAATAACAATACTTAGCAGGCATGTAGTTCTTAACATCATCAAAGCGATGTACAAGCAGCAACTAATTAATCCTCACAACACCCCTGTGAGGCAAGTATTAACTATCCCCATTTCACAGATGGGGATGATGTGACTTTGGAAGGTCAAGTGACTTGTCCGGCGCTAAACAGTCTGCGATGGAGCTCATTAGTTCCTGGCTCACAGCCACTGCTCAATGTACTTGCCCAGCCTATTACTGTATTTTATTATGCAAATCCCCATGGAAATTAGAAGCCCAAAGCAACTCACAGATCTAAACATGGTGCCTTAGATCTAAATGCTGGATCCATTTTGTTTGAAATCGGTTCTGAAGGCCTTCCAGTAATTTCACTGGATTTTGGATGGCAATGGGAAAAAACAGAGAGACTGTCATGTCTGGAAGTCTCCAAGTAAAACGGAGGTCATGAAGATGTGTGTTGGTGGCTGTCCAGCTTCACCACTGTTTGCACAGGCCCTTCTGAGGCCACCCAATAGTGCCAAGCTAGACAGGGTGTCACTGACATCAGTAAAATGACAAAGAAAAGTTCAGCCTCAATTCCTGCAGGTGTATTGCAAGCAGTGAATGGAGATTGGTCTGCCTAGTCCCTGGAAGACTCTTTGGCCACAAGGTTAAAGGTGGCTGAAGAGACAACCCAGGAAAGCCATCTAGCTGCAGTGAACTGGGGTCTAATTCAGGCATGAAGGTTTTTTTCAGTATTGGCAAGCTTTGCTCAAAAACTGATGTTGTCCATGCAAACTGGCACTATTTTGATGATTCAGAAAATAAGCCAAGCCCTGTTTGGCTTGCACAACTGCAGTTCTTCTGGCAATTGCCAGGGCTTTTGCGTGTGCAAAGAAAGGAAAAGATATTCACCATGTAACGCTGGATCAGGACTGGTTCTTGGCTCCATATTTCAAGGACTGACAAGTGCACTGCTGGATTTCATGAGAGTGTCATCATGCCACTGGAAGTTATTTACACCAAGTCACCCTCCAGGAACTGGGTCACAACTTTTTCTTTCATGAGACTTGGCAGTGATCTCAAGGTTTGCTAGAAGCTGAAGAGAGGATGCCTATGTGCAACGCCAAAACCAACTTAGATGCAAGGGGAACTGGGCCCTGTGCCACTGATCAGTGCGTGGCATGTCGGGCTCTGAAGGCAATGGGATGGGACTTCACTGCTTTGCAGCTCCAGCGGTTGCTGCTGGTTGCCTTTTGCACTCTGAACAGGTGTAAATGACTACCCAGAGGCAAAGCACGGCAGAATCGGGGCCAGATCTTCAGCTAGTGTCAATCAGTGCCTCAGCTTCAATGGGGCTGCATCAATTTGCCTTAGGAAAGGGTGTAATGTGGGAAACAGAGATAAGGGAACTCATGTTCTAGCACCCTATATCCTATATAATTGCTTAAATAAGAGCACAGCCCAAAACGGGTTTGCCAGATGCTGGGGTGGTGCAGAACCAATCCCATGTTTTACGGGCAGGTTTATACACCCAAATGGAGGAAGCCTATGGGCAGGATAGGCTCACCTCCTGCTCGCTTCAGCAGCGCAGCTTGGGTACCAGCTGTCAGGAAAGACGTAGCTGTATAGACCTCAGCACAGAGCCCATATAGGAGGCCTTACGTTCTGGTTGCCGGGCTGTGCTCAGGCCATGCCTCCATATCTCCTCTGCTCCTATGACCCACGGTAGCTGGAGTGAAGCCAGCGCAGGTCTCTGTGCTGGAGCAACAATCATACCTTTGTTTTGCTGGGCAGATGAATAGATAGATAACAGCCAGTTAATGGATGGCAGCCCCTTCCCCCCGCAAACATCAGTCCTATCACTCACCTCCTCCCCCAGCAAAACGAGGCCTCGGGGACAGAGAAAGAGTGTAAAGATTAAAACTAACCTGTTGCTTTGGAACTCCTCAGCGAAAGGGGCTGATAAGAGAGGGCTGAGATCAGGAATCAGGTTTCAGGGGTAACAAATGAATAACCAGAAAACGGAAGGATGCCGAAAGGGTTATCAGAAGAGAGCGAGATGGTGAGCACGTCCCAACAGCTTCTGTTTTAAAAAAAAAGAGGAAAGGTGTTTCTCTTGTAGCAGCTACAGACACAAAGAGCTGTTCAGACTGCTTTGCACCCACCAAGACCCTGGAAAGACAAAAGAGCGTCCCAGAGCTCTGGTGGAGGTTTGTAAGCTGTTAGTCAAGTACTGTTTCCATGCTGGCAGGTTCCCGGGAGCTGTAAGCCCCACTGTTTTGTGCTCTCGCTGGGAAGCGATCAGCACTGGAAAGGCTCGGGGCATAGACAGGGCTCATGCAGCAGGCTCTGGCTGAGGCTGGGCAATGTGGTTTCAATTTAGGAGCTCTCCTCTCAAAAGCCTCCATAAAAGCAGCCTGAATATAAAAGCCCATGTTCTTACAGCACAGAAGCGTTGGGAAGACTGTCCCCACCTCTAGAGAGGAGTAAGATTCAGCAGTGGAGGCTTCACAAAAGTGCTGCAAAGGTAAAGTTCACACCTCTGCAGATCTCACAAAAAAGTTGTTGGAGTCACTGTGTGATCCAAGTAGTGTATTTCCCTTGCTGAGACATGCGCCGTTCATATATTCTTTGCACAGGACAGATTATCAAGAGTCAGCAGTACAGTGGGAGAGAGGCATCATGGAGCTTTTCCTCTTTTTGGGATGATGAGGAAGGGGGAACCCCCTTGCTATCTTTTACCCCAGTGGAGATTGCAGGGGGTTGTTTAACTTGGAGGAGGAAGGCAGACAGCTATGGCAAGGTTGCAAGGTTACTCCAGCAAGCGCGTTAGCAGGTTTCTGCCCATTATCTGAGTGATCTGGATGAAGCTATGAAAGAGGCTAAAAACAGGCAAGGAGGATCCTGGGGCCTTGTCCCTCCCACCTGGCGTGGGGTGACCTGGGCTGGTTTTGATTCTGTCTTTAAAAATAAAGGTAAGCCTGAGGAAAGGGAGGAGGAGAGATCTGCCTTTGAGAATTTGTTTTCCTATTCCCAGTGGGTGAGCCTGTCTACTTACTCACTTGGGCACATAGTAGTTAATACAATTTTCTTGATAATAATAGTTTGGGGGCTCTGAAAAGCCAGCAGGTGGGAGCCAGATAGACCAGTTGTGAAGGTAAACATTGACAACTTCTCAGATGGCCCCAGCCATCTCCAGCAAGGCTGCAGCAGCCTTGGCTGTGGGGCTGGAGACCCATCTCCAGCTGCTTTCAGCGCCAGAGAGCTCCCTTGAGACAGCACCAGAGCAACATCGTCATCGTCAGCCTCAATGGGTGTCCTTTAGCTGCCTACCTGAGTGGTGAATAGGCCATGATTATGGTGTTTTCCTTCTTCTGAAATTCTGGATTTGGAGCCCGCATCGGTACCCTGGTTTTGCACCTTCAGTGTTGCTGTTTTTGAGGGTCTCTGGGCAGACCCCAAGACTAGCTGGTGCCATTGCAAGGACAGGGGTTTTAAAAGCCATACTGAGTACCGTGAGACTTGGGAAAGAGTTGGAATATTAGGCAATTTTCCTGGCAGCTACTCTAAGAACCATTTTTAGGCCTGGCTTACATGAAAAATTGCCTTGATACAATTTTTTTTTTTTTTTTAGAAAACCATTCTGTATTAATTTTTTTACCACTGGTTATAGTGGGACAAGACCTTGTGTGAATGCAGTTATTTTCGTGTCAAAGTGACTTATACCGTACAACTTTTCTTTCCGGCGAGAGCTGTAGTGCTTTCACTATTCTAATATACTCAGAGATGCACTACCTTTGTATGCAGATGAGATGTTAATGGCAGAGACTTCATTGCAGGATGGTGAGGGTGAGCAGGAAGGTAATTATAGTCTTGCTTTTTATTGTTCTTCTATAATGCTACTGTGGATATTTTCCACCCCAGCTGTGGCTCCCAGGCTGGCCAATCTTACTTCCCATTGTGGTGTGGATTTTGGATCCCACAGATTCAGGGATACGTGGCAAGATATCACAGAAAGGCTTGTTTTCCCCTGCACCATCACCATAGAGGTGCAGAGGCAGACCTGTGCTTGCAGATTTCATCTGTGCGTGAAGCCAGGGATACTGTCCAGTTTTCTTTTCATAGTCAGTTTTCTAGAACCAAGGAAGGGCCTGACTCCAAAGCTGGATTCTTAAAGCAGCAGATTTTTAAGGATACTTGAAACCTGAACCTGGATTTCACCCCAAATCTTGTGAGCAGTGTTTGCACTTACGATAAATCAGATCTGCACTATACAATCAGAAATCACACGGTAACTTTCCATTGTCCTGTGCAAGCATCTTCTCTTTGCAGAATACAACCACCATGAGTCTGACACTTCTCTGGAAGAGCTGGGCTGTAGGTCAGCGTGCTTTTGTTGGGCTCTGTGTGTTTGCTGGCTGTGTGGCAGTGCTGGTGAGCCTTGCAGGTGGGTTCAGCCATATGGGGACCTTCCCTCAATGTCAGGGGAACTGTGCTTCTGAAATCCCAAACTAACAGATCGATTCCTCAATTCCTTTCAGGTGAGATTTCCAAGCAGGGAAATCAAGGGTAGAAAACGAGATGTACAACAGCTTTTCTTAGGCTGTGTGTAATTCCTCCCCAGTACTTCTTGACAAGTTCTGCAAAATGACTTCATAAAACCTTTCCCTGAGATGAGAGTATTCTTGCAACCTGGAGAAGCAGAAATCTTTACAAGAGCTCAGTTGGTCCTACAAGGCATTTCACACCTGATTGAGTACCAACAGAAACATTTAAGGGATATGAAAAAAACCCCATTCTTTAGGGTTTCATCCCATGTCCAGCAAAGGTGCTATCAGGGATCTTACACCTGAACAATCCTTACGATTGTACATTTAGATATTCTGTGATTCCTCAGGGAGGTAACAGGAGATAATAGCACCCATCCCATGAAGTAACTGGTAGGGCTATCAAAGTTCTCGTCTCACCACCTCTGTGATGCGGGGTCACGAATCCTTTTGTTGTATGCATGTAGAAGAACTATCATGTTGAAACCTGTTAGCACTACAATGACATTATTATTAGTATTACTCCGATTAACACCGCTACTGCTACTAATATGTTAATGAGGCATATCATTAATAGATTAAGAATGAATTATGTACGGAGGTAATGTATGTTACACTTTGATTTCAAGTGAAGGTCATTTGCAAACGTCATGCATGGCTTACTGTGGGGATGTATTTCTCTGCTTAGGAACTCCAGTACTAGAGAAACATTTGGCATTGCTCCTGTTTTCCTAGAGATTTTCCACAGAATTGCTGTTTGTTAAATGGTGCTACTTATTTTGCTCTTGTTTTCGTTCGTGAAATAAGAAAGGACCTAATTCTATATTTTTTGAGGCCCAGAATTTCCCATTAGTTTTGAAAGGAACAAGGAAGCAAGGAAAAAATGCAAGGCCAGTCCTCAGATGTGCTCTTTGAGGTAGTAGGTAAGAGGCAGTGAAGCATGCCTCTTTCTGACTCCTGCAATTTCAGAGAAAATTCCCAGAGAAGCTCCTTTAGCACACTAATATCCATAGTCTACCTACCACGGCCTGGACAATGCTTCAGCAGCATGCATCGCGCAAAGTAATATTCCTCAGTGTCAACAGAACGATATTTGATTTATATTTGCAGGTTTGAAATTTGATGCTGTGATTTAATTTTTGGAGGAACTGTGTTCCCTTCCAGGGGAAATTCTTGTTTAAGAAAGAAAGAAAGAAAGGAAGGGGGTGGGGGAACTAAAAAAGAAAAGAGCGAGAATGATAGAGGTTACGATAGTATTACGTTACCGATTGGATAAACTGACAAAACAGCCTACTGTGACTCGGAGAGTTTAATTTTGTACATTTTGGCAACTTCTTAAAGCAGAAAATGAGAGCAGTACTGTCAACAGGGCTTTTGATATTTCTTGGTGTTTATACTAGAGATGAAAGTGCATTCTGAATTAGGGTGGAAGGCAGCAGGCCAGATTCTGACTTTGGCGACAAGAGGTGATAAACGCTGCAGATCTACCCCCCTGTAACAGCGGGTAGGAAATGGTTCTCCTGTTGCACAAGATGTTGTGAGATTTCAAGTTTTTTCCATTCCGCTTGAAAGACACAGGATCCGTAAAGGGTTTGTTTTTTTCTTATTACCGCAATAAACCAGTAGATAGCCAAGTCACTCGCTTGGCGTATGGGAGACCCAGCATCATATTCCTGCGCTTTCTGATTCAGTGTTCTGGCCTCTGGGCTGCAGAATTGGTCTCGCTGTTACCAGCAAATACTTTATGACTTACATCCAATATGAAATGACTCCTACAGGAAAGCAACATCCAAGAATGGCCTCTTGCCTGGGGGTTAAGATATCCCTCTTGGATTTAGGAGATCCAAGTTCAACTCCCTGATCTGTATCAGGCCTTCAAATGTACGTCTTCTGCGCTCCAGCTGAATGCTGAAACCGTTGGCTGCTCTGGCCAGGTCTGTTTGTGTGTGTTTTGACCAGAAGTTCCCTCCTGGACCAGAGAAACCTTTTCCCAGTGGAAGTTTTGCTGAAGCTGATATGTATAAACAACCAAAAAAACATGTTGGGGGGATGACAAACTAGCAGAACCAATTCTCTGAACAAATACGGGTTAAGACGTCTGTTTGCCAGCGATTCAAATCAGTCTCTGCTATTGTGTCCTTCTGCTAAGATTTAATGGAAAGAGCTATAAATTGTGGTTATGATTAGCCAGCAAGAAAGGTATCTGTCAGGCAAGTTCTGCCACCCTTACTCATGTGCAGTATTTCATTTCACAGGTTGTCTCGGCTATTTTGCTGGACCATCCCTGTAAGGCTGCTCTGCCCTGCTCCTCTCTGCCTCCAGCAGTGCTATTAAGGGAAGGAGGGAGTCGTGAATTCCCGCAGTCTTTGGTAAGGTACAACTTCCTTCCTTGCTCACAACTAATGAGAAAGGCTTCACCTCTTCTCCAAACCTTCTTGCATGTTTATTTATAGAGGCCAGTATCCAGACGTATGGGTAAAGCTTCAAACCAGACTTGGACCTGGGATGTAGGCTGGTCCAGCTCAGTTGCACAGTGGAGTTTTTGTTGGGTGGAGGCATCTTAGTGTCCTGCTTGGGACATAATATCTTGCCTCTAAATAAATGGTCTGCCCTGCAGGGTAGGGTGATTCTTAACATGAGTGAGGCTGGTGGAACTGGGCTTATAAAAATATCTGAGCAGTGGAAGAAAATAACTGCTGTTTTCCAAGAAGATGCATTTTTCTATTTTAATTTTTTAAGGCTGTGATAAAATAAGTGTTGTCTATGATGTAAAGCTGAAGGGTTGACCAGAACTTCCTTTGTGGTCAAGCTCTTTTTTTATTGATTGATTTTACGTCCTCTAAATTTGTCAAGCTCACAAGTGCAGTGGTGACTTAAGTTATAAGAGAATGTTTGTGTCTTTAAGGAAAAATACAGTGACCCCTCCTCTCCCTTGCCCTTCTCAACCTTGCAAGGAAACCTACACTTGGCCAGAATATTTTTTCTCCCTCAGTGGAAAATGTTGATTAAATATTCAGAAAAAATAGCAATTAAAACCCCCAGACTCCTAAATCCCAAGAATCTTTAATGGGAAACTGCTGAATATGGAATAGTTGCATAATTTTGGCTGAAAATGCACACTGGCATTTTTTTGGTAGAAGCTCAAAACTTTAAGAGAAATGTCTTGAAAAAAATCACTTTTCTGTTGATAAAAAGAGACATTTTTTCAAGCATTTCTATGCAAGCTGTTCTGCAGTTGAGTTGGTTGAGCAAAGCTATAGCCACCTGGCTGTGCCACTGAAAGTGGCATGAGTGACTTTCCATACTAATTTTTTCTTCCTGGGCCAGAAATTGTTTCAGTTCAGCTTTTTGGTCATTCTTCACACCAGGACAGACATCAGGGTTTGGGCTGGGGTCATTTGTGTCGTCAAGTCTAATCTTGTCACACTGTACTGATGCTGCTGCTGCTGTCAGCCCCTCAGGGTCTGGCATCAAGCTCTCTCTGTACTTTTGGGGCACATCTCTGCTTAGCTGGTTTTACTGGGGTAAAATTCCTCCTCTTAGTACTCCCCACTGACATACACGTCTTCACCGCTGACTCGGGTTTGTTCTACAAACAATGTGCAAGTGTTGTGTGTGGAGGTACAAAATACGAAATGACCAGGTGAGATGACCAGGTTATGGCAAGTCAGTGACCCGAACAGCAAAGCTCAGCTGAACTCTGTGTAGTGAGGTCACACGGTACTCAGTCCTCAAATAATACAAAATTACTTATCTTCCTTCAAAATCCATGCCTACTTATGTAGCTAGCTTTTGAATGTAGAAATATATGGAATCTGGATATATGAAGTGAATTCCAGGGAAGAGAAAGACAAGCAATATGAACATGGAAGAGCTTTGCAAGTCCATGTAAACCCTGCACTGTTTCTCTTATTCCCTGGGCATGTCGGCTGCTTCTCTAGTGCGTTCAGTACTCAGTGGTTCTCAGGGTTTTCTGTGTTAGGGGTCTGATCCCCCTCCCATCTGACTGGGTCTTGCTTCTCGTTGAAAATTTAGAGAAGAGCTGGATATTGGCAATCTGCAAGACTAGAAAGAGAAAAGGTGGAGCCACGTTCTGATATCAGTTGAGTTGATTGACACCATTTAGGATGTGGACTTCTCTGCTTTGTTTTCCCTCAAGGAAAAGAGATACAGAGAAGTTAAAGGAGCTCCTGTGCAAGGTTGCAGAGTCAGTCAGCAGCAGAATCAGCCATGTAGGTTGCTTGTGGGGGTATTTCTTCATGTTGGCTCAGTTTAGCTGTTGTTGAGGTCAGTTTTTCCAATGATCTCTATTATGGGAGCTGAGGTTGGCCATTCCTCATCCACATCCCAGTTGGCGAGGGGCCCTTACGATGGCCAGGAGCACAGCCTCAGAGTAAACTAGATGCTCAGAAGGTACACAAGGTAGTTTTCAATGGCACTAGGGAAAACGGTTAACAGAAGGGGAAGAGATCTCTTTCCACAGACCTTTGTTTTAAAGGGTATTTTGGGGTGCGAGTTAACCTTTCCTTGGGTCTCTTGCCAGCAGGTGGGAAACTTTTTAAGTTGTCCTTTTTCTGAGAAGGGCTGAATCGTCCGCCCTAAAGCATCCCTTAATGCAATTAAAACCAGCAGTACTGCTTCTCCAACACTGGGGCCTCCGATACTGGGAGGGGAAGCGGTGGCTCTTCTTTGAAGTCCCACCTACGTGAACATCAGTGGCAGGACTTCAAAGGGAAGCTGCTATTTCCTGTTGGAGCTCAGCCCTGGTGCTCAGCACTGCTAACAAAGCAGTCGGACTGGTTGTAAAGGCACTGATCCAGCAGAGAACTTAAGCACATGCTTAAGTCCCTCAGGACTTAACTGCATGGTCTGCTGGGTTGGGACTCAGCTCGTCTGGAGACTGGGCTGATGGTCAGGGTTACGTCTCCCTGGTCAAGTTTTCAAGGGGAAGAGCCAGGTTAAAAAGCCTTTCACAAATGCCTTGATGGGTGCTGCAAAGCTGGGCTCACCATTCATAACCCAGTGACTTGGGGCACCTGTGCAGCAGCAGGAGGTGGAAATACGACAAGCAGTACTACTGAATTTAGCAAACAACCTGGAGACAGACAACAGGTTGCAGTAACTATCAGCAAATGCTTGTAAATCATGAATTCAGGGCTAGCCTAAGTCAGCATTGTTGAGTTCACCTCAGAGGAGCCAGCCAGTTGAGGATCTGGCCCAATAAAGAGTTGGGAAGATGGGACTCTATTTGCAAACAGGTAAGAAATGCTAAAGGCACAATCACTCACCCCCACCTTTTGCTGAGTAATACTTTATTTTAGTGTTGGTTCCTCTGCTGTCTGTGAAGCTACTTGCAGACTAACGGATGGCAGAATTGGGATGTAATTTTCTAGCAAGCATTATTTAGGTAATTCGTGTAATTTGCACCAACTTATTCTCCCGGTTTTTGTCCTCAGGCTACAGACAGACCTTGTGGTCGTGATCTGCAGCTGATGCACAGGTACCACACTGCTAGCTCTGTTCTCAGCATCATGTCATCCCCTCTTTAGTAGCAGTGCAGCATTAGAGCTTCTCCCTCATCACAGCCTACACGAAGCCTCATGGTTGCCTTATGTGTAGCAATTAAAAGATGTCTGGGAGATGTTCCATGCTGGCAGCACGGGTGTTTGCAATTGGAAAGGCTGCTTCTCTTTGTGGAACAGATGTGTCGAACTGAACATGGTACTTTTGTAGGCTGTGGGAATAAACAGATCACGAAGCTTGAGAAACCCCAGTAGTTTCCAGGTCCTGTTCCCTGAGGTCCTCCTGTACTTGGGGTAGCACACCCTGCCAAACCCGATAGTAGACTGCAGTTTTCCTCCACCTTGCTGTTCTCCCTATAGGGAAGCCCATTGCCTAGTTGCTAATTCCCTATCCCAAGAAAGTGAACTGAGAACAGTGTATTTCCTGGAGATAGTCATCTGAGGCAAACTGGAAATACCTACATTTGGATTATGAAAATACCTATGAAAGTGTTAGGACACTGGTTTTGGATGTCACCAGCAGACATCTGCCCAGCCGTTCAGGTTCCCAGAAGAAACTTCTGACATACCTTCACTGTGTGCATAAGCACTGCGTAGTTAGTGCTGACCAAAGCAGTAAGACTTACTCAATTCTGTGCTGACCTGCTCTGTTACGTGCCCGCAGTCCTGTGGCACTGCTCAGAGAAAGTAAGGCCCCCACACGTCCGCTTCTTGGTTCAGGTGTAGGATGCTAGTACAGTGCTAACGTAACTGTTAGTGCTGCATGCTATGTCCTTGGCATACTCCTTGTGGGCTCAGGTTGGTGTCTCCACTCTGTGATTTTGTGTGAAGGCCTGGTTTGGAAGTACCCACACACAAAGAGTAGACATGCTTTTCTTTGGATGGGTAGGTTGGATGGGGCAGTCGTTGACAAACAGCAGCATGACTCATTGCTCACACCTGAATGTTCTGCAAGGGGTTTTTGTTCCTGAAAGTGAGTGTGGTCACTTCATCTGAGAGTGAAGCTGGTGACCTCAGAGACTTGAAAAAGTTCAGACTCAGCTTTTCTGCACCTTGAAAATTCACAAGAAGCAGCTGATGCAGTTTCTTGAGAAGGAAGCCTTGTGTTGTGACTGAGGCATGGGACTAGTGTGCAAGAAAACTGTTCAGTTCTTGGTGCTGACACAGGTGTCTTGGGTGGCCTTGAGCAGTTTGTTCGGTCTCTTTTTTCTTTGGTCTCCCACCTGTAAATTAGGCTAATAACTCCTTACCCATCTGGCTGTTAGCCAGCAAGTTCTTCAGGTAAGGGGTATATCTCATTGCGTGTTGTATAGGTACTAGGTTTGCTCTTGAGCAGGATTCTCCTGTAAAATGAAGAAATATTATTAATAACCAATTGAGACAGGATGGATATTTGGAAGGATTTCTTCCAAAGACTCTCTGGCTTCAAAGAAGGTGCATTTTGTTAATCTTCTTCATTTGTGTGGTTTCTACTCATGGGTTAGTACTGAAAGGGGTTTATCCGATTCAGGGTGTACATGCAAATATTTCTATTTGAATAATACTGGAGAATAAATTTAGAAATGTTTAAAGAGGGTATGAATACCTCAATCTGCTAGGTGGAAAAATTACTACTTCTTGTGGGTAACCCAACCTGTTTAAGTTGCTAAAAACATACCTGACTTAAAAAAAAAAAAAGAAGAAGGAATAGCTGAAAAGAGAGCTTTTTAAAAAAACAGCTCTCTTCAGATTTCTAGTTTAATATTTCAGTATGCAACAGTATTTTCATAACTGCAGCTTTTTTGGGCAGAGGTGGGGGATATTAGAATATATTAAAGAACTCTGGAAACCACTTTCTATTTGTAAAACATGTTGTGTGTGTATCATAACACCTACAGTACTTGTAGCTCTGCCAGATTGTGCATCGACTGCCAGAATTTCCCTCGCTAAATGACATTATACTACTTTGTGGGTATTGAAAACAAATATTTTGAGGGGAGGGAGCATTCTCATCCACAAAACGTTCGTCGTGCTTGCAATATTCAGTCATAGCATTTTATTTGAAGGCTGCTGCGTTTTTCAGCTGCTTACCATAAGTCAAAGGATAGGTTTGATGGATGTTTGCGTGCTCTCCAACTGTTCATTGGTATGTATTTTTTGCAATATAGCAGCCCCTAGGGGCTCTGAAGGAGGTGAGGGCCTTGGGATGCTGGGCACCATACGAACATGTAGTAGAGGACAGTAGTGGAAATTGAAAAATACGATGGTTATCTTCAGAAGTGCAACCCCAGAGTAGTTCTTCTCACACAAGGCGGTGTTGGGAGGGATGTGAGATTGCCCAGCTGGGTGGATGGAGCAAGGTAGACGGCACTAGTGTGAGGTATGGTCGCGTGAAACCATGGGGCACTGCAACGAGGACTAGTGGTATAGTGTCTGGTGTGCGGTACTGGAAATGAAGGAGGGGGAGAGATGCATTGCTGGCTGGGCAGCCACCGTTGCTGCTGAATAGGTTATGCAAAGGCTACAACCTTGCTATGAGATGCAGATACACTGCAGATATCTCTAACCAGCTGAGGTTACCGATTAACCCAGGGTCTCCCACATGCTTGTGGGTTTTAAGGGTGACACAGAGGCATTCCCTTGCCAGCATGAGATGAGCCCTGACAGATCCCACTGCATAAAAGTCTCCAGAAGAGGAGCAAGGAAGGAGAAGACAGGATTAGAGGCTGCTGAGGTCTCCTTGGTTCAGCCATTGGAACAGCCTCCACTGGGCTTTTCCTGCTGCTTATGAAGTAAAGCTGCCTTAAGACTGCTCTAACTTACACCCAGGGCTATGCCCCACCCGCAGCCTGGTGCAGAGCTGTTCCTGTGCCAAAGCCCGAGAGGAGCACGGAGCATTGCCCAGCGCCCGTCAGTGCCCTGATGTCATCAGCACGTTGCAATCTGCATTTGCCAAACACAGAAGTGGAGACGTTTGCTGACATTTTATCTTATGTTTCAGTGGCACTCCTGTTTCTGTTTGGCATAAAAGCTGCGATCAAAATGTAAGCTAATTAGTAGTTAGTTATTAATATCTATGTGCTTTTTAATCATAATAGACAGTTGTGATCAGTTTTCACAGGTATAAAGAACTAGTGTCCTGCTAAAAACTGTAACATGCTTTAATCCTCAGCTGAGCAGTTTTCTGTGACTGGAGAGACCTGTTGGTTTTTAGAATTTGTTATTAGAGATGAATGATTAAAATAGAAAGGAAATGGAAAGATGTTTTGGAGCCAGTTAGGAAAAAATCTTCAGGAATGGACTCTTCTGGTTTTTTTACTCTCCTTCTAGAAATGATATTATCTGGCATGGATGGGGTTGCTCCAGAGGCTTCAGGGCACATTAAAGGGTAATAAGAAGGGCATGGGGTGAGAAAAAGGTTCCTGCTGGGTTAAAGAGAGACACATGATAGCTCATCTGGGAGCAGAGAGTCAGGTTTAATAATGTCCTTGCTAAGCGCAGTTAATAATTGAGGTCGAGCCCTGGGTGAGGGTAATAAGGGGATAGTCTCTCATGTGTGGAGTGATGGGGTAAGGACAAGCTGTTCAGAGTACACAAGTGATGCTGATAGCAGGCAGATAGCAGAGCTGGGCTGGGTCACTTGGGACCAGGATGGCAGCACATAGTTCACAAAGCACTGCTTTTTGTGTGTGCGTGTGCCTTTTCTGTTAAAATGCCTGACAGTTGCGTCACTTGCAGAATAGGGGACAGCACAGAAGCAAGGGTGCTGGCTTAGCACAGCCAAAATGCTAACTGATCAGCTAGTAGAGATCTGGTTAAGAAAACAGGCTTATCTTGCTCTGTCTTGCAGATGTGGTAATGTACAGCTAGAATTAGGAACTACAGGGCTATAAATGTATCCATCAGAAGGATTGGTTTTAAGTATCTGAGGGTCAATATGCATGCTGTGCATCACAGACTCTACCAAAACCCAGTGCAGTCATCCTCAGAGCACTCTGCTGAAGGCAGGATTAACTTTTTCTTATTGTACAGATGAGAAATTAAACTAACAAATACCCGAGGGACTTGGCTAAAGTTGTATGGGGAACCTCTGTCAAAACAGAATTAGGTTTTTACCCTAAGCACTGGTGCTGACCAGTTCCCATATGGCGTTTGTGCTCGCATAGTCTGTGTTGCCACTGACACCGGCATATTCTTACAAAAATGTTGGTGGAAGAGTTCATACCTACTGCAAGAGGCAAAATATGCGATGATCATGTTCAAGACACCATTTTTTGGGTTACAAATGAAACTGAACAGTTAAGAGTAGAATAAATATTACTTTCTTGTTACATCTAGTTGTCATCAGTCTAAGAAGCCCAAACCACCTCTGTATCAAGGAGAAGGTGATGAAGAATAGCCTTGATCTGAAAAACACAAACTTATTTAATGTGTTGCTCGCTTTGCACGGCCTGTACTTTGTGGCCCTGATACTGCTGCAAGGTGTGGGTGGAAGAATGCCCGTTGTTTTTGGTGGGGCCATGGGCTGCGTGCTGCAAGCCTGGTGCTTTCTCTGTGACAGGATTTGAGCTACAGCTTTCTGGGACGAGGCACGCGTCATTCCTGGCACAACAGGGGAAAGCAAGCGCAACCCATCACAGTTTCTTCCACCTCATGGCAAAGTTGGAGGGAGGATGGGAAAAAAACGCTTTCTGATTACAACTCATGTATGTGCTTTGGCAGAGAGAACACAGCGTAATTGTGGGCCAGAATTTTGCCATTAAGTGGTAAATCCTTGAAAACTGTAATTCTGCAGACTTTAGGCAAGGGAAATGAATGTTTCTCAGGTTTGCACTGAGAGCTGGGAGGAATGGGAACATGTTGTCGGGGCGGAAGAGAGGCATTGCGGTGCTGTGTAGGTCTGGGTTCAGCTCCAGACACTTGCACGGTTTTTGTTGCAGCATGGCCCCCCCCGTTCACTTGATCAGCCAGCACCTTTTTTGCCCTTCCCATTACGTAGGAGTGGGGAAACTACCTCTGCCTAGATAAAAGGTCTGGGAAAAGGACGCCCTCTTCCTAGTCAATACATTGCCTAGCACAGCATCAGTACGTTGCCTAGCACACGCAGGGTCCTGTGACCTGCAGGAACTTCTGTGCCAGCAATTAATAATAAATCACAAATATCATACAAGTTCTCTGACAGACCCTTCCTTCCTTCCACAGGCTTGTACTCAAGGTATGGGGTAAGAAAAACAAAAAAGGAAAGAAACAGCTTACTAAATGGCCAGATTGCATTAGTTTGGCAGTCTTTGCTTGAAAAAGGCCTGGTAGCACATGAAAAATTAATCAGTATGTGAAGGACTGGAACATTAGCACAAGATCTAGTAGACTGATGAAGGACCAAAAATACTGCATGAATAAGTCATTCATAGCTTATCATCCCAGTAATCATTTCCTCAGTGATAACCACTTTTTAGAAAGCATTAAACTGAACATGGCATGGACTTAAAATATAAGATAAATCCGGGTCACATTTTGGCTGTCCATGAGGTTGAGTGGCAGAGGGGGGGCTGGCAGGAAACCAGCCATTTCTGTGAGCTCTTTGTGCAGGGACCTGTGCTGGGCAAGTCCCCAGGGTCAGCAGTGCCCAAAGGGGCATCTTTTAAGGGATGCAGCTGTATACAATTCCTCTCACATCTAAATGCTGCAGTCGTCCTATGTCAGTAAAATACTTGACATAGCTTGTGGCTAGCTGGGCCTTCCATGTCCCTGCTCCTGAGCATGGGTCCCATTCCAAAAAATAGTATGTGGTCTGCAGAAAAATATTATACCATGAGGCATAAGTTAATCTTAATTGCAGTGTTTCCTCGCTTTTTAGGCTTGGCTTTGTCACTGCTGTAATGTTCTTTTAATGTTGTTATTGTTTCTTACATACATTAAGTGTTTTACAAATGATGGATGGCCAGGTCTCTCTGATGTTTGGGTGCAACAGCTCAGTTATGTGTACTGCTAAAATGTTAGCCAAAGGAGACAATTAAGGGTCTGTGTGTCCAACTAAGATGGATTTGGGGCTTCTGATCCTCCGGCTGGGTGTTGTCAGTCCTCACGGGTATTACCAGCACAGATTACGCTGTTGTACCCCTGCTATAACTTCTGCGTTACTCCACTGTTCCCAGAGGAGAATCCATCCCTGCTAGTGGTGGCGGGTGCTCCCAAAATCACAGAGTCCCAATTGTCCTCCCTGTGCGATTCATTTGCCACATGTTTAAAAATGAATGTAGCTATGTGAATAAGAGGAAAAGTTCAGGCAGAGGAATAATTTATAATTCCCAATAATATTGCTTCTAGCTACTGCTCTATAGTGCCAGTTCCTGCCCGCTGTGGTTTAAGCAGCTAACAGCTATAAAAGTTTGTTGACCTGAGAGGCTTAGTATCAACCATAGGTACAGTCAAAGTCAATATGGAGGCTGAAAATCCAGTGCTAATAGAAAAATAGAAGTCAATATTTAGGATGTGAGTCAGGAACTTAAAATAGGAAAGTGAAACAGATGAGGGCTGTAGCTGCAAGAGTGCTGGAGGTGAAATGTTTAGATCCAAGGACCACTGCTGATTACTATCTTCCCCTCTAACAAGGTTGCTTATTCTGCTTCAGAAATTCATTTCCAGTGGCCAGGCCACCTCCCTGACCTATATTCCTCAGACTGCCATTACGTCAGAGCCTGCCTATTTGGGGTTATAAGTGAAATCCTCTGTCTTCTAGGTGAAATCCACAGGTAATTATTATATGTGGGGCAAATATGGGCTGGGGCATGGAGAGGCCAGGAGAAGAGTTTGGCTTAGCTCTGTTTATACTGGAAAATCCCCTTTCTAAGGCTGTACTGTTAAGTCCTGGAGGGGAGGGGGCACAGGGGAACTCCCCCTCATACGAGGCGGTAGCTGCTGGGAACAGGGATTTCACAGTGCGGCTCTTCCAGCTAAGCGTCAGGTGGAAAAGTAACCAGCCGTAAGTGGGGGTTTTCATACTGGAGAGGGGCACGAGGAACTGAGAGCCCTTACCCACAAATGAAAATGATGTGGCCTTATTTACACGATGAGGGATGGGGAGCAATGCCCGAGCACGCTGATGATGAATTTATATGCCCTTCAGTGAGGCGGTATTTTAATTTATACATCCTTTCCTCAGCTTGGTTGCAGTGGACCAGATCTCCAGCAGGTGTGAATCTGTCCAGCTCCATTAAAGTCGGTAGAGCCTCTTTACTCCAGCTAGGGACCGCATCCACATCTTCTGGTATTTAAAGAAATTGTCACCTGCCAGGTTCCCCCGTTGCACTCCCTTTCCATAGCGAGACTTGGTAGCTGAGAAGGTTTCTCAGGAGTCACACTGACATTATTTTCCTACTGTAAGAGGACCCCATCATATCCTCCTCCAACACATGCGATGACATTCCTTTGTTTTGGATTTGATGACATAACATTGTTTTCACAGACTTGCCCTGATCTTGTTGTGATAAGGTCAAGTCCCATTCAATTCAAGAGGAAAGTATTAATATCAGGGTGAAAAACCCTGGTATTAATTAAGCTCTGAGCAGTAACTTCAGGCATACGCTGCTGTCTTTATTTCTTGCATGTAAAGTGCTTCAGCCAACGCAATTGGTTCATGGTGCAATCCTAGCTTTGATTTAAAAAAAAATGTATGTACTCTAATGAATGATGGCTGGACAGGAAGGAACCAGATTCAAAATGTGAACTGTGCTCAAAAGTAACACCAGAAGTAGCAGGGAGATAAGTCTGACGAACTGTGTTGCAGTACAACACGGTTGACTGGGAAAATCTGTTATTGAAACTATTTTTTTGTGAAAAGTAGGGTTTGTTTCAACTGAACTACCTGAGGTCTCTAGATAAATTTGAGCTTTTTATTTGTAAATCCAAATGCCCCAAACCTCAAATATTTAGGCTGAAACAGTTTGATTGTAATACGGTTCCTGTGCCATGCTACCCCATCTGACTATTGTGAACCATATCAGGTTTTAATTTAATGTAATTGCAGACATCTATAATCTGCTAGCATTATTCTAATATCAGTAGTGTTTGTTATTTTTTCTGACCAAGCACACAGGCAATATGGCATGTCAGCACATTCTAAAGGATATGCATTGGGTTATGCAATGCCTGGTAGCTGTTTAACTTAGTATTTCAGGTGTAGAAACTGAGGCACATTGAGAGGAATGATTTGCCCGTGGTGCTAAATGCAACCTGTTACAGACTCAGTATGTAACTGGATCCTGGTCTGAAGGGATGTTTCCCTGAACTAGAAAAAGTCCAGTCATCTCATACTCCCCTTTGCTGCAGCCTTGCTTTTGCTGAGGAAGAAACAAACCGATCTCTGTTTGTCTCACCTTGGGGACCAATATTAAAATGAATACAGCACCTTTCAGCCAAGCTCTTTCAGCTGGAGAGTTCTCCGAGATAAGGTATCCATAGACATACATTATCGATATATAAAGGTATATGTAGAGGGTTCTCTTAAGGCTGGCAGAAATCCAGGGTTTCTGATTCTCAAGAAATGAAAAGAAACTACGTTTTCTTTCCTTTTTTAACTTCAGGTAAAGCAGCAGCTCTTGGTTCTGGCAGCTGCTCAGTTTCCCTTCTGTAGTAATTCTGCTGAGGCTGTACTTTGATGCCTTTCTGCCTCTGAGGGAAAAGTTAATGCAGTCCCCAGACTGCCCTTTGGCTCCTTGCTCCATCCCTGCACAACAGCTTGATGGCCTTTCGCCGGTGTGGCACTGGTATTTGAGTGGCCGTGCTATGGGCTGGGTGATGGGAACTCGCTGCTGGTCCCAGTGCACCATGGAGCTGCAGGGAGCTTCTGCTATTTCCCTGCTGGGGCACAAAGCAGAGGATACCCACTTCAGGGTCACATTGTCTGCTGTTTCCAGGTATACCAGCAATACAGGCAGGGCTCTTTCTAAATCCTTGCTTTGCCTTTGATAGGGCAAAAGCGAATCAGATGCAGCATATTTAAAATGAAACTTTTTGAGTCTGCTTGAACCATTGTGTCTAATGGAACTTTGTTTCCATAGAGAGCCTTTCGACTGGGAGCAGTTTTCATCATCATACCTCTGGGGTAGTCCCATGATTTCAGAAAAGACAAGCCATGAGTCAGTTTTAAACAAGGTTTTGTTTGCAGGCCATTGTATAAAGCATTGGGTATGTGTCAAAGGCTTTGAAGATTTTGTTTTAAATATAGTTGGGTATTGTAACACGTTCTTGTTACAACGTATAGATTTCCTATCATCTAGACACAAATTCAGCAGTACAGATTTTAGAGGGACGGATTGTCCTAAATTGACCTAAAATTCTTCTACTCTGCATGAACATGTCATGATTTTTAAAGAACTTAGGCTCTGTCATGGAGAGAAACTTGGAATTTCTCTCCTCAGACAATACAAAGCTTTCCATTGTGAGCTCTGATGAGTCAGGAAATATTGGATCTTAAACTTATCACTCTTGCAAGACTGAATATTGGGTATTCTGTTGCTCAGAAGATTGTAATTTTGCAGAGGTGTTACCCATTGAGGAACAAAGCTTGAATGACTGTCATCTGGGCTTATGTCTAAAGATATGTCTCCAAGGAGGAATGTTGACATCTGTTTCCTTACTCTGTCATAAAGAGGACAAAAATTATCTTGACAAGTGGACATGAAGAACTCTGCAAGACTGGTCTAAAAATGAGTTGCAAGACAAAACAACAACTCCTTTATTGAACCCATGACTGCTCGGAGTAGAAGAAGACAACATTCTTCCCCGCCATCCCAGTACAAAGAAACATGTGCCTGGACGTGTTAAAACACCAGCAATATTTCCCAGGTCTTCCTACAAAACTGATCAAGAAAAAGGGAGGAGAAAAAGTTAGAAAGTAAAATAAAATATCTCTTCCTGAGAGGCTATTTGACACACACAAAAAAATAATTTAAGTGAGAGGAAAAGAGCCCTCACACCATTGCATGCCCCTGGGTAGAGCTGGAGAAAATGGACCACAGGCTTTTGGGCTAACCTGCTGCAGGTACATTTGACCCTTTTGCCCAAGCTGTGGTTCATTAGCATATCTCAAGGAGGATGGGCTGTTAAATGATTCAAGCTGGATAAGATTTGCTGCAATGGAAAATTTGTATGCCTCTCTGCCTCTCTAGTTGAAAAACCATTTGCAAAAATAGATGAGCAAATCATTGTTGCAAACTGGACTGTTAACCTAAGAGCAGAAAATTAAAGGGGATTTGAAACTGCATTTTAATTTGTCACACTTCTAAATAATTTATTGTACATCTCACAATATATTGAAATTAAAACCTGAAGTATGACATAGAGTAAATAATTCAGAATGGCTCTTTCACCAAGTGTGAGCTGGGTTATTGATACTTCATTTTAGTTAGATAGACATCAATGTCAGCTCCTGCAGGGGATATCTCAGTTGACTAACTTTGCTTGTGTTAGTACTGGTGAAATCCTCCTTTAGGCAGTCCGCAAACTCCTTGTGCTTAGTACTCGTTCAGTTCTCCTAATAAAATGACTGTAAGGGAGGCTTCCTGAAGCCAGAGACGCAAGGACAAATGACCTCATCTAAGGGTGTAGCCTCACAGATACTTTAGGAGCAGCCGCACTACCTTGAGGATAAGGCTGCAGGTATTGATCAAAACCTGATCATCTCCACTACATATCTAAGATGCCCGAGAAGCGTGTGTACAGCACACGGCAGCGACAGACGCCAGTGCAGGAGTGGCGTGTTATTTGCAGATTGATGGCACGTGCTTTCGCATTGGCAAAAACAAATACATGCATTACTGCAAAACTGTTTGTGTTATTTGAGATTGAAATCTTAACAACCAATTAGTATCTCATTAGGGTTCTATTTACATAGCTAATGAAGATAATTTATGACGAAAGAAAACACTTGAGACTCCCCAGCACAGTCAATTGTCTTCAACTGTGGTGAAGCAGCCAGCCAACTGCATTTAGAGCTTTCTTTTTACCCGGATAATAGGGAGAACAAAAGGACATTAGCCCACAAGTGGAAAACAGCCTTCCTGGAGCATGGTGGGAGAGCCTGACTTAAACCTCCCAGTGCCTCAGTTCCTTCTAACCAGGGGTAATGAGCTTTCCATTCCCTACACACTCTCTGTTTATGGTCCTGACTTCTTCTGAGCAGAAAATGTGCGTGGTTTCTTTTTTTTTTTTTTTTTTTTTTTTTTTTTTTTTTTTTTTAATCTCCAAAAAAGATAAGGGGGGCTCATCAGACCTGTTTGAAAACTGTGGATTGGTCCTGTTCAGCCTGCCTCAGAGGAGGTCTCTATGTTATTGTAGGTAATCCAGAGTTTACTGCAGGACAGCGTGAATTTGGCACTCTCACGTTTTGGGAAAGATTCACTGAACGAAGTTATTAGTTTCTGTAGCGAAAGATGGCATTTAGAGAGTGGTCCAGTACACCAGACCCCTTAGTCCTGCCCATAGGCTTAGAATTATAGGGTTTACGAATGCCTGGAGGGCACTAGTTCAGTCCTTAGGAGGTGGGAAGAAGTAAATTATTTTTAATTTCGAGGCGTTTTAGCAGCTCTGGTCTTGTGGAACTGCAGCTCGTGTTTGCAAGTAGCAGAACAGCAAGGAAATGGAGCCCTGATCTCCTACAGCAGAGGGAAATCAAACAATGGGAGCTGTGAACTGTTGTTTTTGGTTCCCAGTGCCAGATCAGGACTTAATCTGATCAGGGCCTAAGCCTTGCAGCTACTTCTGTGCGTGTTCACCAGAAGGCTCTATAGAACAAGCCATGACCCAGACTAGACTGACGTGTAGCACCGTGTTTCTGGCAGAGGATAGAAACTTGCGTGACGCCGCACCCAAGTTCATTCCCACAGCCTCGGGAAGCAACTGTCTGAGGCAGACGGGGCTGTGGTTGGAAGTGTCCGGAGCAGTGCTTTGGGTGGCTGCTCATACCTGCCTTGGCACTCGGGTGCTCCTCTACTTCCTTGGGTGAACTTCTTTGGGGGGAAAGAAAATCTTTTAAAAGCAAGAGAAAGGAGGCACTTGTTTCTCATCAAAACCAAATATTGACGTTTCCTGCCTGTTAAAACTTTGGTTCTTGAACCATTGTTAAGGAAAAATATTTACAAGCTTAGAATAAAATCTGAAGCTAGAGCGCCTGTGGGAATCATGGGAGACTGTCTTTAATGAAAAGATACTGGGCTTTTTTCATGTTTAATCAGGGACTAGTCCCAGAAATGCCAAGATATTTTAATAACTGTTTTTAGGATGGACTTTGAGTCATCACAGTTTCAGTAGAACTATACAAGTTCACTAGACTTAGACTTCATATTCTTCTCCAAGACTTAAAATAGGAACACTAGAAAGTTGCAAACCAAAGTTGAGCTAAAGCAAAAAGTGTCTTGTGTTACACTGATACATATTCAGATCCGAAAGAAGCTGTATGAAGCTATGTAAAAAAGTGAATCTGTATTTATCATCTGATTGTAATTATTAGCAAATTGCACGCCAGAGATTAAACCATTTGTAGAGGCAGTAGAGAACTTTTGTAGAACTTGGGGTGGGCACAGGAAATTGAGTATCTAATGATGACATCTGGGCAATAAAAAGAAGAAACAAATGCATTAAAATTAGAAACAATCCATCTCCTTTCCCTCACTAATAACTCCTTGATCACTCATGGTCTTCCTGGGAAATACCTTGCTGAAGGTAAACATTTGTAGTGCGAGACAGGTAATATAGTGGGTGATGACACTGCACTCTATGAAAACCCTGTATGAGGTATGTGTGTGTGGCTGATGCTCATGCAGTGTGGAAATATCACCTTACCCCATCCTTTTCTTTTTGCATCCATACATCCATAGACAGAAGACGTTCTTCACAGCATGGAAGGGGAGCAGTGGCTTCAGCCCCCGCCCCCCCATCACTGGTTGGAAAATTGTTTCAAGCTACTCTTCAACACACAGCACAGCATGAAAAGTGTGCGTCGGCCTGGGATTTAAGTCTGAGTTGGGATCCTAAATCTCAGTATTAAGGGGCATCTGAGCGCTTTCTGCACTGGAGTGGGTCTCAGTGGCTCTGAGGAAGTGCCTTCATCAGTACAGGAAACATTTTCCTCTCTGGTTGACTAATTCAGCTGCTGTAGGGATCCAGCTGGCACTGCGCTGAGATTGTTTTCATTTACTACATGCTCCAACGTTTGCTCTGAAAGCTGCTGCTGCAGGGGAAGACACTTTTCCCTCGTCTGCAGGAGGGTTTCAGTGGGATTATTAAACTCGTGCTTTGCTGGCTTTTCCCCCCTTTGCCGCTTATTTTAATGATGCTCATCTTTTTAATGAAGCTCTTCATTCTCGCACTGTTGCTGATCCAGTTGGTGCAGATCACATGGGCAGCATTCCCAGGGAGACTGGGTCACCCAGGAAAAGAAATCAGCTTGGGAAAATCACTCCTCTTTTTTCATACATCCTTGTTCCTCCTCCCCCCGTCCTCCCATGTGTGTGTGTCTCTCTCAGACTGGAGAAAGAAAAAAAAAAAAAAGACGGGAAAAAAAAAAGCCAAAAAAAGCTTTGAAGGCTTAAATCTCAGATGTGAGCTTACTTGAGCTTTTATTGCCCTTTTTTTTTATCCAGAAAAGCTTATGTTCACTCAAAATGGCAATTACTTGAATCTAATTGGAACCATTTTATGTAGCTCCAGACTCATTGCTTGATCTCAATAATAAATGAACTTACAAAATATTTTTGTTACTAAAGGAATTGTAGTTGGGCAGGCCAGATCATCAATCATGATTTCCTTTTGTAGGCTTAATATGAACCTCATTTGATTTTGAACAAAACAACGTTAGCTGAAAAGTTAGCTACCGTACCTTCAGCTATGGCAGGGAAGGAAATGTGTCTCCTACAGATTTTTAAATCCTGGTTTACAAGTTAAAGATTTTAACTGAGATTTAAATATTAAATGAGTTTACATTTCATATAAATATAAAGGGAAAGAATGTATTTGTAATGTAGACGTTCCAACTGAGATCAGGACCCCACTAAGCGAAGTGCTGTGCACCCGCTCAAAGAAGGGATTACTTTTCAGACAAACCAGCTCTTTGAACCTGTTTACTGCAGGAGCACTAGTTTTGGCAGAAGAGATGGAGTGGGGCTGGGTGGCTGGGGCTGTGAAGGAGGTATCCGAAGGGAGGGACGGTGGCAGCCTGCACTTTGATCAGCTGAGTTGTTTGGGACTGCATTCTTGGCAGCCTGGCTTGCTTCAGAAAGTTCCTGTGCTGAATAGAGGGCAGATGGAGAGAGGAGGGAAGGGTCCTTCATCTCTGGGACAGATTGGCCACTGGAAATGCAAAGCCTGAACCCAGACAAGGTGTTATCGAGCTGCAGCATATATGGGAGAAGTGGCTTCGCATCAGTTGCGCAGAAGCCCTGGGCACAGGTAGTACTTAAGCGGAGATCACTGATGTAGTCTGCCCAGCTTACAGCTTGATAAGTGAAGGAATAAAACATGAACAAGGTTTGATTGAATAATTGTCTCTAGTGGCCAGATTGCTTTTGGGGAGGGATTTGGGACCATGTGTTTGTCTGGTGAACTGGATAGAAACATATTCACTCCCATCACTGAGCTGTTCTAAAAAAAATGAGGTAAAAACCCGCCCAAAGAGGTGGTGGTCACCCATCCTCATCAGTGCTTTCTGCCAGGCCAGCTGCTCATCCCTGCTTCTCTCCCCCTTCCCGGAGCTGCCTCTCCCCTTTTACCTGCCAGCAGAACAGCACATACAATTGCTCCCTAACCTGGTCCAGAGAAAATAGTCAGAGTTAGCTTAAATGCATCGAGAAGTTTTATCCTAACTTGGAGCATATGGGGAGACCTGAGTTAGGGAGTGCTTGTGCACATGAAGTGGAGGAGGCACTAACCCTCAGTGAGGATGTGGGAGGAAAAGGCGATCCCTCTCCCTGCAACCAGAACAGGGTTTATGGCCGTAGCATGACACCCTGATAAAGAGGATGCCAATCACAAGTTGGGTACCAGTTTGGACCAGCTTGTGGATCAAACGCAATGCAAAACTATATTGTGGTACATGCCATTAGTGTGCCAATGCAGGGCTCCACAGATCCTGGCAAGCCTGTGCACAATTCATGGCAAATATCCTTCAGCCCCTCTGTGGGAATGGCTGAGCATGGGCCACAGCCCCCCAGGAGTCCTCGGGAGTCCTCTCGCCTCACCACAGCTCAGCAATACCCCGGGATCTCACCCCGTTTCAGTCCAGGCCTGCCCCAGAGCTGCTCTCTGGATCGCTGCAACTCCGCTTTCAAGTGGTTTCCCCTCTAGGCTGCTTTAAACGGTCTCTTATCAACAGCTTCTGTATAGATGAAAGGCGCGTTCAACAAGTGTATGAAATCACCATCAGCTGACTGAAGCGATGACAGTGTTAATCTAGGTCCTGCGTCCTCCCCATGGTACCTGGGCAGGCAGAGGTAGGCATGGCCTTGGGCTACACCTGCACTGGTAAATAAAGCAGTGCCTGGGAACGCTTTTCCGCTCAGCCAAAAGCCAGTGACTGGTTGTACTGTCAGGACACCACCGGTATGCTTTTGGGCCAGGCCAGGAAGCTGTCTCCCAAATGGTTTCTAGCCGTGGTTTGTTCTGACATTCCTGGGACCATCCCCAAGCAGCAGTTTGCATGCAGCCACCCTGGTGCGGAAGCTAGCAGTGAAGCAGGCTTTTCCATGCCAGCTGGCCTCCGTGCCCAGGAATGTTCCCAGGCGCACTTAATTTACTAGTAGAGATGTAGCCTTAGAGGAAGAGATACAAGCAGGGCTGTGGGTCTAGCTTGCTCCCATGGAATGTTGCCCTGGGCTTTGGAAGAAGAGGATTTTGCTTCTCTGGAAATGCAGTGGGCCCAGGAGGAACATGGAGCGATGTGCTGTTGGAAGGGAAGGAAGTGGGGAATACGATAGATTTTTTATCGCGTCTTTGAGCTTGGGTAGTGATACGACAGGTCGCTTTGGTATTGCTGAACCTGGATTTCTAGTTAATGCGCTAAGGTGGGTGTAAATAGTGCCTTCAACACAAGTGAAGCAAGGGTTGCAGTTTTGATAAACTGGGGAGAAACCAGAGACACTCTGCCCCCTGAACCCGCTTTCTGGCCTGAAAGCCTTGTCTTGTGTAGGCTTTGAAAGCTCAGCATAGTGACTGAAGCCTTCCAAGCTGCAGGTGCAAACTTCTAAATGCCCATGTTGCCGAACATCGTAACCAAGAAAATCTCTCGAGATGTTCTGTATCACCCATGCTACACGCCACTGGCCTCGTAAGGGTGTGATAGAGATTCACTTCCCCACAGTTAACTTGGGGTTTCATTTTCCCCCTTAAGATGGGATCCGATGCTGAGGTTTCTTCTGCTTTAAGATGTGAAATATTACAATAAGAGAAAAGCTCTAAAGTCTCCTCATTTGGGTGGGTTGTTTAGCCTTTCCTGGGTTTATTACATCGTTTATATCAAAGTAGTGGTATTACAAACCCCTTTGTCAGTAGCAGGGCTGATGAAAGGATTGCCAGGAGCAGTTATATCCCTCTTGAGGGACATTGAAAAATACTGTTTCTCTGAACACAATGGGGATAGTCCTTCTGCTAATCTGCTGCTCTGCTTAAAAATGTTTAATTTAAATGATCACCATGTGGCAGCTCAGGAGCCTCCTTTCCTCATGGGGTTTTGGGAAAGCCACAGAGCAGATCAAAAGCCAAAGAGATGGACTTTCGACCCTAAAGCTAACTGCTGCAATAGCTTGTACCCAACGTGTTGCAACTGGCAACGCACCATAATATCAGCAGCATCTGTTTGAGTTACTTAGGTAGCTTGTACACATCATTTGCATGTAGGATGGATAAATCAGACAGGTTAACGCACCAGGACAACTTCCCAAGAGCCGTAAGACCAAACACATCAATGAAGTCTTCAATTCCTGCCTTTTGTTACTGCTTTGGAGTTAGTAGCAAAAGCAACCAATTCTTGTAGCAGGTCTACATAGACGCACATAGAGCTCGTTGCAGCAATACAGCTGAGATGTGCAGTTGTTAAAATTTGTATGCACACAGCAGAGCAGCACGGGGCCCATATGCTACTTTGCCCAAATTTTATGGCCTAACTTACATGATGCATGGGAGCTATCCTAGCTCTTCTATATAGTGGGGATTTTCAATCTGGGAACCTACAAGGCTTATTAAATACAGGAGAAATATTTCAAATAGAAGCCATCGTTTTTTACAGTGTAGAGGAATTTTGTATTTCTAATGAAATTAGAATTCATTATTTCTAATGAAAGCAAACATGTAAAATATGTGTACAGCTGCCTAGACACACATGGCGATGTGGTGCAAATGGCATTCAGTCCGGCTAGCTATGAAATCACTTTGGCTTAAGGGAAATAAATCTTTATTTTCTCTCATATATATTTTCATTTGGAGAGTTTGTAGAAATTCTTTTTCACAGTTTTGGCCCTGGTAAATTTAGCTTTTTTATCAGAACGTGTCCAATATTGTAAATGAATGGAAGGAAGGAAGGAAGGAAGGAAGGAAGGAAGGAAGGAAGGAAGGAAGGAAGGAAAAAATAATATTTACATATTATTACAGTGGTGTATTTTTTTTAATCTATCAAAGTTCCTTAATATTAATGTCTGACATTTTAGAAGTTGCTTAGGGAAAAAATAGATACAAAGCAGTCTACTTTTTATTAAATTTATTTTGTAAGGAAACTATTTTCCCACCAGCTGCAGAAATGAATGTCACATTCGATTGTGCAACTTGGAATTTCAGTTTTCCACTGGTATGGAGACAGTGGCCCTGATTTTTCAAGGATTTATTCATAAACTTAATTTTTAGGTCCTCGGGGTTCTTCCTAGGCTTTGTGAGCATCTGAACCAGGACTTACAGAATCCATTCAGTCTGTTTAAAATTATTTGAGGTACCAATTTTGGGCTTGCTGTGATCTTGCTTCTTCCCTGATTCATGTGCTGGCTGCCTTTTCTGGCAAACAAAGAGGGGCAGGAGAAATTTTGAGGCAGTTCTTTTTTCTTTTTCAAAACCCAGTGGCTGTCAGGGCTGTACGCAGAGGCTTGGGATGTGCACAGGGGAGCAGAGAGCAAGTGAGAAGGTCAAAGGTGCAAAATAAATGGAGCTTATTCCGTGGTTCCCCGGCTTGTTTGTGTGTTTAGTATTTTGATTTATTGGAAAGGAGTTTATTCCATGGCTGACTGAAGGAATGTATTCAATGTTTAGTATACCCACGTTCAGTGGATGTGAATGTTTACTGAGTCTATACACATGAGTACTGTATAGAAAACAGAAAATGTAAGAAAGGGCAAACCTCCTACGGTAATACAGCGCCGAGGCTGCATAAGTCCAGGTAGAGAACGCAGAATTGATGGGAATAATTGAATTAGTAATTGGACAATGCTGTGCATCATGAGTGTTCTATGATACTGCTTTTTCAGCCTAATCCTGAACAGGCTGAAGGACATGCGTAGTTTTACAAGCATGTAAACAAAGGGTAGGTAGGTCATTGCAAATTTCAGAAAAAAGCAGGAAGCCGAGGTGTGGCGAGGGAAGGTAGTTAAAGGTATTAAGGTTGGCCGAGGCTTTCCCAAAGTGCTAAGCAGATTGGCCGTGCAGCGCCCATCCTGCAGTGGGGCCTGAAGAAAAGGGAGGAAGTGATGGCACAGCAGGCGAGGGAATTAACTGCGCACCTCTGCTGCGGTGACTGATCCCGTTTGGGAACAAATCTGTATGTCAATACCCTGACCAGTATCTTTATCGTTCTGACTGAGGTTGTAAAAAACCCTCTCTCTTCAGCGCAGATTGACTCTTACAAGATCAGAGCTTTCCTCCGTAGTTGAATGAGGTGATTATATTCCTGCTAGGATTTATGGGTTGCAGTAAGAACCGTGGACAAGGCACTGCAGGAGTTTGTCAGGAAACTATTGGGTAATAGATTTGGTACTGGGCTTTTCAAAAATGTCTACATGAGCTGAGTACTTAACGTCTCACTGAAGTTTTGGGAGTTTAACCCAAAACCTGTGTCTAAACTGATTATGCATCGTTGAAAATCTTAGTGTGACCTATATAGATCTTTGCGGCCCTGCATACCTCTTAGAAAAACAGCCTTTCACCGCTCTCTGCCCCTTTTCCCCTTCTGTAAAATGGAGGTAGCAGTTCTTCCCCCTCTTGGAGAGGAATGGGGAGGCCGAATACAGGAGGAGTACTATGGCTTTGGGGCTACAGATGTTCTGGGGATAAACGATACCTTGAAGCAGTTCAATGTGTGCCGCTAATAATTAGTTTCTGCAATTTAGAGTGTGCTTTCTGGAATGCCGCAAAGGGAGCGCTGCAGCACTGGAGCGGACAAGAACCTGGGAACGGTCAAAGGATGTTGTTCTCCTAAGACCCCTCCCAGTCAGTAAATTTTGTAGCGCAAGCAAACAAGTTACCAAATAAAAGTTACAGGGTGGTGGTTGAACTGCGACCTGTGCCCATCAGAGCTTCTCTGGAGACTGGGCAGAGCTGGGAACAAGGGACGTATTTGAGAGCGACTTGCAAATAGCTTTACTCCCAGTGTGGAGCAGGTGCAGCAGCTGATCGCTTGTGCCGAGCACATGCCACAGAGCAGGCACAAAGCATTACTATTACTTTCTGTAGTTCTGTCTAGTTTTAAGAGGATATTTTAAAATTGGAATGATAATGACCTGAGAAAACATGACTTTACACCAGAAAATAAAATTGCAAGCATTCATTATCAAAGGCATACTGGCAAAGAAGTGTTAGAGAACAAGAATGCCTGATGATGCAATGTTTTTCATCCTGCAAATGAGCACAGAAAACCTTTTCATATGCCCTAAATCTGCAGCTACAATAAAGCCTTCATACAGACAATCTGCTTAAACAGAACGTCACGCTTGCCTTTATTTTATTTTAATTGCAAAACATTATCCAGTTTCACTGCTAAAATATGCACTTCTTAAGGCAATATGCGTAACTTTATATTAGCCTCCATTTTACTTGACGTCAATATCTCCGCAGTGATGAAATTATAAGCTCCTGAAGTGGACCATCTATGACGCAGCCATTTCTCTTTTATGTGGGGGAACACCCTCACCTCATTGTCTTCCTAACAAGACTTATATAATTAAAAAATCCCTCTTTGCTCCGAATCTTCTGACCGGAATAGTCGGCATCCCTGTCTCTTCATCACTTAAACATGTGAGCCTGTACCACTGAAACCAGTAGGAATTTTGCCGCTGTCTTTAAGGCAAGATTGAGCCCTGGGATTCCAGATATTTGAGATTACTATTGGCATTAACCTAGTATTTAGCCCCAAACAATAGCAGTGCCTAACTCTTGGTGCTTTTACTTGAAGGTCTTGCAGGGACTTACAAGTGGGGGTCAGCATGATCATCCCCATTTCCAAGGTGGGAAAACCGGGGCACAAAGGGAAGAAAAAGGACACTTCTATCACTGGGAAGAGAACTGAGGTCTCCTGAATCTTGGTCAGTTTGCTGCCTACTGAATCTCCCTAGCCTGACAGTCTGCGACTATTCATACTGCATGTAATTAAGCGTACATAAATGGTGGTGGTGCATAGGAATCTGTCCGGTGATGGCTCGCTTCTTCTCCAGGCTGTACAAAGGCGTTATGGCATTTTTTCACCTCCTGATGATCAAAGCCACAGGTCAAATACTGGATTTTGAAATTTGGAAGTTTGTAGCATCAAGGGGAAAACAGTAAAAAAAAGGTTATCATGTTAGCCTCCCTTTTCCTCTTTCCCCAGCAATTGTATTACAAATTGTAGGAATTTGTCTTGCAAGATAAAAGTTGCACAGCCACATGAACTGATTACTGCAGCCTGTGTTTGCAGAGGTAACGTTGTTAGGAGCAACTGTTACCGTTCGCTAGCAATGGAGACGTACTGGAAGTGTAGAAAATACTGGGTCTGCATTATATTTCCTGATAAATTCCAATTTCCCTGCCACTGTGACGGACGGAAAGCTGAGATATGATGAATGAAATTGAGACTCACTGTGAAACAGAGCAACAGCTTTGAAGAGCTGCCAGGTTTCAGCAAAGGTGCATAAGAAAGAAATAGACATTTCTGAATAAACTGCCTTTCCCTCTTCAGAAACAGATCACCATCTTGTAAATTATCTTCTCAGGTGAGAATCCATCCTTCATGGAACAGGAGACAGGCTGGGCAGCAGAGACAGTTGATAGATGTTAAAAGACAAACCACTAAAAGACAAATATGCCTTCAGAAAACAGTATTAAGTAATATTTAAAGAATGGCCACACATCATATTCACACAGATGCCAACAGGAAGCACAGTTCAGGAACAGAAAAGCTTTCAGATAATCTCCACCCATTACGAAGCCAAAACCTCAACATCACTAACACATCTTAACTCATTTTCAGAAGTCACCCCTCTAGCATTTGATGCTGTACCATGTATATGTTTCATACTTCAGCACAGATTTTTGTCAAGAGGTTTATTCACTAAAATGTGCAAAATCTATAAAAAAAGCTCACTACTATTAATATTTCACATCTCACATACTTATCATATCCAGGGACAGTGGTCTAAAGTGGGAATTTTTAAAAATGCTCAGCGTTGGTCTAACTGGTCTGCTGAAGTGAGCAGTAGAACTGTTGACTCTCAATGTGCACAGAGGGATGAGAGTGTTTCTGCAGACCCGTGTCTCTAACTAGACCAGAAATTAGCTCATTTTCGTAAGGATTACAAGTTACGGTCAGAGCCCTAGCGAGCATTTCTCATCTAGGACTTCCAGCTGAAGTCTTCTGCCTGTAGCCATCAACAATGATGGTCGCAATTTAACCAGGTAGGAAAAAAAGATACTCCGTGATGGCAGTATATAAATGTGATTTAGGATAGTATTTGTAAGAAGAAAATGCTGGGGGAAAAATTATTTTCTTCTTTCCCCCTCTAGTATTGAAAAAGGACTCTCACCGTGTCATAAAACCTATCCTTACTTGGATACTTTTCTATCATTTTACTAAGAAAACTCAACAATACCTAAAGTTGAGATCTATCAGTTGTGTTTGGGTCCTGGAAAGGAACACCTGGATCTGAAACCTTAGCAGCAGGTGCCACTAGCTGAGTATTTACTGGCTCAACACCTCTCCGAAAAAAGACTAAACTGAAAAAAAAAAAAAAAGAGCGTGCACGTGGGAAAGAAGAAAGAAATTAATCAGTCCAGTCAACTATACAAAGTTCAGGAGCGGGGAAATGAAGTTTCACAAAGGAGATTAACAAATATGCACAGTCAGGTTTCCTAAAACCCCGCGTCTGTACCAGATCTTTTCAGCGTAAATGGTGGTTTCTCTCTCTGGCAGTTTAGCTGAAGAGCAGGCTTGATCTAAAAAGTAACTCCGTAAAATTAAATGACATTGCGGGAGCCCACCGCGATGGGGCTGGATCTTTAGCTGAGGTGTTGCTCGACTTCTCGGTTTCACAGAGCTTGTGAGGAATTGCAGCACCAGGAAATGTGGCCAGTTGAGCTTCGGTTTCTTTATGGTGAAAAATAAAAAAGCTTCTTTCTTTCTTTCTTCAGGTGCACTGCTGCACAGCTGTAGGGCTGGCAAGGGGATGAGGGCGTTATGCCTGCTGCAAAGGCTCGTTTGGCGAGCTGGAAGTCTGGGTAGGCATGTCCTGGTGTGTTTGCGCTCCACAGACCAAGTGCTGCATTCGTTATACCTAAATACACCTGTCTCTAATGCTCTCTATCATGATAAAGATGCTTCTCAGCTTGTGACCTCAGGTGCACTGATGCTAGAGACGCAGCGGGAGCCGGCCTGAATGCAGTATTCAAAGGCAGAGGGCTCTGCAGAGGGGTATTTAGTCGGTTGTTGTGCTGATGGGGCATGAACCATATCCGGACCTTCATGGATGACACTTTGAGGGCCTTATTCCCCATATCACCGGGGCACTGGCTGAAAGGGAGCCAGATCTGCCTTGGTGAGAAATCTCCTCGTGGGGCAGGCAGCGTGGGGAAGGTTCTGGGGCACGGCTGAGGTTCTGGCTTGGGTGCCAGTGTGTTTAGGGAACATGTTGTAAGAGCTTTGGCATTGCCTTTTGCGACCTCATGAAAACAGATGGGAAGGCAGAGGCACTGCCCCAGCAGCTCCTCATCTAAATACACTGAGAGATGACAAACTAGAAGGGGAAACATGTTTTATAGCCAAGAGAACAGAAGACTGTGAGAGCCTCTTTATGTTTAAAATCAGAGAGGGGCAAACCTACAAGACCCTCTTGATATCAGATCAGAGTATACGCGGCCTTCAGAACAACCCCAAACGTTTCTCCCTTACAAGGCTCATCATCCTAATATAGAAAGCTCCTGGAGATAGCGCGAAGCTGGGCATACAGCACAGCCTATGCTCCAGGCACAGGGAGTAAGTGTTGAGGCAAGAAATGACTTTTTCCTGGCATGACCCACTACAGATTGAACTGGAATGGCAATTAGAAGTTGAAGTGCTCATTTAATGTCAGTGATGTGTAAACTACGTTGCCATTGTTATTTTAGTGCTGATTTACATAATTGGCATACCCTGAAGTCACACTGCATGCACTTTCAGTTCACGCTGAAGACTTGCAGGAAGTCATAAAATTAAACATTATCTGTGCTGGAATGCAACGGAAAAGTAACTAAACTTTTGAAGGATTTCACCTCACTCTGCGTCACCTCTCCCTCCGTACACATGGCAGGGAACGAAAATCAGGTTAAGAAGTGTTGGGAGCTGTTGGTAGGAAGGAGCTTTACCAGCTCTTTAATTACGCTGGTGTAGTTCTATGGTGGTTTGTTACGCTGGTATGTAACTCCCCGTGTGAGCACCTCATCCTGTAGCGACATTTTGCTGGTGTAGCTGAAGTCATTCTAACGTGATAGGAAAGCCAAGAGAAGAAGGTCCATAGGAGGAATTATTCCAGTCCAAATGGGCTGAATTCCTGCCTCAAATCGGCGGGTTTCCTGTATTGAAAGGTTGTAAGATGGAGGGAAAAGGCCGCTCCCAAAGGAGGAGCTGGTAATGGAGCTGTCTCAGTTGTTATTGCTTTAAGTCCTCCTCCGCAGTAATTCAAGGTGTCAAAGGCTGTCTGTGTCTTTTGCAAATGAAGTCCCTGAGAGGTATTCGGAAGAGGAGGTGCAGCACGGGGCGCTCACCTCGCCGGGAAGGAGCTAGCACCCGGACCCCGGCTAATGACGGTGTGCCGATGGCTTCGGCTTTGATGAGGACCCTAAATTGCTAGGTATCGCATACCTCTGCAAGGAGGGCCAGGCCCTACCGCAGACAAACAGGAGTCGGGGCAAAGGCTGCATCCCTACCCACGAGTCACTAAATCGCGTGGGGATTGGGGGATTTGCCGGTACCGGCAAAGGCAGCGAGGGACGCAGCTCGGATTGGGAGCCCCGTCCCACCGAGCACGGGCCTGCCTTCTTCACCCCTGCCACCCCCGGCCCCCTCCGCGCCCGTGCGCGATGCCGGGCCGGTGGCGGGCGGTCGAGGCCGCAGACCCGGGGAGCGCCGGCGTGGGCGCGGCCGGGCGCCCGCCCCGCAAGGAGGGCGACCGGGCCCCGGGGCAGGTGCCGGGCGGAGGCGGGGGGCCGTGGGCCGGCGGAGGGCGGTTTGTGCCGGGGTTGCCGTGCCGGGGCCGGAGATCCGCCGCGTTTCCACCACTGGAGGGCAGCCACATCCTAAAAACAAAACCCCGAAGCCTCCGCCGTCCGCACGGGGCTGAGCCCGCAGCCGGGTGCGCCGCAGCAGCCCTCCGGGAGGAGACTCCTCCCGAGCCTCGGCGCTTCTCCTTCGGGGAGGAGAGCGAGGAAACCCCCGGGTTTCCAGCCCCCGCCCCGCGGCTGGCCTGCGGGATGCCCCGCCGGCGAGGCCGGGCGCGGGCAGCGGGCTCCCGCGGGCTGCTGCTGGCGGGGCAGCAACCTAAGTAAGTGTGTATATATATATACACATATCTTTACACTGCTTTCAAAGCACCGAGATTCTCCCGATACCTTACGTGACCTTCACACCTTACCGCCCCGGCAGCCCCGGCCGTCCGGGGCACGGCGCTAATCCGATTTGCGGCGGCGGAGCCCGGCAGCGCTCGGGGGGCGCACAATGGGTCATTGTTCGGCCCGGCCCCGCGTCCTGCTCCGGGCGGCCGTGCCCCGCCGCCGGACCGGCGGCGGGGCACGGCCGCCCGGAGCAGGACGCGGGGCCGGGCCGGCGGCGGCTTCCCACGCCGGATCGGGGGCCGGTGCCGCAGCTTAACGGGAGACGGGCCGCCCGCCCCGTCCTGTCCCTCATCCCGGCGCGGAGGCCGGCGGCACTGCGACCCGGGCGGGCGGGCGGCAGCCGCGGCCGGGCGAGGGAGGGAGCGGGCGAGGGAGGAGGGAGGGAAGGAGCGAGGGAGGGAGGCGGCGTCTCCTTTAAAAGCCGTGCGGGGCCGCAGCCCGCTCCCACAGGGCGGCTGTGATTGGCGCGGGCCCGCGAGCCTCCGGGGTCGTGACATCGCCGCGCAACAAAAAGCCCCGGCGGCGGCCGGCCACCCCCGGCAATGGTGCGGTGCGGGGCGGGAGGCGGGCGGGCCGGCGGGGCCGCCGGCGCTGTCCCCTAGCGCGGCCGCTCCACGCGGGCCGGCAGCAGGCTACTCCCCACCCTTTTTTTTTTTTTTTTTTTTTTTCCTCCCTCTCTCTCCTCCCTCCTTTCTTCTTTCTTTTTAAGGGAGCGGAGAAAAGTCAAGCTTCGCCTTAATGTTGCTGCGGGAGTCCCAGTAAATGTCCATCTGTCTGATGCGGGTGATGCAAAGGACATTTTTTAAAAGGAGCCTTTTAACTCCATAGACACATAGGGACCCATTCACGGGCAGGCACACGCACACACACGCGAGGAGGAGGAGGAAGAAGAAGCAACAACTTTTCGATCGCTGCTTTTAAAAGGGAGAAGCCCTCCCCTGGCCGGGACTTGCCTTCTGCCTCCTCAACCAGCTGCTAAAAGTATGTTTCCGAGGCGGACTGTACTTCAGGGAACTTCTATTTTCTGCTCGGCAGCTGTAGAGGAGCAGCAGCGAAGTTTGGAGTAACACCAAGTGATGCGGGAAAAACACCCCGAGAGCAGAAAACCCTCCTGCAGACACAACCCCTGCTGCTGCACACAGGTATAGCTCCGGCGGTCGCAGATCCGCTGAAAGCCTTCTCCGCAGGATGACTCCGTGGGCCACGGCGGAGGTGCTCGCGCTCTGGAAGAGAGAGGGGGGACGGGACACTAATCATAACAATTATAATAATAATAATAATAATCCAGCGCAGAGTTTCACGGGGGAGAAGAATATCCTGTGGGTTTGGCTAAGGACGTAGCAGGATTTGGTGTTTTCCTCCTTCCCCTTCTTCCACTCCGCCGAGGGAAAACAGCCCTCCCTTCCTCTCCGTTGGGGGAAGCCGCTGCCCCGGCGCGGGGGAAGCGGAGCCGGCCCCAGGCCCCCGCGGCGCGGCGCGGCTCGGGGCGGGAGGGGGGGACGCGCGGGGGTCGGGACGGGAGCGCAGCGGGGAGCTCGCTTCGCGCGTCGGCCGGGCAGCCGCCCCTTCCCTCCCCCGGCGCCGGGCGCTCTCCCCGCCGAGCGGTCCCGGCCGCGGCGGGAGGCCCGGGCCGGGCGGGCGCACACCTGTGCCCCGCCGCGGGCAGCGGCCCGGCCCCGGCGGTGCCCCCGGCCGCGCTGACAGCGGCCGCCCCCCCCTCCCCTTCACCTCCGCGCTCCTTTGTTGCGGATCGCCCCGCTCCGCTCCCCCGCCCCGTCCCGTCCCGTCCCGCCTCGCTCCCTTTGATCTCCTGCCACGGGGATTTTCGTGCCGCGCGCCGCCGCCGAGCACCTGAGGCGGCCCGCGGGGGGCTCCTCCGCGCCCGCCCCGCCGGGTGCCGGCCGGGCCGCGGCGGCGGGGGCCGCTCGCCATGGCCCGCGCCTCGCCCCGCCGCGGGGGCCAGGCCGGGCGCCGGGGTGGGACCCACCTGCGGACCGTCCCCGTCCGCCCTCCCCCCCCCGCGGCGCGCTCCCCCGGCGCGGTGTCCGCGCTGACTGGCTCCCATCGCCTCCTCCTCCTCCTCCGCGCAGGTTGATCATGGTTGCCGCGACCCGCTCCCTCCTGGCGCTGCTGCTCTGCCAGGTGCTGCTGGGCGGCGCGGCCGGCCTCATGCCGGAGGTGGGCCGGCGGCGCTTCAGCGAGCCGGGCCGCGCCGCCTCGGCCGCGCAGCGCCCCGAGGACCTCCTCAGCGAGTTCGAGCTGCGCCTGCTCCACATGTTCGGGCTGAAGCGGCGGCCCAGCCCCGGCAAGGACGTCGTCATCCCCCCCTACATGCTGGACCTCTACCGCCTGCACGCGGGCCAGCAGCTGGGGCAGCCGCCGGCCCTCGGCTACCCGCTGGAGAGGGCCGCCAGCCGCGCCAACACCGTCCGCAGCTTCCACCACGAAGGTACGGGCGGCGGGCCGGGGGCGCGGGGCGGGCGGGGGGGGGGGGGGGCGGCCCGTTGACGGGCGCCGGTCCCGCCGCGCGGGGCCGGCGGCGGCCGCGGGACGGGCAGAGGGAGCGGCGGGGCAGGGGGAGGGCCGGAGGAGGAGCGTCGGGGCGGATTCCTCCCCGGGAGCGCGTAAGCTCGGCCGGCGGGAGCGCGGGGTTTGCTCAACTCGGCGGGGCGCTTCCAGCGCCTCGGCTGCGGGCTCTCTGCTGCGGGCTCCGGCTGCGGGCTCTCTGCTGCGGGCTCCGGGCTCTCTGCTGCGGCGGGCTTGCTCCGCCAACCTCTCTCCGCCTCCTCCCCGCTCCGTCCGACGACAGGCTCCCGTTTTACTTACTTTTTCCGCTAAAACAGAGCGGCTCCGCGTTAGGCGTTCCCACAGACGGCTTTTCTTTTGCGAGGCTCAAGAGCAGGAAGGTCTCCCTAATGCGCGGCTGAGCCGGGGCCGCTGCGGAGGTTTCTAATCCTTATCTAATCCCCGTGAGAGATCAATGAAACAATCGATCGTGGACTCCGCAAGCGCTCCCTCGCCCCGCCGTCGAGGAGCGATTTAGCCCGGGCTCGCACTGCGCCTCCCCAGCCACCAGCGCCCGGGCTGGTAAAAGCCCCACGGCCAGGTTTCGGCTCTCACCGGCGGGTAACCCGGGCAGAGGCGGAGCGGGGCGTCCGGCAGCACCTCCACCCCTCCTCGCCTGCAGCCCACCGAGGCAGTGGACCCTCTGGGACAAGCCCTTGCTGAGCAACTGGGTGCGTTTCCCGGCTTACATAGCCAAAATAGTCGCTGCGGAGTTAGCCATGGCACGGGTAGGCCCATGGAGCCGGTGGCGCGCGTGTCGCTCGCGTGCTCTTTGGGAAACGTTTCCCCAGGTCGTAATTGTTCCTGGCTGCTAGTCTCCGGTGCTGGCATGCAGTGGCCCCGCTGTAAAAGTAATGAAAATGCAGTTTTCCCATGCTTTTAATGTGAAACTGTGTTGAGAAAAGAAATGCGTTAGTATTTAATGTTTCTGATGAATGAAGGAGGTGGCCTCGGAGAAGTGGATGTGCTGTTTAGTGGAAAGCCTTATTGCGAGGAAGGAGGTGAATGGTGAAATGTAACCTCTCATCGTCCACATTGCCCTGCGTGGAAAGTAAACACCTAGCAGTGAATGGGGAAAAGCCAGTGCATGGCTCATTCACGTTAAGCCTGAGCATGGTAGGCAAGGGGCTGAGCAAGAGAGGAGCTGAAAGGGCAAAGTTTATAGTTTTTTGGCAAATGTAAAAATCTGCAGTTTCAAGTAGTCATACTGTTACAGCAAAGACTGTTTTTGGTATAAAAGCTATTCTATAACTTTCATAAAATTCAGCAGAAAATCAATGTGACTCCATTTTTTCGCTGAGTTCTCACTCTGTATTAGCGGCTTCATGAAAGCAGAAGTTTGTCTTGTGACCACTCAAAACATCTGCATGTTTACAGATACGGGCCTGGTCCTGAAATACCCTAAAGCTGAGCCTTACCTTATGCAAAAAGTCATATGGGAATCAACAGGGAATGGTTACATGACTAAGAACTGCTACCAGCAGTTACGGCTTCCTCTTAGAAAGTGAATGCTTCTCCAGGATGCTTAGTACCAAAATTAAAAACCATGATTTGAGAGAGATTTGTTTTGGCAAATACTTTTAAATTCTTCAATGACTGTAGCAACAACGTACTTCTTGGCAACCCTAAGATAGATTTTACTCCCTCTGAAGCTCCATTCAGTTATTTGTTGACTCAAAGGTGAGAATGGCATGGGGTTTAATGACTTTTTTAATTTTTATTTTTTTTGGTGACTTTGAAAATCTGTTCTTCAGAAGCAACTTTGTTTCGTTATCCCTTTACCATCCACCCCTTTTCAGCAGCTGAACCTTCCTGCCATTCTGTACGGCCCTTTTGGGTAAATACTAGACCGTGCTTCGTAAAGTGCTGTTACAGTTGTCGAGTTCACCGTGTCTAATTAAGATACAAAAATCCGTATGTGAAGATTTGTAAGTCACCTAAATTGCAGAGTAATATTTTTCAGAATGGAGTTTAAGGGATTGACGTTAGAGCCATATTCTTGAAAGGCGCAGAAATGCAATAGTTACCCTAAGTCCTCAATCAGTTTTAATGGTTCTCATCAGACCCCCACTAACTATAGCGCTTAAGTTTTCTCACTAGTGTCCGGGAATTCCAAAGTAATGCTGTGTGTTTCTTGCCATTTATTATAACCACCTGCAATGCAAAGGGCACCAGTATTCAATCAAAATGCATAACAATGAATGAAGCATTCTTAACTTCATGCTATACACGCTTGCATAAAGAAGCAGAAAGACAAGGAGAAAGGAGATGGTATTTTCTGCATGAAAGTCTTTCAGATCTTGTATGTCACATGCGTTAGCTGTCGCTTGGAAGTTGCCAGCAGCAGACTATCTGAGGGGTTTGGTTGCTTGTCTCAGTTGCTGATTCTTTTCTTTCTTTCTTTTTTTTATTTTCCCTGTTTAATCAACTTAGAAGTTTTGGAAGAACTGCCAGAAGCAAGTGGGAGAACAGCACGGCGTTTCTTCTTCAATTTAACTTCCATCCCTAATGAGGAGTCTATCACCTCAGCTGAACTCCAGATTTTTCGGAAACAGGTGCACGGAGCCCTTGAGAACAACAGCAGCTACCATCACCGTATTAATATTTATGAAATTATAAAGCCAGCCACAGCCACCTCTAAGGACCCTGTCACAAGACTTTTGGACACCAGGTTGGTGCATCATAATGCAAGTAAATGGGAAAGTTTTGATGTAACGCCAGCTGTTTTGAGGTGGATTGCACATGGACAACCTAATCATGGGTTTGTCGTAGAGGTGGTTCACTTGGACAAAGAGAACAGTGCCTCCAAGAGGCACGTTAGGATTAGCAGGTCTTTACATCAGGATGAAGATAGCTGGTCTCAGCTCAGGCCATTGTTAGTAACGTTTGGGCATGATGGCAAGGGACACCCGCTTCATAAAAGAGAAAAGCGTCAAGCAAAACACAAACAGCGTAAACGCCACAAATACAGTTGCAAAAGGCATCCGTTATATGTGGACTTCAATGATGTGGGGTGGAATGACTGGATTGTTGCCCCGCCGGGGTATAGTGCCTTTTACTGCCACGGGGAATGTCCTTTTCCGCTGGCAGATCATCTAAACTCAACAAACCATGCCATTGTTCAGACTTTGGTCAATTCAGTGAATTCCAAAATCCCCAAGGCTTGCTGTGTGCCGACAGAACTGAGTGCTATTTCCATGCTCTACCTTGATGAGAATGAAAAAGTTGTATTAAAGAACTATCAAGATATGGTTGTGGAGGGTTGTGGGTGCCGCTAACACAGCAAATATATTAGACAAATACAAAAAAAAAAAAAGCTGACACTTTAATATTTCCCAATGAAGACTTTATTTATGTAATGAAATGGAAAGAAAAAAAAAACACAACTATTTTGAAAATATATTTATGTCTACGAAAAAGTTGGGAAAACAAATATTTTAATCAGAGAAATATTCCTTTAAAGATTTTAAATGTATTTTAGTTGTACATTTTATATGGGTTTAACCCCAGCACATGAAGTATAATGGTCAGATTCTTATTTTGTATTTATTTACTATTATAACCACTTTTTAGAAGAATAGCTAATTTGTATTTATATGTAATCAAAAAGAAAAAAATATAGGGTTTGTACATAATTTTCCAAAATTGTAGCTGTTTCAATTGTGTGTATTTAAGTTGAAAAGAATACATGGAAGGTTACTATGGCAAAGTGCATAGCACATTTGCTTTCTGCTGTGCTACTGTTAAGGTCACAAGTTCAAGTCCAGAAAAAAGTGGATAATCCACTCTGCTGACTTTCAAGATTATTATATTGTACAATTCTCAGGAATGCTGCAGGGTGGGCTGTCCAATCCATGAGAACTGGCATCCTCTTTAGGTGGAACAGTTGGATAAGAACCAGACATTGCTGATCTAGTATAAATACTGCTATTCCCAACTAATTTGCAGTGTGAGTACAAGAAGGGCCAATAGAAATCCTATGGGAGGCGGGGGTGGGGGAAGACTGAATCCTTTCTAGACCTACAGAAAAGTGAATGTTTGATGTTTCCTTTAAAAGTCCTTCCTTTAAAAGTCCTGGCCAAATATAAAATAATAAAAACTAAAATGTCATCTTTTTTTTTTGTGATTATGTATGCTAAAGAGGAATAATTATCTTATTTGTACCGGCCCTTGTCTTTAACAGTTGGAAAAGTGTTGCATACTTCCTCACCTCAGATGAGAGCTCACTTCTGTGGAGTGTTATAGTGAAATTAATCTTCAGTTTTTGCCCTACATACAGCAAGCCGTTGTCATATGCAGCCTCCTATCTAACCTCAGCTGATGGTTTTGCTGTTTTGCAGATTAGCTTGTCTTCCTTCCCAGGGTTTTGTGTTTGAAAGCTTTTTTTATTTTTTCCCCCCAAATGTTTAAATCTATTTCAGAATAAATCACAGAACTCTGGTGTTTCTTTCTGAAAAGTCCAGTCTGTAAGGAAAAATGGTTCACTTGTGCAGTCATCACAAGGATAACTTATGCTTACATCTTCTTGTTAAATCCTTCATGTAAGGGGCAAAAGGGGCATTTGCAGTTGGCAAACGGAGCTTTAAAGCTAATGCTTAATTGTGCCTGTTGTGAGTTAGAAGACCGGTATGGCAGTCAGGTTACCAGCTGTGCAACCTGGGACGAGCACACAGAGGCTGGGTTGCTTGTTGCGTGAAAGTTGTGCTGGAACAGTAGAGCGGGAAAGTAGCTTAAATTGGCTTCTTGGTGATCCACTGCAAAGCACACTGAAGCCGGGAACAGAATGAACTTGTGTTAGGCTGCTAGTGGTGAGTTCCCGCCTATTTCAGGAGCTCTCCAGTGTCTTTAGTGGATATATAACGACTCTGTGCTGGTACCTGCAGAGATCTCAGAACCCTCTTGCGCTCCGTGGTGGATCCATTTCTGGATTTGGTGAACTGAGGCAGCACTTCCTAAAGCCATGTGTGCAGTTGGCCCATTAGAGACCTCTCTAAGTCAACTCTGGGAAACTCTGATTTGGGCCTCCTATTAGCCTAACTTTTTATTGACAGAAGCCTCCTCTTTCTCATGGCCCTCCCCAAAGAACCATCTGGGTTACAGCAAAGGTAGTAAATAGGTTTGTTGATCAGAAAGGCTAACTTGACGATGTCTTACGGGTCTTCTTATAGAACAGTTCTCTGCTGCTAATCGTCACACAACACAATGGGTACAGAGGATAGGCAAGAAAAACTAATTACCTGTTGGCTGCTTCCATTTTTCTCTTGTGAGCTAAAAGTATCTTAGGCTAGGTGGAAGTTTCTGTGGCGAGATAAAAACTGACATATTTCTTTGTACCAGCAGTATTTCTCATAGCTACTAGAGAACAAACCACCACTCTGCAGTTTGGCTCTGCTTATTTTTGAGAGGTAGCCGATGTTATTGGTTATGCTGATACTACATAGTGGCCTACAAGTTTACTGGGTGGACAACCTCTGTTTGCTTTTTCAAAAGAGGAGTGCTGTTTTGATGGCTGAAGTTTTTACGAGGGAGCGTCATATGTGCAGAAGTTTAGTTTGCCTTTTGCTTGTTGCCAGCTTTACTGGCGATAAGTGAGTTTATGGCTGTTGCTTTGGGAAGGTTGTCAGTCGCAGGATATGCCACACTGAAGATTCTTCAGGAATTCATTGATGGTTTGCGATGCATGGTTGTGCTAGTCAAGTCACAGCAGCGCTAGCGTACTCTATAACCTGAGCTTGCAAAAGCTGGACATAAAGTGCTGAAAAACTGAAGATTGCACCATCTCTGTGAGCAGGAAATGTATGATCCCCAACCTGCTGAAATCAGTAGAGACCCCATGGCGCTTCTAACCAGATCCTAAACTCCAGCGTTGCAAGGCTTAAGTTTCAGAGCTCCTAGCCCTTAGTGTGTAACTAGATTGAGGGAGGCTTTTTACGGAGTGGTGACTGCTTTACTTCTCCTCTAAGGCATGAGAACACATTGATGCTAATCTTGTTTCAAAAAAATTGGCTACGGCGCTTGTCTATGCATGAGCAGTAGCTGGCTCATGGCGTGATGCCGCATTCCTTGTAAAGGCAAACCTCCTGTTGCTTGACAAAGAATTGCATCCTTAGTAAAATACACTGAGACCAATGTATAATTGTAAACCTATTAAGACCCACTCTTGTAAGCATTTCTATACCTGCTTAGTGTTAGTCACAGAATCATCAGTTCCATCCTGATACTGAGGAGGAAATATGCATGTGTGAAGCTCAGCACATCAATAAATTTCTGCAGAATTGGTTTCATAATGTATTTTTAAATCCTTAATCCTTACATCTCCAATCTAGAGAGAGAGGTTGAGAGTGCTGCACTGAATAGTTTGTTTAGCATTGGAAAAAAAAAAAGAAACAAAACAGACTTTCATACATGAGTAGTAGAAAATTCTCCTAGAGATCGGTTGGGGTCCTGAACTCTGCTAAATAGGGTTGATGATCAGGCAGTCCTTCTGAAAGATTTGGACTTTCTGACATCTTCAAAGTCTGGTATTGACTGCTAAATAAACCAAAATACTAAAGATATGCTGTTACCACAGTAGTCCAGTACTTATTTTAGTTCTTTAGTACTTATTAGTGTTATAGTGCTCTACAAGAAGAAATGAGCCTTTTTTTTCCTCTGAAGAGGAGAAAAAGCAGAAGATCTGGAAGGCAAAACTGCCTTTGTTACCCTTTAGCCCGTTTCCCCTAAACATATTGCTTCTAGGCACTTATATAATCTATATAGGCAGAGATTGTGATAGATAATGTCACCCTTTGTGCATTTCAGATAAGCATCTCTCTAAACACAAATGTGATCAGCATCTCTCCTTGTCCTTTTGAGACTCAGTAACAGCTTTGTCGAGTGGCTTGATAATTTTTGCGCAAAATTCAGTTGGACTTCTGTGGTCAGCAACATGTAAAAATGACGTGGGAAGATCTTCAGTTGAGGTAAGCTCTCCCGAGAGCATTGGCCATTTTCACCGAGCAGGATCTGCTCCACTGTGCTCACCTGGGCTCATCATTATCAGGCATAGAGACCTTTCCTGCTCATGGTAATTGGGTTTGGGTGTCCACAGACTGTCACCTGCTTTCCCCCCTGCTAGGCAGTTAGAGGTCTCACTTGTGCAATCAGTACTGGTGAGGCTTGGAGAGGAACATGATTTATTGTACTCTCGGCTTTGAAGAAGGAGCTCATCTGGACTGCATTTATATTAGACCCACTTTGCTACACTATTAGAAGAGGATAATTATTGAACTATTTTATTGTACAGCTATTCCTAAATTGTTGATTTTTGGGGGTTTTTTTATTGATTTCAGGAGGCAGCTAATTGCCATATGGCAGCTTGATGTTAATGTTTTATGAAGATCAGGAAACAAAAGTTTATGAAAAGCTTTTGTATAGTAACTGCAGAGTTTCAAGAACTGTTTTATACTTCCTGACAGTGCAGGTCTGGCTTAATGGTTTGTTTTTATTGCTTAAGAGTGTAAACCTTTCTTTAGCCGATGTGTGGAAATTATATCCTCATCCCGCATTACGCATTTCTCATTGCTCATTACTCATTCCCTGCTTTCATTTCTGCCATCTGTAATCAGAGCTTTACTGTTTCAACTGCATACAAAATGCTCCTATCCTTTGCACAGTAAGATACTTTTCCTTAGCACTCACCCACCCTTTCAAAAAAAAAAAAAAAAAGGAGGGGGGGAAAGGGGAGAAAAAAAAAACAGGAGGAAAAGCCTACTCTGTCTATATTGTTTTTCTCTGTTTTGGGTGGAGTCTGTCTTAGATTCTGGTTGCTAGATGGTTTCTGTAGTAACAAGCAGAGAAAAATCCGAGACTGAAAAGGCACTTTTAAAGGTGCCATATCTTGCCTGAAGTATTAGTTATCTAATTATGGATATGGAATGTTTCTCTTCTCCTTTATATTAAGGCTACCCCTTTTGGTAGGGCAGACTGCTGCTATGAGAACTTGATTTGTTGTGTTCTTACAACACGAGAACATGAGACCCACGAATCTTGTTCCCAGTTGACTTAAGCTGCTCAAAATAATGTTGAAAAGCCAAAGGCATTAAAACATATTTTTAAAGACATTATAAATGGTTGTTACAGGCACAAACCACTTTGTTTTTTAGTTACATAGGAAAGAAAAAAGAAGCTAGGTTGAAGACACTTGGAGTTTACATACTATTGCTGCAGGGAGGGTGTTGGATAAAAGTGGCAGTCTTTTATTTTGTTAGACTACTATGCACAAGAAAAAAATCCCAGCTCCTTCAGAATCGATCCTCACTCTGCTGTAGTCCAAATTTTTTTGTTTATCTCTCCTAAGAGATTTTGCAGGTGTATGAGAAAGTAACTGTTTGTGTGTGTGTCCACTTCGTTTGCCTTACTTGGGCACAAAAAGAACTCAAAAATTATTTTAAGATTGCTTCTTTCCTGTCTCTCCAGTACTAATCCTTCATTACCTGTATTCCTGACAGCCTTGTCTGCAACAAGCAGTAATGGTTTCCTAAGGTGGAGTTTCCTCTCTTTTTGGAATCTAGTCACCTGTCAGTGCCCTCTGGGATTTAGCAACCTTCCATCTGCAAGCCTTGTGCAATGGCGACTTAGAGAAGCAGGTACACCGGTTTTGTCCTGATTCTGTGTCCTTTACAGAGGCAAAGTTGTCCCCTTCAGCAAGAATCTTAGTTTGGGAAGGGTCTGAAGGTTTGCACCCGTTGTGTGCAGCAGGAGACACCTCGTAACAGTGGGGACAGTGTTTGTAACTTGCCAGAAGTCTGAGGGCCAAAGCTCATTTGCACCTGTATTTACATAGTGCTGTGAAGGCACTCAGCTGTAATACCTGCCCGGGCTTGTATTGCCCTCGATAGATGAACAGAGGCTGAGAGTTGTTGGACTTCTCCAGAGGTATGAAACTTGCAGTGGGTCAGCTTGGTTCGCAGCTCATAAGGCAGGGTAGCGATGAGATGGATTTTTGCTCTTCACAGTTCATTCTTGTAGGGGCTTCTGCAAAATGTGCCTGGTGCCCATATAGAAATGAGACCGGAGACACTGGGTTAGGTCTGCAGTTGGGTATATTGGCTTAACTCCAGGAAAGAAGCAGATCTGTGGCTTTTTAGTTTGAAAAAAGACAAGGATTTTTGTGGGAACAAGTGGTAGGCGAGGGGAGTGGGGAAGGACCCTCCAGGCTTTTGAAGCTGAAAGTGTTAAAAGTTTCTGGAGGGACTTCAGGTAGAGAGATCAGAGCAGTGAATTGATAACATTCTGAAAGTTCAGGTTCCCACAACAGCTGGACTGTGACAGATTTACAATTTAATGAGGCTGATAATCCCATTAGAGATTAAATTAAGAAGGTTTTTCTGGGAGATTACCAAGAAAATTATGAATATTGTACTGTAGCTTGGGTCGTAATGCCAAGGCAGTGGAGAGCTGACATGTACTTCTTGCACTGCAGGATACTGTTTCATTCACTGTGTCTCATTAAAACAGAGCGTTCAACTCCAGCAGTGTTTCACTACAAACAGAAGCAAATGTATTATTATTATTATTATTGCTACTACTACTATTATTACTATCATCATCATCCTGGAAACAACATGCAGGTTAAAAGATGGAAGTATCAACCAGATCTGCAGATCGGTACAGCTCTACTGACTTCATTCTCAGACGATCCAGTCCTTTTTATTAAAGCAAAGCCTTGGAAGGCAGGGTGACCATGTATAAAAAATAATGTATTTAAGTTAACTATTGACATAACTCCAGTAGCTTGGAACTTGCACAAAAACATTTTTTATGGCATCATGCACACCCTAGTGATGGGAAAGTGTTGTATGGAATAATGACTCTGTAACCACAGACTTCAAAAGTATAGAATGTCTGCGGCATGATGGAAATAGCTGTTTCCACATCAATAATATACACACAGGCGTATTGAAGCTTAATTGCAAGGCCAGTGGTGATGTGAGGGGGAAGGGGGAAGGGATATCTGACTACGGCTGCACCAAACACGCGGGCTGAGCAGAATGCCTCTGCTTTACAGACAGAAACAATGATTCATTTCATTATAATCTTGACTTTCGCATTTTTCTCATGACTTATTGATTACTTCGTATGGGACTTCATAGACTAAAGGAGTTATTGACTCCTTAGGAATTAGAGAGACAGGGTATGTCTTATTTCTTATAGACATCACTTTGGCTGTTGTTTTAAATTATTCTATTTTAATGACAGTTCTAACGCATTTTTTCCTGCTTGCATTTTCTCTCTTCCTTTGAGTGAAAAAATCTTTTACTTAAAAGCAGTCTCTCACTTTAAGAGCTCAGCTTTCTTGTCCATTATCATAAAGAATCCTGATCTTCTAGTTGACATCATAATGTTAACATGAAGGCAGTTTTGATGTCACAAACCGTTGCTATTGGACCAGGTCCTAATGCACATGGAGGCCGGTTTTCCCCACCTTGGCACTGTATATAAAAGATGGGCCCAGCAGCTTTAAGTGAAAAATGAGCGGTTATGTTCTGCAAGATACTGGCATGATTGATACTCTTGATTGTTCAAGACCTAGATTACTGGAATGGCAGGTATGTTGTCATTTTTCTGCTTTCAGTGTACAGACTATTGGCATCTTGCAGGATTACTTTAAAGCTTCCTCTTCTGGAATCTCGTGAGGACACTATGGAGCCTGAGATTCTTAAAAAGAAAATTTCCTCACGCTCTCTGGGGAGAAGCCTCAGAATGCCACCTTGAGACTCAAAGATCAGAAGGAAATGGAATTGAAGTTCTCCTTCTCTTAACCACTGGTATTTTTAAAGTCCATCAACATTTTTGGTTACTTAGGATTAGCAGTAACCCATGTTCTAGATGATGTTATTACTGAGGGGAGGATCAAAGGCTAATTGATTCATATTTCCTGGTCTGGTGATTTTTTTTTTAATTTTTTTCTTTTTTTTTTTTAAATAGTTAATTGTTAACTACTTCTTGACAACATTGGCCAAAGAAGTCTCCCAGGTTTGCAGATGAAAAGATTTTCATCTTTGAAAACATAACCCAAATGTACCCTAGAGGGCAGAGTCATTTAGAGAGAGATCCTGCACACCTGCTGACTTACTGATTCATGCCCACTGCCGAGTTTCCCAGTGAGAAGGACCAAGCCCTGGGAAAATGGTGTTGGGAGCGTGGGTGGAGCCTTCTGCTTCTTGTCAGCAGCAAAAGTTGAGAAAGTGGGCTGTGACTCTCCTGTGTGCAGGTTCTGACAAAAAAAAAGCCCAAACAAAAACCATTAAAAAAAAAAAAAAAGAATCCGTATAACGCAGCAGGCCATTCTGCTGGCAGGTAGCTATTGCAGCTCTCACCTGCTGGAGGGTCTTAGCCTTTTTTTGAGGGTTGGACTTAATTTTCAAATAGAAGCAGCTTAACTTACGTTTTATGTCAAAGAAAATAAACCAGGTGGTGTCCTCTCCAAGAGCTTTCTCCTCTTGAGACCTGAGCCACGCAGTGGGTTACTGCCAACTTTTCCATCTAACTGGTGAGGAAAATTTGTTGTCAGGCCTTTCTCTGTGAGCCTGAGCATCTGGGAAGGTCTTTCCAGATCCTCTTGTGTGTGAGTACTTCCTTCAGGGTTTCAGGCTCCATTCCTCCCTTCTTTACCTCATTCATCTGGGGGGGCGAAAGGGTCAAATACTGGGCCACTTTGAAGAGTGTGCCTTTACCAAGCTTTGGTTTTTCTCTCTTCCTGGAACTCTCATTACATGATCCTGGTTTTCTGAGCCAATTGTTAGCCCAAGGCCAAATCCTTAACCTTGGGCTAGATAACAAAAGCACAGCTGAGGTGATCTTGACTCCTTTAAAAAGGCTGTCTACTCTTTGATGCACCCATTCTGAGACGCATAATTCATTTTAGTTCCAAAGGTTGTTCTTAGCCTGGGAAATTAGCAACCTCCGTGATAAAAAGTCAGCATGTTAACTGTGAGTGTGTTTTATGTTGATCTCTGTCTTCCATTACGTTCCACATCCTGGAGGGTGTTGGTGTGTCTAGAGAGAACTCGAGACTGAATCCTATCTGGGAAGTTTTACTTTATGTAACTGCATCGGTTCATAGCAAGGCCCGAAGGCTTTGTGCCAACGATAGGAATCGGCATTCGGAAAACGTAGCTGTCTGACTTGCAGCTCTAAATGAGAGGAGTGTGTAATTGGAGTGTATGCTCAAGAGAAATTAAGCTGAGATCAGGTTTGTTAATGGGTATCAAAACTGGCTTGTTAAGTACAGCCCTCTTCTATGCAAAGACCGCAGAGGCATGAGAAAGGCCAAGGAGTGTCATACAGTGCTAATGCCTGGCAGCACTATGACCAGAAGCTCTTCTGTCTCTGTGGTGTGGAGGCCTCTCCAACAGGTCCCTTCTGAGCTTTTTCTTTGGGAGAGGACTCTTCCGCCGTATGCTCTTATCGCTGAAGTCTCGGTGCTACTCTGAATAACTTTGAGGGTTTATTTTGCACTGTAGTCTAGCAAGCTCGATGGCAAGAAACACAGCGTCACTGGTGGCTGTAGTGTCAGGAGGGCCTGGTCACGAAAGGCAGTGGAATTCACAGCTAAGCTGGTAGCAACAAGATGGGCTTTGGTGGCTCAACCTGTTAAAAGGAAATGTGGCAAGTCAAATACTGCATCGGAAAAAAGGGGCAGTGTAGCAGCAGGGCTATCAGACTAAGGACAGGAGAGACAGCAAACTTCACTCTGCCGCGGAGCTGGAGCGCGCGTTGGAAAAGTCCCTCGCTGTCCTTGTGCGCTAATTCTCAAATAGCTCTTCCCTGCCTCATAAGTGTTTTGTAATGATACCTACCTTAAAGAATCTGGAGATGCCCAAATGCACTGCTGTTTATCCTGTAGGGTAGAGATAGATAGCTACATTATATGGCATAATAACAGGTTTTGTCCGTTGGTAACCAGTTTGCATGCGGACCAGGTCTGGCCAGTATTAAATTGGAAAGCAAAGATGGCTTTGTGATTAAGGTGCTGGAGTGGGACGCTGGAAATCTGGGTTCAAGTTGTGGGTCAGCCATAAACTCCCTGTGTGACCTTGAGCAATATAATTATTCTGAGACTTCAAAGGTATCTAAACAATTTGGACACCCATTTTCCAGTCATTTTAATTAACTGGGATGCTTTGAAATGCTCGGCTTTAATCTCTCTGTGCCTAGGATTCTCATTTGTAAAACCAGGATAATAATATTTCCTTGCGCATGAAGAGGATGTGTGCGTTAATGACTGGGAAGTGTGCAGCTACTCAAAATGCAGCAGATATGGAGCTTGTAAGTTTAGTGAGGGGGGAGCATGTTGAGTTTTGCAGGCATAGGGCTCAAATATGTATATGGGTGCTGTGTGTAGGACAAACTTAGCCTATTTCAGTGAGATTTGTTTATATGTGAGCATAAACTGGGGGATAGTTTCTTACCATGATATATTACCGTCATATTGGTTCATGGGAGATAAATACCACTGCATGTAAACTGCAACCAAAATATTTACTGAGAGGAACAGCTCATTTATTCAATATTTCATTTAGCTCCATAACAACATCTTGCCATTTCTTTAGTGTCTTGCCATTCTTTAATAGTGAATATTAAACTTTTACGAGATAAAATGACTAGTTATTAACATTTCCATTTCTGTAGCTTTACTTCATAACAAGCCATACTCCCCCTTTAACATCACCTACGGTTATGTCCCTTTGCCCGGTATTATGTGGTTGTGTAATGAAAAGCCTGTAATGCACACAGGCAGAGGGAAGGGTTAAAAGAGCCAAGGGAGTCTTTAATTCCTTCGTTTTCTGACTTTTGTGGGTTTAATACACAATCTTAACATTCCATTAGTAAGTGGTTGCATTTTTTTCTTTTTAACTGAAGAGATTAAAGGTTCCTTCAGATTTTACATTTTTTCACTCCTCTCTTTAGTCACGTCAGGTTTGTGTGCTGGGCCGGCAGGAAATGAAAAGCTGTCCTCAGTACCATTGATGCTACTCCCAGAGCCGAGCGATGGATGTCTAGGAGATGCCTGTCCATAGGGGACTGCTTTTCCCAAAAGAATGTCGATCTGGGTAGGGAAGTGTTTCAAAGGCCCCAGGGCTTGGGTTCTTCACTGGCCTTTGCGATGACCATTACCCAGCGCCTTTGAGTAAAGAGATTTGCGAACTGCATGCTGTATAGTGTTATATACTGTCAGAACATCTGATCCTGCTTGTAACAATAGTTATTGATATGTCAGTGGTAAATATATGTTGAAATGAGGTTTCACTATTTAAATAAGAAGGAAAGAGATGGCGGCTGCTACTCTAAACAGCTTCCACTGAATCCATGGCATCTGTGACTTAAGTATGAATCAAATCAGAGTCCTTGTCATTGCTCCGTGCATTGGCTTATTATAATGACTGCTTTGTAGAGAAGAAAATATGATGCTCTCACTTCTTGTTATGATGAGTAGCATTATGCTAGGATGGCAACAGAGTAACTTGTTGTTTATCATAAGGAAGTCACAAATCTGTCTGTCAAGATAGGCTTTTCTCTTGAAATTTACTTTTCAAAGCAACCATGAAACAAGTGCTTCTTTGATGTGCTGACGTGTATGCTTGCAGCATAGGTGACCAAATATTTCTCAGTTTTATTCTAAAACCTGTATTACGAACATCCTGAATATTGGATGGCACATTTTTCTATAAAACTTCAGTGGAAGAAGGTAGTGAAAACTCTGGTTGTAGTTTTCACTGAAAACTGACAATCAGAGTTAAAAAATAGATTCGGGGTGGTAGCTGTTATTACCCAAGATTTTCCTATTACTTTGATTTAGTCTTTTCTGAAGTGAGCAGGTAAGACATACTGACAAGGTATTACTTGACATTGTGTACAAGCAAATATCATACTATTTTATGATTTGGCTAAGTAAACATTTTCAGGTAGTCTCACCTTGTAGAATGTGGTCATTTGTCTCTGTTTGGTAGATGCAGAGTTTAAAAATAAAAGCAAACAAAACAGGAAAGAACCATGTTACCAAAAGTTAAAATTACCTTAAAAGATAAAACTGGCTCTTTTTTTTCAGGAGAAAATAATGCATTGAATTAACTGAAAAACATAAAGCTAAGAACAAAATATGGTAATTTTTTGTTTGTTTGTCTTTTTTATTACCAGTGGCCCAATTCTGCAAAAACGTAGTGTTCTTACTAGGTATTTTGTATTCTAGGCCCATGAAAAACTTTTCGACAGAACTTAATTTAGTATATTGTTACAAACTCTGATATCTGCCCAACTTTATCCAAGTTCATGAACCTTTTGAACAGCAGTCCCCTTCGTGCCCCTGGGGTTCTGGAGAGGGATTTATGGTTTCATGTGCAAAACAGTGTGAAACTTGGCACTTTTGCATGGCCTGAACCCTGACAACTCCAGGAGCACTATGGAAAATCAGGACCTATGAGCTCAACCAGCTCAGAGGCAAAGTAAAGGTTTATTGAAACTTGCATGAACTTGAACTAAATTCCATTTTAAAAAATCTGGCCCTTGCTGTCCCATCGTTGCCTTATCATTAACACAGGGGAAATCCATCCTGCGTGGCTGTTGTGAAGATAAATTCAGTAAAATTTATGAGGTGCTCAAATAAGGATGGTGGCAGTGGTAGTGTTGGTGGGGTTAAGGACTTCTGATATGTAGAAAGAAGCTCGATGATTGGGAGATACGAATGTATTAATAGTCAGTGTATGGATAGGAGAAGTTCCTCTGAGTTCCTACTTGCTGAAGAGCCAGGGCAGACTAGTCGTTAGGGATGTCTGACAGGGTAAATGATTCACAGTCAAATCAGGCGCTCATTTACATCACCAGGCTTTTTTCAGAGCCTGCGCAAACTGCAAGCTCCAGTTCGTACTGAAGGCCAGATTTGCCTTTCGCTTACTCTGCTTTCAGCGGGGTTGAAAGATTATGAGTGGGAATTTGGCCGAAGGTCTAAAAAACCACTTGACTCCTGATTTATAAACCAGCAAAGGTACTACGTGCAGCCAGTATCCAAGTCCATTAGAAAGAGAGTGTCAGGTTCCTAATGTTATTCAGTTGCACTTCTGCAGATCCTGTCTTTTTTACAACAATTGAAGTCCCTGGCAGTCATTGGAATTGACTGATGCTGGGGATTGGGCCCACAAGGTACAGAAATATTTCTTCCTTTACTCATTTCCTGGCCTTGCCCTCTGGACTCTCTGGCTTTGGAGCTTTTGTCATTCAGGTAGGTCATGTTATGCCTCTTCTTACCAGGTCCTGAAATGAGCCGGTGTTGCTCACCTGCAGGCCCAAATTGGCTGTAAGTGAACACTTGGGCATTAATTCTGTGTTGCGTTGCCTCTACTTCTGCACTGTGTAAAGTACTTCAGGGATCCTCCACAAGTGAGGCCATGGGTGGAGTCATTGAAATGGACCTTTTTCAAAGCTGCTTGTAATTGTTGCATTTACATGGTATGGATTCCAACTGTGATTCTACAGTGTACTTACGGTGATAGTACCTTGGCTCATAACGTTACAATAGGAATATTCTGCTGTTGACACATGCAAAAGTCTGGTTATCAAGAAGTGGGTTCATTTTTCTAATACTAGGCTAGACCCTTTTTAGGAGAACCATAACGTTCCCCCACATCTGCTGGAAGGGCAGTGTGATGGGGCATGAGGGACAACTTTTTGATGCTGGTGCTGGATGAGCTGACTGATGGAAGCACTGTGCCAGCCCTGCTGCTCACGAATAAGGGAGCACTGTTTTGGGGTGACTTGGCTGCAGTATCATGAGATGGTTGTTTAAGAACCTGAGGGAAGTTGGAAAGGCAAGCAATATAATAATCACTCAAAACTTCAAGCATGTGGACTTTGGCTTGTTCAAGGAACTGGTAGGCAGTATCTCCTGGGAGTCTGCCCTGGAGGGCAGAGAGACCCATGAAAGTCGCTTGATCTTCAAGGACAGCCTCCTCAAAGCACAAGAACAGTCCATCCTGATGTTCAGGATGCTGAGCAGGTATAGCAGGAGGCCAGCTTGGCTGAACGGGGAACTCCTGACTGATTTCAAATGCAAAAAGGAAGAATATGGAGGTGGAAGCGGGGACAAGCAACCAAAGAGGAATACACAAATGTTGCCTGGGCGTGTAGGAACAGAGTTAGGAAAGTCAACGCTCAGCTGGAGTTGGAGCTGATGAGGCTTGTGAGGTGTAGGCAGATCATTTCTACATGTACGTCAGCAACACAAGGGAAACCAAGGAAAATGTGGGCCTCCTGCTGAATGTGGCAGGTGATGTAAAGGCATGGGAAAAGGCTGAAGTATTCAATGCCTTGTCTTGGTCTTTATTGGCAAGATCTGCTTCCAGGCCCGTATGCGTTGTGACAGAGTTTGAGGGTGGTACCTGCATTAAAGAATTACAGATCACATAGGTAAATGTGGCACATACAAGACCATGGGGCTGGACAGGTTGCATCAGAGGGTGCTGAGGGGCTGATACTATTGTAACATCTTCATCAGCAACCTGATCAAAGAGACAGAGTGGATCCTTAGCGAGTTTGCAGGTGACACCAACCCAGGAGAAGTGGTTGATATGCTGGAGAGCAAGTCTGCCGGCCAAAGGAACCATCTGAGAGATGAGCTGGAAGAATGGGCCAACAGGAATCTCCTGAAGTTCAACAGAGATGGATGCAAGGTCTGGCACCTGGGACAGAGATGCCCCATGCCCAGGTATGGGAATACCATCTCGGCACCCAGGGAGCCGGGAGTCCTGACGGACACCACATCCAACATGTGTCAACAATGTGGCTCCTGCAGGAATGAAAGCCAACTGTGTGCTGCGTTGCCTGGAGGGGACTGGCTATTCCCCTCTGCTTGTACTCCTTAGGATCTCACTGGAGTACCGTGTCCAGCTTGGGACTCTTTGGTAGAAATACTGGCAAACTGGAGAGAGCTGAGAGCGACTGTGGTGGTTAGGCGGCTAGAGTGTGTGACACGTGAGGAGAGGTGGGGGGAACCTTAATTTATTTAGCTAGGGGGAATATGATTGCACTCTTCCATGACCCAAAAGGAGGTTATAGAGAGGATGAAACCAGACTCTTCTCAGAGGTGCGCAGTGGAAGGACAGGAGGCAGCTGCCACAGATGATAGCAAGGGGGAATCTGGCTGAATGTAAGGAAAAAATTCTTCACAGCAACAGTGGTTTAGCACTTGAGCCCTGAGAAGTTGTAAAACTTCCTGAACTTGACTAGTCAAGGCCCTGAGCAACCTGATCTAACCTGAAGCTGGACCTGTTCTGTATGAGCAGGAGGTTGGACAAGATGACCTCCAGACGTCCCTTCCAACCTCAATATTTCTGATTTTGTGACATAGAGAAAAACCATTGGGCAAGAGCAATAGATGGAGCAACATGAATGTAGCGAGTTCTTGTTTCTGTGTATACCATGTTATTTCTAGTTTGTGCTCCATTTAACAAGCAGAGGAAAAGAAAAAACATGCTGCCTTTTTATTTTTCATCCCCGAAATCATCAAAAATTTGTAGGCAGGAGGTTTGCTGCAGTATGCAGGTTAGGATGTCACATTTGTTGAAACACTGTCCAATATCAATGAAACAAGAAACAGCTGGATCATTTATTTCTGGCAGGCATTTTTTCTCATAAATTCTAGTTTTGAATGAATCCTAACAATGAGTTTAAAAAGATCTTCATGCAGACAAGGGAGACTATAATGCTAGCTTCAATATGAACTTTTACAACAAAAATTATTCAGTACAGGATAGTAAATGATTTCAGTAGAAAAATAAAGTGAAGTATTTTGTGTGTTTGCTCCCAAAAATCATTGCAGCATGGATGAGAAGATGATATAAGGACATCTTTGACCAATTAGAATAAAAATTAAAGAAAGACAGCAAGCGGTTTGCAGCCGCTGACACCTGTTAAAATTCAAGCCCGTAAAATTCAAGAATATCAAGCTTCTGCTGAAATACGTACAGAGTGTATTTTTGTTTTAAATATTACTTCCCATCCTGGTATTTGCAGGTGCATTGTACTAAAGTGAACACAATCATTTTGTTAATTGCAGTTCAAGCTCATTAGGAAACTATAAAGGCAGAAGAATGAATGTAACCGTGCATTAAATGGTAAATGATTTTGGGGTGGGAAGCAGTCAGGTGTGTTGCCCTAGGCTATGATTTTCCCCAAATTAACATACATAGCAAAGAAAGAAAGAATGAGGCGGGTGGGAAGAAAGAAAGGCCACAGGTCACCAAAGCAAACCTCCCAAACTTCAGTGGCGCTGAAGGGAAACGTTAGTTGCCGAAGCGCTGAGAATCTGGCTGGTACTGGCTCACACCAGGCAGTTTTTGTATTGGTTTCGGTTCATTCAGACCAAGTATGGTGCAATCCAAACCAGCTCAGCATTGTTCATGTAGTTAACGTGTAACTGAACAGAGTTTTGGAAGGTTTCACTGCAGCCTGCAAGACCTCTTGGATGCGCAACGTTAATGACTTTTATTACAAAACCATCTTGAAGTAGTGTACGCTTGAGCAAACAGCCAAACATTTCCCCTCCGAGTTTTGATGGAAGATTCGTAAACTTGAAAATGTGTTACCGCAAAGCTTGGTTGCTTCCATCTCCCTATTGGACTCTCAAGCCAGCAGGGATCTGTGGATTCCAGACAGTTGTACAAGCATATTTTGCTGCCTCAGAATAATAAACGTCCAGTGAAATGAAAAACTCGGCCAACACTTCCGATCTGAATACCAATACTCAATGTTTGGGTGTCTAGATGGACGTGGCTCAAAATGTAATTTCTTCGGATGGCCATGCTTTGGATCTTCTGGAAAATCAGGCTCCTTTATGTCGCCTCTTGTTTTCCATTTTACCTTTGCTTGAAGTGGAAATACTTGTTTTGAGAAAGGAGGAAGGTGCTGGGAGAACTGAATGCAGAACTGAATGAAAATTTTCCCCTGCAATTTTCAGCTGATACTGCGTATTATGTAGAACCCTCTATTTTTCCTTTTCTGTTTATCAGTTTCTTGTCTGTTTGCTGAAAGCATTTCCATTTTCTGCTGCTATAGTGTGTTGTTTAACCAGTGACTAAAGTTAAAAGTTTCATGACTTTCAGAATAGATCTGTAATATCTGAATGGCAATTGAGGTACAAATGACCTGAGTTTGTTTTTTAAAGCTTTCAGAAAAATAGCTGGTTTCTGTCTAGTCCTAAAAAATTCCTGTGATAGAAAAGAGAGAGAGACATACCATTATTTATTAACGTTTATATCTGGTGAAACTGTATGCTCCTTAGCCATTGTTTCATTATATTTGGTTCAATTTCTTTGTTCTTTAGTTGTATGCCAAAGAGAAAACAGGCACCTGTGGACAGTGTTCTCTCAGAGCTTAAACCTAACTGTGAAAAGCAATTAGTCAAAATTAACAGAAGTGTGAGTATTAGTCATGAATTTTATAATTATTCAGGATCATAATTGCACTTTTGTGGGACTCTGAAGCCCCAAAAGTGTATATGATAGACAGGAAAATTAATACTTTTTTTCTCCTCCCCTCTCACATATCTGGTGCTGCGTAGGGTCAGGGAAGGAAGAGCTTCTGGGATGGACTTGATTGAATCTTTTCCAGCAAATCCTCTGTTCTTTGAAGTCCCAGCTTTGGCCGCTGCTGCCAACTTTACTGTCCAACATGAGACCAGTAAAACCAGATTTTGCTGGTAGGCCCAGTCTCCAAGAGGGCTTCCTTTTGTAGAACCAAATATGGGCAGTTAATTTGCTTTTGGATGTATATCATATTTAATGAGATGGATATTTGTTCCTAACAGCTTAAACGCAAGGTGTGTACTCTTGTCTACTGTGTCTTACTTCCAATTAATCCACTTGCAGTTTATTTTAGCACATTTGTTGTTTGCGTGTTACATACAGTAGGTCTGCAAAGAAAACGTATGCAACTTTGTGAGTCTAAAATGAAAGTTCTCAGCTTGATGTAGACAGATGATGAGCTGTTCAGCCATAGCCAAGTGAGGGAAAAGTAAGAAAAAACCTCTTGCCTGACAGCTCATCAAAAGTAATAATATTAAAAAACCAAACCAAACACACAGGCATGGCCAGACTGGTCTTTACTGGTGGCACGTGGGCAAATATAGTGGAAATACTTTTTATAGTATTACAGGAAGGAGTTTCATCCATCGTGGGGTTTTCTATTATTATGATGGGTGGATCTGAAATATAAAACTTCCCAGACGTCTTCTGTAAATCAGGACAAACCCATCTCTTCCCTTAACAATGTAGAAATTTCAGTGGCAGTGCTGCTCTGTGTGTGTGTGTTTATGCACGTATGCGTGTATGGCGTGTGGTTGATGTGGGACTGGCACCACCAGTTTTTTGGAAAAAAGAAAAAAGAAGTTTTGCTTGCCTTGAAATGGTAAGATATCCGCCAATTTGAGCAGCTCTAGCACCACCGTGCTGTTGAGATTTGGCAGGGGAGTGACTTTCACTTGGTTTTCCTGCCAAACTCGGCCACTTAATGAACATTTCAAACCTCTCAGCTTGCACGTGCTCAGCTGACGTTTGAGAGAAAAATCCCGTCCTTGCAGAGCCGGCTCGGGCTTCTCCCTGCTGCACGGGGGCTGCTCTCCCACAGCCCCCACCCGTGACGGGTCCGTCCCTCAGGGAGATGGAGGGGGACACGGGCGAGAGAGGAATTGCTCTGTAATTGCAGCTGTATTTTCAGGGTGGGAGTAATCTCAGGAAAGCCTGCGTGTCTGGTTGAGTATCTCCCTCTGTACTCATGGGAGGGGGAGTGATGTTTGCAAAGAGCTCCTCTGTCCCCTTGATCCATAGATACATATGGAATAGAGTAGAAAAGAAAGCAGGAGGCTTCCGTATTTTGGGGAGGTGGTAGAAAAGTTTGTGTTCAGCATGTTTCCTTCCAGAAACCTGAAATGAAGCTGGCGATTCCTCCATTTTGCCCCACTCAGCAAGTGTCTGCAAAGTCCCCAGGCAAAGCGTGCGCTCAGTTCCCTCTTGTCTGCACAGCAGAAGGCAACACGCTCCCCTTCACACAGGTACTTTGGTAGCTTCAACTACTGGAGGTCTCTTCAGTAACTCCAAGGGTCCCAGCCCTGCTCGAATTTGCTTCCAGCTACGCAGTGGATTTTTGTAGCTTCATTTTGATTTTTTTTTTTTTATTTTAAGTCAAGGACATCACACACGTGTGCAAACTGGATTTAAAAACACTTCGGATATACCAAAATTATCTTGCAACTTTAATTCTCTTCCCAGCCCTGCTCCCATGTTCTGTGTTACGATACAGTCTCTAATTAGACCACTACAATTACAGACCTGCTTGGGGAATGAATCAGGGTTGTGTGGTAAAAGACACCATTGTCCAAGGATCTCTACCCCATTTCTGGCAGGAGTGGAAAGATGAACAGTGAATGAGGTGGGGGTTTGTGGAAAGAGGAAATAATATTAAAGGCTGTTCAGATGGACACTAGGGAATTAGCACTTTCAGTGCTTCTGCCAGAGTGATTCCAGGCAAGTTACTTAAACCAGACTCTTCATGGGTGGTCACCAATTAAGTGTTCCTCATATTCTGTGTATCTGACTTGAGACCCAGGGGTCTGTTGTGAAATCCTGAGCAGTCACAGTTGTGATAGAAGCTCAGGAGAGGCGCAGTATAGAAAATATCATCATAGCGCTCTGGAAAATGAAAAGCCTTTGGCATGCCCAGTTGCACTGTCCCCATAGCCATGGATTCTTCAGCTCCCTTTTTCCTTCCTTGCTTCCCAGCCCGCAAAATGGGGGAAAGGTCACCCCTTCACTTGTTGGGAAACGGAGAAGATAAATTCAAGTTTGTGATGTGCCTAAGTAATAACGTCAAGAGTGCCACAGCAAAACAGATGAGGCCGTTGGTGGTTCTGCTGCTGCAGCTGGCTTTGAGACACGCGCAGCAAAGCGGGCCTGGGAGCATGCAGTGCGCACCGAGGCTCTCATCCATCCTTGAATTGCTTTGCAGGGTTAGACCAGCCCCTTCCTGGCCCTGGCCGAGGCCAGGGCAGGCACCCTGCGGCGAAAATAGGAGTGTGGTCATATCGCTACAGGCTGTGTCATCATGCACGTGCGTGAGGGGAGGTAAAATTGCTCCATTTACCGTAATTCTGGCTTTCCCTCACTTTTGAGTGCTCGGCTTTGCAAGAACATTAAGTCTTCTTTATCTGTTTTGTGACTAACAAACATCCCTACGCACCCCCCAGCAAAGAAATGCTTTCCTAATGGTCCTTTAAGGCAGAACGCGCTGCGTTAGTGGCTTGTTATTAAGAAGAAAACTTGGAGGCAAAAATGTTGATCTTTTACTGCACAGCAGTTTATGGCTGGATAAAAGGTTTCTGAAAATAGGTTTGATTTAAATAAAACAACTATCTCCACTTTAATTTTTCATGTGTGAACGCTTCAGAGAGCGCTTCTGTAAACTTCATTACAACGCATGCCATTGCGTGCCAAATTGTAACTTTCAGGATCTTTGAAATTAGGCATCTGTTATCTCTTGCCTGGGGTTTACTTAAGGAAAACAAGAATTCAAAACATGAATGTGCACAATCTTTACAAAAATACTGATGTTTACAGTTTGACCTTTACTTTCTAGTGTTTACCTAAGGGCTAAGTATTTGGAATTACGCTTTGGCTTATAAATGTTTATCATCTAATAGGAATGATATCAAAGTTCTTACAAAAATAAGAGTTCCCTGGAATAATTTGACCAAAAAAAGAACCACAGTGAGGGGAAGGGAGGGGGGAAAAAAAAAAGCTGAAAGAAAGGATTGGAACTTTCTGGCATCGCTGCAGTTTTGATTGAGAAGAGTCCCCCCCAGGGGAGGTGGCCCTGCTGTGCCAGCGGCCCGCTCCCTTGGGCAGGTGGCAACACGCTGCTCCGCAGCCCGGCCCCGGGCTGCTCCTGTCCCCAGGTAAAACCCAGGGCCCTCAGGGAGGCCCTGAAGGCCAGCCCTCAAAGTTGGTAGCAGTGTCGTAGCCAGAGAGGATACGGGGCGAGACGTGAAGTTTAGCTGGGGAGTGGCAAAGGTGGAAGCAGCTACGGCCTCGAGGAGGGGCAGTGGTCACGGCGTGGGGATCTGCGCAGGAGATGCGTGCAAGGCATGAGGCTCAGCTTGTGGAGGTGCAGAAGTAGCGTGAGTGAAGGTGCAAGCTCATCCCGTGTTATCAGCCTTTTGAAAGCTGACTCACGATAGTGGGGCTGTCCTGCAGCGATGTAGGAAAACCTACGCTGCTATTTTTTGTTCTTCTGTTTTTCTACAGAATTATATAGAAGGCTATGGGCTCTCTCTCCTCCTAAGACTGAAACAGGTGGAATTTCTGATCAATGTTTCTGAGAAGCTGATATGACAGTGTGTTGGGGGAATGGGGATGGGGCCAGATATAGTGTAGGAAGGGCCAAAGAGAGCTATAATGTAGCTCTGAGCTTACACTTTGTCTCCCTTACCATACAGCATCCTGCTTTTCCAATTTCCTGAGCACCTCAAGTTGCTATCCTTTGTAGGAGATGCTGGGGTCTTCCCTCATCTGAAAAAGTGTTGCTTTTCAACATGCCTTTTTCACACAGGTGCAGGAAGTCAGTGTAAGAAAGGTGGCTCAAAGTGCCATTACTGTGTCCTTTTTCCTCTGCTGATGTAAAACATGTTGAGATGATGTTTGGATTCCTCTGCTGTTGGTGAGGACAACTCTGGGTCTGTCTTTGGCCCGTTTCTTTTATCCATTCTGTTTATTGATGAGCTTATCACTTCCCTGCCTGCTTGATTTCTTTCCCTTCTCGTACTGTTTTTTCACCCAGCTTAAAACTAAGCAAATCTTCCCTCTCTTTCCCCAAGAGCAGCACCCAAGTATTTCCAGATATGATATAGCTACAAAGCTCAAGATAGTTGTTGACTCTATCAATAGCCTGGTGAATGTGGGCTTATTTCAAGCCACACCCATGATCTGGCATATTGCTGTGATGAAACAGAAGTTTATAGGAACAGACTTTACTGCTGCTGCAGCATTTTTTATGTCCCTAATGCACCATTAGTGTGAAACAGTGCCACCATGCAGAGGGAAGGCCTGAAGTCAATGCAAAGGCAGCCAGTTCTGGTTTCTGCTGTCTTGACCTCAGATTTTCATATCCTCTGTAACTGGGTGGGCTTTTGAAATGCTCTTGAAGCAGTTGCGGATCTTGGGCTGGCTGGCTTGGTGGGGTTTTTTGGTTTGGTTTGGGGGTTGTTTTTTTCCCAGCTGCATACATCAGACCCTGCATGTTTTTTAACTTTAGTTTTGCTCCAGATGCGAACTCTGTGATCTTAATTAGCTGTTCTCCGACTAGCTTGCTGTGGAGAGGATTATATTTACAAGAGGTGGCTATTTTTCTTGAAGTAGAGGGCACTCCCTGCTTTACTTTGAGACCATCAGGCATGACTTGGCTCCTGGGATGAAATATTCCTGCCCAGCTGACCCATGCCAATGTATAAGCATTTGGTGGGTCAGGACAGGGCTGTAAGCGATGAAATGAACACAAGGGCATTTCTACTGCTGCGTTGGCTTGCGAGTGCCCCTGAAATGTATAGTGTTTAAACCTCATTCTCTGCTCAATTCCTAAATTTGGACAGCTTAGCTTTTGATGCTCCTGCACTGCAGCTTGTCATTGACAGTGCAAGCTGGAGGTAAAACACTACTGTTCTGACTGGATTTTTGTACTGGGTTTTTTCACCGGTGCATTTGGCTACAAAAGCTGCAAGTGAATGGTGAGTCACGCCCAGACATGCCAAGGAGCTCCGTTCAGGTGGTATCCCCAGACTTAATCACTTTGCTTCAGTTAGGGAGAAACATGGTTTAAGCAAATGCCACTTTCAAGTGCGTGGGGTGGCCGAGCTGAGCTATGGAGAGCTCTGGATCAGTGGGAGCACCCACCATGGAAAGCACGTGGATGGCAAACCAGGGAGATGTTGGGGGACAAAAAGCCGTCATGAGAACTGAGGTAAGAGGGGAGGTGAGGCTTTGCCTAGGCCCTTGGTCCTAGGCTGGACGACACTTCTCCTGACCTGCTCTGTCCCTTCTTCTGATTTTTCTGTGTAGTTTGATTTGCTCAGCTGGAGTAAATGGGAAGATGTCAGACTCCTGCTTCCTAGAGATCATGGCCCTTGTCACTGCCCAGAGGAGTAACATTGGCCATGGGGCTAATGATCCCATTGGCCTTGGAGGTCTCTGCGCACTCTCGGTGATGCCGGGGCAGCTCTCTGTCACGGTCCCAGGGGTGAACTTGACTAAGCAAGCTTTGCTGATGATGGGGTCGCTGGGGATTTATTTAGTGTAATTACTGCAAGGCTTCTGCAGGCCTGGCTGGGTAAGGAGCATATATGAATTTCCAAAACCTTGGAGAGACCTTTGCATGCACTATTCCATTTCTTTCCAAATTTATGGCAAGAGAACAAAACGTGAAGCAGGTCAACAAGTTCTCTGCCAATGCCTCTGGCATTAGCTATGATTCATTAGCCCAGCCTTGAAGAGATGTTCAGAGGTCCAATAAAACCTATTCAAGATCTTGTTTTGAAAGGCATGCAGGAATAGGGAGCAAGAGGTTCTTTACAATGTAATGCCTTGCCTTTCTCTTCAGGAACAGGGTTGATAATCTCTGTTTCCTGCCTGCCTTTGAAGCTAGTTTTTTAATGTGTATTAAATAGTGCTCAGCCACATATTCTGATGTGGATGGGTTTGCAGGACTGGTGGTAAGGAAGACAGGCCTGCCTCTGTGCTCTCCTCCCTGTGTAACCTTACCCTACAGAGTAAGAGCAAAGTGCGTGTAAAATACCACATTTTGAATTCAGATGGCAGTTTTTACCATTGTTCCCACAGCATGTATGATAAAGAGCCACTGCGATTCAGAGGCAAAAAATCCTAGAAATAGCGTTTTTAAGCAAGTCTTAGTGTAATTCTTCCAGCCTCTTCTGGGAAACTGAACTGTGTATAGACGTAAAGTCAAACTCACCATTTTTAACCCAATAGATGTAGAATAGGTAGAAATGCAAATGTAATTCCTTAGGTTACACATTTGTTGGAGGTTATGATAGAGGCAAAGCTGCTCATTAGCTTGTATAGAGCGGAGAGCAACAAAAAAATCTTCAGAGGTATCGAGTTAGATTCTAATCTCAGTTACAAGCAATGCAGCTCCAGTGGTTTTGGTAAAGCTATTCCTAATGGATGTGGGTCACTTAGGGCAGAATGAAGCCCATCCTGTTTTACAAGTATTTAATCCCGGTTCATATGTATTAATAGATTATAGCAACGCTAATTTGGTCTGAGTGCTTGAGGTGGCCTATGGATGTGCCAGCTGGAATCATCTGGCCACAGGAAAAGCAGAGATTCTCAGTTTTAGGACAGGCCTGCAGACTGCTAGACTGGACTCATGTGTTTATTCTAGGAATTATTTTCTCTAGGTTACGTGAGAACTCTCTTTCACTCAGTTTGGAGCAATTCCTCTCCCAGATTAGTGGCCAGAATTTGGATTCAGGGTTTGCTAAGAGAAATGCTTGACAGGATCTGTCTTGCTCTGTCCCTGGTCTTTTGGGGTGTTTCAGCTATTTTTCCTCTGCTTTCCACATTGTGGTTTCTAAATGCCTCCTTTCAATGGCCGATGCAGATGAATTCCTTTTTATTCTCTTTTGAACTGTCTAACTAATAGACTGAGCAAAGTGAAAGCGAAGCCACTGCTGGACGACTAGTCTTTCAGTCAAAGTTACGTATCATCTGTTAGGAAAGCTATCCAAGTCAAACGAGTATTTATGTGGAGTGGTTGAATTTACTAGCTTAGCATCTGAATAGTAGCATTATTTTTTTATGCAACCATTCCAATACTTCTTTCCAGTTTCCCTACCTTTCCAAGCAGGCCATTGTCCAGTGTTATCTCTGAAACCGCTGTCAGATAACACTGGACAATGCGCTAGTACAGTACAGACATTGGTTGGTTAATTATCAACTCCTCTATCAATATAGTTTTAACAAGGGAACTTGTCTTAATGGGATGACTGGTTAGGAAGTTAGCTTGTTTCCTTGTTCTGCAAATGCTATTACTGGTTTTGTGTTGATGACTGCATGTTTCGGTCCAGATTTTGAGTTTAATGTACATCCACACTGACTTCACTGCAGTTCTCATGTGCTTATAGGTATTGCCTGGTGACCTGAACTGCAGCCTTTCACCATGCAGTAGTAAAAGGAAAAGAAAAGAAAGGAAAAACCACAACCACCCACAAAACCAGCCCCAAAACACACAAAAAAACCCCAACCCTCCAAAAAAGAGCTATTCCATTAAAACATTGGATTTATATGCCATTGGAGGGTCCAATACAGAGCAAACATTTCCAAGTTTGTAAGCTGCGTGCTGGGAAAAGCAAATGTCTGAAGGGCAGAGAGTTCAGGCCCTGCCATCCAAGGTCGAGGCTGTGCAGCTACTGCCGAGCTGTATGATGAAGATACCCATGGCCAAACCCCCAGTGACTGTAACAACACACACTTTTTCTGAAACTTGCTTTTTCTGTGCTTTTGTCATACCTGGCATTGTGTTGGCATCACTTTATAGTGATTAGGTCTCTTAAGAGGGACCTGTCTTTACTCTGAAGGAAATGAGATGATTTTTTCAACACCTGCCCTCCCCAGACTTTCTTACCTCAGGGGAATTATGTTAGATTAGTGGGGCAAAACAAGAACTCCTGGGGTTGGAGGTTTGCTGGTGAACGAGCTCTCCTTCATGGCCACATACACTTTTCTAGCATGTTACCTGCTTATCCAGATGAATTAGACTCCTGAAGCAGCTCTAGGGCAAAGGAGGTTGTGTTAGCTTTGAACTAGTGCAGTTTTTTCTGCCTCAAAGTGATATAGTTAATCTCTTTTGAACCTAGCAGAGGGGTTTAATACTAGCAAAAATCCAGAAGGAAATCCCAAACCCAGTGTTTTGGTAATTCATCTCAACAGCCATGATAGCTGATATTCAGCCTGCCTGGTGAAGGAGGAGCCCATGAAGACACCCTTGGAGGCTGGGGGTTTTCAAAGACTCCTGGTTTGTATGCGGGACTGACTGGAGACAGAAAGCAGCGATTTATCAGCTCAGAACGTGCTTTTATTTGCAGGGAGACTCCAGAGTCCCATATCATTGGCACAACAGTGAGTCTCCTACCCTGTAAGGATGTTTCTTGTGTTTTCTGTCATTCTGTGAGTTTTCCTTAGGTTTTGGGTGAAAGGCAACGTGTGGTACCTATTTCCATTTACTGATTGGGGAAAAAAGCTTCACCAAACACTTTTTATCCCAAAACTTTTAACAAATAGTTTTCAGACTGAGCTCTATTCAAGAGAATTATAAAAAATGTTAGTTGTTGTTGCTAGCACAGACACAATCCCATTTAAACCCAAGGGTCTGCTCTTAAGAGTTTCACTGTGCTGGCACAGCCAGTCTTTTTCTGAAATCGATGCCTAATTCCAAACAGAATTTACATCGTTTCGATGATCTGGCCCCTACATCCACCACACCCCTCTCTTCACATTTCTAGTTTGCAATTGAACTCCGTAGTTTCATAATAGTACCTTAAGAGCGTGAACCTCGTAGCTCCGCTTGCAGGTGAATGCTGCTCTCTTCGTCGCGCCGTACCGGGCAGTGCCGTGCCAGACCGTCCCTGCGCCGCCACTGTCAGCAGAGGGATGCTGTTCTACCGGGTAGAGAGACCGCACTCTATCAGCACATTTCTTGTTGCTAAGGATTAAAAAAGCTTCTTGCTCTGGGAGCAGATGGCCACCTCTCCACCCATCCTCTCAGGTATGGGGAGGCAGCCAAAAACTAGCTTAAAAGAGCAAAGCGTAACCTGTTCAAAGAAGAACAGAAAGGAACATTTTTCAAACAGCTTAATGAAGCACTTGTTAAGGACTGCCAGGGACAGATTTCCATTCTACACAGGATATTCATTAGAAAAGTAAACACCCTCCAGCACCATTTGTAGGAACAAAGCAGCTCGCATTTTATAACAAGGTGTTAATTTAATGAAGGAGGGGACTGGCAGAGGAGCAGGAGGCAACTAACCAAATGACAGACACCTTTTCCTGGGAGGACAGGGCAGCTATGCCACCCTGCTTGGCTGTGTGGTGGAGGAAGATGGGCACTGCACTACCCAGCAGGCAGGGACGGTCCTGGGCTGAGGAGCTGGGGGGACGTGGAGTTCGTTGGCCGACGTGCGGTGGTTGAACTGAGGGTCTCCAGAGCCAAGTGTCTCAGCTGAAGACAGGTCCCCTCACGGCTATGGTTTCAGGGTAACCTTTTGGGCAGTTTTTTTAAAGGTCGCTGGGTTGTGTAGCTTCAACGCAGCTCATCGGTAGAGCTCTGGGAGTTGGGGATCTTACAGCTTCCACCTTTGCTGCACCTGGGCAGGAACCCAAAAAACCATGCAAGTGGGGGCCCCCCATGCTCCTGCTCTGGGGCCTGAAGTCCTGGGACTTCCTGAGTCTGCTATCAGGGTCCCCGATGCTTAGATGCTTATTGTGACCCCAGGGCAGGGTAAAGTAGCAGGTACTCAAGTGTGGAAAGAGCCAGCTATTTATTTATTTCACAAGGAACCAAATCCTGTGGAAAGGTTTCACAGTTTTTCCCCTTAAAATGAAACAAAAAATCCTGAGTAATTTCCTTTCTGTGGGAAATTTTCTTTATCTTTCTGAAGCTGACCCCCCTCACACACACCCATTCACAAAATGTCACAGCTTCTTGCAAAATAGACGTGTGGCAGTTCAACCACCTCCGCTCTGGTTAGGATGTCAATGGATTTGTGACTTGCTGGCTAGACAGAGCTGATTTAGGGCTGAGGTGTCTTCACCACTGGGTCATCCCAAATGATGCACAGCTCTGGGGTCGCTCACAGGGAAGGGGGACGGAGAGTCCCAGTCTGTTTTTCTGGAGGGATGAGAAAGAGCAGGAACATTTTGCTCTGCTGCTGCTGGGGGATGAAGGTAATCTGTGTGCTCCCAGGATTAGCCAGATGTCACCCAGGGAGAGCTGGGAGGTGAAGGCGAGTTTTTCTGCATCTCCTGCCAGGACTTTAGCCTCAAGCCTATCCCTTATTTTCATACGTGTGTGTTTCCCACCAGGGAATTTCTACCAGAGTGTTCAACCTGCACAGTTGTTCCCCGTGGGGACAGGGCCAAAGCTAACCTGCCTTCCCAGCTCCGGGAGAACAGGAGCGACCGTAGCGCTTGGCCAGGGAGGAGGTTTAGGAGTCAGAGGGAAAGCCCATGACATGAGGCCAAGTCTTATTTAATGACGCTATCCTGTTTTTGATCAGAGCGTACAGCAGACTGGAGAGGAGAGCAAAAATAAGGCCACGGGAGAAATTCTGGCCATGAACCTATATAATCAGTCTGAACGTTGGCACAAATGATGTCATTTCTTGTGTTTATATTTTTACATGCATTGTACGCTCCCCGTTCCTCCTCCTCGTGTCACTGTGATGTGAAGGGAATTTCCTGCACACGCACGGTATTGTTGTTGCAGGGCTTTTGTGAACATAAACCACTTCAAGTGGCAAGGAGAAATAATACTCTGTTCTGGCAGTAAAAATGCAAAGTTAGGAAAACTCCCACTCCCTCAAATCATTTTACTTCTGGTTGCTTGCTGAATATTTTATTAGAAGATTAGAAGGAGAAGTGGCTGCATTTAGCAGCTGCTGACATGTTTCGGCACTCTCAATTTGCAGAGGTCAGCTCTTACGTACTGTAAATCAGCCTGACTTCGCTGCAGCCTGGCCGTGCTATGGCAGCTGAGGAGGAGACTTGGGGAGAAGACCATTTGGAGCCCTCCTCTCCTAGTATATTGTATATTTATCAGAACTACAAGCAAAAAGCATATTGGAATGGTGAGTTTTTTCCTCACAGACTCTCACCTTTAGGTGTATGCCTGTCGTGATAATGGGACAAGTTGAAAGTACGTGTCCCCTTTGGCTTCTGGTGCCCGTGAAATAGAAATACATATATTTCTTCAGCTATAGAATAAAAATCCTGGTTTGCACTGGGAGTGGAGGGTGGTGGGACACAACATCTGCAACCAGCATTCAGGTGCAGTCAGCCATGGGGTCCTTGTCACTGGGACAAATTAGGAGTCATGCAAAATGGCTGCAATATTCCAGCAGAGTCCAATTAAAAGCAGATGTGCGAAGGAGAATCGCACCCCCTCGCCTCCTCACTCCTGCCCCCAGCAGTTGCCTCAGCTGTGAAGTTGTTGCTTAAGGGCAGCAGAGCTTTCCTGCTGAGGGCGGGCCAACAAAGCCATCCCCGAGCTATGTCTCCTAAGCCCAGGGCCAGAGGGCATGGCATGCTTTTAACACCGGAGCTGTGAAAATGCACTGTTGAGGCTTGAGGAGACAGCCGTAACTAAGAGCAGCCCCAAGGCTGCTGCGATGGGCGCATCGCCCCTCTCCCTCCCCCCTCTGGCCACACATCCCCTTCCCCACATGGCATTAGTTTGGCAACAGAGAGCTGGTGGCCGGGCTCTGGCCAGAAGCACAACTTTGCTTCCGATACGTACCACCGGTGTCCCACCTCAGCCTCTGAACTCGGACAGGGCAGCTGTCAGCAGCAAGGTGACAGGCCTGGGGCAGCCCCGTGGTCCAGCAGCCAGACCTGAGAGCAAAACGGTGGTGCCCCAGACACTGCGATAACGCGCCTCTTCTGAAATTACACTTGGAAGAGGCTTCAGAGTGCCAAAAAAACAACAACAGAGGAAGAAAAAAAACTTAACAAAAAGCCAACTCTCATGTAAACCCCAGGGCTGGAGGAATAAAAGTGCCAGAAAACATTTATATTGGGCTCCCCTGATATCAACACAGATGAAATGGATCCCCATGCTTCCCTCCAAACCGCAGGCTCTAAAGTGGATTCCAAATCCCATCCCCACTTTAATTTAAGGGCCTCCCAATTAGACCCTTGGATGCCTTTCAAAGCTTTGTATAAATTGGAGATTATGCATCTAGCAGCAGAGGCTTGTCTCCTCGCTGGAGCAGCCACCAGCTGTAGCTTGCTGTCCAAGTAGCCCGGGCCTCTGGCAGAGAAATTTGGGGGCCGACCGCGGTGTCCGGGTGGCCCATGGAGGGCAGCTCTGGCCCCACTGCCCCTGGGCCAGTTTCTGCTCCAGCCATTTGGCATTAGAAAAACCTCGATGCTGCCGGGGGGCTGGAGGCGGCAGGGCTGTGGGAGCAAGCGATTTCTCCGGCATGCTGACCAAAGTGGAAAAATCTCAGGAGGGGAAAAAAAAATACCATTTCAGGTTGATTTGAAATGTTTTTGCTGTTCTTCCTCTTCCCTCCTCCCCCAAACAGGCAATCAAAGAAAACTCATCACAAAACATGGCAAAAAGTCAAATAGTTTTGGTCAAGCTGTATTTTTCACAGTTAATTTTAAAGGTTTCTGTTGTTGTTGCCCAGATCAAGGATTCTCCTGTATTTTCCTAAGAAATAATACAGTCCTAGGTGGTGGAAGCTTTTCGTGGGAGAAGGAAGAACCGGAGATTTTTCATATCTGTGTGAACCTCAAGTGTTTCCTCCCGTCCCTCTTGCATCCTTCCCTCCTATCTGCCTTTCCTCCAGGGGCTGCACCCACACCTCAGAGGCTAATGGGCGATCAGCGTTGTCTCCAGGACTGAGCTGTCCCATGTGTGAATGCGGACGCGGGGAGATGTCCCTGTGGGACGCAGGGGAAGGAGCTGCGGGCACAGCCACCTTCCTGCAAGTACTGGAGCCGAGATCAATGAATGACTTATTTAACACAGGGTGTCCAAGGGTGGCTGGAAAAGGCCACCTTAAAGTGGGTGTTGGTGTCGGGTGGCCGCTGTGATCTTGGGTTTCTGGTGTTGCTCACCAGCTCCGTCATTTCCCATCTGCCCTCCCCATGCATTGCAGCTGCTGGACTGTCAGATCCTGAGCAGAGGCTGGGTCCCGTCCCGGTCTGCTTGGAGATAAGGAGCTGCCGCTCGTAGTACTTCGGGTTGCCAAAGCAATGAACCAAAGCAGCTGAAGATAGATAATTTTATTAAGCTTCATATTGATGGAAATGCGATCATTGTCCTAACGTCAAATATTTGCCACCAGGCTTCTGAGCCCAAACTCAGGGTGGAGCAGCTCATTGCACTGGTATTAACTGACTTCAGTGAGTGGATTAATTTAATAATTAATGATTAAGTGACCAAGATGACCAGGGGGTTGGGAAGTCATTTACTCAGGCATTTCCACATGAGTTTGGGTCTGGCCTGCCCAAGGAGCTGGAGCTGCAGGGAGTCCTGAGCCTGGTTCTGCCACCCAGGGCAGATCCTCACTTTTCGGACCAGTTGATGGGTGCCAAACACAGGATTTGATTACAGCAATTTTATCTTTTCAGCTCTTTAAAGTAATTTTTCATGGTCAAATGCCCTATTTGGCATAGTTCAAATTAGGACAGCCTTTTTTGTTTTTGGCACAGGAGTGGAGCACTTACAGGATGGCTAATTTGCTGCTACCACTAATGCCAACTGCTTTAAACTACTGAGCCTTGAGTGAGGGATGTAGGACAGGACTGAGCTTTAAGTTCTTTTTTTCTTATGCACAGGAATATCCCACGTTTATCAGTCTTCCCTTGAAACATGAGAATTTTTCTTTAAAAAAACAACAGGCAGGAAAAAAATAATCATAAACCCCAAAGGATAAATTTGTGTCTCTTTTAATGTAAAAACCACGACGTCACCATTAAACTGTCAAATTATCCTCTGTTTAATTTCTATATAAATTTAAAACTTTCTGCAGACAGCCGATAAACCTCAAGGTGATAGGACTTGTTTCTGCTTCCATTGAAGTTGGTGGCAAACCTCCCATTTATTTCGGTGTGTAGGATCAAACCCCCAGCACATAAATAATCAGGCACTGAAGGTGCTCTGTGATTCTTCTGTCCGTATCTCTCCCTTCCTCTCAGAAAACTTCTGAGGTTGGGCCCAACATTGATCTCATGCAGGGGCTGGGAGCATCTTTCTTTCTTTCTTTCTATTCCCCCCCCCCCCCCCCCCCCCCTTCTTTGTGGGTTTTGATCTCTCCCTTTGAAATGGAAGCAAATTCCCTGCAGGGTGCTCTGTGATCACTTGTTGGGTGTAGTCGCATGCTTTCACTTCTTGCTGTAGGTGAAATGGCTCATGTGCAATGATATTAACTCTGTGCTAGGCAGCCGTACGCAGCAGGAGCAATACGCTGCATTCCTTCTGTTTTCCTAGGTGCTTAACAGAGTAGGCAGCTGCCCCCAACCCCATAAAACCTCGGTAAAGCACAAGGGCGTGTAGTGGAGTAATGCAGCGCTATGAGAATACAAGATATATGAGAGGCAGATCTTGGACGGACCCATCTGTATAGTTAGCCTGGGTTAGTTGATCTCAGTAAAAGATACTACCTCTTCCTGCAAAGTCGTGCATAATCTAACGGTTCGTTGTCAATTATGATTTACTTGCCATAGAAGAAAATGTCATTTCCCCTTGGTTCCACTGGAATGAAACAGTTGGAGAGGGGAGTTGAAGAAGGAAATGACAGTGATGGGATAAGTGTTGGGAGGGGGAAAAAAAAAAAAAAGACAACCGTTTTAACAGGAGAACTATGGTTAGGCCCAGCCCAGAGAAGTATGTAAGAATGTGCTTGTGATTTGCTTCCAACAAAATTTTTAAGCCTGTTCTTAACTATAAGCATGAGTATCTCATTGCTTAAGGTTAAGCACGTGCTGAAATACTCATCTGGAGGTAAGCCCTGGCTGGCAAGACTGAAAGAAACAGAGATCACATAATCAACTTCCAAAGCAAGAGCCTAATCCTACCCAGTCAGTTATTTTGGGGGAGTTTCCAGGAAGGCAAAGAGGTTGCAGGAGGTGGATCTGCGTCTCTGATCTTACAAATTTCCTGGCAGGTGCAAAAGCGACTGCTCTGAACAATACCAGAGGTGTTTGCAGGGTTGGCCTGAAGGCTTTGTCTGCAGCAGCAGATGAGGTTAACAGGCTATTTAAAACAAACAAACAGCCCCACCTCCCTCCAAAAATTTCACGGAGATGACCCCTGTGGTTGTGGTGTGATTTTAAAGAGATTTAAGCAGGTTTGCTTTGAAACCGTTCCTATAGCTCTAGACAAAATCAGTCTTTGCTCCATTGTCTCAATCAGTTTTGCACATTCATATCCCAAAGTCACATCTGTATTAGGGAGTCAGTCTGGACATCTCTTCTTACACCCCCATGGATTTTCACATTCTTTGAGGAAAAATTCCAGGTGACACTAAGCAGTTCTTCTTTAAATGATGTTTACTTATTTACTAGGACTTTTAACTGGAAATTTTCCAAATAATTACACTTAAAGAATTTGTGTGTGTGTGTGTGCACGCATGCATATGTGTGTGTGTGTGTATGTGTGTGTAATGGGGTAAACAATGCTCTTTACTCGTGAAAAAAAGCATGTGCACACACATGCACAAAATAATGGGGAAGAAAGGGAAAGGAAAAGCATTTGCTTATGGATTTGAAATGCAATTCTGAAAATTAGTTTTATTTTAAGCCCTTGGAGAATGTTGCAACATCAATGAATGTAATGCCATTTCTTACCACCTGTGAAATATAGGACCGTGTTTGTAGCAAGCAGAGAGAGAGGCAAACACAAAAGGAGAGAAAACAAGATCAGTGTGGGTTTGCTGCTGTGTGCTGCTGAGGTGGCCAAGGTCTGCTTGGGGCCACAGATAGGTATTTAACAAGAAGGCTGGAAAAGGAGGCTTTGGGTACTCCGCGCTTTGTCAAAACTAGGTTTAAGGTCCTGTTTTCATTACGAAGGCTTTTGGCAAAGGCAGAGTTGATGAAGCCACTGGATTTCTTCTATCTAGTGGAGATGGGAGAGAGGTGATTGAAGTGTTTCCAGGTGTTTCTGGCTTCAGAGAAAACTCAGGAGAGTTTTCGGCTTGGTGGTTTGTACGCTAGACTCGGGGTTCGTCAGCACTTGCTGCCCTTCCAGGCTGCTTGAGCAGTGGGTGAGTTTGTTCTGCAGCACGCATAAGCCCCACGAGAGCTGATACAGCGTGGCCACCCCACAAAGACAGTTGGATTGCTCTAACCACCCAAGGCTTTGCTGCCAAAGCGCATGACGGCTCTAAGAATGACCTCTGCAGACATAGTTTCAACCTCTGGTTTAGCTGTAAGTGCATTGGAGAATAAGCCACTCGTTTTCAAATCGCCAGCGGTGAGTTTGTGAGCCAGGCTGTGTATGTCTCAATATTAAATAATGAGGTGGAATAGCATGGATGATCATCATATGGCATTAATACATTTGTAAGGCACTGGTTAGGAAGCGGGTCCTATGCAGTGTTTCAGCAAAGACCTCGCCTTTGGATTTTCATGGAGATGATGATCTACAGAAAAGGTAACGTGCTTGAAACAATGGCAGTTATCTACAAGTATGTTCAGGAAGGCCTGGGGCTTTCAGATGCAAATATGGAAATATATTTAACATCTTGCCTTCTATTCTTTTGTCATAATACAAAGTGGAAAGACAATGTTTAGTAAATGTTTACATCTTACAAAGGGGAGTTTTGCAAATTGCATTGTAGCTCTTTGGGAGGAACCAGGAAAGAGGGCAGGATGTTAACAACATAAAAAAGAATAGCAATAAAACCCACCCCTAATATTAATTGTCTAAGAGGAAATGCATATATCTCTCATCAGGACATTTCAGACTCTGCTTTGCATTGCTGGAAGCCTGAGAACACTAATCGGTTTTTGGCATGGAGAAGCAAGTTCTTGCATACTTGAAACATAACTCATTTACTGTTGTTTTGATGGATGCTTGTAAGCAATATGGAGAACTTCCCAAGTCCCTTCGGCTTGCCGAGCATCGGCACTAAGAGCAGGCCCAAGCCGCAGAGTTCAGATGTAGATCTGGCTCAGCTCCTTGACGTGGGAACTGGAGGGGACTGCTCTGATTAAACACCTCCGTTCATTTGTGGTCCTAAGGTTGGCTGTGTTATGCAATAAAAATCTATCAACAGGTTTCCCTGTGAATTAATAATGCACCTGAAAGGATTCTTGAAGAATCATTTGCACCAGCACCGTGGCACAGAGCCATCAAAATAGCTCTTCAGCAAAGTGGCAACAGCTCACACTTCCTGAGGATCTGGGCCCTGGGCATTGTGAAGGTCGATCTAGTGCTGGCAGGTTAAATGAAAAGGGGTGCCTAAGCGCTTCAAGGCAGTCTTGGGAGGGAGGCATAGCCCAGAGAGCTGCCGCCTGGTCCTCTTCCTCCTTGAAACAGCAGCTGAGAGCCACCATGTGCTGGGGTCAGGTGCAGACTCAAAAGCCAGGCACCGATGTCGTGGGACATGGGTGACAGGGGAAAGCATGGGCTGACCTGTAACAATTAGCCACTGAACTCTGTGTGCGTATGTGTGTGTATGGAGTGAGGTGGAACAACAGGTTTGTGGCTGCAGTGAAATCCTTCATCGCTGGCCAATGCTAGACATCGTGTAAAAGCCTCAGTTGTTGATGTTATTTACTTAGACATGAGGCTTTGCCCCATGTTTCAGTTTCTCCCACAGACTGCTATTCAAAGATGAGTTTGAAGATGAAGATGAGCAACGTGACACTAGCTTTTGTGGAGAGGGATTTCTTCTCCCCAGACCCCAGCCCATTTCCCTTGGTGCCCAGAGAACAAAACCCTGAGCAAAGTGGTCTCCATGGGCAGTTTGCCTTAGTGGTGGAAATCGTTACATTTCTGCCCATGATTTTCATTTCATGCTGAGTAACATTTTGGTTACATTGCGTTGTTGGGAGGAAAAGGAATGGGGTTATGAACTGTGTGACTGTAAGCAGTCCTGCATGTAACTCACAGTGTGCCTTTGTATGTGGAGGATACAACGATTTCTACAGGAAGACTGGAAATTCACTTGTGGAGATACAGAGGAGTTGATGTGAATTGCTTCAGAGCCAGTTTTTTTCTTTCCCATTGGCTACCTAAGTGCCAATGGACCTCCCTCCTTCCAGATGAACCGGAGACCTGGTCTTCGTTTTCCTTTCTAGTGTAGCTCTCATGCTGTTTTCATAGCATACTTACTCCTGTTCTGCATGTACCATCCCTATGAAACCCTGCAGAAGCACGTTCCAGTAGTTAGGTAATACCTAAAATTTTTTCCCCAGTTTTTCTCTATGCCTTCCTTTCCTTCCCTTCCTCTCCCTTTCCTTTCAGCTGTCTTCTACTGAGCATCCATTCTCCCTCCCCATGCATGGCTGCCCAACTCATTCATTGCGCTGCACATCTCTCTGATAGCTGGCAGGAGAACTGCAGGAGTCTCTTCCTGCTCCACCCTCGCAGGAGGTTTTGGAGCCCTGCAGGGAGCTGTAGACTTATTGCTCGCTGACTTGTAAGGGCAGGTGAAATGCTCTAAACTCCACCTAGTAGCGAGGAAGGTGGAGGACCTGCTTGGCTGAGAGGCTTTGCAGAAGACAGGTCTGGAGGGAAGGAAACCTTGGAGCAGTTGGGGCTGTGCAGGAGGCTCGGGCTGAAAGCCCTGGACACCGCCAGTGGGTTTGCCCACTTGTTTAAAATGGTGGGTGCTTTGGCATTTAAACAAATCAGACCGAATGGCTAAAGTATCTAAAAAAACCCCAAAAAGGGTAGGACCAAACAAAGGTTGTCACCAGCCTTTGTCTCGTTTTCATGTTCATTATGGTGTTAACCTTAGCAGAAGCTTTCACCTCAGATCAGCCCAGGACAAAACGCAGACGCGGGCACAGAGCCTGGCTTCCACAATCAGTCCTGTAATACCAAGGAAAAGTTGGGCCGGAGGAGAAATGCCTGTCTAGCAGCTGCTGCCCGTAAAGCAGCACTGCAGCTTTTTAGCGATACCAGGCTATCCGTGAGTTACGCTGGCCTCTCAGCTGCGTGGTGTCCGTGTTACTTCTCAGCCTCAGGAGACAAGCTGCAGGGTTTCCTAAAGGACCTCTCTTGCTAAGTGTGAAGGTACAGGAAAATAAAGCTAGCTGGACACTTTTCTGAGATACTAATGACCCATCTCCACAAAAGTGTTTTCATATTCTGTTAAAAAAAGAGGTTGAAGAGTGACTACCATTTTCTTCTACTCCTCCAGCCCCTGCCTCCCCATGCTTCTGCTCTTTTTTCTTGCTGACAAAAGAGCATAAATTATTGAAAAAAGCACAAAGCCATAAGAGAAGAGGAAAGAGATGAAAACTTACCAGAGTCAGTTTACTCTCATTTGAATAACAGCAAAGGACTTCATTTTTACTGTGTTTTTTTTTTTTTAATGAGGTTGCAAAAAACTTCTCCCAGTACAGTTAAAGGATAGTCAAAAATGTAATTAATAATAGAAACAAAATAAAATTCAAATAGTCCAGGGTGAATATTGGCTAAGACGCTCATAATCATATAAAACTTCCTCTGGGATCTTTCACAAACACAAGTGAGCTCAGAGGGCCTTTTACAGCACAGCCAGAGCCTCCTGTAGCAATGCTATGCCCTAACAAAATTGGGAATGATCTACAGGATCTTTAGCAAGTCACCAAAAATATTTTCCAACTTTTTCAGTCCAGGAGATTTTTCTCCTTAAGGATCGTCCTCCCATGTACTGACCATGACTGGGCTTAGAGAGACTCGCTCACATCGGGCTGCGATAACGTGGCAGCTGGGATAAGTAGGAGCAAGAGGACATTTAGGACATCTGAATTCCGATGTGATTGGGACTGGGCATTATTTTTTTTTTTATTGCATCAGGACAAAATTTTCAAAATCTCCTAAATTCCCTTAAAGGCCTAAAGTAGCATTTTTAAAAGCATTTGAATGTTTAGGCTTTGGTGTCCCTCTGATTTTCTGTGGGAGAATATCAAGTCAAATATTCAGAAGCATCACAGTTCTTTAGCCAAACTCCTTGTGGGTACTTGGTAGGTTTCCCTTCCCTGTTTCTAATTTGGTTTATACCCAAAAGCCAACTGGTTTTCGCTATTCGTTCTGTGGGTGGAAAAGTGTGTGAGAAGGTATTAACAGCTATACATCCCAGTCGAGTGATTTTCTTCTCTGAACTTTCCTGGATGCAAAGAGGAAATTCTTCTCCAAATCAACAGTATGTTTTCAGGCTGTTGTTGTTGTTGTTGTTTTTTGTCAGGCAGATCTACATCAGGAAATCTGAGCACCTGGAGAAGGTTCAAGTGCAGACTGAGCTTCAGGTCTCAGCTCAGGACTCAACAGATTAATAACAACTACGAATCTTTCACCAGCGCAGCTATCCTACGTGTTAGTAATACATGAAATATTGTTTATTACTCAGGGACTGGTGTTCTGGTTGTTCTGCTCCGTGGCACACGTACAGGATAAGTGATTCCTGCCAGCGTAGGGCAGCCTTCACCTCTGGTTTCTTCTCTGGCTCCCAGCTGAGGTTGCCGGCAGCGAAGCTGCAGCCACCAGCCTCGGTCGCGTGCGTGCGTCTGTTTGTCAGGGGTAGGGTGTGGCCTCTGAACCCCTCCATTGTGGTGGTGGATGTTGAGCATCAAATGAGACTTGCAGCTATTACCAACGGACGTGTTAGCCACAAAATGAGATAGTTATGGCAAGCTGGAGGGTCGCTGGAGAAAAGTCTACGAACCATATGCTAGTGAGGGAGCCAAGGGCTCCTGACCTCCTCCAAGTCATCCCACTTTCATGTCCATAATTACTGGCTGCTCATATGCATTTGCTGTGGTCCCACCTCTTCCCACTTTACCCAAGAGGAAGAGCCGCACTTCAAAGCCCTTCTCTCTCTCCTTCATTGCTGTTGACCATGTTTTGAGAAAGGTTTATGTTTCTTCTTTAGCTATTAGAGGGGAGCTAGTGATCTGAGCTAGTCCCTGGTGAAAGCAGGGCTCCGAGCCTCTGTTCTTACTCCGTCACTTGCCAGCTCACCAAGAGTGACCAGTCACCTCCTAAGAACTGGGCATCTCCTTTCCAGAGACAGAGGACAGTTGAGTCTCCATCTGACCTTGGTGGGAAGGCTGACTGTCAGGAAGGGGTGCAAAAATTACTAAGATAATAACCTCTCGGGGTGAAGAGTGTTGAGGAATCTTCTGTGTCAAGGCTTCCTTTGCTTAAGCCAGCTTGTTTGCTATCACCCTCTGAAGCCCCCAGAGATGACCACTAAGAGGTTAATGGGCTTCATTGGCCATGGGTTTGGGTCAGTGTAGTAATTCTTGTAGCAGTTCCCCAGTCTGGGGGAACGTGTGCTCCAAACACAACAGGGACCACATAAAATAGCTCATGATTTTTAATCAAATTGTGTTTTGTGCTAATACCACTGTTTGTTCCTTCAAGAAAAGATTGGTGACCTAACCTTTAACTACATTTCCAAATTAAATTTGTTAAAACGCTGCCTCCAACAGGTGGGAGGAGCCCACGCCAACATTCAATTTAAAGTTCAATTCAGTGCTGATGGTTTATGGCTGATAATGAATTTAGCAAGCTACTAGTTGGGCTTTGATGCTAATTATTTTAAATGTCATAGGTTCTGATTCACAAGCCAGTAATCACAGGTCGTTATTACTGACATTATTAGGTTAAGTTAAAAATTAGCTTTTAGGCTAATATGCTCTGAAATGGAACACCTGTGTGATGCCTTAACAGACAATGGAGGGAAATTAGCTCCCTTAATTAAACGAGCTACAACTGTGCATTGTTTGTTGTTACACTGACAAAAAAATGGTATTTGCACCTTTAGACAGCCATTTTCTAGAGCTGAAATGGGATACCGGTTGGAAAACATGAGCCCAGGCTTTGCAAAACAGCGGTGACTTTCCTTTGCGATATTGTGGTCAGTGCCCCACACACCCTTCCAGGAATAAGTTGAACGAAAAGTGATTTTGTTGGCCGGACTCTTACATGGGCTAAAATGGGTTCAGCATCCATGTACTGGCTTTGTGTTCTAGATAAACACACACCCAAATCCAGTTTTCTGACACAGCTTTGCTGACAGGAGACAGCAGATTTTTTTCCCCCCATCTTGGGTTTTCTGCGGGCAGGCTCCAGCCTGTGCCTCTGCTGCGTCCAGCCGCACCACCGGTGTTCATGGAGGGATGAAGCAGTTTCAACAGGATTAGCTTTTACCATTGAGAGAGCTGTGATAGCTGTGACTGCTCCCTTCACCTGTGGTGCTTGAGGTCCTCCAGCTCCTCTGCCAGCTCAGGGCAGGTTATGGCCATGCTGGTTCCTCTCGAGTGCTCCCGAGACCTTGAGACAGCTTGTGGAGAGGCATTTCCCTCTGGCTTCATGTTACACGGGTGCTTTGCAATCAGCAATTCCTTTCCAGGTGCAATGAAAGGCATTAGTTTTAATAGACGGCATTTTGAATAGGTTATTTCCATAGAGAGCATTCCACTTCCTTCAGCCTAGGTTATCCGAGGTATAGGAACAAGTACCTTGTTTAATTGGGAAGGGGCCAGTATTTGCTTTTCAATGGGACCCTCTAGCTATAGAATCCACTGAAAAGCATCTGCAGGCATGTTTGTGTGGGGTTTTGATTCCTTTGCATCTTGCAAAGAATTGACAGATATTTAATTGTAAGAGGGAAGGAAATATGATAATTTCCTCATCTGCAAATGTAAAGTTTCCCTACAAGGAAGTATGGAAAGCTTAAATAATTTGCCCAACAGGGTAGCCCAAAATAGGACACAGATACCAACCTCTAATCCTTACCTACGGCCATAAGATCATCTTTCTTCTCTTGATCATAATGGAAACACAGAAGTTGCTTGCGCTGTTGTGCAGGAAGGCAGGACGGGGCGCTGCACCGTAGGGACAGATTAGCATTATGAGGGGCAGCACCTGGCACGCGGGGGCCAGGGAAAAGCAAATGAAACAGTCACCAAACCAGTCCGCCTGCCGCAGCCCAAAGGGAACGCACCCCTCCCCGCCGACGTCTGCGCACGGGGTGTTCAAAACAGAGGGTGGGCTCTTGCCGGTGTGACAGGGCAGGAGTGTTTCGAATTCACCTCTTGCCTTTCAGACTGGGTTTTTTGGGTAGCCCATGGTATCTTCTGGCAGGTCACTGTTGAGACCGCTGCTAACACGGGTGTGGAACTGGTGAGGAAGTGCCTGCAGTGTCTTCCCAGCATCAGGCCCACCCAGGAACTGAACAGCCATGGTTTTCCTGGTTTTGCTCTTGGTGGGTTTGGGGGTCTTTCCTTCTGTTTTTTCAGACACTCCAGAGCCTCCTGACAGACAAAATGAGCCTGGTTCTGCAGCACATGTTTTGGTACACGTCCATTTAGAGAAATATCTATTTTTCCCCTCCACCTGTCCAAAATAGGGCAGGGGTTGGCTTTCTTTTTGGAATGAGCCTAAAAAAAAAAGAAAATGGAATAGCCCCTTCTAAAAGTTATGTCCAACTGAAAAGCTATCTTGCATCATCAATATGCACTTAAATTTACAAAACTGGTCTGGATTGTTCAGATAAATCTCTTGAAGATAACCAGGGTGAAAAAGGGGACTATTCAATTGAAATTGTAACAAGGAAATATGCAAGAACACCTCGAATATGAAACACCAGAACTGCAAAACTGAGCTAAAGACTCAGTGTTTGGATTTTGTGTCTGGAAATACCAGCAGATCCCAGTTTATTAAGTTCTCAGAAGAAAAATAATAAGTGGATCCAGGCTTTCAGTTATAAGTCTCAGAGCACTTCACAAATGCGTTAAGCATGCAATTGCTTTTTTTTTTTTTTTTTTTACTTTTGAGAGAGAGAGAGAAAGAGAGAGAGATGGGGAACTACAGCACTGAAAAACATGCCAGTGTGACACAGCCGCAAATGGCTCGCTTTGAATCTCGCTCCGTTGCTTTTGCTGCTGGGCTACACCGAAGTAATTAGTTGGTTGCTAGTGGTGTATCTAGGTATAAACAGAATTCACTCCATCACCCAGGAATTGTGGGTGGTGGGAAGTTCTGGCTGATGGGGCTGTGGATTAAGTGTGACGGTGCTGGAGGATAGGGTGTTCCTGCACAGAGAGAGCCCTCGATTTAGGAATTTGCTCCTCACAAAGGTATGCCAAAGCCCTGGGGCTTCCTGCATTTAGGGTGTGATATAAGATACAGCTCTTTGTTGAGAGCTTTTCTCCTGACATCCTTGCAAGCCAGGCAGATGTGTGGGTATCTCCTGGTAGTTACCCCTGTAAGGAAACGTAGTTGGATATCCTAAGGGGTAAACAGTGCTCAGAGCTGAATTAAGAAGTGTTGTCTCTGTTTACTCCAGTTCTGTATGCGCCGCTCACTATTTTCAGGGCAAAGCACTTGTGTTTTATTAGCAGTGGCCAGTTTTCAGTATTGACTCCCAGACCTGCAGAGGTGTCCTCTTTGAAATGCAGAAGGATGAGGAATTTGCCAAGACTTCAAGTTTCACTCCAGACCCAAAGCTCAGATCACATTCAGTGAAGGAGCTACCAAGGGGAGATGGGAATGAATGGTTTGGAAGTGCGTGCAGCAAGCCATGGGGCTGATGCTGGGCTCCATGCACAGCCCTACTCCGAAGGCCAACTCTTGGCCAGGAGGCATTGCCCCATCAGCTCCTTGTAGCCAGGAGAGCTGGAAGCGGATCAAGCTGGTGGCCTCCCCTGACGACTCAAGCAGCCATGACCTGCCAGGACAAGGTAAGCACACCCTGCACAGTCCTTGTGCTGCCACTCACCTTTGCGGGTATCCACGGTCATTGCTCTCCTCCTCCAGATGCTGCGTCTGCTCTGTACAGGCATCTTCTGTTTTAGTAAGGTGTTAATTGGGCTTGGAGATGACTGTTTCTTCTGTAGTTTCTTTGGTGAGTGACAGAGCTCCTTGTCTGTGAGGAGGCAGATACAAAAGCCACTGGCTAATGTCGTGCATAACTTTATGCCTCTCTGTACTCTCTCCCTTGGCTTGTTTGCTTTGTTTAGTTTGCAGTGTAGGACAACTGCTTCTTATTAATCTGTGCATTGCATTTTCAATCCTGCGATTTTCATCCAAATTTGGGAGTTCTAGCAGCTGCTGTTGTGTACATAATAATAAGGATCTTCAAGCATGTATTCCTAGACTTTTTAAGCATCTTTCTTGTTTCGTCTTTAGAAAATGCTAAAATTTTCGTCATTCAAGCTGAAATTTTACCTAGAAGTAGTTTGGTTTCGGACAGGTTTTTTGGAGGGATAATGTCTTTAGTCCAAGATGGAACTGAGGGAGGCGAGGAAAAGAAGGACTAGAGACAGACAGGTACACACAAGCAGATAGATGTACCCTTTCTTATCCCCGTATTTCTGTGTATGAGTAGGCACCAGCCTGGTGCCCCACATGCCTGTTTGTGTGGGAATTCAGGGTCCAAGCAATGACCCTGCTTGACTGAGATCAGTGACTTGGCCTTGGGTTTCCACCTCTCCCAGGCAAATGTCCTGTTTTAAGGGAGGAGGGGATTCTTGCTCTCCAAAATTCACAGCGCAACTAAAGCTGCATGCGCAGAAATCCTCCTAGCTGGAGTTCTTCTTTCCTAGCTAATGCTATTTATATCAACCTTTCCCTTCAGCTTTAACCAGGATAGGATCAAAGCTCTGGGAGCAGAGATCTGTCATTACACAGGCTATGAATTCTGTATTCCTACCTCAGATTTTGATTCAATTTGGGGATTGTGTGGAATTCATCTAAAGCCAAGTGGTTTTGGATGTCAAAACCATAAAACAATTTTCCTGTTTCATGTGACGCGGGTGTATAATAATATATTTGGCCTTACCCCTAGGTTACCTAACCATGGGCTGTGATTCACCTCAGAGGTTTAGCTGCCCTTTTACTGGACCTGTGTTCAGTTTCAATTTTTGTAATGAATGCAAAGTCCAGCCAATGCTTCTGCCTTTCAGGTTCCACCAAGAGCACTTCCAGTAGCTCTGCGAGTTAATATTAAAATCTACTTACTGCCAATACAACACTAATGATCTGCACTTCAAGGGTACCTTTGATGTGATGATCTCAAAGCAAATCAATTAAGGGTTATCCCACACCCATGCTATGGGTGGAAACATTGAATGTATGGAGAAACGAATCCTAAAATCCCTGGCAAACTGGATGTGAAAGCTAGAATTTCTGTCCCTGTGAGAAAGTCAGCTATATCAATCTTCATTTTCTTCCCCATCCAAAAGACCAAAATTTTGCTATTGTGGATGTGTTTATGGGACACAATATATAAAAGAAAAAATTGTTTCCGGAAAACATCACAGCATTTAGTTGTGTATCGGTTAGATTCAAAATCAGGCCAAATGCCATGATACCTCTGGTGCTGAGAGCTGTGTGTTTACCTCCTGGTCCTCTGCACTGCTGGGCTGCGGGCTGTGCCGTGGTGGATGGTGCCTGCTTCTGAGGTCCAGCAGCCTGGCTGCAGTCAGGGGTGATGGAGGTGCAAAGTATCCAAACTATTATTAGTGGTATTATGGCATCTTTGGCAAATGCTCTTTAATGCTCTAGTAAGTCAAAGTCAAATACTTAATTTTAAATTCCCCATATAGAAAAGAGACTCCAAACAAACCTTTCCTGAAATTTGTCCCTGAAAAAAAGTCAACTCCACTTGCACGTTACAAGCAGCACTCTCCGTGTGTACTGTTACAAACTGGACATAAATCAGGTGTTTGCAGTACTCGGCTGGAATCAGGTTAAGGAAAGAGCTGTGTATTACTTACTTTATTTCAGAAGAGTCTCAGTGTTTATTAGGCCATGTACAGCCGCTGCACACAGGTCCCTCTCCGGGAAGCCGTGACTGCTCACACTAGCAGGCAATGGTGGGAGCCCAGCCTGGAGGCACTGCCCTGTCCCAGGCCCTGTGCTGGTGGGATTTGGCCCACTAAAAGAAGACAGGCTGCGGTCAGCTTTGGTTCTGGACTCTCCACATTGCAGTCATTTTTAGCTGAGGAGGTACCTAAACCATTTCTGATTAGATTGAGTCTTCTTGTCCACTTCTGCATCCCATGCACAGGGACTGGCGGTTGGCCAAACAAGAAGGGTGAGAGCCAGTGTTATAACTGGGTACGTTGCCTTTGATAAGGTCAGCATCAGGTTTTTGGTGCAGTACATGTACACTCCGCAGGATTAAGCAAGGAAAAGCTTTCCCTCCCAGGTTATGCTCTGTCCTGAACGCTGGTGGTAGTGGGACTCACACCCCAAAGCATATTTGGAAGCATTTAAATGCGCAGCTGTGACAGCAGAAAGGGGAAATGGCTTCTCTTCAAACGCTCCAGGCAAGGATTACTTTTCTGCAAATTGCCATAGGATGTGATGTTTCTTTAAAGCTCTCACCTCCTTAAGCACATACGTATCTTTCTAAGGGACGAATTTCCCTCCACATTGACAGTTAGCCTTTCTTGCAGTGCAAGTCGTGGACTGGAAAATCTAGGCAGTTTAACGGAAACAGTCCCTAAAGCCGAACAGATCCTCCAATTTGTCCTGTTGGGCAAACATCTGCATGTGAACAGAGGCTTCTGCTTTAATCTTACCCTCTCGGTCTTGCATTTCCGGGTTATCCTTTTTTGTGAGTCATAGTTTTTATCTATACAAAGAGAAGCTTTAAACTGCCTCAAGTGAGGTATTTTTCCAGTACTTTAGCACTAATTAATCATTAAAGCGCCAAGATCAAAGGGTGGGGAACTACAACGTTGGTATGTTCTTATGATCGCGTTGTGGCCAGTTCCTCTCATAAATACTGGTATTTTGTGAGTTTCAAATCAAATGTCCCATGGAGAATGATTTGGCAACAAGATGGTGGGCTGCTTTGCTTTGCGTCTTTCAGAAGTAAAGGGAGCTTTAACTCCACGAGGAACGCAGTGTCAGCCCCACAATAAAGAGGCCAGCTATTACTTCGAACACGTTGGCCCCCAAAGATGCCAGTGATTTAGGTATGGATGTAAAAACCCAACCTCATGGAGTGAGAGACAACACTCCCCGTCCTGAAGATCTGGTAGCTCAATCAGACAAGCAGCGAAATGGCTGGAGCCTCGAGTCTATTTCCAGGGTAACTTAAGGCAGTTAAGGGTGTAAACCTCACCGTAAGCCAGTAAGACTTACCATCTAAGAGCTTAAGCTACTTCTGAAAGTGAAGCTTTCAAAATAACGCTACTGCTTTTGAAAAAAAGTAGCCTAAGGACATGACTTCAGTGAAGCATTAACCTCAGTCTTGAATGGCTGTGGCTGTTGTCTTCTCACCTGAAAGGCCAGCGCTGGCATGTAATGATGCTTTCCACCATAGGCAGCAGCCGACAAGGCAGAGGCGTGGGCTGGTGTCTGGGCTTTGCCCTTACTTACACCAAGAACCTGCAACCTTCCCTGTAGCGACTGCCGGTGTCCTGACAGCCTTCCTGTGGGCAATCCTGTGCCATAGCTGTAAAACTCACTTTCTCTTTTCAGTGTGGTTAACTGGTATAAAATCTGCAGTGCCTAAATACTTGGGATCTGACAAAAGAGCTATCGTGCTTATGGCTTATTAAAAAATGAGAGAGAGAAGAGCATATGGAGTGCAAACAGGTCCTGCTGCTGGTGACCACCCGTGGCTGGGAAGACGAGAGTCTGGCTGCTCTGGAGGAAAGGGAGGTTTTTTGGTTTTGTTTTCGTGGGGAATGAGCAGACCGCTTGGTCTTCTGTGTCTCTCTCCTGCGTCTGGAGCAGGTGAGCCGTGCACTGGGGAGCAGCAAGCCGGAGGTGAGGCTGGGACTGAAGGAGAGGCAGGGCAAGGCAAGCACAAGCTGGCGACAGAAGTAACGAAGCATCTGTAAAATTAGTGGCTAATAATGGTTGTCCTAGAAACAGACGGAATGGAGCAATAGTATTTCCGAAATGTCTTTTTTCCATAATATGGGATGTTTGAAAAGGCCATTATTCCTCCTTTAAAAAAAAGAAAATTATTTCCTTTTTTTTCCCTTCGTTCTTTCTCTTGTGGGAGGCCTGGGACTTGACAGCGTGGGCTCTTGTCCAGCATTTGTTCTGACCTAGATTTTGATCTCTGCTTTTTTCCCTTACCTTCTGCTTAGCTGGCTACTACCTCTTAAAGACATGCTTATAATCTATAAAACATTTGTGTTTCCCATTAATTTTACTTTCTATTTTCAGGAGATTCTGAAGACTATAACAAAGAGATTTAAATTACAATGCCCATAAATGCTTTGGGCTGCTACGGCAATTTAAATAATTGTAATCAGCAAGGGAACTTGCTAGACCATTTAGTAAAGAGAAGTGAGATATTAAAAAATAACAAAACAGTGAAAACTGCTGTAGGTTAATCAGCGCTTGTCTTCTCTCCGTGGGCGGCAGCACTTTGCAATACCTTCTCTGACAGCACTGGAGAGCTGGTGCACCTGAATTAAACCCTTGAAATCAAGTAATTACTATTGCAGTACAGCCTCAAGCCTTGAGCATGGTTTGGGATCTGTTGTGCTGGGTGATGTGTGTGTGTGTGTGTGTGTGTGTGTGTGCATATAAAGGACAATCCCTATCCTGAAGCGTTTACAGTGGAAAAATACACAAAGCAGACAGAAGAAAGGAGGATGATGTGATTTATGGTCCCTGCTTTCCAGCTGGTGATTGGAGGCAACAGGGAGACTCTGGTTGACATCACTTGTGAATCTGGCCTCCTTCTTATTGATCTTTTTTAGCTGTCCTATCCCCGATGATTCCTGCTTTCCTGTTGTTCAGTGCTCAGACACTTAGACTGTGGAGTAGATATGTTACTGTAAAAACAAAGGTACGGAGAACCAAACCCTGCACTTTGCACAAGGACAAACGATTGAGCCTGAATCTTGGACTGAATGACAATTCAAAGTTTTAGAATCATCAGATGATTTAGTTAAATCAGTTGAAAGAGTACAACATGATGTTTAGCTGCATTTATTTTACTGTTGCTCAGTCGCCCATGTCCCAGTAGATACTTAGAGACTCGTGGGAGGACATGGACATTTGGCATGAAGCACAGAGGCTGCACAGGGTCCCTGTGGCTGGAAAGCCCCACTCAGTTCACAAATGAATGTTTTCAGGCAAAAAGAAGCTGAGGGTGGAGGACACTTCTCATACATATCCCGCAGTACTGGTGGGGAGATGTGATGTTCACCCTGAAATTTCCAACTGAGGGTTGATCTGATACTGTTTAAGTTGGAACCAGCTGTTGCTCGGTTGTGTGGGGGCCATCTTCATGAAGATGATTTTTCTTCTGTGTTGGATTTACGGAGTCCCTCACCAATCCCAAATGTGGCTCAGTACTCAGGGAAGAGTGGAGACTCTAGCTTGGGCTGGTTTGGTTTTCATGTGCCCATCAGAAAGATTAACCCAGAAGAATAAACTTACCGTGCCATCTTGTTCTGCAACAGCAGTTTCTGATGGTGTTGTAAAACCCATTTTACATGAAAGGTTATTATTCTTATGATAAGACGTGTGCAGAGCTTTGTTTTTTGTAACCCACTAATGGCAGCAGACCAAAAAGTAAAGACACAAAAAAGGAAAAATACCTACCACTCTGAGAACCCTGGTAACCGTAAGCGGGCAGCCCTGCCAGCCCGGGTCATTGGAAGAGCAAAGGTTGATGGGATCCTGTGCAAAGTAAAATGTGGAGGTTCTTGATAACCGGTGCAGTTTATTGATGGGTTAAAAAAAAAATCAGTAGGAAGAGTGCTTATCTGGTGGGTAGCTGGGAACACCATTTTTCATAGGGGAAGGCAGCCCAAGCTGTTCCCTGCTGAAGGTTATAACTGCTTGGTTGTCATGTCAGCGTGCTGCAAAGGAGCATGGAGGAGCATTCCCAGCAAGGAGGTAAGGGCCCAGAGAGAGTAGAGCTTTCCCAAAGCACGCAGCTCTGGCCTGCTGTCTTACCTGGCCCTTCTGCAGCTAAGCAAGCCCCTTTGGGCATGCGTTGGTGAGATTTTCTAACTGTGTGTGCCACACTCATGGCATGGCTGGAGCTGCACTGGCCAAGCATCTGCCAAAAATGAGACTCAGTGTATGCGCTGAGGAGCAGCAAAGTGCAACACCATCATTCAGGCAGCCCTCAGCAGCAAGCACTTCCGTTTGGTTGTGTTTTCCCTTTTCCTCCCCTCCAAAATCTCAGGTCAGTGACCAACAAGCCATGTGTGTGTGCATGCGCGTGCACACACACCATGTACTGCGATTCCTCCTCCTTAACGTGAGAGAAGGACAAGGTGAGCATGCAGTCCCACCGGCCCTGTCTCCTTTAGGTGTGCTGCACCACCCAGTGTAATTCATACGCTAATCCTGTTTGATGATCCAGAAAGAATGTTTCAAGAATGTTTCATCCCTCAGTAATTTCGTTAACCTCTCCTGGCAACAAAAAAAGGGGAGGTAATGAAGTGGTATTTTCAAAGAACATAAAACCTAGACAGCCCTTCTTTCGTTTGAGAAGGGTTAGTAGGCGTATGGAGGACTTCTCCGCACGGCTCTGCACTTCATCTGCAACTTGAAAAAAAACAACCTCGTGGGATACTAATTCAGTCCTTGGTTTCTTTCTTGTATCAAATGCTGCCAACTGTGCCTTAAATTTGGGCCAGATGCATGATGGTTTTATGATGTGATACTGTTAGGAAGTCTGGGTTGAATATAACAGAGGCTCTGCTAATGGGGCTGCTCCTTTAGGGCAATGGTACAATGCTGGCTTGGGACGCTTGAGCTATTTACTCTGTGCCTCTGTGGGAATATGTCTTCAGCAGAAATTAATGGTTGGGTTTACCAGGGTGGGTAAGATTACTGGGGCTGATTGGGCCTGTTAGTGTGGCGAGAGGAGCAAAACACTTTCTGATGCCTTGGGGTTTGGGGGAGAGCCTTCCATGTCACCCTTAGCTGAGCAATAAACGTCAGGTTTTGCTCAGGTTCATTCCTGAATTATTTGCGTGCTGCTGCAGGCACTGCATTCATACATTGCCAGGGCAGGCCCTCTCCTTGTCCGAATGGACAAAATGGGCAGAGATTACGCTCATCTTGGAGTGAAGGGGTTTCATTACCCACCACGGCAGAGGTGTGGCATGACTGGGCTCGGAAACAGCACAGCTCACAAGTCCGGTTTAGTGCAAGGGACTATCTTGCAATTGAAACCTAATCACGAGACTGTCCTGTTCCTTTCTGATCACGTCATGTCCCGAAAGCTTTGTGGAGGATCAACCAAATCTCCTGTGTTTTCATTTACTAAGCTCAGTCAAGTGATACAAAAACCAGAACACTTTTTCTGCCAATCTGAATTTGCAGTGATTAAATTGTGCTGTTGTAGGGGGTTAATTTTCATGGACAGATATTAATAATTATCAGTTAATATGCTTAGTAATCTTAAGGAAATATTTGGTAGACTTTACAGGTACTTAGCTAACAGAAATTGGCATAATTCCCTTGAATTTGGGCTCTGTAACTCAGTGTTGACTCTTTTTGTTCTCTTTCCTAATAATCTGATTGTGTCTTCACATCATGGTGAAACTTTCTCTTCTTTACCTATCATTTATTTCCCAGTGAGAGCCCAAACTGCATTGTTGTCACCTGTCAACCTGCCTGCTGACGCAGAGATGGAGGAGAACGATTGATACAGCTTATCAAAAACATGGGCCAGGCATGACCGCAGGACCCTTCTGCATGTGTATATATGTATAATTGTTTTACAAAAATAATCTTCTAATGCAGTGAGTGTGTTATGCAGTGAGTTCCTCACACTATAAAACTTCTTATGGAGATGAAACACTCATTTTTACTGTGCGGGAGTTTGGGGGCTGTGAGCGAGCGAGGCTAACTCAATAGTAGCCTGCTGTGCTACGTGTGCTTGCCCAGGGCTCATTCACCTCCTGACAAACCCACAGCAGTTGTTGATGCAGGGCTTCATAGGGGGAACAGCCAAGAGGTGGGGGGTAGTTGTTTTAAATGCAAATTATTTGGCTTCCTACAGGACTAAAAGGCTAGTGCGATGCAAGATGGCAAATTATGATGTACTGAGGACAAACCATGCCAGTGGAACATAGAGCTTGCCCATTTTTTCCTGTGCTTTTGATAAATACAAATAACTGGAAAAGTTCTCTATGTAAGAAAGAAGCACAGCAGTTACTAAAAATTAAGGGAAACACGGTCAAACATCTTCAAACAGTAGCATAAAACCAGTAACATGACTCAGGACTGAATTCAATCTCCAAGTGTGATGCAAGAACTCTTTATAAGGCCGTTACATTTCTGCCTAAGATTCTTCCAATGAAAATATACTTTTACAGCAGAAACATTTTAAAATATTACAAGTATTACAATTTATGCCCTATTTTTTATTTGTCTTGAGGCTTTGTTAGCTGAGCAGCCACGGTGCTGATGGACTCAAATTTACGCACACACAGAGAGATATCTTGGGGTGTCAACCATCGTTGTGTAGGTGTGCCTGAGGTGGCAACAGGAGAGACTGTTATCCGGTTCTCATTTCTGCTTTATCCTTTCCATTTGCTTTGTCCTCAAATCCCTGTTCAAGGAGGCCGTCAGTGACAGGAGCGGAGGTAGCTCCTCTCTGTGAGTCTGACACCAACTCTTTCATTTCTCTTTCAGCCCAGCTGTGTGAAGCTCATCACACAAATGGGGGCCTTTTCCTTCCAGGGTGGTGGTGCAGTTGTTTCTCTGCTTTGCTGGCTCCATCTCTCGGGTGCTTCTTGGTGGGTGGCTGTACTAAGCAGCACACCAGTGTGACACGAGAGGGAGGGGTAGGAATGCTCTCCACTTTACAGACAAGGCGCTGCGATCCTCTAGGCACAGACCTGTGCTTCCCAAGAAACAGTCAAGAAAGAACCATCTTTCGCCCATTGTAGCAATCCAAATGCCTGCCCGCTTCCCTGTGTTGTGCAAAGAGCGTAGAGTTCGCCTTTTTCTGTCCCCAGATGTGCCCCTGGCTTGCTGGTCCAGCTGAAGGGTCTGGTGGCTGAATCGAGCCATTTTCCCAGTTTCCTGACTCCTCCTGCAGCCATGGTCTCAGTGGGACCAGAGCTGCCACACAGTCCCACCACCTCCAGTGTGTCTCTGCTGCTGAAGGCGCAGGCTGAGCGCACAGCTGGAATGGGGATGCTGCCTCACTAGAGGGTTAAAGTCTCCTTGGTCCTGATGCTGTACCAGTAATAAAACCTAGCCTGAGGCAAGTCATGTTATACTAGGAAAAGTGTGTTTTTCCTGAATATCTGTGCCTATGCTGGAAGAATGGTACCACAAGCTACAGCAGCCAAAGCCATTAGCTTTTCTTTTTTTTTTTTTAACCTGCTTAGTCAATAAATGCTGTGACAAACTCGGTGAAGTTGCGCCATGATGCTGGGCTGTGCTGTGCAAAGCTGGTGAAAACCAGCCGAATATCTGCCACAGCGGCCAGCGGTGCTGCAGGGACCCCGGCAGCAGCAGAGCCGCTATCAAGAGGTGTCAGATTTACTCGAGGGTGAGATGAGAGTGGGTTTCGCAGGATGGGGCTGTGGAGCGCGCTGTAACCTTACCAGCAAGGTCTTGCCTGAAGCCCTGCCCTTGCAAACATTTACGCTGTAGCAGACGTGAGATACTACATGGCTGCTTTCCAAAGCGTGGGATAGGAAGACACGGAGAGGGTGGGTTATCATTTTCCTGACCATTGCAGGTGCAAAGAACTCGGTAACAATATTTGCTCTGGAGCGAAATTGCTCTCAGACTCCCTCCTATGTTTATTCAGTTGAAGAGAATTACCCAGCTTTTCTGCTGTGCAACAATCATGGGGTAAGAATTCCCAGACAGGGTATTTTTCTTTCTTTTATTTTATTCCCTTTTGAAACATGTGTCTAGACAAGTGACAGGCAAACCTCAGATTGTTTGGTTGCATATTTGAAAGGTACCTGAATGTTTCCTCCCTCAGTCCATCCCCCCGGATGCATTCAACCTGCCTCGTTTCCTGGTATTTGGGCTGAGAGCCTCAAGAGAGCAACTTGTCTTGTGAGCTTTTCATGTCCTCCTGGTTTTAAGGAGTTCAAAGACCTCTCAACCATAGAGCTTTTGCAAATACTTTGCTCTTTGGATTTCTGATTCTGTCTCAAACCAAGAAGCACAAGGAAGCATGAAATGGTAAAAAAAAAAAAAAAAAAAAAAATATATATATACACACACACCCACACCCCCCTCTACCCTCCAAATCTTAACATAACAGAGACGTGTTCTTTGTTCAAATTAAAAATGCAAAGAAGCTGCTTATAAGTAGTTTGAGAAAAGGAGAAATGTTTGAATCCATTTTAAAGCTCATTTAGACCAGGAGCTTACTGCCAGTAGCACACTGCCCTGATGTCTGTGGCATATAACGCTGCAGAAGTTACGTAGTCCTCTGAAATGGGCCTCACAGGACATTTTACTGGACCAGACCTTGGTCGTGGTTATAGGCTGTTTGCTGAGCTGAACGAATGCAGTTAGTCAAATCCATTTGATTCCAATGGGATTGCACATGGATGAAAAAGCCTATTGCAATGTTGATGGCAACCTTTTCAGTACTTGGATCAATAAATATTTTCATGCTCTAAAATAATTACAGAGTCAGGGCTATATACTGGAAAGAGTTAAAAAATAATTAAGCGTAAGTGAAGGCAATCAAGACCCTCTTACATTATCTGTTAATCCATTTTATTACCTATTTGTCCAACCAGTGATGCAGATGGTCCTACCTTCGGAGCGATGAATTACCAAGTGCTTGTGGTAGTTTGTCCCATTTATGCTATGTCATCATTTTTTAAAAGTTTTTGGGTTTGGGTTTTACTTTAGTAAGTCATCTCAGGAACATGCTCCACCTCAGTTGGGTCACTTCTCTCACGTTTTGGGCAGTTCCAGGTGCACTTGTTCTGACATGGAGGTAGGAAGGGGGTGGGACAATCTGGTTCAAAATGCAAAGCTTTGGTGTGGCTCCAGTGTCTCCACCACCCCACCAGCTTGGTGCTGACACACAGTAAATACCTGAGATGAGCCAAAGCACCTAACTTAGCATGGGAGTGGAGGTTCACTGCAATAAATTAGTTAGGAAGAATGAAAACCACTGGTTTCTGATCTCCAGCAGATCATTTTTGTTCTTATTTTTCAGTTAGCAATCTATAACAAAATTAGCAAAACTTGACTCTCTTCTCCAGAGTCCATAACATCTCCTGTGCCAGGTGGTGTAATAATTCAAAATCGGGCAGACCTAGGAGAGAGTTAGGTTGGGTTAGGAAGTAAACTCCAAAACTCCAACTCCACTGCAGCTGGTTCCTTACTGCTGAAGGCTGAGTAAGGGGAAACCCAATATTGCAGCTCTACAGTAACACTGGAAGATTATAATTTTCATTCCATTTGAATTTTAACATGAAAAAAAGTATTTCTTTGGCTTGATAAATTCCACGCGTCCTCCCCACCTGTTTCCATTTTAATGCAAAAATAGAAACACTCTAGTTCGTATCTTGTTTCCAAGTTGGCAGGAGAAATCGTTGGGTTGGCTGGTAGGGCTATAACTTATCAGACTATGGTGTAGCTTAGTCTCTGTTTTGCTACTTTTTTCTTTCCCCCCTAATATGAACTGAATACTGAGAGCAGGTTCTTCAACTGGCAAAGCCCTGGCTCTTCTGGAGAAGAGAGCCCAGACCCGTAGCTAATGCAAATCACCACAAAGTTGGGTAACGTTACTAAGAAAACATTCCGTAATAAGCCGTGCACTCAGAGTTGCTCAGGGAGGAAGACGACTTTGGTGTACTTTAATCACAGGGGGACTTTGAGACACAGCTATGCTGTGGCCATGAAAAGGGACGTGCAATCTAAGGGGACAGATGAGACAGTTACAGCGCACCAGGCACAGATGGGAGCTCGGCCTGAACACAGGGAACTTTTTTTGCTCTACCAAGAAACAAGAAAAATGAGCTGAAGCAAGAGCCGTCAGAAGTGTTGATGAGATGCACAAGGAGAGGAAGGCCTGTCTTGGGAGTGGAGACTGGGAGGGAAGAGTGGAGAAAAGCAATGGCTGAGATTTCTGCCTGTAAATATGTCATAGCTAAACATTAAGGAAGGTGAAGAAGAACTCTTTAGGCAAAGGGGTGCAATGGTACGAGAATGATAATATAAACTGCCTTGGATGCACTTGGGCTGGAAGGAGAGAAAAGTTTCCTAAGTACTCATGGTAGCAAGCACAAACTCTCCACTGCTGTGAATCTTTTCTCACTCAAGCTGCAAAGTCCAACAGGAATCACGCCTGTGGGGTCTTAGCAGATGTCTCTTGGTTTGGAAGAGGGCATCAGAAAACTGTTTATTAGGAAAAAAATAAGGATTATATAAAAAGTGTGTTTCTGCCTAAGAAATGAATGCTTAGCCCAAAATAATGCAGGTAACCACAAAGAAATGAAATGCTTTTGGGAAAAGTCAGAGGGGAGAAGTTGCTGTGTGTATTTGTCTACATCCCATTCAAATGTCCAGATTAGCGCAGAGGGCTGCTCAGAAAGGGTGTTCTTTGGAGAGGTTAAGGCATGGGTGACATCAAAGTGCTTGGTGCTGTAACGCTCTTCCTTCTGCGTAAATACAAGCTGTGCACTCCCCAAAATGTGTTCCTGCTGGGCCTGATTTCAGCCTGCCCATGTTTGATGTGGGGAGCGGGTGGGAACTGAAGGTCACTCCGAGGAGAGAGGAAAAGGGTAGAAACGTGCCCCTGCGTGTGGGGAGGGATCCCCGCAACTGCTCAGCCTCGAAACCGCCCCGTAGCTTTCTCTTACCAAGGAGCAGGCAGATGTATCATGCAAGGACGAACAGCAGCCAACTGACAGCACAACCCCCCCATATATAACTATATATAACATATATAACCCCCCCCAATAACTGTCCTTATTTGAGTGTTACTGACCCAAGGGGAGCCACCGTGCTGCCCCGGCTTGAGGAGCTGCTTCATATACAGCTTGTCAACATGGTTTTTTTTAAACTGTGGGTGATGTCAAGACTTGAGTGGATAATCCTAACTAAGGAGTGAGCATTTAAACAAAGAGCCACTGTGGAATTTACAGACAAATGCATGAATTGGCCCGTTGTAAAATGGACAGCATTTTACTCAAGGATGCAGTGGCCACTTCCAGCCTTTCGAATTTCCATCAAGTTTTAGAGGCTAATTGCTAAAGACGATAAAGAGGAGAGATGTTAATCAGTGATGGGATTTCACCTGTCCTGAGAGTTCCGATAGGATGTAAGCATTAGCCCATCTTCAGTACACCTGGATTGGCTTCAGTCCTCAGATCACTCCCCTGCAGCTGATGAAAGACATACATAGCAGCAGAACGGATCTGCTGGGAAAATTTAGCTGGCCAGTCTGAAAGTCCTTTGCATCTCCATCACCTCCCATCCAGTCAGCACCTTAGAACTCCCTTTCCTTGTAACTGCACAAAAATAATGGCTCCAAGCATGGCAGTAGGTTGGTGTTACACAGAGTGAATGGGTTGTGCAATTTCTATTGCAGTACAGGAACACTGCTTGCTTTTATGCTTTAGAGTCAATGAGAAGAAGAAAAAAAAAAAAAAGTAAAAAAAATAGTCCCGCCTTAGCTCTTTGGCAGAAAAGCAATAATTTCAGTGCCTCCCCCCCATGCTTTGCTGTGTTACAGGCAATGATGTTGCTTGGAATGAAATGCCACAGCTGTGAACTTTGCTTCGTATTAGACTCCTTCACTTCTGTTTGCAACGCAGGCGACATGATTTCGGATTACATTACCTGAGTGATCAACATCCAAATTATTTGTCCAGACATAGTGTAGCGGGGCAAAAAAACCCACCCAAGAAATCTGTGGTGTAACTTCAAATATGTATATGAGTATTTCCATGATTGCAACTCTCCTGTGTAGGTGTCTAGTGATTCCCACTGATTATTTAACCATATGCTTTATTTTTCTCTTTTTTAAAAAAAATAAATAGATGATTCAACACATTTTCTGTGGCACATTAAATTGGCTAAAATAACACATGGTCTTGCCCTGCTCTGATTGAATTTAATGCCACCATTCCCACTGACTAAACTGATTCAGGATTAGGCCCCCAGTGAAGAAAAGTCCACGCTATGTGTAGAAGTAGCCAGGACTGTAAATACAGTCCCTCTAGCTTGGGGACATATTGAGCTCATTTGGTACAGAAATAATATTTTTCCATAACCTGGACATATACAGATGGTCCAGTCCTGCACAGTACAAGCAAAGCTCCCACTGAATTAAGAAGAGATAAAAACAGGTTGAAAAATTGCAGTTGCAGTTAAGGTCAGTATAGCATGATCAGTGCAGTTCTGAAATGTCGAGCTGTTGCAGTTTTTCTTTGGAAAAAGTTGTGGTCCAAACATGCCGCTCAACTCTGAAGATTCACAGCGAGAATTGTACAATTCATGCCGTAAGTGTTGGCTCCCCTTCCAGTTACGCTCTCTGTAAGCGCCAGGTTCTCATGTTTGTGATACACTTTTCTGCAGTGGCTTACCTGTATGTCCAGCAAACAGGTTTTCCAGGTGCAAAGTGGTGCACGGAACAACGCCCAGAGGGGTAACGCTCAGAAACTCATGATAACTTCATGTGGCAGGTCCTGCACCACAACAGAGCCAGGGGAGACCTGAGTCACAGTCCTCAGGGATGCCTCACAAATGCACAGCTTTCTAGGATGAGGCACAAGTGAAGTCTCAGGTTAAGTTTATCACAAGTTTGGCCCTTCCTGCTAAACCACTCAGGCAGCTGACTGACGGGGGAGTGAGAACGATCCGGGACAACAGAGAAGCGGCAATATTTTGTGAAACAAGGAAATGGCTTGCCAATGCTAACTGCTCCGTGGGGTTTCACACTGCCGTGAGTGTTAATCCTCCAGGAGAACTGGATCTATACCAGGGTACGGTAAAGAGAAAAATCTCCTCAGCTGCTGTGTGCAAGCAGGGCGATTTCAGATGAATTCGCTTCTCGGTGTAGCTGGGAATTCCCCAGGAGGAGGGCAGCTGAGAGCAGCAATAGGTGCTCTTCAGGCACATCAAACCAAGCCCACCATTCAGGATGCTGTGGTCTCTTGCAATAGGGCATTAAGGACAGATTCTGTGGTTTTGCCTGATAAACTATAGGAATTCAGTGCAAAAGGTGTGCAGCTCACTTATAAACATAAGTGATTCTGCATTTGGCAAAAAAAGGCATTGTTGTAGTTGAATCTGTCTTACCAACTTAGGGTCCCTCCATTTGATGGTCTGCATGGTTTACGGAGAAACCATGATCATCAGGGACAGATGATCTGATGGTTATCAAAAATAATAGGCCAACAAATGACATATCCCTGGCCGTGCAATGAAATACTTGACACACCAGAGAGATAGGCCGCCTTATCACTGATTTCTGCAGCTTACCCACTCAATATTGTTAACATGCTCGGAGGAGTTAGGGGAGTCATGCCAATAAACACAAAAGCCTAAAAACTGCCTGCATCAAGACTTCAAGAGATGAGAAAAGAAAACGTCTTTCCTGAAGTTATAAGAAATTAAAAGCTGTCTTTTTGAAAGATGGGTATAAAGCTCTGTTCACTATTGTGGGAGGTTACTGGTGAGTCCCCTCAAGGCTTTGGCTAGGATGTCTGCCACGCATCATTGTGCAAGAGGGAGGTTTTTGTGCATTACTTAGAACTGAGGTTGTTGAAATACTAGTTTGATAGTGTTCAGACATATTCATAAGTAATCCAGTGAAAAGGATGAATAGTGAGATGAGAAATTTTGTGGATGATGCAAATTATTCAGCATTGTAAAACTAAATCTGGCCCCAAAGCACTGCCGCAAGAGTTCGTGATCCTGAGTGGCTGGGCAATAAAATGACTGATGTGGTGCAGTGTCAACAAAAGCAGAGCACATGCAGAAAACTCACCCTAACTATACTTCAGCGTAGACGAGTCCTAAATGTAACATTTAGCAAAGAGAGCTTGGAGGCTTCTGCAAATGTCATTTCAAGTCCATCAGAAGAGGCAACTATCACATCAAGAATGAATTGGCAAAGAGGCAGGAACAAATCGGAACACATCATTATAGCACTCCTCGATGAGACTACATCTCCATGGTAGTGTGTTTTCTGCCATCTAAGTCCAGAAGGTCGAGCTGAACTAGAAAGCATAGACAGGACAGCATTCAGGCTGAGGAGAGATGGGCAACAGCTTCCATAAAGATGGAAAAATAAGCAGATGAGGCGTCTTCAGGGTGGAAAGGGATGACAGCAGCAGGAGGTACAGTAAAGGTCTGTCAGATCATGACTGACACAGAAAAAGGCAAAAGAAACTGGTCGTTCACTGCTTCTTGTAAGAATTAGAGGGGACCTGATGACACTGTCACACAAGAAGGTTTAAACCAACACAAGGAAGTACTTTTTCATACAAAGCATAATTAAATTGTGGAACTCATTGCCACAGGATGTTGCGGAGGCCAAAAGTTATAAATGGCTTGAGAAAGGGATCAAAAACAATTTGAGGAGGACAGATCCATGGGTGGCTGTTAAAGCACACTGGTCTGGAGGCAGCCTCTGCTTTGGGAAGTCCATAAACCACGGCTTGCCTGAAGCGAGGAGGGTACAGCAGGGGAGGGATCATGCTGAACCTCCTCCTTGAGTTTCCTCCTCCTGCATCTCCTCCTGCCTATGCTGGGAGATGGGATACTGGGAGATGGGATACTGGCCCATGCAGCCTTTTGGTGTGACACTGGTCAGGTCCCAGCTCTGCTGGGTCTGTTTGGGGCATGTCTCTTCTTACTCCTCTTCAATTAAAAAAACCCAAACCAAAACACAACCAAAAACAGAAGAGGGGGACGAGACAACCCCAGCCCTCCACACACTGTTGGTAGGCAGCCTGGTAGTTGTTTTATTTTCTTTAGAGTGGACTTTGTGTTGCAAGTGGCAGGAAGCCATGAACCACAAAAATAAAATAATTCTAACCCTAGTGCTAAGTAAGGAAAACAAAGATGGCTCAGCAATTAGCAGCATTATATACGTTAGTACTAAGTAACAACAGATGTCAGGACTCGAGCCCTTTGCATTCCTCGCAATCCTTTGGAAACCAAAGCCTTTTGACATTGCTATACATTATTACCGTTATTTTGGGTCTGAGAGAACAGCAAGGGCTCTTTGAATGTTGAAATATGTAGGTTGCTAGGACTGGCTGGGTCTTACCTGTGTCTACCTCACCGTCCCGCATACTTCTGCTGACTTAACAGGCTAGCGTGTGCTGTAAAAGCCTGCTCTGTAAAGACATGCGCTGGCCATGAGTCATTAGCAAGCATGCGAAGCTAATTGGCAAAATACTCATAAAAGATTTTGAAGGTGGGTTAATTACAATTCATTACACTGTAAACTGTCCCCAGGCTATTGTTAAAAAATGCAGGAGTTTCAAGGTCCAGTATTTTATGATTCATTTTGCCATGCAGTGAAAAAAACAGACTCTATATCAAACTACATTCATTATAGTTAAGACCACAAAATCTTTATTGGTTTTCCCAACATTCCCTCCTTGTTATATGAATTCATATGGACTGCACATTTCTAAGAATTGGCAAGAAGGCATGAAATAAAATTTATGATATTTTCTTACCTTCCACTCAGTGCAGCCTTAAAATCTGCCTGTTCTAGTTGCTTTACCTCCTCCCACCTTAATTCGTTTGAGCTGATAGGATGGGAAATTGAAAATAAACAGAGAAATGAATGGGAACAACTTTGCCACGCTTAAGATTTGGTTGTCTGATAAATCTGGCTGCTGCGTGTGTGCACAGGAACATCAGCTCCAAAAGGATACTGGTAATGAAACAATAATAAAGAAGAATTTCCCCTTGTAGTAATATAGCTATTTTTTTTTAAGTTCGGAGTAGACACATTTTTACCAATTACTTGGATTTCCAGATGGAGGCTCTTGTAGTTAAGCCCAGGACACACCTTCAGAGATCTGCTTAGGCAAATCTTGCAGGCTCGTGCATCAGTTTACTCACGAGTGACACTACCCACATGCTTTGCTGGATGGGGACCTTTGTCTACTCATAGCCAAATTCTCCAGCTTATAAAAGAAGATAACAGAGCCTTTGACTGTCTTTGCTTGCGCCAGGGATGTCAAATACTTATATTTTCTTGTGAAAGGTCTGTGGGAGGGAGGAATTACTATCGAGTAGCTTGGTATAATTCTCAGTAATGCTGTGTTGAGAAAAAGTTAATAGAGGACCCAGCTGTGACTTTTGTGGGAGCAAAGCCAAGCGCTGCTCATCAGTGCTACCTCTGTGCCCTTCTCTGGGGGTGCTCCTTATCGCCTTGCGCTGGCTGGCACTTGGGCTCTCCTTTGAGGCTTAAATGGTGCCATTCAGCTGAGCTTTTTCTCTACCTCAATATGCTGAGCTGTGTTCACTTTCGCAAATCCACTGGACTTTCTCCTGTGTTGGCCCAGCCTGCGTCTGACTGCACCGAGTCCTACTCTGCAGGTTCGTATGTACCTGTCTCTAAGAGAATCATCGTCGTTAGCATTTCCAGCTCAGCCGAGCTAACTTTGGGGTTAAATAGGTTCTAATGGGCTCTAAGCATATCACTGTTACTGTTATTAGTACTTGGCATTAAGCTGCAATGGTCTGCTTGGAGTCTGAGCTCAACTCAGAGTCCAGCCCTGCCTGGCTTTGGGGTGCTGCTGTCCTGGGTAGCACAGCCACCGGTGGCGGTCAGCGCTAGATCAAAACCAGATTTAAGCATAAGGAGTAAATGATGGAAGTAGCCAGCCAGGGACTACTGCTTTCCCCCATTAAAAATGTTGATGACATGGATGGATTTTGTTCTTTCAGTTACTATTCTACTTTTTTATTTTTTTGAGGTGATGGGGAGAGGGGGAATACTGAAGAAATCTCTCACTCAGGCAATAATTGAATTGCCTCTAAATCTTTCAGTGAAACTGGACATTTTTGGAGGCAAAATTTTTCAGTCAATTGAAAAATGCCTTCTCCGTCACAAAAAAGCATTAATACAAAAAAACCAAACCCTTCCAGCTTGAAATTAGTCACGTGGGAATACTAGTTTCTTCTAGTAAGACTCAGTAATGGATTTATTGTAGCGTGCATTGTTTTTGTTTGCATTAACATAGTATAAAGTGATAAATATCTTGGGCTGGCTATTTTGTCTGAGGTTTTCTCTGGGAAACTGGATTTTCTTACATGACAGTGTCAGAACTGCCATATTTATTGGGACCAGAGTTCTGTCTAGCTTGGTTTTCAACAGAGGCATGCAGAGAAGAGTAAAAACTAACCCGAGCGTTTATGATACTTGCCCTGGGTAGTTTGCCAGCCTCCACATCTGCTCTGTCACTCTGGGGACTGATCCCTTCCTCCTGATGTGACTGGAGGCTGTGACAACGGGAATGAAGCTCGATGGGGTCACTGCCATATGATTTACAATGGGAGCATTTTCCTACCAGGTGAGCCACTGTATGGGATGTACCTCTTGCTTCCCTTCCTGAAATACCCACCCGATGGCACTGGCAGGGAGCCCCGGTCATTGCGCCAAGAATTGAGCAAAGCCCAGAAGGAGTTTATCGCCCAGCGGCCAGAGCTCGGCTGGGTTTTCACAGCCGGTGGGCATTTGGAGCAAAGAACTTGGAAATCAGAGTTCAGTTATAGTGATATTTATGGGTACTCTGACTAACCTCTGTGCCTGGGACCTACCAACTATATCCAAAAACATTAGCAAATACTTCTTTTGTCTTGTTTTGGTTTGGTAAGAATTATAACTCTTCCTGTTGCCATCTCACCTGGAACTAGTACATGAAGAAACTTCATCGACTTCACTTCATGACATTTAGCAATGACAGTGCTGTTATGGGACACGTGTACCAGTGAGGGAAATGGAGGCAAAGGAGGAAAAATTTTTCCAAAATCTCCCAGATATCTGTTTCTACCGGTGGAGAGATTTTGCAAGTGGCAGGTGTCAGTATTAAGTACTGAATTCTTCATTTTCCCTTTGGTCTCATTATAAACAGGGATATTTGGTTTTAAAAACAGACATTTTTTCATCACTTCTTTTTAGGGTCATGCCTCTGTAAGGCACACAGATGCTGACTTTGGACAGGGCCTTTTAGCCATAACATAGGAAGCTCCAAAATTTCAGAGGCTCCATTAAGAATATTGTGCAGAAATTGGGATTTTTGCCATTGGCTTGATTGGCTCCAAGATTACACCCTTGCTGCTCCTTGGAAGTCATCTTTGATTTGGAAATCATCTTGACAAATGCTGTGATACATTGCTCTCTGAGGAGATTCCTGCTGCTTCATCATTTTGACGAGGCTGTAAATAACAAAAGAGCCTTACTCATCAAGTGCTCCTCCAGTCCCGGCTCAACTCAGAGTAGTCAGGAATGGGCAACAGCAAAATGTTAATTAAATTCCTTCAAATCTCAAAAGAAATGTGGAGTAGAGCTTCTCTGAGACTGCAGAAAACATGGGTAACTGTCAATATTTCTATTTAACATATTGCATCTACATTTGGCATCTGTGAGTCAACTGGTGAAGTGTTTGGAAAAAACAGGAAAATACAATTTAATGGCTGTTGGGAATATATACACAGAAAATATATACATCTTCCTATCTAAAATATACGTACTACCTAGATACAAAGTTTTCCAGTTGCCAACTGTGTGTGTGTGTGTATGGGTTTATGTGATATTTATATATGACAACAGGAAAATTTCCAGCCAGCTCCAGTTTTGAGCCAGTCACTTTGAAGGCAGATTTGTTTGTTTGTTTGTTTAACAAAACCTATTTTGACAAATGGCCTCCCCTAGCCAGGAGCTGGATACTCCGAAAGCCGTTCTGAATGGGACACCCCTGTTGGTGCTTTCAGAGTTGCCACTATCAAGAAGTCCTCTGGACTTCTCCTCCCTGAGCTGTTGTAATTCACTGGTGTATCACACTCCACTCCAGCAGCTGCTGAGTCCTGTGCAAGCGTTTAGGGAGAGAGCTTGGCCCCACGGCCATCCGTGGCAAAAATCCCATTGACTTCAGTGAACCTGGATTTCACCCCCAATCCCTGGAAGATTTTTACAGATGTCCAAATAACACACTGTGTATATCCCATAATCAAAGCCTCCCCTATTGAGTTTATTTACTTTTACACTGTGCATGATATTAAACTCAAGCTCCTTAAATTCCTGCTCTTATTCCGGGCTCAGTAGAAGGACCCCCCTGTTCTGTTTTCATTGAAATTCATCAAGGTTGGTGGAAGTGCCTCACTGAAGGTCCCTCATGTAGATTGCTCCCTACAGTAAACTCAAAGGGATAAGACACCTCTAGCGGAGGCTGAGCTGCTAAGAGATCTGTAGCACTCCCCCTCAGTGAGCCAAACCCTGCAACTCAAAGCAGGGAGAAGTGTCATAAATCATTGCAAACAAGCCCAGCCATCACTTTTGGAGCCAACAGCTCACCAGCAAAGATGACATTATCATCGCCATGAAGGCAACCTAGAGCCCTACAACGAATGCAGGTCCCCTGTGTGACCTTGGACAAGGTGCGTACACTCCTTGCCTTCACTTCCCCATCTAGAAGATGGAGCTAGTAGCACTTGATTTGCTCATCATGTTTCTTTAAATTATGAACACCTCCAGGCAGAGGCAATCTCTTACAACGTGTCTATACAATGTCTAACAGAAGGCCCTTGTCTCAGCTCAACCTCTAGGTACTACATGAAGGCAAGTAGTAGCACTTGGCAGACTACAGATTTCAAACTAGAAATCTAATACCAAATAGTTCTCATTCTCTCCTGCTTCTGGCACTTAGCCTTATTCAAGATGATTTTGGTTTGTTTTTTTTTAAGAAGGTACAAGACCAAATCCTGAGGGCCCTCTGTCTCCAATTCCCGTTAAAGTTTACATTACACTCACTGGTAGTTTGTCTCAGAAGAAGTGTCCCAGGGTTTCCCCCTTAGGTTTTTAAACGGCCGTATGGCAGAAGGCAAGAAAGCATGAACTCTATCTGGTCCTGGAGCTGCAGCTGTAATCAGAAGCTTTATGATGAAGTTCAGCTGGAAGAGCAAAGGAGAGGAGGAAAAAAAAACACAAAACAAAACAAGGGAATGCCATCAAAGTCTTTCAAAGACAGAAATTCATTTTACCTTTGTCAATGACTGTGGTTTTCAAGGATAAAGATCAAAGCGATGACCGTGGGCAGAGCTATGACAAATGCCGAGATCAGTCTGTTAAACCCTAGCATTAGCGCTACAGTTAGACTGGTGTCTAGACTAGCAGTGGGTACTCATGCCAGGTTTGGCAAACACGGCAGCAGAGCGCTTGCATCAGAGCTGTAGCAAGAAGAGTGAGGCATCCAAATTGCAGAGGGGAGGGAGCAATCAGACTCCAGCAGAGTGGAACTGGAAAAAGGAAGTTTAGAAAAAGACCAACCCAACCAACCAAAAAAAAAAGCCCCACAAAAAAACACCGCCAGATTATTGCCTGAGCTCAGGGAAGACAGCTGAGAAGACACATCCCCCCCCTCCCGGTTTTTGCATTGTGATTAATGTACACAGAAAGCTTAGATAACTGGGGGAAAGTAATGCCAAATTCTTATCAATACAGATGAGCTGGCTTCATATTCCTCCAGCCCTTTCATGTGGAAATGAGACTGCATTTGATGAGGCCAAGCCCATGTTTGAAATAGCTCAGCTGGGATGTGCGCGTGGTGAGGGTTCAGGTGCCTGCGCAGAGAATTGCTACAGCTGGATGGAAAGGGCAGACCTTTCCTGAGGGCAGAGAGGGCCTTCAGCTTGCGCACTTTCCTGCAGCTTTCTCCTCCTCATGGGCAGGACAGAAAGCCCTTACTCCACGGATTAAATGCACGCTGAAGTCTGAGCTGATGGACTGTGCAAGAAGGCAAGGTGGTTTTGGCTGGTGAGGGGCCCTGGCCTGCAGAGTCTCCACATTCCTCCAGAGACCTCTTGCATGGACCCTTAAAAATAACACCTTGTCATGTCCCAAAGGAGGAAAGTGGATAAACGAGGGGAGTACGCACAAGCTCACAGCAGCTCATGTTAGTATGCTTGGGGCCAGCCCAGCTCTGACACTGCTGCCCTGGGGCAGGTGCTTGCTCCAGGGCTGCGGGCTTGGATGGAGGAGAGAGGAGCGACGGCATCACTCTCTGCGTGTGGCACACAGGATGAGTACAGCCACCATCACCAGAGTATCTCAAAACTCCCCAGGTACTTCAAACCTACCATTTCTCATCATAGTTACATTGGCTTCTGCCAGTCATGACGAGTTCAAAAGAAGCTGAAAACTAATGTGGGCAAATGTGATCTCCAATGGGTGAAGACAGACTGGAGGAAATATTTTCAGAAACCCAGCTGGTTTCCGCTGTGCTTCACGCAGGGGCTTGCATTGCCCTTTGTCAGGAATACAGCATAGTACTTGCTAGAAATGACTAGCTAAGACCTAGACTGGTCATACGCTATTCTCAGCTCTGCTACTGACTCACCTGCATGGCCTCGGGCGAGTTGCTTGCATATTTGTGCCTTAGTTTACCCATTGGTAATAGTAGAGATAGTAACAGTCTCACGGAGTGGTGCGAGAATTAGTTAATTAATATTTGGAAAACAGTTTGTGCCTTGACGTCTTTGTGCCTTTGTTTACCCATCAGTAATATCAGAGATAATAACTGTCTCATGGAGAGGTACAAGGATTATTTAATTATTTGAAAAGCAGTTTGAGATCCTTGGATGAAAGATGCTATGTGAGTAAAACATATCATTAAACCATCTCCCGGTCTTCTGTGAAGTTAAAATAAAGCTAGAGCTTCTTAGTCATTCAAATAATTAAACCATAAATACTGTTTATTTTAATCTTCCCTTTAAAAAAATAATCTAATCTAGGCAGTGATACCAGCCAAAGAATGAAAAATGTTTCAAATTCAGGAGACCTATCAATTTGAAGAGCTTGATTCTTAATTGCTTTTTGATTTCTATCAATGGAAAGTGAGAGCAATTGTATTTACAAATGCCTGCAAAAGCACAGGGCAGCTGGGAGGACACCCACAGTTCCTCTGCAGGGTTTCAGCCTGCATCTTCACATGGATACAGCAGCTGTACACTGCGCTGCACAGGGTTTCTCACACTATCCAAGCAGATGATCCCATTTGACTTGTTACCCAACAGGGAGGTGTAGACTAGCTTATCTTAAAGGCATGTCAAAGCCAGCTTCCCCCCCAAAACGTGGGTGCCCTGAAGCAGGGTTGCAAGAGCAATTTCTCCTTCCAGGAATGATGCTGAAGGGACAACTTGACGAAGCAAAGGTGCCCGTCAGCAGCCATTGATCCATTCAGCCTTTTGCATCCTGGGCAGCGCGTCTCTCCTAAAACTCAGCATTGACTGTGTGCCGTGAGTCAATGCTGCCCTGCCTGCTGTGCCCCGGTCCAAGGGGGGAGAAATCCCAGAGCGGTACTGACTGACACTGGAAAGGAACAGTAGGAGAATCGATGGAGTCTATATTTAAAATCATCTTTTATTCAGAGGTGTACATGCCAAACGTGGAACGCCCTCTCGGTCCCTGGGGACTTACTGTACATTGGGATGTAAAATACATGCAATTGGCCCGTGTTTTCTCTTTCTTTCTCTCTAGTTTTTGTGCATGTTTTTGTTTTACAAACCACATATGTGAAGAAGAGGTATGCAGAATCAAGGTCACAGTTTTTAATGGAACGGGGCCTCTTTTAAGGTGTAACTACTGCTGGGAACCTGCTAGCATAACAATCTGCTGCACCGGGCACCCAAACCACCACCCCACATGAGCCTTCCACCGGCTCAGAGGGACTTGTCTCAGCCTTTTCATGGCCTCCCACTCCTCTTTGCCTGTGGAAGATTTTGCAGCAATCCCTGAGTAACCTGTGTGGGAATGTGGGGAGGAAGAAAGGATGTAATTGCCTTCCTGAGCTCCTGCGCTTTCATTAGTTAAATGTCCTCCTGCCTTTTCCAGGCTAGTCCAGCTTCTACTGAATTTTCATCAGACCAAAAGAGGCCTTTAGGGCCATTTGAAAGTAACCATCAGATAAAAGCAATTGTCATCCTCCTTATGTGGCAGGCAAGGAAGCAGACACAGGGAGACTGGTCACACAGGAAGGAGAGGAGGGACCCGGTGACTCAGAGCTTTTGACTCCTAGCTGTCAGCTTTAGACGCCACTCCAGCCAAGTATAAAAGCACATGGTTATCTCTGAACTCATGAATAATCCCATTGGTTTAAGCCATAAACTTCAGCATCAGGGCCTTAACCACCTGTGCTCACCAAGAGCGGATAAACAGGAGTGCAGGTCTGGGTGGGCCCCAGATATTCCTATTGATGTAGAGGCATAGCAACAAATGGTAGTTTCCCTGGGGCAGGTTTCTGTCTAAGAGACCCACCATGGGGGTGAAAAGGTGGCTTGTCCCCGAGGTGAGGGATCCCTTGGGGATGATGCAGCTCCTGTGCTGGCCCCAGGAGCTCTCTCCACACTGGACATGAGTGGACTCGTCCACCTCCCTCACGATTGCCCTGTTGGATGCACCTGAGGGGCTGCTTGGATGACTGCAGTGACATTGACCTTGGCGGTGATTCCCCAGAGCGTGATGCCCAGATAATATGATCCCAGTCCCCAAGCTTTGCTGGAGGGAAACCAGGGTCTTTTGCATATGTGATGATACCAACTGTCCTCTCCCGACAGGGATTTAGCGAGTTCTTTATCCCTTTACTCAAGCAGAATCGGGAAATGACCTGGTTGTGAATGAGTCTCACCCACAAGCAGAGGCGTCCTTCAAAACTCTGCAACCCAGTTCAGGATACAGTGTACTCCCCCACAGCTGCTTTTGACCTTGCATTTCTAGCAAAGGGCTAAGAGATCAAGGGAAACAAGAAGGAAGCTATGTTCCTGTTGTTGATGGGAGAGTGAGTGAAGCAACCTAAATTATACATGGCGTTGCCTACCAGATGGTCGGAGCGTCTCTCCCTTCTATTATGCAAAGTAATAGTTTCACAGACAAAGTAGAGGGGACCGGAGATACCAGAGCATTTGGGAAACACATCCCATAGCTGATTGAAAGGCGTGTTTTACTTCTAGCTATTAACATGGGATTTCAGCTGGATGTCTTACGTTCAACCCTTCCACAGAGGTGAAAGGTGTCAGCTCTGTCTCTGAGAGGGAGCAGAAAGACTGTGAACCCAACCAGAACTGGAGCAGTAATTTATAACGGCAGGTTCTGCAGACTGGGACAGGAGGTGGTGGTTTAAATAAAATGTTCAATAAAGCTGGGCAAAGCCCATTTTGCTTCTTACTTATGAGAAGTTTTTAGTTTGGTCCTTTGTAACTGCGGACACTGACTCGTGATCTCTCAGCTGGAGTAATGGTGGGGGGTGTGTGAGCTAAATGAACCGATCCCCATTGCCTAATATGTCCAAATATTCTTCCCGGTCTGCATCCATCTGCCTCATGTCATTATGGCATGTCGACATGAAAACTGAAGGTGTGAATGGAAAGCTACTTCTGCTGGCTTTAACTTACGACAGTTCAGATATGGGCGCAATGCTCCCCCGGGAGCGTGAAGCTCAGCGTGTGCTGAAGCAGTGCTGGGCCAGATTTCTGGGGCTGAGGCTTCCCAGGGAGCCTCCGCAGCCCCACGCCAGCTGGCTGGAAGCCCTCTCAATCTTGAGTTTGTTTGCAGCACAGACATACCCATCCTGAGGGTGGGGACGAGAATATTTTCTCCACTTCATGACTGTACAATTATTTTGCACAATAGTCCTAGTCCATGAGCAGAGCCCCTCAGCACCGCATTAACGCCTATTAAGAGCACGTACAGAAATGAAGATTTCTCTTATAAGCCTTGCTAGATTGGCCCCCTTCATGCTTACTGTGCAAACCCACCAACAGGCAGGATGCATGGACTTAATTTCACTGATAATGGCATCGATCTGTACATAAAATAACCAAGCCACTCATGGCTTTGGTTTGTGCATTATGTGATCATCCGAAGGCTTTAAAAAGGGTATCGCACAGATCTCACACCCACATGTAATTTCTATCTTTTCTCGGATGCAGCCTTCACTGGAGTAGTGCAAGGTATAAAAATATGTCAGACTTCCCTTACGGCTTTTTGATAAATGAAATTCAACTGATTAAATCTCAGATTAGGAACGGTGGGCCTTGTTCTCACTCAGAGCTGTGGGCTATCAGCTCTTGGGCTGATTTCTGAAGCAGTTCACTCTGTGATAAGAAGTTCTTTAAGAACCAGCGGCCAATACTGGACCAACTTTATCCACCTTTCACTTGGCTGCAGATTCCCCTAGCACAGATGCTTGAGCTTATAATCCACATTTAATTTTCCCCTCTTTCATTTTTCCCTAGGAACGCAAGGGGAAACAAAACCAGGAGAGGACAGAAGGGATGGAGGAGCTCTGTTTGTGCCTGGCACACTGCTCGGGGACTTGGCAGTCTGACTCCTGCTCCAAGCCCTTCCTTCAGACTACTGCCTGAGCTCAGGTAAATTGCATCACAACTTCCCCATCACTCAAATATAGTTAAATACAGCATTTTTTCTTACCATTTACAAACCAACAGGTGGAAGGTGTTACCTTGGGTCTAGGCACTTATCGTATTGCTTTTTAAGGCATATAGTCCAAAAATCAAGGCATGAGAAAACCAAGGGTTTCATAACTAAGTGTGGAAAAACCCCGACAAATACTGGCTCAAACCCTCCCTTTCAGGCCACACCCAAAAAGCAAGTGAGACTATAATGGACAAATCCTCCTCTGGCAGCGGGCCGATCAGCCAGAGCGCCATTCGCTGAGTCCCAACCTATTTCACACCATGCAAAATCACTGCGGGAAAAGGCTGACAAGGTTCAGACAATTCACAGCACTGTACCTTTGCTCACGACAGTAATGCCAGCCAATTGCTCGCGTCTCGGTGTCTGGCCAAAGCGGATGGCAGACGGCTGTCTGAAGCTGGGACCTGGGAAAATGGGGATAACATCAGGAAAAAACAAAAACATCTTACATACCTACTACTCCCATCTCATCCCACTCTGGGGAGATGCCTACTTGCTGTGGACTGAGTCAGCGCCTGGTCTTGTGGTCCTTCAGCACTTCCAGGAGCTACTGCGTGCTTGCAGACTTGGGGCTGTTGGCACATCTTGTCCTATCTGCTGTGTGTGAGGACTTTACAGCCAACGATGCGAACCAGCGGCTTGGTTATTTCCACCCTGTTTTGGCTGATTTGGCCTACCTGCGTGTGTGAACGAACATGCAGCCTCCCCAGTGGGTCAGCAGGTCAGGATGGAGCAACAGCACCTACTTGGGAGTACTTGCTGGCTCCTTTAAAAATTCTCCCCGGATTTTTATTGGGTCTTAGGTTACCACAAAGTATCTGCCTGGATCTAGGCTTTGATTCTTTGCTCCATAGCTTCATCCCAGGCTGGCTGGGGTAGCGCCTTTCCCTCAGAGACCACAACTGACAGCTCTCTGCTCAGGGAGAGGGAGGAATGGGGCAGTGGTTGCGTTTTGAGGGTGGGGAGAGGGAAAGGCTGTTTGAGGCCACTGTCTGCATGGGGGAGTTGCAGTGCTGGTGAGGATGATCAGGAACCATCTTATTTCTCCTTCCCTGGGTTGCTAACTCCATCTGGGGGACCACCACTCCTGGCTTTTCCATTGCCCCCCTCCCCAGGTCCCACATTGCCGTCTCTCCCCACCCAGCTGTGCCACCCCAGCTCTACCCCAACCTCCCCACCACTCCCCAGGCAAGTCCTGGCCCTTCAGCTGTGGTGTGGCACAATTCAATTTTGCCTATGTGGCTGAGAAACGTTGGCGCTTCATAAAAATACCAGCCCACCTGCAGGGAACTAGGTGCAAGCTAGACCATGTTGTGGCCTTTTATTTCCTGCAAAGGCGTGTTTGCAAGACACTGGTGGAGAGCACTATGCCGATGAGCGGCACTGGGAAAGGCAGGGCCAGCTCCCCAGCGGGGGCCGGCGGGTGTGGGGGGAAAGGGGGTAGATGAAATAGTTATCCAGATTTCCATCGGCTGCAGGGCTGGCCAGGTGACAGGTAGGTAGGCTTGCCATTTTGTGTGGATGGCTCACCTCTTTGCCAGCTGTAATAAACACGGGTGCTTGATGCCAACAGAGCTGGGCTGAGCTTCACCAACAGATGCATTCTCTTCCCCGCTTCCTCCATTGGTGCGAGTAGCCTCATCTCTGCAAAATAAGCACATGAAGAGAAGCTGAAATCACCAAGTGGGAATCCGGTTTGTATTCGTGCTGAGAGCTGGCCAAAGAAGGAGAAAACATCAATCTCAAAAGGGTTTTCAAGATTTGGACATTTGGCTTCATCTTCCACAATGTTCAAACACGATCTGTCAACTCCCATCAAGAAAAACAAGAGGGAGACTAGCTTCGCCTTTGAAAGTCAGTGCTACGCTGGCTAGAAAGTTCATGAAGCACATGGGAGAAAAAAGATTAGTATGAACCCATTACTTGAACACAAATCTATGCTCCATAACTGAATATTGTGGGGTTCTTTTCTCTCTTGTTGTGCTAAGAAATTCTGGCCAGAATATTAGAAAGTGAAATGCAAAAAAAAGCTCTTAAAAGTAATAATAATCCTCTGTCCAAAATTAAAGCTAAATTGTGGAACTTCCACGTCCCTCAGCTGCATATGTTTTGTGTTTGAGAAAATTCATTGTAGGGTGTAAAGATTTTACCTATCTGAGCTTTGGATGGTTTCATTATTAGCAAGCCACAAATTAATTAAATGGATGATGCAAAAATGATTGCCAATAAAATATTTACACCGATTCTTCATTCTGTGTGAAACATCTTTTATATATATGTGTGTATGTATATACTATAAATAATAGAAATTATGCTCATATTTTATACTAGGGATGTAAACACTGGTCCCAACAGCAGTGGCAAATGAACCACTCACATTTTCTGATTGCATAATTTGCCTAGAGGATGGATACGTAATTACACTATAATTAAGTATAATAAACAGAGAAAATGATTTGAGAAGGAAAAATTATCACAGCCTCAACCACATCAGCCAGAAGCTCTCTTCTAATTAAGTTATTTTATTAAACAAAATGTTTTTAAGGTGGGTCTCCTTTGAAAATGTACATTATAGCTCATGTAATGTAATTTACTTTATAAGTAAAACACGGCTTGTGTATGGACAGATCATATCTGATAGGACTCATGAAATACGCAGCCACTGGGTCCCGTCCAGCCAGGTGCTGAGTCCCTCACACGCCCGGTCCAAGGAGCAAACCCTGTGTGCTGCTCCGGGAAATTGCAGCAGCATATAGAGCAGCCTTTTATTTGTGCTCACTGATGGCCTTTTTTATGTTACTTTTTTTTTTTTCCTGATTTAAAGGAAGAAATGCTTGCAGGTAATTCTGATATTGTCATCCTGTAATGATACAGTAGAGCAAAGGACAAGAGAAGAGGTAGCTCAAGGTACCCCAAATAGCTCATACTATTTGGAGTTGAGGGAGTCTTAAAACGCTATTCCCTTCCAAATGCTTTTACCCTCACTAATTCTTCTCAGTGTTCAGCAAGATGTGAAGATGGAGTTGTCTTTTATGTTGCTGTGGATGAAGAAATCCAGAACAGTGGTTCACAAACTGTAGGACTCAGGAAAACCACATAATCTGGTACCTCACGTGGCAAAGGCCATCAGACACCCTCCAGTTCATTCCTCTTAGAAGTACAGCTTATTTTTTTTTAAACACCTGCTCCTAGCCACTCGGGGACTACAGGAGCTATTACAGAAGCCTAGGAGCATTATTCTGAAGTTAGCTACTGCTCCTGTTCCCCCTCCCCACAAAATGTAAAAAATGTTCAGTTTTAAGCTTCAGCCCTAAGATTGCTGTATACATCTGCCACATTTCCGCATTTCTCTTCCTCTTGTGAGTACGTAGAGATGGTGATCAAGCCATCCCTTAGCCTCTCTTCTGTAGGCTCATTAGATCATGCTGCCTGATACAAATCTCTGCTGGTTTCCTGGCTCTTCAAGACTCGTACAACCTTGCAACGTTCTTTGGGAAGATCTCTGTATATCAGTGACCTGTTTTCTTAACTATTTACTCTCTTCTTCAATTATCAAGTCACTTATAATGTTTATTTGCAATGATTTAGGTTTTCTTTCAGGTCATTGTAAAAAATAGCATAACCTCAGTAACACATCCTTTTGCTACCTGCTAGGGATGAGATCTAAGAATGGACTTACAGCCAGCATAGGAGAAAGCATCCCTGGCCAAGGAAAATCCAAGGAAAGAAGAAACTGTGTCCTAAAATATCAGTTGTCCACAGCAGCACAAGGTCCTTGAATTCAAAATGTTGAACTTCATGTTGTGAGGACATCTCTGAATGCCCAACAGAGATGTATTTCTCTAGCTCTGCCTAGTGCCTGCACAGCTTACTGGGTAATGGAGAGAGCAGTGTGGTGCTCAAGAGGAATCGTCTCTTGTTTATAGTTAGATTATTGATGTGTGTGGTTACTGCTTGCAGGGTGCCCCAGGCAGGACACTTAGGTCATCATGGGTCTCTATACTCCTGATGACTACTTCAGTTTCTCTCCTAATCTCATGCATTTTCAGTTGTATAGTGACCTGATTTCAACTAGGAGCTTCCATGAGAAACCACGTGGCAATCGCAGACATTGTAAACTCAAGCCAAAGAGTCATTTTCAAATGCTTGGCAAACACTAGACCACAGAAACTCAATGTGTCGTAAGATTCCACTTGGTCCCATCATCATGGGTGGGAAAAAGGAGGAGGATTATCCGTAGACCTCAAAGTGTTTTATGAAGGGAGGCAAATGCTGCTATTCCCATTTATTGGATAGGGCAATGGCAAGTTGAGACTTGCACAAAGTCACCCAATTAATCAGCCAGAAAACTGCCACTGAAACCCATATTCTGGTCTAAACAGGTTCTCAGACTGCCCTCATCACTGTAATATCTGAGTACCCTCCAGTAGTACATCAGGAGAATTTGGGCATGTCTACACTGGCTGATACAAACAGCTGCCTGTCAATCCAGCCCCCTTCTCAGCCAACTGGACAAAAGCCATCTCCAGACAGAAGCTGTGTAGCCACGTTAACACCATCCTGAGCCCAGATGTATGAACCCCACCACAAATCAGGGTGAAAACTCAACCCACCACTCTAACTCACCTCTGTGGCTTCCAGGGTGTAGCTTGACCATGGGACATGGAGGAAGCAGATGCAAGCCTGTCTCTGAGAGTGGATAGACCTTTCTTTATTCTAAATCCAGTTTCATCAGCTGTAGTGCCCCTCTGAGTATTTCCTCCTGCTTCAGTTTTCACTGAGCCATGGAGATGGGGCACAAATGTGTTGGTTATCTGGTTACAGCCTTATGGCTCCTGTGAGGAAAGATCTGGAAGATGACAATTTGAACAGGGATATTTGGATACAGTGGCATAAAGAAAGAAAAACTCCAAAATATATTTAGTAAGTCAGGAAAAAGGAAAGAGAAGGAAAGCATCTCTTTATACTCAAGATCTACTTGTCATGAGCAAGAGTACTAAAAAATTGGTAACTTAATGACCTGAAGGAAGAGTAGCTGTTATTACAGGGCATTGTACTGGCAAAGCTCCTATACATCACAACAATAATCCTCTCCAGACTTCTCTTCCCTTCCAAGGCATGAGGAAACATCAGTGCATTTAGCCTCAACTCCCTGGCAGGCGGCATCACTTCCTCATGAGAGGCAGGGAGCTGACACAGCGATGGGAAGGCTGTCCTTTGTAGCAGCTACAAAAGCCCCGTGTGACCCAGTAAGTCTGACGTAAAGCTGAAGAAATGAGTCCTGCTCCAAGGAAGCTAAAAATCCCAAGGTGCCCTGAGAGCTTGTCCTGGACTACTCATGCTCCCAGGTTTAGAAATCCTTTGAGGGTTGCTAAATTCATATGAACCACTCCTAACTCTGGAAGTCCCCATGCCTTGAATGGTTAGAGGCTGGGAAAGCACAGTGTGGATGCGTCCAGCTCTGCTCACCCTGATTTTGCTTTCCTCTCCGGGTGCCTACTTCTCCTGTCTGCTGGCAATGGGCCATCGGGCAAGGTGGGCTTTGATCCGGAGCAGCACAGCTGCTCTGATGCTCTTGCCTGTCTCTGGATCCGAATCCCTGCTGGCAGGGATCCGGCGGCTTCACTAGATCATCGCCCTTCGCCTGGGGAAGCCAGGGCAGCACGTAGGCGGCAGTGCTTCTTTGCAGCTTTGCAATTCTTGGACTTTTGAGCAAAGCCCTGAACGGCGAACCTATGCTTCATGCATATGCAGAAAGGGCACAGACGCAGCTTGAAAAAAACGGACCTGGTTAACTTGGCTACGATCATCCAGGAAGTTTGTGGCAGAGCTGCAAATAAAATCCAGACATTTTGCCTTTTGGGCCTGTGTCTTCACAACAACACTGTTCTTCCTCTGGGCATCTGGGCTTGCTGTCTTATCGGGATGCACTGCTCAGCATGTCTCCTTAAAGGGAAAGAGTGCTGGGAAAGCCACACTTTAATTCTTTAGAGAAAATGACACCACCTACATAGGAAAACCCCATAGCTTTTTGCAATTATTGCCATGCATGTATATCTTTCCCTCCCTTTGTGATCTTCACCACTTCCTCACCATATGTAAAAGGCCTGATCCTGATGAAAATAGTCATGGTTCCAGAAGTGCCACTCAGACAATGTTGATTTACCTCCACAAAGGATGTGGCCCAATGCTTTCGGCCAGATTTTTCTGCACGCAGCCAGACACATCCCTCTCTCCCCCCACCCAGAAAGCTGGGGGAAGCTGTGCGACAATAACCTTGCTCCACTTCACCTGGCCCACCCAGGGAATAGCTATTTCTGGACAGACACGGGAAACCCAAGCTTTGTCCCTTTAATCTAACTTCTCATGCATGTTGCTAAGCCTAATGTTTAATTTGAAAAAAACCAACCTGAAATAGCACTTTTAAAGGAAGCAGAGGATTTGAACAGCACTATATTTTTAAGAGACTCTTTCTGGAAAACACTATATTTAAAAGCTGACCCTTTTACCATGAGGTTTCTGAAACTATAGAGCCATCCCAAGCTTCCTGTGAGATAAGGCTTGTAATTTGGAACTGAGTAACGGCGTATAAACACAAATGGCTTCGTATTAAGAGGCAACATGTAATCAGCTGGCAGTGTCATATTGCCCCCGCTCCAGAGTGGTTTGGGGCTATTTGTGCTGGAAATTAAGAGCAACACGATGATGAAGGTAGCTCATCCTCCCTGCCTGAGAGGAGGATGGTGTCTCAGGGTGCAAATCTCCTTGGGGCTTTGGAGAAAAAAATGACTTTTGAGCATTTACGGTCCCCTGGTCTCCCACGCTTGCAGGACTGTTGATTTAAGCTGTGAGGCTGCAACTTGAAGTGCTTGGAAGAGCAGCTGGTGAGCTGTGGTGGGCAGAGGTGGACATTGCAACCTCCCCTTAACTGAAATGATACAAACTCGACTATTTTAACAAGAAGATCTCATGCCTTTATATTCACTTGACATATTTCTATTAAAGGGACGGCAAAAGCAGAGAGAGAAACTCAGGAGTTTCCGTGGTGGTTTTATGCCAAGCATAAATATCTGTGTAGGAGCCTTTCAGACCTCTTTGCACTCCCAGAGCAAGGACCAGATCTGGCCTGGGTTTTTTAATTTTCTTCCAATTTGTTGGCGTGAAATCTGACAGCCAGGCAGATGTGTCTGCCTTGATCTTTGGTGTGGATCTCCTGTTGCACTCTCCTCTGTTTTTCCAAGCCTCAATAGGGGAAAGTGAAATTGCTGTCCAGAAACATTAATCACAGCATCTCAGATCTGTAAATTCTCAAGAGTTTTCCTCCTGGAGCACTAGAGGGTTTGACCCATTTTCAAAAGTGGGTATAAAGCATATATACATAAGGAAAGCACACATACTTGTAGCATCTGCAAAAACATATGGTAGTTTCACATCCCACTAACCAGTTTCCTGGATTGAATACATATAAGTGCAGGCTTTGTGAGAACTAGCAGTTTTTGAATGCTGGGTTTCTGACTCTCATCCCTTAACCACAGTCCTTCCTTCACTTTGTGAGAGATACCATTTCCCTCTTAATTTGGCAAGTTACTGCACAGAGCCTTTCTGGATACTTACTCATGTATTGCCTTTTTTTTTAGGTGAAACTACTCTCAGGCTCCCCTTTACCCATCTTCCCATTGCATACAGAGGTGCTGTGTTATCTCTGCTTAATCCCGAATGGCAAAAAGCAATGATTTCCAGTATCAGTAATTACACTTCAGATATCTTGGGGTTTTGCTGGGCTGCTAATCTACAGAGCTCCTTGCAAATTTTTCCATCTAAATCTTTTGTTTGATGAAAGACTCTGTTTTGCCAAAGGATCCGTTTTCCTTAAATATATTTTTTTGAAGCAGAACATCTAAAACTTTTGGCTGTTGTTTCTGACAACGATATCATTTTTCCTGTCTTATCAACATTTTCTGTGCAAACATACCCACCTATCAGCATGTTTTCTGTTTTAGCAACCAAACTTGAGTCCAACATGCCTTCTACTGCCGCCAAAGCAACAAACCCTGAAGAATGGGTTTAAGCAAAGGCATGTAGATATGGAGAGACCCTCCCGCATCTTTCTGTTCCTGTGCCTATGCCACTTCTGTTGTACATGAGTTTAAACTCTTGGAAACTCCCAGTGATGGAGAGCCCAAAGCCTCTCTGCACCATCAGTTCCAGCATCTCCCTCTCTTTACGGATAGAGCTTTCCTAAACTATCACCTCCTTTGTTTTGGTGCAAATAAAGCCAATTAGGTCTTGTCCTTCCCCATGCATATAGAGCCAGTGATCACCGTACCCTTTTACCATACCCCTTTCAGCCACCGTCTTCACATGTGAAGTCTCTCATAGCTGTCCTCAGTCTTTTCTAGACTAAACAAATCCAATTAAAAAAAAAGTTCCTTACAAGTCATGTTTTTTGAAACCTCTTATCAGTCCTGTTGCTCTCCTCCAGACTTCCTCCTGTGTTTACCTCTTTATTCGAAGTATGGAGTGCAGGTCTGTGGTCTGGGTCTCTCCAGCACCAGAATGACCTCCACACAAAGGGTGCTCTTAAGACCTCTTCTAATAACAAGCATCTTTCTGGCCACAGCATCACACGGTAGACTTATATTTGAGCTTGTACTCTACCAGCTCCCCTAGCACATTACTAGTACCATGACCTGGTTCCTTACGTGTATTTTAATTATGCGCTTTCTTTTTCATGTAAGACTATTTCTAAAGTTTATTCAGAACATTTTAAATCAATCCCCCTCCACTTCCAAAGTTGGGATCAGAGTCTATTTTGTTGTTTTAACTGTAAGAGCCCTGTCTGCTCCACCATTCAAACTGTTAACAGAGATTTAAATGAACTGTGACCAGCAGACTTCTGTTGACGGTCCTCTCTTTTTGACAGTAATTCACTCATGCCTAATCTTCAAGGATGTAATTCCAATCAATGGTTGAAAATAGCAATTATTTCTGTCAGATAGATATCATTTCTGATACCAACAGCTTTCCAAAGGAGACCTGAAGCCAAGAGCGATACCAGTGAATAATAGGCGAATACCTACTCATCACCTGCACCGAGAAACAGGCTTGAGTACCAAGCCCTGAAACTACACTCTCTCTTTTTTTTAATAAAGAGGACAGTAGCGAAGCTAGATTATTCATAACTCTGAAAGCAGGATGGGCACATCATTATGCCCCTAAAGCCAAGATGATGAGCTAATCAACTTCGTATTGTTAGAAGAGTCCCCACCTACGCTTTCACACAAAGGGCTGATTAGCTCACAGGTATGCAAAACTCTGGGAGGATGCCATCTTTCATCGCTACCAGAAGATGTTTAATATATGTTAAGTTGCCAACAATTAAGTGTTTGTGTGTGTACACACACGCGCAGCCACTTGCTCGGGTCCCAGGAGCTGCACAGTGCGTTGCGCTAATCTGCCGTGCTGGGGCAGAGCCCCGCGCTGGGCACGGCTCCGCTGCTGTGTGCTCAGCTGCTCCGTGGGGCCCTGTGCTGCTGGGTGACAGGAGCACAGTAGCTACTGCTTTTGCAGCCCAAAGGAAGCAAATTTTCACATGCTTGTCCTGCTTCCAGTGGCAGTGTCTGGGACAGAAACAGTCGCAGGCTGAGAGCGCCTGCATGGGGAGCAAGGGGGTGAGTCTACAGTGCGTGATGCACTTCCACCACTCTTGCAATGTCCTGGTGCAAGAAAGCACTCCACCATCTGAATTACTGATGGAAACACTGAGTATGAGTGTCTGAGTGCACTAAAACATGTGCCAGTGTGCTCCATATAGAAAGGTGAAATAAGGAGCAGGACTGTAAGTGCACATAGCAGCGTATTACCGCTGAAGCTGGTTGGCGTGATTCCTATTCCAAACCAGGAGTGATGATGTGAAGTATTGGCTTGATGTTTGGAGGTGCTTAGTACCTCCTCCCCATCGCCACCCCTTGGGATGCACATGGGCACAGCACTTTTCTCAATAAACACTGGTTTTACATTGTTTCCAGTGTCACCTCTACAAAAAGTGCTGCGTGGCCCAAAAGGGAAACGAGCAGGGTGGGAGCACTGGGAAGAAACGTTCTCTGAAGCAACACATTCCTCTCTTCCTTCAGCGGTGAACTGTGCTATTTGGAGGAGTATATGTGCCACAGCTGCACACAGCCCATTGTGAACCACCAACAATGTATTTGTCCCCTTTCAATGTCCATCAGCAGTTCTCAAAGTGCAACAAGCTAGAATGAATTCCTTGTATCACAGATTTATGTCAGAAGAAAACAAAGGATAATTTGAACAAGGAACCCTCCCCACTATGGGAAAAAAGAAAGAAAAAGACAGTAATATGTTTGCTATCTTTCAACAGTGTACCTTATCTCATGCAGGTAGGAAGTAATGTCTTCTCCTTGTCTTTTTCTGCAGTCTTCTTCCATGCTGCTTGCTGAAGATTTGCAGGATGTCAGGAATGCCCTATGCTCCCTGTTACCTTACCAGTTATCTGGAAAAGAACGTGACCAAAAAAAAAATGCATTTCATGCATTGAAATGTGCTTTTAATAAATACGTAACAATATATGTCTCCTAATATGTTTTCTGACTATAGCGTGTAAGCAGTAGAAGACACAGGAGTGCATCATAAAAACGTGGCTTGCAAATAGAAGAACTTTCTTTTATCTTGCTTATACAGGGAGACATTAGCCATTGTAGTATAGAGAATTTTTCCATCTGGGCCACTTGCCTTCTAAGGAGTGGAGATGCTGAGGGTCTGCCACCTGCATCTCCTCTTCCCAGGGATGTGTGCGATGAGGGCTGGTGCATGTTGGGCAAATCAAGTCCCTAAGGAGCTAAGTGTAAATTCATGCCCTACAGCTTGTGGGGAGAAATTAACCCAGAATAACTTTGGTCTATTGCTGACAAAAAGTAACTGGCTAAATCCCAAATTATTACATCCTTGCAGAGCTTTGCTGGCTTCAGAGGAGCACACCTGGTTATATCAGCTGGGCTCCAGCACAGCCCCTTCACGCGGTCGGAGCTCCGAGCCCCAGCCCAACCATGACTCCTCCTTCAGACAGACCGTGACCTCTCCATCACTGGCTACCATTTGCAGCATGGCGCATCAAGCGAGGCAAAGAGGGAATCTGCGGAGGCAGGCAGCTCCTTTTGCTTCCTCTGGCCTGCTTGTACTTAATGCAGAGCGTTTTTGCTTTATAGAAGTCTTTGCACTGAATGGCTTTGGTCCTAATTACTGCACTACCTCGGTTATCGCCCGCGCAAACATTCCCTTCAGATCAACATACTGGCTGGGCCAGAAATCACACAATTGATGTTTTGGTTTCCACTGCCTTATCTAAATCCAGTTACTGCTCAAAATGAGACTAAGTCAACAGACTTAATTGAATGAAAAGGCTGTGAGACAACCCAGAGATTTGTGGCTGTGTATGTCCGTGCATGAGTTAATCACTAAGCAAACACTTCGCAACAAACAGAGCTGGGCTGAGCAGGATTGGTTTTTCTGCGGCCTGGAAGCTCCCGACACGCTGGGGTTACACGAGGCATTGTTGGGGCTGGCAGGAGGATTTAAAGAGCATCACAAACAATGTACCACCATGGAGAAAAGCTGGGGATGGACAATGGAGCAGGCCATGAACAAACACTTCTGCTTGCTGCCTAGATCAGGAGATAGCAGAGACCCTGTAGTAGTGGCCAAAAATAATTGCTCCCCTGTAATTGTTGCTGTCCGGATATGTGAAATGGCCCTGCTGGCACCCAACAGCTGGGAGCAGGGAGTTGCTTGATGTCCTTAGCTCATTTCTAGGGAGGCAGCTGCCAAACTCCGGATGTCCCCAGCTGCTAGCTCTTGCAGACATCACAGGTTTTCGTGGCTGTACAGCCATAGTATTTCTCCTGGCTCTGCAATTCAAGAGAGAAAGGTATAAATTAAATACGTGGGAATGGCCACACTAGGTCAGACCACTGCTCCACCTCACCTCTCTTCTTGTCTTCAGTGGAAGCCATGAGCAAGCTCTTAGGAAAGACCGTTAAAACCTGTGCAGGGTCATAGCCAGGATCGAGTCCCCACTGTGACAGTGCTGCACAAAGCTTCTCCAGAGCTGCAGGAGTAAAAGCACAAAGCCCTACTCTGCACTTGCAACTTGCCCTGGCAAAATCTGTGCCTCTCCTTTTTCTACCACCTGCTCAGTTCAGAGGCCCTGTGTTGGTACCTGGCGCAGCTGCTGTTTACGTAGGCTGCAGTGGAAATGCTCAGGTTCATGCCAATGGTGCATCCTAGCTATTGCAAGAAGGGAGGCTGAAGCTGCAAACCTCCTAAAATAGTCATTAAATATCTTCTAATATGAGATGACTCACATACTTTCCTGGCTGGTAGGACTCCATCAGGTGATGGACAACCTGAATCAGGTTCTTCAGTAGGCAATGACAGCCTTACGGACATCTAAAGGTGGCTTTGCCACGAGCAGTATACAGAGCCTCGCCATTTTAGCTGGGGGGTTGAACACAGTTTTGTCTGGAAAAACTCATCCCATGCTACAGAGAGAAACCACGCCTTGTACAGGCCACCCACTTGTCGCCACACTCTAGCTTGGGGCCAGGACATCTGGCTGTAAAAATGCAACTGTGGTGGTGTCCCCTAAACAAAGGAGGTTAGTGAACTCGGATAGATCCTGCCTCCCTAAGGGAGGCCACAGACACCGCCGTTATATTTGCAGCCCATTTGACATGCTTGCCCTTTGGTGTGCCGTACAAGTAGATGTGACAACATTTCTAGCAAAGTCAGGAAAGATGGGATAGATGATTAGCTTTGTGATCAGGTGCTGTGCGACCAGAGTGCTACGCAACGTCAAAAGAAACTGCTGCTGAATGCCCAGGTTTCAGGATACAACAATAACACACAGCACGATATTTCATTCCTTTAACAAGTGCTGAATATGCAAAGGCTCCTTTCCCAGCTTCTGTCTCCGTCTTGGAAGCTGGGGAAGAGCTGTGTGTATAATTATTTTCAGATGCCATCCACTTTATTGATTATCTGAGTGGGATGCGCAAATAATGGCAGTAGTGCCAGGAGCAGAGATCGAATGAAGCTTGCTCCCTTTTGGGAAAAGCTGAAATAAAACCACCATATTAATGGGTCATTGAAAACAGGCTGGAATATATTCCCTGTAGTCATTCCGAAAGTTCAAGGGCAGGAGAAAAGAAAAAAAAAGAAAAAGCTGTCTGTGTGTTCACTAAACTTCTAATATCTGAAAGCGCTTGAAAAAACACACATGCACTTTTTTTCATACAATCATGGAAAAACACACTAAGCTTTTGACTCAATGGTTTTGTTTTTCCAGCGAGTCCCTTCCAGGTTCCACGCGCCATCTCATAGTCACGTCTGCTGGGTGAGCTTCGAGCTAACAAACTTTAGAAGAGCTCTCTGTGATTTTGCCACATCGAGTTTCAAGTATCGGCTTGCTGGAAGTGCAGTGGAGAGGGAGGAGGGAGGGAAGTGGTGCGAGCTTTGCCAACACACCTGCACAAGCTTTGGGCTCTCCTGGACACTCTGTGCGCTAATGATGTATAACCTGTAGAGCCTGGCAACATGCTCGCTGAAGACTATAACAGACAGACTGTACATGCCTCTGATTTCTAATTTCTTAAAACAAGTAATAACGCCCCTCCTTCCCCAACCCTGTGCTGTAGGTAAATGCTTACGATGGAAACTGAGATGTGTTCAGCTGGGCAGAGCTTCTACCAAGGTAAGGAACAAATGACAATTTAATTATGGTATTTTAGGTCTATGTAATTCCTCTTCTAAAGCAAAAAGGGAGGAAAAAAGCTAAAAGAAAGACAGAGTTCATTTCAGCTCCAATGTTCTGCTAATTTTTCTTTTGACTATTAGAGATGCAGCTGGATCCTATTTCTAATCCACTTTCAAATTTGCTTGAATTAAAATCCCAGATCACTGCTGTGTTTTCAAGTTGAAGTGTGTGTAGTAGCCAAGGTTTATATTGCAATTTCTGCAGTTATGGAATGATGAGCTCCAATAGAGGAAAGTGTGCTGTATGCCTGAGTCCTGGGGAAAAAAAAAAAAAGGTTGGCATCAGTGTTATTTGGAATTAAAGCTCACTTGTAGAATAAATAGCCTTGAAGTTAATACTCTGGGCTACATTTTACGTTTGGTTCCACTCGCTGGAACTGGGGGGTATGGAAGAGCAAAGGCTGCCATGGTGGAGAGGTAGGAATGGGAAGTGCTATTTAATGATAAAGCCTGGATATTTTTGAACTTTCATCAGAAATTTAGAAGTTCCCCCATTAGTTTGGGGCTTATTTTAATAAGAAATTAACTTTCTGACTAAAATAGCACAGTAAGACTGCCCTTGCTTTGAAATACCTGTGCTTTCTCTATTGCTACCTGAATCCCAGTCTAAAAGCTGACATTTCTCCTCCGGTATCCTGTTTATGTCTAAATCCAATAGCATAGTCTTGCTAGACTGCCACCTGGAAAACACCATAACTCACATGAAGTTATGAATCCTCATATTCTCTGGGCTTTCATATCTGCCATGACAATTCCCAGCCACTGCCAGGTGAAGCCAGCCAGCCAGTATTTATGGAAAATGAACAGACTAATCATTTCCAATAACGGGACATGATTGTGATATAATTGCAGCAGTTTACGTTGACATCCAAGTGGACGGATACGAGCCAAAAATTGGAATAATGGCTCCACCCATCTACCACCCAAGTGTAAACAAGCCAGCACAGTTAAAAAGAGGACTAGAAGACAGGGCTCAGGCATTCTTCTTCAGCTGTTTTATGGTACGGTTGCCAAGTTGCCACACAACCTTCCTGCCAGGCAATTTATCCAGCCGTAAACTGACCCTTACCTCACACAAAAGTTCAGCGGCTTCTTTCAGTATCAGCTTCTTTTTAAACAGGGCTAGAAGTGCATTGTTGTCAGTAAGAGCGAGAGATTATATTGTGGAGATTGAGTGTTGTAGGGTCATGACTTAAACCTGTTAGGTACCTAAAATCCAGCTCAGCCTAAGCCATGATTGGCACTGTTGGGGCGTGTACACGTTACTGCCAGCGTGGATAAGGGAATACCTGCAAAGGGGAACGCAGCCTATATGAATACAGCTGGGGCTGGAGATGAATGAGGCTGATAGCTTTTTACAAAAGATTGGGGAGTGGCTCCTTTGCTGATGGATGATTGAAAATCCAGAGGTGGATTGTGAGGAGTTTGATGTGATGTCAAGGGAAACTAGGGCAGGTCTTCAGTTGAAATAAATCGGTATAACGGTCTCGATGCTGAGCAAAATGTGCTAGCTTACACTACCTTTGTGAACTATTAGCCCCTTCCAGAGCAGAGTTTCTCGCAAGAGAAAGATGAAGTTTTTTCTTTCAGCAATACTAGAGTCAATCTCACTCCACTGTGAGGACTTCCCTTGTTAGCAGAAAAAGAGAGAACAAAGCTATCCGTGTTTGGGTGGGGGTGATCCTGAGAAGAGCCTTGACATTCCCCTTATAATTTACTTCCTTGCCTCTCTACAAGTCGGCCTAAATTCGACTAAATTAAACTAGTCCCCCAAATCACATTTCCAACAAATTCACGACCCTGAATGAAACAGCACCTGCTGTTTGTTGGTGCATCTTCGTGTGCAGTGGTCCATCCATTCCTCCTGATAGCGTCACCAGGAGAAAAAGGGTGCTGCTCAGCTTCAAGTTCTCGCTCCTAAACATGAGACCAGCTTGGCCTGAGTATGGCCTGTGACTGCATCTCTGGATATCACAACCCTCCTCAAACAGGCTGGCTAAAAGGAGGAAGCTCTTGTGGAGGCTGAGGCAGTTTATATTAGCGGAGGATCTGGCCTGCAAACACTTGCATCTGTGGTATGAGGACAAACAAAGGCCCATGCTCCAAAGCATGGTGAGCTCCCAGTCTCCTAAGCTGTATGAAATCCCATTTGCTTTCTACTTGTGCTAAATATAAAAACAGAAACAAAGACACACACCTAAATAAACAGAAAAGCACAGACAGCAGAAGAGGAGGGAGGCCCTAGTGCAGGTTGTACGCCAACTAGCACAGAGAAATGTTTCCTATTTGCGGTCCTTCGTGTGAGACCTCGTCACATTGTGTGGATGAGAATGTGAGTGGGAGACTTGTTGGACAATGCTAGTTTTACAAATGTCTCACGATTACAGAAACACCTGCTTTACATTATTTTTCTTGCTGGTCCACAACAAAATTCCTCCCTGGTCAACAGTTTTCAGAAGGCCTCATTTCTTCCTTCTCTGTGGATGGCTCAGGTCACTGGTTTCTAAATCCTGGGCCACCACAAGATCGCACCTGGACCTCCTTGAGTAGGAGAGGGAGTACAGAAGGCAGAAGGGCACTTCTGCACAGACTCATGCCAAAATATTGGCTAGAGGACCAAAACCACACGAGGCTGCTTACCATCAGGTGGGGGAAGGGGAGCAGGAGGGTTACCCAGGCCAAATGGATGGATCCGTAAGACCCATCTGTTTTCACCATGAAAACCTCATAGCCCACACCTATGCAACACACACCACTGCAGTTACCACAAGTTATTACTCTTGGGCTCCACCGCTTCCTGTGAAGCTGTAATGGATCTGAGAGTGTCCAATGAAACCAAAGGAAGCCTTTCCATTAACTCAATGGGCTCTGGATCAGGCCCAACATCTGTTTGGCCCTCTCTCCACAGAGCACAGCCAATTTATTCTTTATCCATTCCTGGGCCTCTCTCTCCAATAGCGTCCATATTTTTCCTACTTATGGTTGCCATTAGCCACACTAGACACCACCCCCAGAAAGAGACCATCCCCACCCCTTCAGCAGCCAAGCCCCTGGCGTGGCATGGCTACAAGTGCTGCCCCAAACCCTTATCATTCCAGTGAGGTAGCAGTCTCTCCTTCCTCCTTGTTCACGTTTCCAGGCCGCCTCTTCAAGCTGCCAAGTTCTTCCTATTCTTCTCTTCCCACCAAAGATAGGGCTGGTGGTACTGTCTGTTGTATTGTAAACCTGATCAAGAATCAATGCAAAAACCAGACGGGAAGGTTCAAGAGCCTGTAAGACACCTGAAGAGCACTGCCAGAGCAGGAACAGGCTCTCTGAACAGACATTTCCCACTTTGGTTGATGACAGCCCAGGCAATGACTCCCCTGGCGATCCAGAGTACGAGGGAGAACAGCCAACAGGCAGCTCCATAGTCTTATATCGGGGTCCGGAGCTAGAGTAAGAGACCTAGCCATAATTCTCTGAACTGTCTGTGTAAGACCATCCCCATATCTCTTCAAGTGTGAATAGATATATTGTGTCAGTTCACAGCCCTTCAGTTTCCAACCTCTCCCACTAAATTTGTGATTCGTGTTGCAGAGACTATGATGGGACCAGGCACACATCTTTTCTAGGTCCCATGCTGACAGCAATAGCACAGGCCCAGGAGATACCATCCGTTCACTGAGCAATGCACAATACTAATTTCTTTGCGACTTCGCTGAGCCCTTGGATTCCAGGGTCCTTTTTTCACCTGTCACGCATGGATACCTTTGCCATGAAACGCATGTCTTTGCTAAGCAAAGCAATACCCTTCGTTAAGAAGCTAAGCAGATTCTTACAGCAGAAAAACAGGTCTCCAGTGTTAAATCTATAAATTCTTCCAGACATAGAGCTACAGAATAATTTTGGGCTCTGCCATTGTGAAAGTGAGAATCCCATGCAAAAATACCGCCCCCAACATACCCCGAAATCACATGGGTTTGAAAATGCGAGCGTGACGCCTGAGGCCAGATGTGCGGACTGGCAAGCTGCTGGCACTGTGCATAGGCACATCTGCATGTCAGGTAGTTACTCATCCCTGCATACTTCCCTGATAAAATCTGGATTGCCTAAAGCTGGTATTTTCACTCCAGTTTCCTTATCAAGGTATTTACCATCTCCTGTCTGTGCCTCGCAGACTAAGGGTGTTAAATGCTCCCTTACGCTCTCTGCGGTACAGTGAGCTCAAGCATGTAGGAGCTGCCGTACAGGATGGGATTTCTGAACCCACTGGAGCACGCGGTGGGTGGCTGCTGGCCTGGGCTCGATAGGATCTCACCCTGTTTGTACCTGGGACGTTGCTCTTTTGATCCTCATGCTGGCTTTCTGCAGCTGGCGGGCTCCTTCCTGTGTTTCGGGGCGTTTGTTGTGGTGTTTTCTGGTAGTCCCTGATCGCATTTTAAAAGCTGTTGTCTCCTGTGGAGTGTCCTACCCTGGTGTAGCCGTTGTACAGCTGTCCAAAGAGAAGGTTAGTTTGGGATGAAATTATTTCAGGAATGGCAGAAGGGTATATAGCGCCTCAACACATAACTTCTTTTTCTCTCTCCAAAATAGAAAGCATCTCTCTGTCTCTCTAAATAACAATATTGAGATAAGCCTGCGATCACAAATGCAAGCTGCCCTTGGAAACTTCTAGTCCCTTTCCAAGAGCACCCCACACCTCTTTTCCACCCACTGCTGATACCAAGCATCTATTTTAACCAATGGCCCTCACATCCTCCTCGTCCCATGAGAGGGAACACCACTCCGAACCCTGCAGAGGTGTCCTTGATGGCTCTGCTGTTCCCCTCCAAGCTTGATAAAACGGGAAAAAGAGGGACAGGTTCTGAAATGCAGTATCTTAAAAATTATTCATTTCCTTCAGGAAAAATATTATTGTATTACCCATTGGGGAAACTTAAGCAACGGATCTTTTTCAGTTTGATTTCACAAACATGGTAAATATTTCATCAGTTTAAGAATAACATTTGCAGAGATTGATCAGCTGGGTCCACATTGCATTGGGGGAGGATGTAGTTTATTTTGGGATGCTGATTCTACAAACAACGCTGTCCTGAACAGCTCCTGTGAGCATTATACTATAGGAATATAGCTTGGCATCAATCAGACTTAAAAGGAAGCCTTTTGGATAAACTAAAACAGAATGAAATGAAATACAATTTGATTTCAGAAATGCCACCAAGTTCTTTTAGTTCAAAAAAGTGACAATATAGAATTTTTCAGGCTTTATATAAAAAGATTTTCTTCTGACATTTCTGCTCCATTTTTTTATTGCTGTTTAGGATGTAGGGAAAAAAAAAAGTCAGCACATGGGGTAGATTTCTAAATTACTTGAAATCTCTGTCTTGACACGGGCTGGCTGAAGACACTGATCTCCCCAGCTGCCTCTCCTAGAGCAACTGCCCAGCTGTCACCAGCTTGAGCAAACTTGTTTAAATCCCACCACTACCTCCCCATACATGTAGTGCTGTTGGGATGCTGGACAACACTTAATGGGACCCAGGAGAAAGACTTTTATTTTAGAACATTTGATCCCTCCACGGTCTTTCTGCTGAAGGATGTTAGACCCGGATCTAAGATTGTTGTCGTGCTTGATAGCATCCATCCTGGCGAGAGCACTCTGAACCCCACCAGCTGGGCAGAACAAGCCCTGTCCACTGGCAGTGGTGAAGGAGAACCAGGCAGGGTTCATGGGGCTGGTTTTTCCCATCACTTTGGTTTTTGGATGAGGCAGCACCGAAATCAGAGAGACGACTGCGTATCTGAGGTGGCCTTAATTAGGTGCCAGTTGCAATGAAGACATGATGACATGAGCTTCAATGGGAGCTGGCTGCCTGGGATCATCTGCATCCAAGCTATAACCTGCTTTGCGTCCTCCCTCCTGTTGGTATTAAGACTAGCTAGGCTAAAACCAGCTTGAGACATGCCTGCTCTTTCTGTGGTTTCTCCTCAGACTCTCTTAGGAGCTGCAATTTTTGGGAGGTGTTGTGCACCTGCCGCAATCCCTGCCTGCATGCTGGGTGCCCCGAGCATGGGCAGGGGCAGCTCTGAGAGGTCTTGAGCAAGAAGCACAGGAAAGCAGATGCTTTGCAAAATGCTGATCCACAGTTTTGTCCTGTCCTGCAACCTCCAAAGACAGGGAGCGAGAATAAAACGTAGAGAACCATGTAGTGTGAGAGAGCAACTCAAAAATTACTCCTGAAGTGAAGAAACCACATAATATATTCAAGATGTCAGAGGTTAGCCGTGGTGCATGTGAATCATGCTGCAAATACCTCACCTTTAACTTTACCATCGTAATTAGATTACAAAGTTTTTATTACGGTTTTAAATTCTGCCTTTATAGGTTGCTGCCCAGCTGTGCACTTAAATCTGGTTTTATCACACTTTCTGAGCTCATCACATTTAATTCTGCCCCTACAATGCTGGATTAACTTTAAGGGTCGCTGAAGTCAGAAGTCACTCACCCTTGCCCTACTAATGGATTCACACCATCCCTGCGCGGCCCCGAAGAGTGATGTGTACAGTAAACTATCTTTATTGGCATGGTGGAGGGGAAGGGGCATTGGGGTGGCTGTTTATTTACTCCACCGCTGTGCTTAGCTATCAGGATATTTGCACAGGTTACTGCATCGACGAGATGCTGTTTACCTCCATGTAACCTCCTGTTGCAATGAAATCTTCTCAGCAGCACTGATCTGAGAGCTAAAAAGGAGAATATTTAGGTCTGCCTGTGAGAAGCGGATGGCTGATTAGTGAGGTGTATAGGCCTGTATCATCTGAGGAACTGATCGATTGTCTCCATTCAGAAATCACATCCTGCTGTCACACTCACTCCTGCCCAGACCTGGTATTTTATGGATCTTATCTCTGATATTTGAGGCAGTCCCAGAAGAATGAAAAACCATTATTTTTTTCCTACGGGTGACTTCTTCATTCTTTCCTATCACCAAGAAAGCAGGGCAAGGCACAAAAGAAACTCTTCATCTAAACAACGTTCTTCCCTAGGTTTTACCTCAATCTGTTTTAATTCTTTGACCAGCAAAGATTAGATGGCTTGGTGTTAGGTACCACACAAACAAGACGATTCGTTGTCTTGAAACATTCATCATGTAAATGGGCAAATGAAAGGAAATCATCTTCTTTCTATTAAAAAAAATGGAGAAATGAGGTACTGACTGTCCAAGTGATTTACATGAAGTCACAGGGGGAGTCTGAAAGGGATCTGGGAAATAAAACCAGCTCCAGTTGAAAGGTCATTTCTCTCTTTCTTGCAGGGGAATACTTTGAACAGAATTAGAACAGACCTGAGCCAGAGATGGACAGCAGGGACTTTAATGAAAAATGGAGGGCAAAATTCATCACTGAGTAATGCCATGACAATTTTTGACCTTTGCCATTCATTGACTAGACACAACATTTTTGGAACCGAGATTAATAATCTTCAGCAATATACAACCTTCTCCCAAGGAATGTGTGGTGATTAGGGCAAAGAATTTCACATGGTCACAAAATATCTATCTCAGAGTCCTGGGCTTATAAAATACTCTATTTCCTCCATTAATTGTGTCCACGTGGAGCTGTAACTAAGTAGCTGAAACAAATAAAACCAAAGTAATATTGTTTCCTTTTAAAATATTTCACTTAATTTGTGGAAGAGGTTTGGGCTCATTAAAAATAGACCATCTCCCAGGAGGGCTTTTTCCTTTTCTTCTCCAAGTCTCTCAACCAATCCTTAGTAACGTGTATAGCAGCACACTCCTCCTCGGCACAGCCCTAGCTGGAGCCACTCTCTTGTTTGACTCGGCAGCTCCTGTCATGCTCGGCAGCAAGGGCAGACAGCGCTTGTTCGGCTAAGCAAAGCGAGGCCTTGGTGTCTTCTGATGTCCCATTGCTCTGAGAGACCAGTCAGAGTCACTGACTGAAATTTCCTCCTTCCTTCCAGCTCATTAGGAAACTCCACTCCTCCCTCCCATGTAAAGATTTGGCTATTATGTTCTATGCTTTTGTTGTGGAAATGACAGTACGTTCACTGTGACCGAAGGTGCAAGCAATGCCTAGACCCTAGCTACAGCCTACATAGTGGAAGCTATTGTGCAGGCACTTGGCTTCTGGTGGATCTTAGTCTGTTCTCTCATCTTCCAAAGTAAGCTATGAATCAGTTACAGGTGACATCAGAAACCTCTGCCTCATCACCAAACTATGACAATTCCTTTCCCCGAGCTAATGTCAATCACAAAGCACACAAGACAGAGGTAAAGAGCAACCCGGAGCAAGGGCGTTAGGCTGCAAGAACAACCTCCAGAAGAGATCGAGTTATTCCACAGATTCCTTTCCCGTTTAACATCGTTTTTTCACCTTCATCAGGATATCTTTTCCAAGTCCGCTTCTCCAAAAGAAAGGCTTCCACAACCATGACTCTCTCTAAACAAAGACGGGAGAAGATCCAGTGATTCCGCATAGTACCTTGCGAACTCTCCCATTGCTGGTGTGCTCTGACCTGGAAAGTGCTCGCGCTGCAGTGCGACTGGAGCAATGCTGAGACCCAAGGGTGGGTGATGGAAGGATCTGACCAAAGGGGGCCAAACATGCAAGTGTTTGCCGAAGTTGCAGGAAGCTTAGGGCAGAAGGTGAGACTGTGATCTTCTCTGCGCTAGCGTGTTTCACAAGGTAGTAATGCCCTGTTAGCTCCCAACACCCTTTCCCTCTCCCCGACTGCTGATGTGGCCCCAAATACTCATCAGGTATCTAGGATAGATGTCATGGTATGTATGCTTCAGCCCTGTTTTATGAAGACATTTCCATAAAATTGGATCCTATGATCTCTCTCTGAGTTTCTCCTTCTCTCTTGCGGGCTCAACCGCACTGTGGAAGAATTTATGCCAATGTTACCAGACAACAACCAAACTATTCGTGAGGGCATCCCAGTCAAAAGATGTAGAGGAGCTCAGAGGCTCCCCCAGTGCTGGGTCACTCCAGTTCTTCTCACTGGTTTTGTTCTCCTTCTAGGGGGGAAGCCACATCTGGAAAATTACTGGTGTCCTGCTGTTCAATATGGACACCACTGGGAACTAACATATGGTCTTGTAAACTGTGATTAGATCTACAAAGTAAACTCTCATTATGACCTCTCTCAAGGTCTTTAAAAACACATTTCCCTAACTGCTATGATTATATTCAAATTCTTTCATTTTGGTAATAACAACATCATCCACATTTTCCTCTCTCCCTCCTCCTTTTTCTGATCGTAATCTTGTTAGGCACAATAGAAAAATCATTCCATAATTCTCTTTTCTCCCCACGCTTTCCATCTCTGGGCACAAACGCTCTCCTCCCACCTGAAAAACAATATAAATATAAACAGCTTCTCTGCTCTGGATGAGCTGAACCTGAAGCATGGGGTGTTTCTGGACCGTATTAGAAGGTAACTGTCATCAGTCTTTCACTAGCATCATCATTAGTATTATTAATACTAGTATTATTATTGCTTATGTTAGAGCCCCCCTTAGAGATGATAGCCAAGATCAAGGCTTGATGACTGTTCAGATGCTGTACAGACATAGCATGAAGGCAGTCCTTGCCCTCAACAGCCTGATATATCCCTGACCAACGCAGACACGCGAGAACCAGAATCCAGCTCAATGAAACCTGTGTCACTACCATTCCACTGCTGCCTCTCTGCATAATTTGAATTCTTCCTTCTGCAGCCTCTGCTGATCATCATCATGGCTGTACCAACCCCCCCTTCTTAATGCGAGGCGCAAAGCTCAGAATTGCCATCACTCAGCCCCAGGAAACACACTCCCAGCGACTGACTGGGATGGCAGTGAGGTTTCACCCAGAATCGTGTCCCCACCCTAAGAGCCGTGGGAGAACTTGAGTGGGATGAAGATTTCTGCCCCAAGTATATTTATTCCAGAGTATAATGTTCTGCTCCAGGCAGGCAGGCACTAGTCCCGGGTGACTTCAAAAGAGCTAGTTCAGGATCACCTCTCAGCCCGTAAAAGCCGAGAGGGAGAGCTGGACCTGCCGACTCTGCAAGGACCAGTTTAGGTACTGCAGCGCCGGGGAAAAAGGCATCTGACCACAGCAGGATCACTCGGCATGTTTACGTCATTCTGGCGTCCTCTGAGTGACAATGAGCAAAACCTACGTACCTGACAAAGGGCTATGTATTGCTTAGATCAGATCTGTAAAGAATCATGTGATGCTATTAAATATTTAAAATGTTATGATTGTAACAGAATATCCCACTCAGATGTATCACAGGAACCAAAGAGCTAAAAATCTCCAGTAGCACTTCGCTCCGCAATAGGGACTGTGCGTGCAGGTTACATACGCCTAGACAGGTGTTTTCTGGGTCGTGTTTATCTGTGCATCATAAATGGAGACACAGACATAAGAACACTTGGTTTTAAGGGCTGAATTACTTGGCTTTGATAAGATTTTATCTAGATAAAAACTGAATTGATTGACATCTCATATTTCTTGGGTTTAATGAGCTCATAACTGCACTTTAATTGGTTTAATTACCAGAACTTAATATTACAGGTATGTAATATACACCTGTAATATAGAGTTATACAATATATTATATATGCTATTTATAATAAAATGCAGCAGGTAATATAACACAGTTTTTCATGAGAATTATTACTAGCATTAACAGCAGTGAATATTCAGCGACATGAAGAGAAATTTCCTTTAAGTAATGTCTTCAGGTTTCGGCCCTCCTTGTATAAGCTTTTAAGAACAACATACATATGAGGAAAATGTGAAGGCTGTGAAATATGAAATTATTTGTAGGCTAGGGCAGGATTTGGCTTCAGTAAGCTCAGGGTCTAAGTTCCTCCATGATGTTTAGGCACCTAACTCCCATTTCAAATTTCCATGTTCGCTTCAGAAATACAATTTTCCCTCTAGCTTTTTCCAAGGCTGGCTCAACGCTCACAGCATTTTCTCAATCTATTTATTGTCTGCATTTTGGAAATGACTATTAACATTCACCCAGTGTTTTCCTAATATAATTGTTTAGATCTCTCTGGTGACACAGTTAGCATCTGGGAGAAACACCGTAGTGTGCAATTGTGTCTTTAATTATCTTTCCATTGTGAGTAGAGATACTATGTGCCAAGGCAGTTATTACACCTGACAAGGACAATGTATTTACAATGGGTGTTTATACAGGCTAATTCCTTATAAAAATACCTTACCAGAAAGTGCTCCACCTGCCTTCGTGTTCCCTATCGCAATTGCTAATTAATATTATTGTGCTGAAAATGATCCTATCAATTAAAGCCTCTTCTGTCATAACCACTGCTCCCTGCCTAGCTATGCCTAATTAACCTGCCGCTGACTCACATGCCAGGAAAGACGTTCATCAGCCAGACTTCGTCTCGCTGATCTGATTTCTATTGCTCTGCTTGATTTTACACAGAGCCCTCCATTCCACTGAGCACGTGCCCCCCCTGAAGCCCACTACCCGCTCGGTTTGCCTCTCCACTCAGCAATTCTTACACTCAACTGCTGCTGCTGATTCAGGGTTTAAACCTATATTCAGGTTTGTGGTAAAGTTCTCATTGATTTACTTGGTTAATAGGGCTGCCCATAAGCATATATTTGAAGCCAAGTGCCATCTGATTCACTTTGTCAGTCACGCTGGTTAAAATACGGTTGTGGGTGCGCTCCGTGCTTTTGGACAAGATTATTTTGCAGGACACTACACACAATGGCTGCAGCTGTTCTCAGTTTTCTGTATATTTGTCAAGCTAAAATGATGTTTATATTGCTTGCATAAATAAGACTTGATCCTTCAAACTGAGATGGAGTGGAACTGCTTTGCAGATCTGGTCTCTGGGAATTGTGATAGGGACTGGGAAAGACAGCGGTGAAAGCCGGCCATCGCTCCCAGAAGAGTCAGGTTCAAAGAGTGACTTTGCTCTGTGCAAGATGCTTTGGGCTTGATATTGGTCTTGTATCTAGGTATGTAAGGCTACAAGCAGAAGTCTAATGGAACTGTCAAAAGAACATTACTCACCCCTTGGGAGACCGCCTCTTCTGCAAAAGAGCTCCTGCATAGCTCAGCTCAAGTTGCAAAACCTCCATGTTCTTCTATTTCTCATCTGTTACAAGAGAGATAATTACAGGTGCTAAGAGGATAAATGTAGCAAAATCTGGGAGGTGCTCAAAAAAAGAGCATGTCAGATAGGGCATGACTAGTTACTCTTGTCTCAAGGCATGCCTGAGCTCTGTAGTGAGACAGACAGGGCTTCTGGCCAACTGAAAAATCAGCCGTGATGTCTCAGTGGCCAAGGGGGCTGGGGGAAAGCTCTGAGCATATGGGGTTGTCCTCTCCAGGTTTGCTTCCGATCAGCTGCTGAGAGATGTTGGACTCTGAAACTTTCTTGGGCCTTTTCAGTGATCAAGAAATCATCAGGATAACCCTGGAGGACCACTTTTTTAATCAGATTTCTGGTGTCCCTCTGTGCAACTACAAACAGCAGTAAATTACATGGAGGAAAAAACCACACCTCAATCTCCTCTTTTCCAACTCTCCAAGAAAGACTAGCTTAAAATGCAGAGGAGCATTCCTGCTGGAAGCTGCTGTTCACTCATCCAGCTTGCTGGGCTGTCCTTGGTGACAGAGCTGTTTGCCACACGTTGCTCAGTGGCACTACAGCGATTACGTCAAACTAATGCAGCACATCTGCCAACCCACCCTGCCAACCTGGGGCGATGCAGAAGGAAACGGGATCTTAAGAGAAAAGATGTCAGTGATGAGCCACTGCCTTGGGACCCACTCTGCAGTGCATGTTACAGATTAAATTCTAGGCAAATGTAATGAAATCTTGTGGAGGGATGGCAAAGCAAGAAACCCACGTGCATGTGCCTTCTGGCAGATAAGACTCTTTCTGGAACTAACAAGTAACGACAAAAATAAACAGAAAAAGAAAAACAAATAAAGCTTAAAAATTGAATGCATCTTCCAGCGTACAAAACAAATCAGTGACTCAAACAGGCTAAAGGAAGAGATGTCGAAAAATCAAGACTTTTTACCCCCATAAAATCATGGGATTCTTGTAAAGAGAGGGAGAGGAAATACTTATTTTCAGAGAAATGCAATGGGGCCACTGTGAAATGAAGCAGGTGGTCAGCACGTTGTGCCTGTGCATCTTCAGCACTAACCAGGATTGAGGCATTGCAGAAAATACTGTACTTAAACCTGTTCCCAAAGCACCCTGGGATCCCCTGGCCATGAGGAGCACCTTTCCCCCCGGAGGTCTCCCTCTGTGGCAATCCCATTCTTCTCCCTGTGCTTGGAGAAGGGCTGGAAGGCGGCTAGGATTGTCCAGAATGCCTGTACCTCACAGGCAAATACCCTTTATGAAAACATTTATTCTTGTCATGGACTCCCATGGGAGCTGAAGGTATACAGCACCTCACTGGATCAGCACTCACTATTGCCACTAATACTAGTAGTAGTAATAATAATAATGATGATGATGATAATAATAATAAAGGGCAGGGGAAGAAATAATACTGCAACTTCCTTTCAGCTTTGAGGTCTCTGTGTGTTGGGAGAGTAAGAATTCCACAGGGCACTTGATTCTGCTTTCTTTGAAGCAGCACTAAATAGAAATGGTTGGTAAAACTTCAGAAGAACCATATATGTCTGTGGTTATATAGGCTAAATATAAAGGAATACATGCATATTTCTTTGAAATACGCTGTTCTGCCAAAAGGGTATCACTTAGCAAAAGCAGATCCCTTTTTGACTACAATTTGCTCTGAAATGAAAACATGCAGAGGAAAACCAAAAATTCCAAGAGCACTGCAATTGCGCCATTTCAAAATTTAAAGCATGAAGCATTTGGCTTTTTCGCCTTCAAGTTTTCATGTAGATCATTATGCAGGCCTGTGAAAAGCAGGAATGGAGACAACAGATTCAGGCTCGCTTTTTGGGAGGGAAGGTGGAAGAGAAATTTTTCTTCTGGGGTGATTCTTAAACTCCTAAGTCAAATTTCAAAATTCCTTCTTGTCAGGGCATTTCATTTGGAGTATTGCTTATACATCTCTCTCTATTACCACCGTCACCGTAGGAGCCACACATCACATCTCCTGGTGTGCTAATCCTCACAGAGCCCATGGCCCACCGTTGTGGAAAGTGAGGCAAGGAGCAAGTAGGTGATTTTTATAATTTAACAGAAAGCATCACTGACAGCACTAGGTGATGAGCTGTATATGGTGAGTCTGTGATCCACAGCTCTGTCAAAAAATCCCCTTTTCTACTCTGTTTTGAGTCAGCCTGGGTAATGACAAGGAGTCTTTTGTTGTTGCCATTCAAGGAGTTGGCTGTTGGTTCGAGCTCTCACGCTCTCTTTAAGGAGGCAGTGAGGGGGGAGCAGAGTGCCGATCCCAGCGGGAACACGTGTCCTAGGTTGGCCCATCTGCAAAATAATTCTTCTGCATGTCATCTAGGCCAAAAGCTGAGTCTGGGATCTGCTACATGGCTAAGTTCCCTCCCTGCGGCGGCCAGAGCAAGCGTGGTGACAGTTACGGGGAAGGAAATTGAAATGTTTTGGGGAGTTATGGCATGGAGAGTGACATCTGTGGCAATGGGCTCATTAAGTGAAGGATTTGGTGTAATACATGTTACAACAAGGTCATATTCTGAGAAAAGTAGGACTTGCCAGAAAAAGGAAGGAAATCAGCCAGGTTTATGATTTGGTTTGATTGCTTCCAAACTCATCTTTAATCTAAGTTCTTTTCAAGGTCATCGCAACTGGGCTTGCATGAATCTTGGGGCCTAATCCTCATCTGGTGCAAGTTGGAGTGAATCCATTTAATTCAAGGGATCTCGCCAGTTTACATCAGATTGTGGTTATTTTTAAGGGTAGGTCGTTTAGAAATATGTAAGTACTTATTTCCAGCTATACTTTCTGAATAAAGCAAATAAATCTGAAATTTACCAGGATACAGAGCATCCGATGGTTTTTTTTTTTTAAGCCATGGGACAAGTATCCCCTATGTTGAATCACTCACACTGTAATGCAGGAAACCCAAGGATGTGAACGGCATCGAGGCCTCGATGGAGTATTCTTCAGTCCATCTTTTGCCAAGAAAAAACATCCAGAAGGGTGGTAGGCTGGTCACTGTGCTTAACAGCAGTGGCAGTCAAATGTGCCACCAGGAGAGAAACTGGAGGAGGGCGAAGGAGACGTTGCTCACCTCTAGCCTCCAGAACCTCCCACATCCCAGCCCTGTTGCTCCTCCTTCCACATCCCTGCGCTCTCACCAGCTTCTCCCAGGCTTTCCCCACTGATTGAGGAGGTGGAGCTCCCCTAAAATAAATGGGGCCTTTTCAGATTATACCAGATGAGGATTTGGCCATGGGATTCAGACAAGCCCAGGTCTGACAGCCCCATGAAAGAACTTGGATGAAACATGTATCTGGAAGCAACAAAGCCTTGAACAAACCCCAGGTGCCATCTCAACTTTCAAAACTGGCCAGCCTCAGCTTCCAGAACCCCAAATAGCTCCTGTCCAGATTGAATTTTGCAGCTTCAGGGAGGAAGACCAACCATGATTTGCCTCACTGCTGGGATGGGCTCGCTCTGAATAGTCCCTCATGCAAGAGGGAGTACCAACTTTGTGAATTACTTCTGATTCTTCATCTCTAGTGATAAATTCCTCTTCCCATGTCCTAATTTCTAGCCATGGTGAATTGCTTTGCCCTCAGTCCCACAGATCTATATCCATGGGAACATTCCCCCATCCATGGGAACAGTCACAAGGTAATGAATGAATGCATTTCCCCAGGGAGGAGAGACCATTCATAAGGTTCAGAAGAAAAAAAGGTGATTAACTTGATTGAATGTAGTCAGAGAAAGCAGCAGCAGCTCACTGAAAGAGAAAGACGGACACCCACTAGCAACGGTTTGTAGGGAAATAAGGTTGAGAGCCAGGGATGACCCACAGACCAGCAGCTCTTTCACTGCCTTTTGGACTATAGCCTCTAAAGACCTCAGTGCAACGGTATCCAAACCAGATTGAGACCTCTGGGTATTACCCGAGTATAAAGAGAATGAACAGTATCGCCTAACGAAGTACTAAGTAGGAGAAATACCTATTTTGCTCTATACTTTGGTGGTGGGGTTTGTTTTGTTTTGTTTTTTTAAACATACTTTGCACTTGAATAATTGTCTCCCTTAGCAAAAATGGTGCATATAATATATGGTAGAGGCAAAAGAGTATTTAAAAGCTGTAATTACTGCTGTTTAACAATTAGTAGTTCTATTTGAAGATGTTTTGAATAACATTTATGGCATGTTTTCTAATTTTTAATTTATAATTATGGGGGACAAGCTTAGCCTTGAGTATTTCTCCTCTAAAAAGTTTAAAATAATATATAGTACACTTTTGGTCTGTAGAGAGGGATACAAAACCAGGAAAAAACATGTAGGAAGAAAAGGATAAATTTTTTTGTGTGTGTAAGCAAGGTTTAAATGGAATAATTAAATTTACCATAATCAATAAAATGTGTGAGTCAAGTTTATTGAAGTGGCTATTTCCCATTGCATAATTTCCCTGGGGAACTTTCATTTTTAATTCAAAAATAAAAAAAAAAACCAAACCCCTGAGCACTTACTGTAAATATGCCAGCATATGTGTGAGGTTAAGAAAAGCACGAGCCTACACCCAGGAATCAAAGAGGGGCTTACCACTGCTTTGACACTAATTGTAAAAGCTGAACATTTTCTAGAACCATAATCAAATCTTAACTGCCATGGGGGACTCGTTCAGCAGCTCACAGTAATTCTAATAAGATGCAGAGCCTTTCACCTTTAGGTCACCAGTTCAAACCCACTTTGGGTTGGTTAGTAAACGGAAGGTAAATCCTGAGTCCGGTGGAGTGCCAGAGCATCCAGAGTAGATGCCAGAGCAGATGTTGGGCAGAAATGGGAAAGGGTTTTCCCTTCCATCCCCTGTCATCCATGCTTCCACTGGGATTGACATGGCCACCTCCTCTGGGAACTCACCTTGGCCTCAGATCCTCCCTTCTGGAATGGGGAGGGGAAACACTTCTTCTTACTGCCCTTCCCCCGTTTCAGCTGGAAGCTCCCCAGATGCCCCATAGCACCTACCAGTAGAGACCCTGATCTCGCCACGAGGTTTTTCAACGCTTCTGTAACACCCCTCCCAAGAAAACATAAATAGAGATACCATCTCTGTCCCACTTCCATGTATACAATTCCTCTTAATTAATTAGTTCATTTATTTGAGCACCGCATGGAAAACAGACTGATCAAACATGTAATTGAAAATAACAGGCCCCCACCCCGCTGCCCTAGGCCGCACAACAAACAGCTCTGCCAATAACAGCAGCGTTTGAAAACTGAGTCCTCGCCTCAGCACTTCACCTGGCTTCAGGTAGAACTTCTTGCTCCACTCTGAGCTACTTACATGTGAAATCACAACTCCAGACAAGGCCACCGGTACTGCCAACAGCCCCAAAGCATCTTAAGTTTTGCGGCAAGTACCCCATGCATCCCCCGCTACGCCAACACCTGGAGGGGTCCTGGCTCTACTGTGTCTTCCTTGAGGAAGCCATGAACATTTGTGTTTCAAGCTCTCTGAACATCAAAAGATGGCTACGTGATCCAACCAGCCTAAAGACAGGTTCCCACCAACACGGACAGTCTCCTCTCTCCCTCAAACAAGTGTCCCCCTTCCCGCGTGCGTGGGGATGACTCAGAGGCTGCTTTATGGTATATAGTTACAGTATGGAACCCCATCTTTCTGGCTATGACGGTATGTACACTTCTGTGTATGTCTGTGAGTGAGTATAACAGTCTGAGGCCTTGTGTCTCAATACAGCTGAGAACTCGAGGAGCTCTAAGGAACAATTCATCCATTGTCCTCTACACATCTGGGTTAATGTTTCCTCCTTGGATTAGTCTGTACCAGTGTGTTCCCTCTCTGCTCACCACAAGCTAGCAGTGCCAATTTCCCTCCGTGGTAGCTACAGTGACAGCTGTTTACTTGGAAGCTCATGGATTTGATATATAGGTGCTAGCCACAAATTAGTGGAATACTTTCCAGATGCAATGTCTTTAAATATTCAAACAATAATCCAAAAGCACTAAGCTTTTTTGGCCACTTTTTCTCTTAACTCTGAATGTCTCTCAGAGATGATGCAAACACGATTTCTTAGGGCAATGACCAGAACACTTAAGATGGTGAGTGGCAGCATGAGGTGCTGGATGGTAGACAGTTGATGACCTGAAATGGCCAAGAAAGGAGAGCAGAATAAAGAAGAAAAAAGAAGTATTGAGGCTAACCATTAGCATTGTCTTCCCAGCCTCCTCTGGTCAGGGGCTGCATGCTCTCGCCTGGACCCCTGAGCTCCGGTGAGCTGCGCTTGGCATAGACTCCAAAGAGTGGCTCCCAAAAACATCTCCAGAAGCTCATCTGGAGCATTTCAGAGCAACAAGAGTCTGCTGAGGATGGTTACAGTGGACAAAGATTGCTAAAATGCCTCAAACCTCTCCTTGCTAGGTATCATCTAGAAATTCTTCTCAAGCAGAGGAGTTGGTATTTAGCTCAGAAACGGAGACCAAATCTGCCCCAGGTGTGCTTTTCTGCCAAGCTAGACCTTCAGCAGTGGCATTGCTCCTGTGATCTCAGTTTGTATTATATTCACCCTAATGTTGTGGACTGGGACAAAAATAGCATCTGAGCATACAGAAGTGGGTAAAATCGCTTTGGGGCTGGTGTAATTTTGACTGTTATTACCTTTGCTCAAAGTTGACAACGGGTCAAATTGAAAACTTCGGTGAAGTGGAATGGCTACACCGAAGCTGCGCAATAATGATTTATACCATCCTCAGAGCCTAGGCCAAGAAACGTAACTTATTTCTTGGCCAACTTACATCACTTTTTCTTCCCTCATTGCATTTTCTTTGGCATTTTCTTCTTTGCATTTATTCATTTTCTTCCACAGAAATTTAACATGACCTGGACAGTTGAGCTACGCGGATATGGATTTTCTAGCCAGTAGTTAAAGGGAGGAACTTTCTTACACGCTTTTATCTACTTAGAAATACCGACAAACATGAGCTGTGTGGCCTTACATTGGAGGAGGGCAAGAGAGCTCCAAGTAACCCTGTCTGAATTTGAAACCAGTTCAAGCCTGAAACGCTGCCTGTTTGAAGGTTTCTCCTTTATTCCCTCCAATGTTGTTATTAATTAGAAAATTAAGAGTTATTAGAGTTATCATCAACTTCACTGAATGGAAAAATTCAAGTTCATTATCTAATGGGAGGAAAATAAACATCATTTTACAAGGGTTTTAAAGCAACAACAGTAATAACAAACCACCCCAAACACTAGTCCACCCGCAGAATGGACATCTGCTAGAAAAATATGATGATTCCCCCACCCACCACCCTCAAATTTAGGGATTTGTGGAATATGGGCCTTGCCTAAAGTTGCTTGGCAGAAATCCCCAAGTTAAGTTCTTATTTAATGAAATCATGTGGTAGTAAATCAAACACAGAAACAGGAATAAGTAAATCCACCACATCCTTTGAAAAACCTACAGTTTGACTCTGTCAAATCAAGTTGCCTGGGCAATGAATTATCTGCATTTGTCAACTAAAAAGTGATCATCCAACACTTACCCACCTTTTCAAACAATTTTCTAATCTTCAGTCTCAAAGCTGAGCTGAGAGCCAGCACAAAATGGGCAGGTCACTGACATAAAGAGCTCCTAAAACTAGCACTAAGCTGCCACATCTTGGCAAAGCCTGTGCAAATGGCCCAAAACACAAAATTTGGACCCTCTTACAAAGTGTTCATCCCTGAATGTTACGTGAAAGGTGGCAAATGAGTATCATAAACAACATGAGGGAAAATGGGCAGAAGAATGGGAAGAACAACACCGACATCACGATACAAAAACCTAGAGGTTGTCTTGATCTAGTACCTACTGAAGTGAACAGGAACCTTTACACAGATCTACTCTACACTGTTTTCTCTATGCCCTTTGGTGCACTCACCTGGTTCAGAGCCCTGGAGAGGTGCTTTGTCTTCTGATAAATTCATTATAACTTGGTCACAACTATCAGAACAAAAGGGCTCTCTCACAGGGACAGCTCATGAACCTTTTTCTTTTGAAACTTCCTACAGAAACTATGTCTGTTGAATCAACAATATCTGCAGACAATGACTGATCTCTTTTAAATTATGTTTCAGTTGTCTTCCCTGTCTTCCCTCTTTTTCCCTGGAAAAGATTTATTTGATTTTTGGTCCCCAAAAACTGTAAGGAAAAAGTAAGTTCAGTGAAATTTTCAATTTTTTGGAAGGAAACTTATACTTCCTCTAGAAAATCACAACAACCCCCCCCCCCCCCCCCCCATTTTTTGTCACCATTTGCTTTAGGAGTAATCAAACATGGATTTCATTCACTGATGTGTCCACAAAAGCAATCAGAAAAAGAGAGCTCATTAGTGGCTTTACAAACAAGATTTACAAAGAGAGTCATCTTGTATTTAATGAAGCAGTTGAAATATGCATTGTATCAGATCCTGCTGTTGTGCCCAGTTTGATCCCAATCCATCCACCGAGATTGCTGTCCTGCCCATAGTTGCAGCTTGAAATTAATTTGGTCAACTTGATTATATGTGGAGCCCCTTAGCTCTCCAGTTTTTAAAGTAACTTTAATTTGATGACAAAACATACAAAACTTGGTATCCTACCGCATCCCCTGACATTCAGAACTTCTAATTTAAGGGGTTTATTTTTATAACTGAGTACTTAGAGGTACCAAGATCATGGGTTTATGCTCGTCGGTCTGTCTTGGATCCATTATCGTTTCAGCGTTGTGATTCATTGCTGTGAAATCAATGTGAAACAAACTTCTCAGAAATCTTGGGATTTCTCAGAATCCCCATCTGAATGCCATTTAAGAAGATTTGACTTTGTAATTAACCATTTCTGAGGGAGTTAAAAAATATAAACAGCTCAAATGTGGCATTTTTACAACCTTAATAAAACCAAATGCAACATTTACTAGGTGTGCATTTTAACGAAAAGAAAAAGGTTGCTAGAGCAAAACAGCAATCACTGTAATTTTAAGCAAAACCAATGGTAATTATAGAGCAGCAAGGTGCATGTGGTTGGCATAAGAAAAACTCTTTCGCTACTTGAATAGGACAACTTGATAAAAACAAGAGATCAGCACATGGAAACAGGTTGCAGTGCTTAGCAGGAACCAAAAGCAAATTTTCCACTAAATAGCAAAGCTTATGCAAAAAGCGTCCCCATCGACCACGATCTGAGCGCTTGCGAAAGGCACTGAGTTTACTCAAACTGCTGTGGACTTAGGTAAAACCGATACATGGACGTATCCACGGTGTGTTCCCTTGAGCTAAACACACTGCTGTAGGGATCCTTCCCAGCTACTCCGAGTGCCACTGCTGGAGGGAGGCAGCGGTGGCTGCTGCGCCCTACCCAGAGGGAGGAGAGCGGTGTGCTCCTAGCAATGCATTTACTTTCTTTATGGCCCAATTTCCAGATGTAAAGAACGATACGAACTGCAGCTGGGTGATGTTATTTGACCCATTTTTTATTTGGGCTGAAATTTTTCCTCTGTTAATTTCATAGTCCAGTTTAAAGAAAGTGACATGAATTCTGAAATTAGCAAATATTTTCATTCTTACACTAAGGAATGTGTTTGTTTATTTGAATTTTGAATTATATTGTTTCCAAATGCCTTTTTTTCCCCCCACTAAAAAAGGCAAATTCCAGAGTGGCACATTTGGGGCTGAACAAGTGATACTTTTTAATTGTAATTTTTTCCCTTTCAGTTACTGAAAAAAGAATTTGGGGAAAATTATTTGCTCCAACACTGACCCCCTACAGAAGGTGCCTTGCTGTTACGAGTGCCCTGTGCGGAGGCTGCTGTGAGTTACTGTGCCCGGTCAGACAGCATACTCTGGGATTAGGACTCAGGCTTCACAGGCTCCATTTGTCCCTTTTCAGGGCAAAGAGATGGACTTGGAATAAGCCTTCCAAGATGACTGAACTCCTCCTCTCACAGCAGGAATTGGTGCAGCCATCAGATAGGCTGCAAGCGAACGCCGTGTAACTTTACCCGTGTCGAGCTTCAGAGCGCTGCACACAAAGAGCATTACATTTTATGGCTCCTGCAGAATACTAGGGGATACTAATTTTACAGGTGCATTCTAGCAAACTGCAGTCCCTAATATCAGAATGCCATTAAAAATAATGCACTCCTTATGCCCAGGCAGTTAATTTAATATTAAATCAATAAAACATTTACTAGGGCTGGTCAGGGGCCTGGTTGCTGACAGCAGACTCAGCTCACGGCAACAAATGTCTCCTCACCCTCTGCAGACAGCTGCTGGTTTATTGTAGAAGACGTCTTTGGTCCTGACAAATAGCCTCCCTAAGCCCTAATGAGTGCAGAAATTCAAAACATTTGTGGAACATTTATTAGCAAGAAAATACACCAGCCTTTTGGGAGATTTGGATCGACAGCAACAATCATCCGTGGGCCAACTTCTGTCCAGCTTGTGCAGGGAACACAAAATGACTTTCTTGGCCACAGGAAAAGAGATTGCAGCTCTTTCCAGTTGGTTTCATCTCTGGGATATGGAGAAGGGGGTGGGAGCTCTTCCCTATGCTGATTTTTCACTGGCAGAGTCATTTTAGACTCCACCAGGTTCCCTACAAAATCCTGGATGGCGAAGGTCACTGGGATGGGATCCATCACATCCCATCTGCTGCTGAGCACGAGCAAATCACCTGGCACAGCCACCTTCCCCTTCCATAGTCACTTCCAAATTAACTCAAGCACAAAATACAGGATTTTGCCAGTCTGCCTGATGAGTGATGTGCTATAGTGACATTAAAGGGTAAGATTAGGGAACTGGTTTTTGGGGGGGTGTTTTTGTTTGTTTGTTTTTCATAGAAGAATAGAGGTCAACTTTTTATCAAGAATCTGAGAATAAAAGTACAGCTTTTATAGCAACTGCAAACGACCTCTTCACACACATCAGATAAACAAAAAAAAAAAAGAGAAAATGGAAAAAACAAAAAGTACCAAATAGAAAAAAATTGACCAAGCTCGCAGAGAGTAGCAATCTGGCACTTCTCTATGAAGAACTGGCATTTCTGAGTTAAACAGATACCTTCTATCCAAATGGTATTGTTTGGCAAGTCCAATTATCTGAAAAAACCGCGCACAAGTTGTTTCCCAGCATTGCTCTCGGAAGGCCGGTCCTACCCCGAATCAACAGAGCTGCAGGGACCCATGGCTAAGGACCTTCACTCAAGGAAGCAGATTTGGGACACTGACTTCCATGAGAATGGCAGCATGCACTGTTTTAGGCATAGTCCTCCCAGAAATGCTCCCAGCAGACTTGCCTCCTCCAGGAGCAAGGGCACAGGTACCGAGATGGCTGGTGGAGGAGTCTGGACCAGGCAGGAGGTGTCTGCCTGGAGGACAAGGTGCTTCCTGTGCCTTCCCTAAACCCTGAGCACCTGAGACAAGTCAGGGCCTGGCCCAGCTCTGACTTGTCCTGACACCGCTGACGTTATTTGTGTGATGAGCCTCTACGCTGCACTTACAGGAACGCTTTAGCTGTAACCCACAAAGCCAAGCCCGGTCAGAATTAATATTGAACTCAATCCCTAGTAGCTTCCCTTAGACATCAGCATTCCAGCACATGTAATATAACGAAAACAAATGTCATGCCATGAAAGCAGAAATATGGGTGAGGTCTGGGAGCATAGTTAGGATGTGGTTTTCATAAGCACTCAGCGCTGGCTTAACTCTGCTCCTATTACAGTGGAGGGTAAGAAAGCCCCATTGACTTCAATGGGAGCGGAATTAGGCCAGCACTGAGTGGTTTTCAAAATCCCACCCTTAGCTTTTATATAACGTAGAAAATAAGAATCACATGCAAACCTTCAGAGGGTAATTGGTCCATTAAAATGCGTATCATTATTTATTTTAGCCACCATTTTTAATTTGAAGATTTGTGGCACTGATAGATGCGGCCTGACAATAGCTGGGGAACGCCCTCCGGCTGGGGAGAGGAGCACGACACCGGGGAAGTCACAGGGCCAGCTGAAAGCAATGTGTTGATGCTGTTCTTGGTTAAAAAAAAAAGTCTTCTCAAAAAACCAAACATGTTTGTAGAGATTTCATTTTTGGGGAGAAAGAAGAACTTTCCATTGGAAGGACCAAAGTTTCCTACCCCCATCTAACAGCCCACCTTTATGTTCTTTTGTTCTTCCTGATTTATGACAAGAATATCTCTGTGGCTGGAAAACAAACAAGTCTCTTCATTTCCCCCCTGCCTTTGCAATGAGCCCTACAAAGTTGTACAGGAAAACGTAGACTAAAGCTTTTTACACCAGTGGCCTTTGACGGGGAGGTGCCAAGGTCCCGCTGGCCATCATGGTCCTGCTGGGATCAGAGGCAGAAGACGGGACATGGTGTGATGCAGAGCCGAAGGGGCAGGATTCGCTGCGTCAATCTGGAACACGTTATTCACCTGCGCACTTTCCAGGAGAAGAGGAAGAGTAGGAAAACCCATTGTTTAAAGCCTATAAAACCCCAAGCTGTTTCCTGAAGGGGAGCATGTCACCATCTCCTCGGGAGGTCTCAATAGGAAGTAGAGAGCGAGGTGGCTTCCGAGGGGTCTGCACCCCCATGATCAAGCCTGGGGGTCACACAGAGGTGACCGCCTTTGCTTGTCCCCGGGTGCGTGGGGACCTGGCATGCCCTCGGCACAGCAGTGAGTCAGGAATGACTCATGAAGAGGACAGACTCGTTCTCAGGCACTCAGGAAGCTCGAACAGAGGAAGAGGACAACCAGGACATGAAAGCATCTTAGTTATGCAAGAGGAGAGGCTGCTGGGTTTATTCACTAGTACCAGCAGAGCAAAAAGCAGGGGCAATGCAGTATTTCAGGGCTTTGCCATCATCAACAGGGATAGAGGGATGCGGCTGCTGACCTGTTACTTTCTGACCCCAAGTGCTCCAGCTACAGCTAAACATGGGACCTCCCCGCGTGTCTTGAATGGAAAGTGCTGTCAGCTTAATCCCAATGCTGTCAGCAGAGCATTTATCAAGCCAACGTATCAGGTAGGGATAAAAACAACACGCGTCCTTTGGAGCAATACATTTAGTCCTCCCATTGCTTCCAAATCACAGCTCGCCTCTCTGCCCTGCCCTGGTCCTAGACATGCTGATCACAAGCATTCTGCTGATGCCCTGGCATCTGTTCGACTCACTGCTGTACGCTCCTGTCGTCAGAGCATTCGGCCCCTGCTGCGTAAAGCCTTATGCGCAGCCTTCACACCAGGTCCTTGCCTGCAAAGGGCTCCATGGGTCAGGCTCAGCTGCTGAATTAGCCGTTGCTGTTTCTGGTCAGGCTCAGATGGTAGCAGGTCGAGCCTCTGGCTCTTGGCACCGCACAGGCATTTCGCATGAAAAAGCCATAAACTGTGCTGGGCACAGGGACCCCAGGGCAGACGTCACCACCCCGCCTAGGCTCGGGCTCCTCATTCACCTCCGAAAGCGCCGTGGAGGTTTCTCAGTCCCTTGCTGAAACTTCACCCATGGCGAGGAGACGAGGATGCCCGGCTGAGGCCCCCGGCACCCGTAGCCCAAGCAGGCTCTTTATCCGCCATGAGACGTGACCCCTGGAGACTTCAGGCTATTGGGGGAAAGGTTGCTTTTATCAAACATTTTTGCCATAGCAGACACAGGAGGCTCTTTGCCAGGTTCCTTCACTCTTTCCCCTGCTTTATTTGCACAGATGTTTTTGCCAAGCCTTGTCATCAACTTGGGGAGGGGGCAGTTGAAAAAAAAAATAAAAATAATAAAAATGACCGAACAAGTTGAAGAAATTGCAAACAGTAAATCTGGCACTCGCTAGGCCGAGCCCAATAAGTTGCTGAGGTTGTACTTTTCAGATTCGGTTTTAGGCTCTTGTAAATTTTCAGTTATTTTTAACCAGTCTTTCTGAGTGAGCCTAGGAATGAGAAAGTAATCGTTTCATCAACTCAGGCTATATAAATCTCCTTGGGGTTTATTATTTGCTGTTTCATTTTACTGGCACAAGTGCTCCTACGAAAGTACAATAACCTACTCGTTGATTTACAACTTGGAAGCAGGCGCACACTGAAAAACCAAGCGCGTAGCACCTGAGGAAAAGTGCAGCGAGTTAATTGAAAAGCTTCAGGAAACTGGAATTCCTCACAGTGATACTGTCACATGCGTCAGTCACCAGATGTAACTCCAATTTTCTGCTTTCATAATAAGAATTCAATTGATATCCCCAGAAATAAAAATCTGCAGCCAGAATAACAGCACATTTATCATGAGCAGGTTTAAACCTTAGAAGAGAGCTGTGTGCAGCCCTCAGCAGAGGTTAGTAAGTGTTGTGGGTGCTTTTTCTTTCTTATGTGAGTGTGCTTTTGTGCATATACCTATACATACAGACACACAAACATATGTATCTCCCAAGGAAGTCTACGATTAGAAAGAGGATGTTGTCTCTGGAGAGTTACTCCCATAGCCCTAGTTAAACATCACTGCCCTCGTTCCTTTTTTATCCGTTTTGTTCTTCCACTGACCCCACATCTCCATCTTTCTCTCTCACACACAGACTTTTCCTGCAGTCCTGACTAGTGCCGTCACTTGCCAGATAAAAGGGGATATTCTCCAAGTGGACCGTTGCCTTTGATTAGAAACACAGACATGCTGTGAGCAGCACCACACATATTCGCTTTATGCGCACACCTACATACGCCCCAGCATATACACACCTACATATGCCCGTTTATTGGCTTTGACATCTACGTGTTGCAATCCTGCCATGAAGGTGTGGCCAAAATAGAGCTGTAGGGACACACCAGGCAATATTAACACATCTCTCCATTTTCTAGAGCGGGTAGTAACAGACTCGCTATAGAGGGATATACAGCCAGATGCTGCTGACCAGAAAGTCCCATCCCCGTGGGCGTGGGAAGGAGGGTGCTGGCTGCGGCTGCCCATGGGGAGCTCAGCCATGGCTCTCCACGTGCTCCCTTGGGAAGAAGGGTAGGGAAAAAAAATAAATCTACAACATCTCTCCATGGGGGAAATATGGGGAAAGGCATTTTTTTTAATCCGGATTCAGAGGTTTCCACTCAGGTAGGTTTCACGCTACCTTTAGCGGGGCTTGTATTTTGTCAGGATGGGGTTCATTGTGCGATGTTGAATAAAGTGCAAAAAACTCACCTACACACCCCGGTTTCTAGATCTCCCTTGGACACCAATACATAACATACCTGAAAACAAGGCCACTTTGCTTCCTATACCTAAGAAACAGGCTCTGCATCGTACTTTGGTGAGAACTTCTCTCGGTCTATAGGCTCAGTAGTATACAAGGTCCCCAACAGGGATTTAGCTGTCCTCATAAAGCTGGCAAGCACTTTTCTAAAATAAACATTCCCATGGAGATTTTACACACATTAGGGTGAAAAAAAAACCCCTTTTGTTGTGTTCCAACAGTTTTAAGCAATGTCTGCCTTTATATATTCAGACCGGATGGAGTTGGTTTAGGAATTTTCTTTTTAAAAAGAAAATGGATGAAGCACAAGTGACTGTTTTCCCCCTTGCATAGCTGTAATCTGCAATTCCCTTCCAGACAGAAACCATAAAATGCAGTGAAATTAGCGCCCTCACTAGAATTTAAACTCTTTCAAATATTTTGTATTCAATAATCTTAATGTATTGCACCCACACACATGCAAAAAAGCATAGATCTATATGCACGTGTAATGTCAAAACAAAATATGTATTATAATAACATCATCTTCTAAATGGGGGCAAACACTGAAAGTCCCTGACAATCACAGATCCTTTCTGAGAAGGCGGACAATCCGTAACGCTCTTTGCCTGGAGCCAGTTACGCGGCTCTCACTTTCTGCACTCCCACCGGTGGTCCGTGCAGGAATCTCGTCACCTGGCAAACAACACGGCGCAGATCCATGATTTCCACGTATTTTGCAACCTACAGACCACTGACAGCTGTCAGGATTTCTCCCAGACCACAGGGAATCCTTGCACCCAAACTCCTAATGGAACGCCCCCTTCCCAAGCACCAGTGGCAGGAGCCCTCGCAGGCTCGTGCCACGGCTTCCTGGGGGACCTGAGACCACTCGACCAGAGCTTAGGACCAGGAATAGCATATTTGCAACACCAGCACCTTTCACATCAGACCAGGCTGTTCTGCTGCTAATGCATGCCTCCCTGCATTTGCCCTGAGTCTGGGCCAAGCTGAGGGTTTGGGTTTTTTTTTTAATAATTACAATAATAAAGAAAACCCCCCAAAAACCCAACCTACAAACTGTAAAAATTATAGCAGTTTAATTATGTCAGCTAACTTTTGTCCTGTCACCTTATTTAACAGTCTTGTCTCTGTTAGTAGCACACATTGTGCTCAGGAGTAAAGCAACTCAAGCATGAGAGGCCAAATTACATCTCAAATTTATTAGACCTTTGATATGGGCTAATTTCTCCTGCCAGAGGAACACCAAGACAGGCTGCAAACCTCCCCTCTGGTCACGAGGGCTTGGCAAGAAACGTCACCCTCCTGCTGGCTATAGCATGGGGAGACTTCTCCCACCAGCTGCCACGTGTGAGCTGCGAATGTCTCTTCCTACAGCTGCTGAAGAATTAAACTTAAGTTTGCGATGTGTTTCAGAGAAGCAGCTGTTTGGTGCTTTACGCAAAGTGGCCCTTTCTCATCTGAGACCCTCTATTTTTCTTTTTTAATTATTTGCCCAAATCTCACTGATGTCTGTTTTTCATGAGGCCAAATGGGTGAGATTTTGAAGGCTGTATCTTGCAGGAACGACTGATCGCCAGGAGCAGACTAAGTAATCCCGCGGAGGAGCGGTGAGCACCCGTAACACTGCACACTGCAAGAACCACCAGTCCAATGAGTCAGTACAAAGCACTCCCATATTAACCTGCCTCTGAAGTTAAGGTAAACTTCCTGATCACTTAGACTTCCAATTTATTTTTAGGGAACTATTTCCAGTAAGTGGTTCAAGATGGATTATAGTTTAACTGGAAGCTTGGGAATAAAAAGATGGTCACAGAAAAGCTGGGTTCAATTCTTGCCTCTGCCACAGACTTCCTGTATAAATCTGGACGCACTGCACCGGGGGGGAATTCACCCATCTAACTCAAAACATCTAATTTCAATGCCTATATTAAGAGCTCAGGCTTCCATTATAGCCAGGGAGTGAGCTAGGCTGAGGTGATTCAGAGCACTTCCAGCAGTAGTGCACTCGCCGACCATATAGGGAGCATAGGCTCCTAATTTAAGAGCCTAAAGCAGACTTCTAAATCACCTCTGCCCTTCTGACATCCTTGGGGCTCCGTTTCCCACCTGTGAAATATGTTCTGGATTAGCACCATGAAGAAGGCGGTACCCGAACTGAGCTGGAGCACCAGTCCCCTGACTCAGCAGCTCAAGAGATATGCAGGAGCTGCAGCAGGCAGGACCAAAGTTCTGATTTAAAATTTTTCACTGGCATCTGTGATTTATCTACTTTCTGATTTTAAAACCCCCAGAAGCGTAAAAGGAAAATGTTTCAAGTACATTTTTATAAATTTGCTTTTTTCCCTTTTTTCTTTCTCTCCTGATTCTCCCTGGGATTCTCCTGGTTCTCCCTGGGATCTTGAGAATCCAGCGCGACTGCAAAAGTACTTCTGGTGACATTTGTGAAAATACTGTCACAAAATTTCTGAGCTTCGTGAATGGGGCCCAAAACTAAACATCTTTCTTATAATTGTTTTTGAAATGAAAAAAAGTAATTTGTGTATGCTACTGAAGCAAATTCAAATTCTTTCATTTGGGTATTCTTCCCCAGACATACTCTGTAAGGGTGGTTTTTTTGTTCACCTTTAATTCTGAATGACTGAGAACATTGCTGTCTACATCTCTAGAATGAAATTATTTGAGAACGTTGTTTTAAATGCCTAAGAAGAAAGACCAACAACACAAGCTTCCAATATTCTGGAAGGAATTTTAAGAAGCGAGGCTTCACATATATCAGATTCAGCACTGAACAATAAACATGTTGTGCATTCCTGGGCTTTTTTTTTTTTTTGGTTTTTTGAAGACTAAACTTTCCCTTCACAAAACATCCCATTTGGGCTTGATGCTATATCAGTATCTGAAGATTGTGCTACCGAGTGGCTACTCAGAATCATGGGGTGATAAATTAAACCAGAGGAAACGGATCATTTCTACTATCAGGGTCACTGTTGTCAACTCCTAACAGGGCAATTGACTTGTCAAGTTGTCTCTGAAAGCCTGAGCTCAGATTTCATTGCCTTTCACATTTTTTTCAGAATTGTATACAAGGGTCTCTGAGCCTGTCTTTCACCCGGCGCTTTGGGAAATTCCAGGCACCAATCCTGCTCATAAATTGCAGAGAAATAGATGAGGCGAATCTCAGCATGGGGCAGGGCAACTGCGTGGAAATATTAAATACAAGAAAAGATACAATAAGGATGTGCATACGAACAGATGGGGATTTGAATGTGTGTCATTATCAGACACGAGCAAGATCTTAAAAGGGTGAAAGGTCATTTGGAAAAGCCACGGGAAACCTCTAGCATCAAAAGGACAAGAAAAAGAAAGCTCTGAGGCTCACTGTATTATTTAGAATAACAATCAAATCCACCTGCCAGAGAAGCAGGACAATAACTGTAAGCAGACCAAATCCACTAATAACGTTTCCTACTTACATTTTTATAATTTATGTAATACAGACTTTTTTATATATATATATATATATCAGTTAGAAACCAAAACAAGACCAGTACTGCATAACAGTATTCACTCAGCAGAAGAGAGGATCTCTCTTTTAATCACCTTCCAGGCTAGAAGAAATAAGTATGTCAGGAGAAGCTACTCATTTGAATATCACATCACAGGGTAATGCCAGAGAGGAGAAGCCATTTCCAGAGCATCGCTGTAATGCTTGGGTCATGCTGCTACCTAAATTAGAGTTTCAGTTTTCCAAAAATGCTTTGGAGTAGTGCAGAAACTTAACTGATCACTTAATGGAAATGCCACTATTATAAAAAATGCTCTTGTTCCAAAACCAAAATTGGTCGGTGGTCAACTAAAAGATTTCTTTTGTTGTTTTTAAAGATTTCTTTTGGTGGTGGTGTTGCTGCTGCAATTAAATTGAAAGGTTTCTATTATGAAGTTAACATCCTTGTTTTTATTACTGATTAAATAAATAGTTCATCTTGCCCCCCCCACCCCCACCCCGAACTAAGCCACATCCATTTTTCCATGGAAGCCCTCAGTTTCAATGAAAATCATTTCTGGAGGAAAAATGTTCTGTTGGAAAATAGTGACCAACTCTTATAATCATGGTTGAAAATCCAAACACACCCAGATGTACTGTAAGCCCTTGTTATCTTTGGGATGTCTGAGTTTTTGTGGCGTCCTCATATACAGCCATGGCACATTGAATGGAGAAGGTGAAGCAAGAACACACATAGGAAGTTTCTCTGCTTGGCCCTGCAAGAATACCTTTTCCCTCCACCCCTAAAAAGACTGTTTTTCCTGCCAATTCCATGCTCTTTACCACCTCACCCCCAGTTTACCCTCTTGTCATTTCCTCTTGCCCTCTTCCCGCTGTATCACGTTTCCAGCTCAGAATCTGTAGATCCACAATTGTTTAAAAAGCAGCTCAAACTTCCAACTTATAAACATCGCTTCCTCTGTCTCCTGAATTTATTTTAATAGCTGATATTTGAGCCCAGGGGATTGTTTTAACTAACACTGTATAGTCAGAAGGAATCACTTTCCTCCAGGCTACCTCTAGGTCAATAGCATAAGGCAAGACCCCCTCACATTTCATTACCCAGGGATCAGATCCCCTTTCCCAATCCATCACTCTGAAGCTCGTTCCTCCTATTCCTCTCAGATTTGCCTGTATGATTCATGCGGTGCCAAATCAACAGTATATTTGCTTTTTTCTCAGTTCATTGTTTTTATTTGCTTACATGTTCCCTGTCGTAGTTCAACTCATAAATCAATGCTGGTTTATTTTTTACAAACCCGTTGAAAGTTTGAGCCAGTTTCCACTGTTATGAAAGACTCCCAATACTACATGTCCTCTAACAGGTGGAAAATGTCTTAAGAGGCTGTTTGGATGGGAACGATTTTCTAACTTAAAGACAAAGTAGTATTTATTTATGACTTAATCTAATTCCAAAACAAAGTAACAGTTCCCTGCACCAAATTATCTCCTTATGATGCTATCCCACTAACATATGGTTTTATTATTTAAATAAAAAATGTAATATTGAAACCATTTCTAGCTATTAAACTTGTGTAAGTGATTACAGTGAAACAATGTTCCTGAGATACTTTAACAGACTGTTTTCCCTTAAGACGACCACTAAGTGTCTGTCCTAGCTAAAATTGGCTGTATAAAAGCAAGCAAACAAACCCCAAACACACTCCCCCCGCCAGCCCTTTTACTTAACCTTTACTTTTTTGGTTCAGAGTGAAGAGCTGTCGATTTACCAGGTTACCAGTGGAACAAACCCCCCCCACTACCCCTTTTCTAGTAACCTAGACTTGGAGAAAAAGAAAGTGCGTAGAGTAACCCCCAAAGCTGAGTTTTGTGTGCATTACCAAGGTCAAAGCTCGGCTCAGCAGGCCAAGCCCAGACAGTTCCTGCTGGGAGCAAGGCTCACCTATCCCGCCTGGCCAGGTACAAAAGTCCAACAGAGAGGAACCTGCCTTTGCAGCTATATCCCACTTCTCTCCCACTTGCTAAAATGTCTATTGGAGGGCACACTGCTGTCGTGAGTGACAGGTCTCCCCCATCCCGATGACTGGACAGGGTGGTTCCCCGCTCCTCCCAGCTCTGCGCTGCAGTGGGATGCGATCCCTGAGACCATCTGGTGCCTCTTCCTCTCCCTGGCTGACTTCAGCTCTCTGCTGTCAGCCAAGAGGACTGCTTCAAGCCTGTGTGTTTCTCTAGTGTTTCTTCCTTGCGTGAATGACATTAGCCACTGGGAACAAAATCTGCTTCTGGGTTAGGACGCTGAGGATGTTCACTGGCAGCTTGGATGACAACCATGTGCCGCAAGTCAACAGCTTCAGTGTCTACAGAGCAGGAAAGGAACAGAGGTTGTGGCCCTGATGGCTCCTGCTTGCAACTGCAGCTCCTTTCTCTTCAGAGAAGTGATCTACACCTCTTCCTCCCTGGCATCAGAAACAGGCCCTTGAAGCGCTGTGCCTGCAAGGACAGCAGGCTTAAAACAGAGACGACCCACCCCGCTAAGAGGGGACAAAGATCTTTCCCTGCTGCTGGAGCACGCTCAAAACAGAGAGTCCAGAAGTCAGAAACTTCTGCCGTTGCCAACCTCAAGCTAACGTTGTACCATGGGATTGAAACAAGTAATGTCACAAGACGACTTTGAACATGCTGAGAATCAGTTTTCACTGAACATATAACGTTTAATGCACTGAAAATATTTCCCCTGGTGACTTCTGATGAAAACCTTGGCAATTTTGTGTGCTGTGAAAGTTTAAAAAAAGTAATTTAGAATAACTGAAATATTTCATTTCTGTAATGTTTCATTAGGACTTGGACACATAATCATTTTCCAATATTTGTACTACAATGAGAATACGTTTCTATACAGCATATTGTTTTAGATGGGAAAGCCGTAACATTTAACTGAAAAATGCCAAAAATTTTTGGTTTGACAATTTTGAGCTTTTCTACCTTGCTTTTTCTGCAGATGAAAAATTGACTGAAACTGACCCTTTCTTGTAAGATGTTTCAGATTTGACATGTCAGCATTTTCCAACCACAACACATTTACTTTGAAAAAAGCTCAACCAGCTTGGATAGTCGCAATGAACTTGTGCTCTTTGCTTGTTCCCTTCCAGCTCTGAGATCACTAGGGATGGATCCAATACCAGGTTTGTGCACGCCAAGAATCCCTTTGTCCCGCATACAAGCTGCCGTCTCGCAGAAAACCCACTTCCAGCTTTCTACTTGGAGTTTGCAACCTGGCCCTGTCCTTCAAGCCTTTACAAAAATCCCTGAATTAATCTGCTGTAAAGCCATTCAAAATAGTTTCTTCTTCCTAACCGCTGATAAAATTTTTGATGAAGATCAGCTCTAAGTTCAGATCAGGTATTTGCAAGGTGTCGCAAGTTGATGCCATTCAATAAAAATGACAAGAAATACAATGGAAAATTAAGAAAGCAGGTTAAAAGCCATCATCTATTTCCTTCACAAAAAAATCAACACACATTCCACGGTAAGTTTTCATAGGCTCAGTTCCTAATTTGTTATATGTCATTGTACTAATCCTCGTCAATGGGATGAGTGAGAGGCAGTAGGTAGAGGCGAGACCAGACCCGTTCAGATGAACACAAAAGTATTTAGAGCGAGAACAAATAGCCAATGGCCCAGGATTCACTGCCACGGGCTGGTAAATTCGCATCTCCTGAAGCAAGACCAAGGAGGTGTTTTCTGGACGACGCACTGTAGTAAAACATAGTTACAAGCCTCGTACTCCAACGCCTAATGAAGATTTGCAGGCTAGAAACGCAGATTGTCCAGCTAGATGTTTCCTAACATTTTTAAATGTATTATTTACTTCTCCTTTCTGTTTGCCAGAGAAAGAAGCTAACTCCCCACAAACCTTAATTAGATGAGTTAGAACGGCTGGAAAAAATAATCACATTTCAGGCACACAAGCCTTTTCTATGTGGGTCTGTGAGCCCAAAAGCTGTTCCAGCTGTACGAGCTACCCTAGCAAACAAGATTACCTGTACCTGCGAGCCTCGTCTGCCTTATGTCTGTAGACAGTCCAGGCTACCGCAGCACCACTGCTTTAACTGTATTTAGACATTCCTGGCACAGTGAGACTTTAGGCTTGGTTTTTACCTCTGGAAGTAACAACATATTGAAGGCAATTAAAAAAAAAAAAAAAGGGTGCCTGCCTTCTTTTCTGAAATGAAAATTACATAAATCCAATTAGAAGGGGAACTAAAAAGGTTTAGATTTTTACACACTCATCTAAAAGACTGGATTATTTGCTGCAGCCCAAGAGACACACCGCGGGATGCCACTGGTGGACATGTACCCGGGTCTAAGAATTCCTGCTTGCTGCCATGAAAACGAGAGGTTTGTTGCAATGCACACAGACCCATTATTATTAATTTCCTCCAGCTTCTGAGCAATTTTTGAATTGTTCCTCCATTTTTTAAAGTGATTTATGGGTTATAGGGAGAGAAAGAAGCGGGGGTTTTGTAAATAGTCCCTCCCTTTCATTCCATTTCAGCGCACTAATTGCTCATTGTCTGTAATTGGAAACATAAAGTGCATTCCTACTTGGATCGCATGCAGACAGCTGCCCTGATGTGACTCAATGTACGATAAACCTCCAGTGTGGTACTGTGGACTTGCTTGTTTTAATGAAGTTAACACACACGGACTGTGAAATCCACGGAAGTATATCTAATGGGCACTTTAGGGTGAAGAGATTAAAGTTTCTGCTTTGAGAACATTTTTCCTCTTCGGAGGTATGCAGTGACGTGAGTTCACATAAGCATCCCCAAGATCACACCCTTCTAGTTTCAAGTCAAAGTTTTGGGTAGCATTTTGCCTTTTCTACATCAAGGCAGGCCCCAGAATTCCCTTAGAAAGGAAAGGAAGAAAAATAAAGAAACATAAGTGGCTGTTTCTTAAATACAGAGGGTTTTCCACTTCACCAAGCTTATCTCTCTTTCTAAGCCTGTGTAAATGCAAAAAGGCCTAATGCAACCACATGATTTTATTGGCTTGACAGCCAATTTCCCAGGCTATAACTTGCCTTTAGGAAATGTGGCTAAGAAAGCCAGGAATAGTCCATTAACTTCCCCATTGCTGTGAGCAAGCAGAAAAGTGATGGTTCCCACAGACAGAAGGGAAGAGGAACGATTCCTCACTCCATACCTGGGTTCAGTTTTAAGGAGACTCCCATTTGACTAAGAATCATGCTTTTGATTTTACAGTGGGAACTATTTATAAAGCCCACAGCTAAACAAAACTTTTCCACTAGTTTCCGAGGAAGTCAAATGAAAACAGGTTATTTTGAGCCAACCCTTCTGGAGAGAAGTAGGTAAAGAGAAGGCTTCACAATGAGTATCGGTGACGGGAAACTGAATCCTGGAAGGATCCTGGGCACGCTTGGGAAGCCTCTTCATGGGGGGAGAGGCATCCAGGGGCCCGCAAATCATCGTTGTTTGCCACACAAGTTAAGTGCAGGATTTTGCCTGAAGCAGCATAGGAAAATCACAACTGATTTCTTCTGCTAGCAGATTCGTGGGACTGCAAACCTCCAGCAGCGAGTGGGAATAAGCAGCTGGAGCGGGAAGCTGCGTCCCAACCAGCACAGCTATTTGCAAAATGAAGGTCTGCCTGCAGCACGGCTCCCTTGTCCAGAGGGGCAAGGCTTTCCCCTCTGCTCCCCAAAGGGGTGGGCACGTGGCAACTTGGTGATAGGCACTTAAATTTCACTGTTGTCAGTCAGTCTGGAAAAAGGGAGATGTGCTTAGATTGGTGCTGGCACCCGAGTGCAGCAGGTAATAGAGAAAATTAAAGATCCTGAAATCCTGACTCTGGACCATGTGTGGTGGCCCACCAGATGCACAACATTGATAAGGCAAGGGAACAAGAAATAGTTAAAATTTCCAGGGAGAACTGTGTTTATTTTAAAGCTCACAGTAGCCCTTCAAAAAAATAAAGCCCTTCATCTCCAACTGCATATAAACCTAAGCCTGAAAGTGTTTTAGGGGAACCTATTATTAAAATAGAGACCACATAGTAAAGGCTGAAACAAATGAGAAGATATTTTTGTTTCCAATGCTAAATTCATTAGATATATTTCTGTCACTTGCAGGAGCATCGCTCTTGCTAGGTATTGTACAGAGAAACAGCAACAGGCAGCCCCCCTCCTGAACCCCTCAATCACTGCAAGGAATATAGAAACACACGCATGAAACATCCGCTTAAGCCCCCTTCCTCCCCCTTTTTTAAAAAACAGATTAATTTATGCCCTATACCCTGTCCTGGTTGTTACTTTAGACTTTGACAGAGACTTTTTTTTTTTTTGGTTTGCTGAGTAGTAAACAAAAACTGGCATGCTGCAAGAAAAGCGATTGCCTCAATAGAAAAGTGCCCATTTATGTCATCCCACAATTATTTCAAGCACTATAGTTGAGGTTAGTCCCTCCAAGGCATGTACAAATTGCAAATACACACAAATAATAATGCTCGTACTTTTGGAAAATGTGAAACCCTTTGTTTTGGAAAGGTTGTTCCTATTATTTGTGGCTTGCAACTGTCATCATTATTCAAGCCTTGTCTTCTTTCATGATTGTTCTGCAGCTACTGGGTGCTTGAGAACTTCCCCAAAATTAATATACTTCAAAGAACCAGACATTTTGTATATAGCTTAATTACAGCCTATGTAATTAAGTTTTAAAATGATAAAAACTCTTCTGTGCCGTAAGTGTACTCAGGCTTCGGCTCACAGGCAAGCTACTACATATCATCCGACAGAGCGAAGGGCCAAGAAATTCCATTTCATTAATTGTTTCCTCCAAATCTGAAACGTAATTACATATTTTCCAGGGACCTTTGACATTTTCACGCTGTGGCTTGGAATCTGATCGTACCCTGAAGTAAACTGCCCGGCTGGTCACAGGCTTAGAAAAAAGATGACTAGCAAGGTAGACTTGGCCTTTTTCAGACACCGGAGAAGAGAGGAGTGAGCTGCACACGTCTGGGTCAGGTTTCGTTAACAGAGCCTTGAGAGGAACGAGGAGGAGGTGATGAGCTGAACTCTTATCTCAAGTAATCACTCTTAGAGCGATCAGAAAAGGCGCTGGAAGAGAGAATGAGTCTCTGTGCAGCAGCCATGGCTGGTTCACATAGGAATTAAAGGGATTTTTGAGCTTGCTCATATTTAAGCTCCTTGGGTTTTGTGCTCCTGACATTTCTGGACCCTTTTTGAGCACAAGACCCAGCCCAGGTGAACACAGATCTGATCCATACAGACATAATGCTCCAGCACTTGATTGCTCTGAGAAACATCCCGTAAAGGTGTGTGCTGCTAGGAGTTGGCACCCGGGGCCCAATGCTGCCATCCTCATTCAGGATGGGTATGCGCTTGGTCTATCAGAAGCTGCAGTGATTTTATTAATGAGTAACTCTTTACTAATGAGTAAACCACAAATGAACTCACCCCTTGAGAATTCACTGACTTGCATCAGTGGGCCCAGCCCACCGTTAGCGTTGTTCGGATGAGTGTGATGTGTACACATGCACATACACATGCATGTGTACACACACAAGGTACATGCATGTTAGCAAATAGCTAGTTGAGTTACTTTCTTGCAAACAGAGCACGTTAGATCTCAGTGCAGACAACCTGAACCTTCTGCAAATGCTAAATTCACATTCAAATACAATTTTTAACATAACACCATGTGGGTTTTTTTAATCTCAAAATGCTTTTCATGTATTGCTTTGGATGCCTCAACTCCTAGACAAAACATATTTCTTCAAAATGTCGCTCCGTTTCCCTTTAGTTTCATGAACAGGAGAACAGCACCTTATTAGAAACAAAATCGACGAGTCTCCATGAATCATTACTTGGAGTTTGGAAAGGAAAAAAGAAATTTGGCAAGCCTTTAGTCGGTAATATGTGCTTCTAAACCTACTCTTTGAAAGGGCCAAGTTATTACATTGTGAAAAGTAGTTACTCAGCACGTGCTGTAACTTTTCATAGGGATTTTTAGGCCAAATTTAAAGAGTGCTAATGATTTTGAATGCCAGACTTGAGACCCTACAGCAGGATGAGGTTTTAACAAGACTTGAACAACTGCCCTCCCTCCCCCCAGGTCGTGCCTCCTTTAAGGATCTGGATTTTTGGTGCCTTAAAATTAAAGTGCCCCACACCTCCAGTCATGGAAAGTCTTGGCCTTCATATCCTTCTCAGTGCATTGAGAGTAAACTCCCACTCAAAGCAGTGGGAAAGCTCCTGGCATTCACCAGAATATGTTGGCATACTGGGAACATCATTCATTATTAGGAATAAGGAGAAACCACAACTGCAAGTGCCTTGTTCAGCAGTGTGAGTGTACGCAGTGACTGAGCACACCAGTTCCTTTCAGACAGCCTAGTTCTGGTACTGGGAGCAATGTGGCCACGGGAACTCCGAGCTAATTTATTCTGCTTCTCAATTACCTCACCTAACTCAGCTATCACTACGGGGAAGCCTGTTGAAAGGTTCTCCAACAGTGGCTTGTACTGAATGCTTTAGAAGATGGCATAACCTGAGGGTGATGTGTGGTAAGGGCCAGCACCTACTCACTTATTCCTCTTATTCATGTATTATTTTAATAAATAATTAAAAATACTTGTGAAGGCAGACTAGAGATTACATATAATTAATATTAGAACACAATTCTCAGAGCTTGCCAAATATCATAGACAGGTGCTATTGTGGGGAGAGCAAGGAAGGCAAACCCGGTTCCTCCACTCCCAGCGCTCCGGCTCACAGCGAGCCTGCAAAGCTGGAGCCCCGCAGTGAAGTGGGCAGGCAAGATATCCAGATTTCATGAACCCCCAGGAACTGCGGCACACATCCAGCCAGCTGTCGGCTCGGAGACCCTGAATTACCTCCAGGTCCCTCATCGGCCATCTGGTTCCCCAGCGATGCAGCTCCACTGCAATTCGAACCCTCCTTTAACATTTCCCAAAGAAAGGGGAGAGGAAAACAAAAGGATCATTTACTTCCTTTAATTGAGAAACAAGATAGGAAGACAGATAAGCCAAGGAAAATTGGCACAACTCCATGGACTTCAACTGATCCTAGAAAGCAGGGCGATGAGCGCGGCATAAAGAATACGAGCATGCTACTATTACTGCCTTGTGATAGTAATACCAGGCTGTTATCTTACACATTTCACCTTGGGATATAAAAGCGCTTTACAAGGGAGGTCGGTATCACAGAAATGAAGTTGCATCGATTTACGAGGAAGGAGCTACCCCAACCTTTTTTCCTTGTCATTCACAAAGCGATTTTTTTCCCCTCTAAGACGAAAATAATATAGTGCTAGTTGTTGCCAAATATCCACTTTTGAAACTTGGGCCCAGCCATTTTTAGCTAAGCAAACTTGGCACAAAACAAGTGTTGCCTATGGACGGAGTTTATAATGTGGGAAGTTTGCCAGGATCCTATTGCAGCCTACTTTGAGGTCTGGTGCTTCACCTTCTCACCCTACAACAAAGATTAAATGGTCTTCTAACAAGGAAAAAAGAAAAAACACCTGATACTATTTCTCTCTTCCCTCCCTAGGATTCTAGGAATTACAGTCCACAGGAGATGAATTTCAATAATGCCATGAGCAAAAATGTGGCTTTGCCAGAAGCCAGCAGTACTTCTCCAGGCTATTATTCATGTGCAACACACACGTGTAAACACGCATGCACACACAGCCGTCTTTTACAGGAGTCTGGCAGAAGAGCTCTCCTCTCCCTGGTTTAAGGGTGCAAAGAAAAATACACTTTAAAAAAGGACAAATAAATGCTGTGAAATAATCCAAAGCCATCTTTTAAAAAGATACGCAGCAGCCCCGGGGTAAGCAGTGGCTGCTGCACAGTGACTCAAAGGAAGGACTGTAATACACAGCAGAGCTCATACGTCACCCGATCGAGGCAGAACGGACCCCCAGAAAACGTCCTGAGGAACAATGGGTCAAAGGAGTTACAGAGGTTGCAGCAACTCCTCTGGGCTTTGGATCTCCTTGCTGACGAGGGAGATAGAAGTGGAAGCCACAGCACTGCCTTCCCTGGTCCCTTCTTGCCTGCAGTGTCAGCAAGAGGTCTTCAACGTGTTCGCTGCTTTCCTCTCTGCACAGGGGAAACTAAAAGGGACCAAAAAAAAGCTACGATGTTCCGCCGGAGAGTTACCACTGTTAAAGCCTGTGCACAGCTCCCACCTCTGCAACCTTGGTAAAGCATTTAGCATTTTCTGGGTGTGACATGGGACACAGAAGAGCAGCGGGATGGAGGAGAACTGGTCCAGGGGAACATCCCCTTCGCCTCTCTGAAAGAATAGCTGAGACGAGAGGGGAGGGCGTGGGTGGGAGGAAACCATGGAAAGATTGATGTAAATTCATTTTAAAAAGCCAAACAGATGAAAATAATTTTCACAGCCCCACAGCTGTTCTATGTATTTTTTTTGGACTAAGCCTGAGCAAAACGCGGTGCAGATAATAGCCCAAGCTACGGGCAGATAAGCACTGTATAATCAAGTCAGCAGCGTAGCCCCAGCATCAACCCTTCCTGGCAGCCAGTGTGCTCCATGACAGATGAGCACCTCTCCCCTCTCAGGGCCCTTTTCCTCTGTCTGACACAGGTCATCTGGGGCAAGACATCATCTTCAGCACATTGCCATTTGCCCATCACTCTCCACTTCACACCTGAGCCCGAGGTGAGTTGGAGACGATGGGCAGCACTGCTCCGGGCTTTCCCCGGCTCCCTGCCCACGCCTTTCGCCATGAAACATGCAGAGGATGAAAAACCAAAAGAGGGAACAGACGCAAGTCCTGAAGCTGCGCTCTCCAAGGCGGCGTTGCCAAGCCTCGGACCACAGAAATGACAGACGGACTTACAGTCGCGTTTATCCTCGGTTATTTTCCTATAAACCAGCCCTGCCAACAGCCAGCCAGTGCTTTCTGCAGCTTCCACTGCACTTTGTGGAGCAAGATCATACACTGGCTTTTAAAGGCTACAAAAATCTCTCTGTTTCGGAGCCAGACAACACATGTCCAGGAACTTACTGTCGTGCTCCACGTCCTGGTGCCTGGTAGGAGGCAGAACTGCCTTTTCCGCCACGGGGAAAGCAGGAGGGCCCCAGCACACTGGCTCCCCATGGGCACCTTCTGGCCAAGGACAGGGCCCAGTGCAAAGAGATGGTGTCGCTCTGCATCGGTCCCACCAGATTCTCCCCCTGAAGTCAGCCTGAGCTCACCCCTTGTCCTCACCGGGCTCTGGGACCGGCCTCAAAGAAATGATGGGGAACATAAAATGCTACGATGCTTTCAAGAGTCCAAGCTGGCACCTTCGCCTGCCTAAAGGTTCCTAAATGGCTTTGAAAACTTTGCTCTGAATGTTTTCTCTGGGACTGTTTCATTAAATGGAAGTGTTCAAAACTGCTTTTATAAAAATTGCTGAGGCTCTGAAAGCAATCCCTTGAGCAGACGCAAGCAGGGCGCATGAAATGCAACTGCTAAAGGCGACACCAAATGGGACAGATTGTGTACGCTAAGCTTTGAAGCAGGCTTAGGGCACCTGGGCTCAGCAACTTCCCTTCCTCAGCACACTTAACCCAAAAGCGCACCTGAACCCCTTGGGACAAGGAACAAGAGGCCTGGAAGGGCTCCCCCGTCCTCGGGGCGCTCCCCTCAGCGCAGCCCCCTCAGCACAGGGCTATCGCGTTGCACATTGTTTATACACAATGGCACAATATAAAATCCCTTTAGAAACTGGGCTCACTCGCTGCTATTAAAGAATCCATCAGCGAATTTCATTTTTTATTGGTTCAGTTACAAAACTCACAGCAGTGTGTTGTGTTTGTTTTTCCAGAGCACCAATAAAAATCTTTTTGATTAAAAAAATTGAGAGAGGGAGAGAGAGAAAGAGAGAAAAAGAAAGAAATGAAAAGCTGACCTGGTATAACCCACACGAGCGCTGAACCTCAGCAGTGCTATATAAAAAGAGCCGAGAGGCAGCGAAGCCAATTGCTGAGCAAACGCTCGGCTGTGGCTGTAACCAGCAACTATCGAAACCAGTTTATGACAGAATTTTTGCTTCATCATAAAAATAAGCGCAATCAAGCCCTGCTATACTAAACCAGGTTTTGTCACAGACCGATCACTGAAGACAAAGTACAGCGGATGGAGAGCCGCAGGAGTAAAACACAAAGCTCTTTCTCTGCCTTTCCATGGGCCCAATCCTGCCGTATGCAGACAATACCACTGGCTCCTGGGATTTATGGTGCTACATTGCCATATTACTCCAGAGATGTCAAACAATCTATGCTTGGTGTTCCTTTACAGACTTTTTTCCCTCCTTTTTCTCATTTATGGCCTCACATACATCTCAAAATCAGCTGCCTTTGGCATGTGTGACCTGCAATCCTATTTGGCCTTTGTCCAATCCTGCTAGTTAGGCCCACCTGCAACTGAGCTGAAAATTATATGCGAGGTGAAAATTACCATTAACTACTGTAAAGGCAATGACCCCATTTATATTAAGATTGTACAGGCACCACATCGTGGTGCAATCACAGAAAGCGGTAGCCATATCGCATCAGGTTACAGAAAAATCGTGGATATGGCCTAAGTCAGGGCCACTAACTCCTGTGCAGCGAAATGACAGCCTGGCTGCATTGCACTTATGTCCTAGATTTCCAAAATGATGCCTACAAAGAGCAAATATAATATTAAAGTAATTCAGTCATAGAAGTTTAATTTCCAATTGCATGGACTGATTGCAACTCCACATAACAGCAAGCATATTGTAACTAAATTATTATGAACGGACCTGTAATAAGAAATAAAATGTATATCTTTAGAGCGAAAGTAAACCCAAGCGCATAATTTCCTAGACACATCATACGAATTCTATATTTAACAGATCTGGTTAATTTTTTTCAAAAACAGGTGAATTCTGCCCTCTTTCATTAATTATTTCTCAAAATATAAATTTGTGTAAATGCACTTTTTAAGAACAAGCAATTAAAGTAAAGAAAACAATTTGCTTTAAAAAGATATGATTTTTCCCCATCTCAGTTAAGAGAATTAATTTTCAAAATGTCAGCTAAAATATATTAATGCAGTTCCAATATTTGAGAAAAGTGCAAGTGAATAAAGACACGAATTTTGGGCATTTCATTTCAGTTCTTTTTTTTTTTATCAGCCTTAGAAAAGTAAGAAAACAAATCCTATTTTATTCATAAGCATTTGTCAGGTATTTTATCTATTACACCTATGGGAAGTTAATGAACTGCTCCCTTTGGCTATTCATTATTAGTTGATTCTCGGCTGGCCACCATAGTACTAGGAAACAGTCTCACAATACCATGGCGCTCGTGTGAAGGCGTAGGTTTTGGTATGAATTCCACAGACATTCATAAACCAGAATCATCATCCTGGGCAAGAAGAGAGTCATAAAGCGCTCAACTAGAACAACTGTCCAGAACTGGAATGAACATTTGTAAACAGTCACTTCATCATCTTTGGCTATCTTTAGAGATGCTCTTTAGAGGACCATGAATCCTGCTGAAAATCAGACAGCTTATGTGTTGCTAAACCTCTTGGAGGCTTTCAAAAGTCTTCACTCGGGGGCTGTCTAACTTGGAAAACAAATTAGGCCAGCTATCATGGGACAGGTACTTATCAATATCTGCATGGGTGGATACTGGTAGCGCCTTTATCACGTTCGGCTTAATCCACTTGGGAAACAAGCCATTAAATAATCCACAGAAGACAGGAGAGCAGGAGCATCCGCTCTGGGCAGTACTGTGCTTTGCATTCACATGCCAGCTCCCACTCGCTCCACCCAAGCGCTTGGGCTTCAGATAAGGGGGTGTCAACTGAGTGGGAATTTCGTCCCAGTCAAGATCTCCAAACTCTTGGGAAAAGTCAAACTGTGTAAGAGCAGGAGCCTGTGTCTTCTTTCCTTCTTGTAGATGGGAAAAGAACAGCCTACACAAATAACACTGTGCAGGAAACCTTTAGGGATTAAAACATGATACGCAGTATTTCAGCAGGGATTTAGACAGGCCTTGCGGAAGAAGGAATGCCTCCCTCGCGTCTCTAAATTACCTTGGTACTTTTCTTGCTTTCTCCTTTCACCCTGAGCTTCAATTTAGAGAGAATTCATTTGCCACTGGGATGTGTGTAGAGAAAGCAGCAAAATCAAACTACTATTTTTGCAGAGGCCTTTTTCTTTCCCCCCCTTCAGCAGAACAGATCTTACATGGACACAAGAAAACTATTATGCTAAGTCTGTTCCCAGGACAGGAAAATCCTCTCCCATCCTCATTAACATTGTATGAAGTATTTCAGGCTTGCAAGTGCTATAGGACAGGCTTGACAGACATGACTGTTGACCCGAAATATTAGCAAGGATTGGAAAACAACCAGCTGAAGCTTTCTGAACACGACCATCAGCGTGACTGCCAAAGAAAGCATCAGCACCCATTACTTCATGAACCAACATGTGATTTGCAGAAACACTTACACAGCCTAAAAAGTCTGAATTCTGCTCTCAAAGGGGCTTAGTCACCACAAAGTGATTTAGGTATCTCAGTACATTTGAGGGGCTGGCTGTTGAAAGTGCAACTTTCAATGGAAATGAGTCGTTGACTATGAATTTTGAAAAGGGGAAATTCCTGCTACAAGAGCTATTGCGGAAGACCAAAAGCTCCTGTGAAATACATTTGCTCCAGTATAACCCCTACACCTCCACTCAGGCCACCCCGACAAAGTAAGCTGAAACAGCAGTACCAGAAGTCTGATAACAACTGCTAAGGTGAGAAATGTGGAGATCCCAAACTGGGAGCAACATCAGAGACCATGCTAATGGGACAGAACTATACCTTTAGGACGTAGGTAACTTACTGCATGTACATGAAACAATTATGGGCAAAGACATTTGTGTGCTAAAGAAACCACAAAAGTCATTAGCCCCAAAACTGAACTTGCACATGAAACTCTAAGAAATAGGACATTCACATAATACAGGAAAATTATTGATTCAACTCAACAAATGGTGCCCAGAGAGAACGAGAGGCTTCAGTCCACATTAGCTAAATAAGATTACAGTTTTCTTGTGTTTTGTTCAAGCCATTCAACAGAGGTGTACTGCATTAGACTCACCCTGGGAGACTGTTGCTCTAACATGGAATCCACACGTTGTTTTAAGGCAGCTATTTTCAGAAAGGCAGCTGCCACAGTTAAAACTCCAGCTACGTGCAAGAGACCCACTCCTGAGCCCCTACCATCTTCCAATTTCTTGCCATTATAATTCAGAGAAATTAACTGCTGAAATCCTTTGCTGTGAATGGGAAGAGCTGCTATGCCAACATCCTAGCAAAGGTCAACATAGCTTACACCCTGGCAGAAATTATAATAAATCCCAATCACTGCAATAAGTAACAGAAATGCAGGAGAAATTTGTGTCCTTTTCAGTAGGGGACTTAGCCTATTCAGTCTGGAGCATGGGTAGGTAGAAAAATTGAACTGAAAAGACAAGCCCAAAGGGCTTGGATTCTGAAGTCCAAAACAGCTCTGAAAGTGAAAGCAGCAAGTAAAGTCACTAATAACCACAAATCAAGCTGCAGGCCAAACACTTTGTCATTTAAAAGCCTTAGATCAGTAGTTGGAGTGGCATTATTTGAATTTAATGGGCACACAGTAAAGTGCTGTTTAATTAAGCACTGAAAAACTTAACACGAGCATTTAAAATACCCTTCAATCTGTCATTTGCTTTAACATATATTAATAGCTTGAGCTTGCTGGAAATGCTCCGCTGAGCAAAATTTTGGTGTGACAAAAGCTCAAAAATTTTCTCCATGAAAATTTCCATTTTGTTAACTCTAAAAACCACAGAAAAACACCTTAAGGCAAAATATTTCATTTTCAATCAGTTCAGTGTTAATGGAAAAACCACACACAGGTATATTCATCTATGATAACATATTGCCTGATGTAAATTTAAGGTTTGATCACTAAAACCTTGGCTTTTTTTGGCGAGCTGGGCTCTTTGCTTGGACTACCCAAGAGGCAGCACCAAAATCCTCCTACCTTGGGCCGTTTGGAAGATGGCTGGAGGAATATGCCTCTTGCCTCACGGTGGCCTCTCATTATCACTCATACCTTAACAGGCCCTGCAGAAACAAGCAGAAAAAACCCCAACCCTCTAAGAGATCGTAAAGAAAATCTTTAAACACTAACAGAAAGATACGTGCGACAACCAGAATAGCTGAAGGCTTCTTTTTTAAATTTGCAAATAGAAACAGCAGGTCTGAAAGGCAGCTAAGATCATAGAGATGGTCTACCCAAGGACAGCTATGGCACATTTTGAGAAACGCTGCTTGTGATTTGCTCAATATGACCATCATGGCTTCCAAAACCAAGGAAAAGTACTATTTCCAAAACATCAAAGCATTGTCTTCACCCATAATACCAGCTGAGTAGCCTAGTGAACTCATTCCTGCTTACCAATAAATTTTTATTTGCTTTTCCACTGTGAGATTAGATCATGCAGGAAAAGTTCACCAAATAATACTGTTAAGAGAGATGAACTCACACAAGATTTTTGTCGGTCATTGAGGAAAAAGAAAAAAGCCCTCTGTCAAACTACTGGAAATTAATTAACTTTGAATACTCAAACACATAAACATTTCTGCAAAAACGCTTCGGGATGAAAAAAAATTATTTATTGTGCCCTCCAGGGAAATGTACCTTGTCAATCCCTTGTCACTAAATCACTTGCTAACAGTTATGGTGTGAGGTAAATTGCTGTTTAACCCTGATGATTTTAAAGACCTCAATGCCTAATGAATTCTCCTATTCATACTGGAGGTTACATCTGTGCTAGAGCTCTCTTAACAACCTGGTGCTGAAAAGATCTGATGTAATTTCATTATTTACTAAACAGGTGTCAGTAATCATATCCAATGATGTCAGGCTGCTTGGTGAGAACTCGCTTTAAGATGACTATCCGAGCCAGCGCTCTGTGATCATAAAAAGGCTATCCCCCAGGTAGCAACAGCCTCACCGTGCATTCACCTCAGTGATAGTGAGGGCTGGTTAATGCCACCATGACCAAGAGCAAGTACCGAAGATATTTAATCATCTGACAGGGTTAATTCTGCAAACCCCATTGAGTCAGCTCATCCACTGAGCTCTTGGGGTTTGCTCCATGGGACAGCCATTCACCCATGCAACTGAGAGCACCCCCGCCAGCATGTAGCCCTGGGTGCTTCCCTCCCCACCAAAACACCTGGGAATACACCGAGGGAGCTGGTGCTCAGCAGAGCTGCACCATTTGAATAGAGCAAATGGGCATAACCTCTCGTTCATCCCAGTCACTGAGGGTAAGGAGCCAACGTGATATTTTACTGTAAGGGATAATGAAAGAGCTCCCAGGGCAGCAGTGCTTCACTGGCATAAACCAGCCCAAGGCTCCCTGGATAATTTCCGAGTCACTTGTCGAGGAACCCAGAGGCTGAACGTGGCCCCATGACCACCCCTCCCAGGCAGGCCGACGCGGAGGGCAGGGCTGGGGTGCTGCTCCTCTCCCCTGAGGGCTGCAACAGCCCCTCCAAGTAGCGCCTGCTGCAGTTCTATCAGATAGAGAGCTGCTCTTACATGCCCTTTGGGACGTCGCCATCTCCAACAGCCCAAGTAATAGGTGGGCATGGCTCTGATGCTCTCTACATTACACCACTTATAGCACCTATGCAAAACCACGCTGGCCCTGAGCTCCTGCTGCTGGAGGGGGCACTGCACACGTCCCAGGCAACAGCCAGCTCAACAAGAAAGAAATTATGTTTTGGGCAGTCAGGATTTTACTCCAGGAACGTCTTAATTTCACTGTGAAACATTTGGTGTTAACAACACGGTATTTTAATTGTTTTACGTTCAGTCACTCATGCAGCATTGGGCTGCCGGGGGGTTGCAAAAGATTTTGGCTATATAACACTGTTTCCTTGGCAGGAGGGAAATCTGAAGCAATAAAGGCAGGAACGCCGGCTTCTGGTGAACAGGGACGCTTGGGCCACATGCAACATGAGGGTCCTCAGCCCATCTAGCTTATTACCCTCCTAAACTAAATAATCTTAAGTAGACTATTGAATATTTCTGGTTTTAGACAGAAAATGACTTGTTTAGCTAATTAAAACATTTCAAAGAAAATGTAAAAAAAAAAGTATTTCTATAACACAAAGAAGATTTTGGCTGAAAACTTTCCCATTTCAGCCTTGTGCTGAAAACATTCCAGGTTAGGCTAAAAATGTTTAGTCTTTAATGACAATGTTAAATTTTCCATGGAAAAAAAGAAATGTTTCCCAGATATGTTAATAAGCAACAAGCTGTATTCCTCACTGCTGGAAATGTGCTCATTTGACTATATAATTTCAGGCAAAAATTTAGCATTTGATTGCCTAGAGTTTTAACAGGAGATTGCTTGTTTTCATCAGACCAGTAAAACAGCATCAAAACTTTATACGGGCGTTTGTGCAGATAGAAAGTCATCCCAATTTGTTCATCTTAACTCATAAATTAAAGGCAATGTGAAGTGATATTTGAATTCAAATTCAAGCAAACTTGCTACCAGGTCTTAGATCTCCATGCGGACAGCCTTACTTGGCCCTAGGTAATGCTGGTAGTTTGGTTTAAAACGCTTTCCAAAACGTGTTACATTAAATCACACACTTCTTCAGACCTGAAGAAGAACTCGTAAGCCTGAAAGTTTGCATCTACTTTTTCCAGTTACATCAGTTGCATCTAGGAAAACACATTACCGAAGATGTGTCTTGCTGCAGAAAATGAGTGTTGAAAACAGTGATTCGATGGCACTTTGTAAAACCAGGTTCCCGACAATTTTTTTCGCACGCAGCAATAGATAGTAGCAGTACGTTTCAGTGCTTTTGTTTGCTTAAATAGAAAATTTTCTACTCCATAAGAACTAATTTTCCAGGTCCAAGCCTATGTGTTTTTTAGATTTTTTCCCCTTTCAGTTTTGTTACTAAGTATTTAGCTCTTCCTTCCTTAATGGGAATTTAATAAGACCCAGCTGACAAGTGCTCAGTGAAGTGACCAAGCAGCACCTGAAAGAGATGGGATGTAACATTCATATAAAATGCCTGAGTACAATCGTTGTTATTAAAAGGATAACCAAATGAATTCATAATGATGGGACACTCGTTTCAAAGTGTTTCCATAGCTGTTACACATCAGGAAAAATAGGGAAGTTACCTCACTTTCTCCAGTCCTAAATAACCTTATAAACTCACCAAAGAAATTAATTAGCCAATATTTCTTGAAAATTCATAACAAAGTTTCCATTTTTCCGACAGATAATTCCTTAGTGCATTCTGGTTTTTAACTTCCTTCAAGTCTGGATCATTTTGATGTGTGAACAGACATTTTGTGTTTCCACGGGCTATTTCCACAGGTTCAAATATCTTATGTAATTGACATTTTCCTGCTTACAAAAGCTGTCAAACTTAAAAGTAGCAGTTGATTGATAAAACATGGGTTTTGTCTGTAACTTAACTTCATTGTTGGGGCTTATTGCTCAAGTTCTGAATAACTCCTCTCTTCAAAGTGACATGCATTCAGGTTCTTGGGGGTTTTTGGTTTGGTGGTTTTTCTTTTTTTTTTTTAAAGCATCTATGCTTTAAGCTACTTTTATAAATTAGAAAACAGCAGCAACCGCTTTTTGTTTCCTACAAGTAGATCTCTTCAACAATTTGCTTCCACTTTAGAATTACTACTCTCTAAATGGTGTAACTTGACTTTAAAGTAAAGTCTTCCAGAGTCAGTCTAATAATAATTTGTCAACATTCATGCTTTTCAATCCTGACCATAAAAAAAAGAAGAAAGCACTGAGGAGAGCACTGACATTTGCAGCAGCTACAGAGGACAGCAGCTATACAGGCCATAAAGCAGGCAGTGCAGACTTTTAATAGTAAACAAAACCCACAATAATTATGAAAGAACCGTTTCTTCTAGCTATGAGAAATGCACAAGAGTGTGATCCAGAGCCAGGTAGGGTCTTTTTGTTGGCTTTAGTAGGCTCTGGGTCTTGCTTGTGACAAAAACATGAGCAAGTTGGTATCACGCTGAAGCAACCAGCATTGGCATGGATGGGGATGCCTTTGCCTCTGCGCAAATCATCACCAATACGGCGCTTCATGGTGGGCAACTGTATACATTTTCCACCTGGACGTCACTGATTTATGATGCAGACACTCAGCAGTGCCAATTATGGAATGTGGCACCTCACTGTTATCCTCCTCTGTGCTCAGACAGCAGAGACGGGGGTCACGCCACCCTTCCGCTGACCCCAAGTTTTTCCTGCATTTCAGCAGCGCCTTGTCCTTGTTTCCTTTGCACGGGGCAGAACCTGGATGTGGGAGATGAGTGACACAAGATTTGATAAAACCGCAGAGTGCGACAGAGTCGCAAAGACTCTGCTCTGCCCACGCAGGGCTCTCCCATGGAGACAACCTCCAACAGCCTTTTCTCCTCCCTTGCATAAACCCCCTCCGCTCAGAGGTGGCTCAAAGCCACTCTGTCATAGCTGGTCTGTGCTTTAATTTTGCCCCACTGTAACCAGCACAGTCTCAGAATTAAGTTCAATTGTCCTGAATAGGGATGGATTAAAGTAAGTGCCAATTTTTTTTTTCTTTTGAGTCACAGCCCAGATACAGTAGTTTCACATGCCTTTGGCAGAAAAATGTTATTGCTTTCTGAAGCAGTTGTTTTTTCAGTGACATGACTTCCTGCAGGGGCGTTTTAATTATTGTTGGTGTATCACCTAACTTAGTTAGGTATTGCTTTGAAGTTGTTCTTTGTATCTGATACTAAGAGGATGGAAAACAAACATGACTGTATTTATTCTCTTCCCCTTGCCCTGCATTGGCTTGGTGCAGCCTTTCTTTGGATTACACAAACACGGGATGGATGGAAAAGGAGGTCCAAAAGAAGAGGCCAGACAAAGCACGTGTACCTGACTCCTTTATGCTGGCAGGTGTTTTCTCTTAAGCTGTCCTTACTAACATCCAAATAGAGATCATGCGCATAGACCCCCAAATGCCAGGTCAGGCCCTGAAGACAGAAAATTGCCGAAGACTACGGGGTGTACCCATGTGTTAAATGACCATTCCCAGCTAAAAATAAAATAATTTTGAAAAAATAATCACAGTTCCTGAACTGAATACATCAACGTTGTACTGGGTTATGGGAGCCACTTCACTGTGGCAGAAAGGTAGTATTTGCAAGCATTTGCATATAACTGCATGAAGCGATATCCCAGCCACCCACAAAATAGACACAAGGAGAGCTTCCTCGTTGTACTGCCAAGGCAGGGTGGAAGGGCTCGATGCTAGCCAGATGGCAGCAGAGTATGCACAACCTACAGCGGGCTGCTGAAATGCGTCCCAGCCCAAGTCTCCTGTTACTTAGATATTTCTAATGGGTTTAGGCATTGAGGGCTGGGTGATGACACCTCACCGCACTCAACTCGGAGTCTTCACTTCAAACACAATCCACCTCCTCCCCATCCAGTTAACAACTAGTTAAGATCTTCAGATTTATTTTTTTTTTTAAATTAATCACTAGAAAGGTATTTTCTTTTTACAAAAAAGCAATTCAAAAAAAAAAAGATGGCTCCTGAAAGGCAGCATGCCAGCAGCCAGATAAAACATTTCAAACCATCTGTTGCAAAGTATGTGCACAACGAAGCTGTGAACTGGGGTATTCATTTTGGGGGAACCCTCTGTCCTCATCTTGAATGAATCTGAATGGTTTTTAAGTCAGACGGGAGAGATCTTGTAGGTTGATCAAAATCTTCTCCCTACCTACCAAAGGCACCAAGAGAAGGTACCATGAGAACAGCTTCTAGCAGAGTCAGTTATTATTAATGGTTTCTTCATTAACAGGGCAATTGCAGTCCCGTTCAGCCTCTCCCATTGAGGACGGAAGTTCTCATCTTTCAAAAGCAATCCGAGCAAGCCATGTGAAGATTTCGCCATTTGTGGCTTGGGAAAGTAGAGATGAAAGACTTCTAAGACCTTTTACTTGGGTTTGTTTTCTACACTGGGATGATTATGCCATTACTCACCACATGTGCCATCTTCCAACTCCAGGAGACTGTGCTGGGGAGACCCAGTGGACTATACAACTCATTTCTTATTTTAGGGCTTTTTGTTTCCATGCAGTTTTCACCACCACGGCTGAGGTCCCAACCTGACAGCTTTTAAGTTGGGTACTTAAGGCGATATTTACATTGGGAGCTTCAAGCAAGGGTCACAATCCTGCTTCAGGGCTACGTGCAGCCATACCGCCTTTCTGTTTCTCTAACAAACTGGTTTTAAAGGCTTTTTTTTTTTTTGCCTTGAATGTTGTGCCATGCTGAGGAAATACCTTAAAACGGAGGATGCATCCGCACCACCTCTGGCAAGAGCTTTGTGACTGCGCTCGCTACTCATGGGAAATAAAAGTCCAAACACACAGAAAAAAATCTTCTAGCCAGCTCTCCACCCCCACTTCCCAACCCTGCACACCTGGTGTTTAACATACACAAAGGGAGTCTCTTTCCTCTTCCCACAACCTGAAATCTGGAGTTTAGCAGTAAAGCTGAGCAGGACATGAAGCTGGCATGTCCTCTGCTTGCTGGTCTTTCTGCCTCCTCATTTGCTAAGGCTTGCTTTCAGGTTCCAAAGCCTTTCCACCATCCCTCAGTGAATAAACCTCATTAAAGAGGAGGACAGGAGTCAACTCCTGATGCTGAAACACCTCAGCTCGTATGCCACAGTCACACCACCTGCCCACGCTCACGGCCACGACATGAAAAACCATACTGAAACCCTATTGCTTCAGACCCACAACAATCTTTGAACCCAGACAGATGTCCAGAGATGAAAGGGGAAATGAAGCTGCTGAGTTCCCTTCCTGCCATGACAGAAGCGTACACACAAGTCGACTACTTCCTATGGCCAGCCCCACCCTCTGAAATTCTGAGAAAAAAGGGAAAAAAGCTCAGCTAATGAGAATTGCAGCACTGTTCACGCCACAGTAGTTAAGGTTGTATTCATTATAAATCCCCTTTTCAAGGTTTCTGTCACTCAGCCATAAAAATCATTCTGGGTTGAAATTTAGCATCCAAGCTTTCTGCCCAAGGACAATATTTTTGACAGAATTTGGAAACAATTGGTTTGGCAAAGGGCATCTGAAGTTTTAAGGAGTGCAAAAAAGAATAGTGGTTAGTGGTGTCAGATGCTATTATTTTATACTCTTATAACTTAAAAACAACTAATTTAGGTTCTGTGGTTGTTATTACTCCATAATTTCCTCTGAAATATTTGGCCCATTCCTAATAACAAACTCCTGCAAATTGCTAGCACTGCTCTAAATAGAAAAATAGCAGCATTCCTGGGCCAAATCTTCAGCTGCTATAAATTAGCTTGGTGTCATTGCTGCCCATTTACATCAGCTGAGGTGTTGGCCCCAGGTGTTTAGCAAAACTCATTTTTGGTGTGTGCATGTGTCTGGTTGGCTCCATTAGTCCTTAGCTGGGCAGTTCCCAGGAATTTAGAAAGCAGATGGTTAGGTACTCTCATCAAAGCCTGTTGCTAAACATTGCTTGACTTCATGCACTGAAATCAGCACCTCCATCTAGAATGCGTAAAGTCTTCTTGGGGAGCACTGTCACACCAGGAAGTTATGCTGGCCACATCCAAGCCCAAATTTCAGTCAGGTTCCCTCAGTGCAATGAATCACGCATATGTTTAGTTTCTTCTGTTTTGCCTTTGGAGAAGCTGGCGTTTAATTCGTCCGAAGTACGTTTCATGCACGACCATATATTTTTGGCGGCCACTGCTTCCCAAGGTACAGCAACTGAAGGGTGTTAATGGTCAGAATTTGGTTCTCCGGTGCTTTGGGGAAGTCAGGTATTTGGCTTTTGAACTCATGCAGCATTTTTTTTGAGTGGGATCTTGAACACTATGAGTGGATATTTTCAGAGAGGTCGATCACGATAATAACCTGTCCCCTCCTTCTCCTGGTACCCACATAAATGATATTTTCTTATTTAAAACTAGTGCTTGGATAAATGAGTACTTTAGAAATGCCTGGGTAAGTTTTGAATAACTGAGCAGTTCCTCTCCCATTTGCACTAACCTGCAGAGCGAAACCCACATGCACTGTACCATGTCATTGTAATGTTCTAACAAAGCACTTCTGCTGACTCCAAGTCTTCCACAGCTCCTACTAGAAGCCAGTGACCTCCATATTTCCTCCTCTTTGCTGTGATGTGCACAGTATATGCACACACAGACTAGTTAACTGGTTTTCCTTGCAGGCTTCTCATCAAGAACACTAAAAATCAAATTGGATGGAGCAGCTGCCCACCTCTGACACATGTCTGAGAAGACCCCCTGCAAAGCTTCCCAATTTTCAAACACTCTCTTACTTCTGCCTGCACCAAATGGCATCATTGTCTGAACTCAGACCTCTGCTTTTTCCACTTGCAATGGCTTCAAGATGGTCTTTGTTGTTTGGGGTATGTTGCTGCATTTGCATTTAGCAGTTTAGTAACTGCATCTGGCCAGAAGTGGGATAAAGATTGTGGCTATTAGCCAAATATGTAAGAAGTTAAAAAAATATTTGTGTGTTGTGAAAGTTTCTCACTCATATGGCCTACTAGTGTATTTGGATTGGAACCTGAAGGTCTTTTGTGTATATACCAGAGAAAAAAACAACTTACTTTTCTTCCTAGTTGGGGCAATTTGTTAGTTAACCTGAGAAAACTTAATCTAGCTCTGTACCCCTAAAATTCACTGATTCCTTCTGTAGATTCTTCCCACTCTCTCAAGTTTAATGTCCACATGTAAAATAAGCATTGCTCAGAGGAACGAATGCAAAGAAGAGCAACAGTAAAGATTAACCAAGTACCAGGTATAGGTCACAAATTCACACTATTTATGCACTTTAATCCCGGTCTAGAGTTCCCTGCCCTGCCAGATCCCCTTTGACAATACACAGCTCATATTTAGCAGGCAGAGCTCCAGTGACGGGGTGCTGAAGTCAGCATAGCTGCATGTTTTCAATGGGAAAAACAACAGCCAGAGACAGGTTGACTCTCTCCTCATGTCAATATGAGAATTAGTAGGCGATCCCACACCTATTAATTGCTCTGTGGCCATAACAGCCTTCTAGGCTTAAAATGCTACAAGTTTACAAATCAGCTTTCCCCTTAAAGGTTGCTTATCTAGATACAAAAGAGACAAACAAGGAGGCTCCAACCAATTACAATGATTAAACAGCATCATTTTTCTCCTGCTCTCTGAAGCAGAAGGGCCCGGCCCTGCAGCAGGGCAGAGGTGGCTCCCCCAAGCCCAGGCGGCCCGTGCTTCTGTCCAGGGAGGGAGGAAAGCGGCAGGAGGAGGTGCTGCTCAGAGGCAATAAGCCACCCATCACCGGTGTGACAGGGACCGGTGTTGGTCACCGGGGACAAACCTATTCACCTGACAAGAGGAGTAAATTGCACAGTGTCAAATGTCAAGAGAACTTCCCAAACACTGTTTGGAAAGTCCAGGGACTGTTTACGTTGGGGTGGGGGGAAAGGTATTCATTCCCCCTTGCAATGGGTTAAGCGGCTCTTACCCCTAAGATAAGCTACTTGTGCTAAAATGTCAACAACTGACCTAAATTATTTAAGATACAGAGAAAAAGTGGCCTCTACTATTCAAGTTTCAGTGGACAGCTTAGGGGAGGAAAAAAAAGAAAAGGGATCCCTTCTCACAGACAGGCACTATGGTACCCTGTCAGTCTATGAGATTTTTCTGCCTGGGCTACTTCATCTTCCTGAATTATAAAAAAAAATTCCCTTAAGTTTTGAAAGCGACCATCTGAAAGCAGCATAGAAAGAAATCCCTTCCTGAAAGCAGGTTAAAATTTCAGTGATAAAAATAGCAGCTTTCTGCTTTGCCACAGCAGCTATAGCTTGTTCCTGTCAAGGTGGTTTTAAAATAGTATTTTGGGTCACAGCTACAGAGAGCCCCTCTCAGCTACTATTTCAGAACTCCGCTTGGCTTTTTCCTAATCCCTGTAACAACAATGGCAGGCTCCTAAAAATACCCAGGAAAAAGAAAAATAGAAGACCTCAATCAAGCCATTACTTTCAGAATAATATTTGTAGATTCCTTATTTCCCTCTGCGATACCATCACATTTAATCATGAAAGTCAGGTTAAGGTTTTACTTGGCATCTGTATCTCTTGTGGTGTAGGGAATAGAAATTTTGAGCTTCCAACAGCTGTGGAGAAGGGCCTCGAATATTACATCATTTATCAGTAGTGTTTCCAGAAAAAAAGGAAACATTCCATGAAAAGATAATTTACTTGTCTTAATAATGTAAGCAGAAATTAAAGTGGAGAAATCCCTTCTGGCAGGATTTTTGACAGTTACCTTCATTTTCATCATTGCTGACTGCACATATCTACTTTGAAAATGAATACAGTTTCCATTTCAAAAAAGAAAAAAGAGCACAGGAAAGGAGTGTGCGAGGGACCCTGTGATGTAAAACCTCATCGATTACAGTATTTTCTGGGAAGTTTACCTGCTCTGAAGTCCAGATAGAAAGGGCACCTTGGAGAGTATTAGGGAAATGTTTATAGCACATTCAGTAGGAGCACACGTCAGGGTTTTGGCTCAACGTACCCACACTGAACTTTTAAATAAATGTGCATTTAGGCAAAGAGAAGAAAAGTGACGGGTCCAAAACTGTACAGCGCATATATATATACATACATTAATGACTTTTTCCTAGTCAAAATAATTGGAAATAGTTCAGAAAAAGAGCTAAAGGGAGCGGTAACCTGTCACTGAGAAGGTGGCTCTCAATTCCCATGTTATCATTACTGCTGCTGTTAACGGCAGGACCCAGTATTCTCTGCTACAGTTAGATCTCTTCTGTGCTAGGCGCTGTATGAAAACTAGAAACCAGGGAGCCCTAGTCTCAAACACTCTCCTGTACGTACAACTAAAAGGCATCTATGGGATGGGATGTCCCTTCTTGCACCGGGAGAACCAAAGGCCAGGGAGGCCAACAGTGGAGGGCTGAGCATTTGGATGTCTGTCCTTGTACCCTTCTAGGGAAGATGACCTCTGACTATTGAGGAAAAAAATTGCACAGGAAGCCAGTGGCAGAAGTGGGAATTGAGCCCAGACCTCTTTCTCCTCACCACTCTACAGCAACCGCCTTGCCTCCAAAAGGAGGAGGATACACAGGATGCTGAACATGAAAAAACAGTATCATGATCGCCAATGAGCATATAGACAAATTCTCCTAAGAGCTGCATCAATCCAGTCGCATTACAGTCTGGGAATGCAGTGCATCTTCAGCCCAAATAACCAAACCAGGAAATACCCTGAGGGGTTTCCACAACCATTGAGGTGCTCTCAGGCTCTTCAAGAAGCTAAATAAATATGGGTGAAAGTCATCTGACTGCTGGGTGGACACTCTTGCTACCGCCAGCCAGTGTTGTCAGGTAGCAGTACGACTCCGTGGGTGCACTGGCTAAGTGCACTAAGGAGAGAGTTGTCTGACTAAACAACTTCTGTGCAGAAATTAGTGTGCAGCCAAACCCAATTCTCTTGCCTAATGAAGACTTAGTTAATTATTGCAGGGAAAATGTGCAAAAGGGTTTGGGATAAAACAGACTCTAAGTCAAGTACAAGTACAACTACACTCAGCACCGGTTACTTGGTAACTCTTGTAGAAGTGACAACGAAGCGGGTCCCGATTGCCACTAACCCTGGTTACCTTTACTTGATGCTCCTTCCACCTGAGTCTAAGTCTTTTGGTAGAGTGTGACCTTAGGGCCTGATCTCTCAGCTGATTTCACGCTGTAAAACCAGCTGAGTTTTGACAATTTCCATAAAATCCATGGTACCTATACAGTTTTAATTAATAAATAGGTAGTCATTTCCAACACTGTTAAGAATGAGAGAGTTCCACGTGCAATTTCCACCCATGTAAACTAACTTTTTCATGAATGCGATTCAAGAGGAGAGAAAAATATCCGCAAGTAATACTCGAACTGAAATACCCCACTGTTATTGCAAAAAGGTGGCCGGGGTGGAAAACCTGTCATGCAACACAGCCCAGTTAACTAAAACCATGTTGTTTGCACAATGTTTTTAATTACTATTTCATTATTTTAAAAATCAAAGTAGTTTTTGCAGATCTGTGTGGTAACTCAGTTACTTGGGGTAAGCTGGTGTAAACTTATCTACTGAAGCTATAATAAGGTATTCGTTTTTGCCAGAATGATGCATTCAAAAATCCTTGCTTAGCCACTGAAGGATGAGATTGGCTTACTGGTTGCAATTTTTAAATAAGGTAGATTTATGTTTTGTTGGTCTCTACAGTGCATGTTTTCAAACCACGAGGAACAGAACCCCAAATATAGACACACCAGACAGACGTATTTATCAGGATACTGTACTGATTATTTCAGACGCAGAGCTTGGCTTCCTACCCAAAGCACTGCCAAGATCCAAAACAACTTTCTGACAGCTCCTGTGAGGTGGTGGAGAGGGGAGGGTGTTTCTGACCCCAGCCCAGCACGACTATGCTATGCCCCCTCAAAGCCACATGGGTCCAAATGAGGAAAGTGAGCTGCCCAGGGGACAGTGAAGACAGGGAGCAGAGAAGCAAGGGCATGGGGACCTCACCCCCTGCACACAGCTTCCAGGCAAGCCGAGAAGCTATACTGGACTTTTTTTAACACCCCCCTCAAGGGGGGTTGCAAACTATTAGATACTTTAACAAAGATGACTAACATAACACAAGACTGCGTTTCCCAGGTTAACCCTGAAAAAAAGATATTCAGCCCAGAACACACCAGATGTACCACGACCTGAGGAACCACTGGCAGGAGGTGGCCACTTTCACAGGCACGTGGCTGGGAGTCCAGGTCCCTGTCCCAGCCACGGGGCTAGAGGGATAGAGGCTTTTGCCCTAGTCTTGCTGGCTCTCTCCATCTGAGCAGCCTCACTCAGCTCCACAGTGGGACCCCAAAGTCCCAGCACAGTTGGGAGGCACCAGCACTGCTTCACTCCCCTTGTAGGATGGCTGGAGTGGAAACTCCACAGCCTCCTCCCGGGGGCTTTGGCTCAGGAAGGGGTGACAGGCCCTAAGTAGTTTAACGGATGTACAATCCCCTGCACAGAAGCCCTTTATGTGAAATCAATGAACCACTGGCTGTTTTAAATCTCAAACAAAATACAGGAGAGTTTTGATTGTGGTTTGAAAAGAAAACTGAAAGGAACGTGTTGGAAGGGGAGCAGATCTCGCCTAACAAGATCGCTGCAAGTGCTGGGGATTAACACAGTTTGTGATTCCTCCTGAATACTAACAGCTTTGTTACGCAGCTCATAACAAGCCCAAGAAGCTTTGTAGTTTCACTGCATGATTTTAAACCTTAGGAACTCCTTGTGATCTTGAAAAAATAAAAGGCCCATGTGAACTGACCTATCTAACTTGGCTTCAGTGTCTGACACTAGACCAAAGGGAACAACACAAGGAAATCGATAGTTTTACATTGGTCCTACCCTGCAGGGTGCTCAGCACCATCTCCAGACAGTAGTGTGGCTTCATGCTGCCTGAAGAACTTCTTCTAGCTCTTTTTACCCCACTCCCATTTCCCCCCCCATATTTAGGATTTCTAGCAAATGACAGCCTTCAGTCTCCTCCCCTTTCCGAAGGGCTGGGATCCAGCTGGAAGCTGGTCCACTGGGAAACAAAACGAGGAAAGGAATAAGCTGGCAGCACAACCCCTTGGCAGCTCCCACTGGAGACAACGCTCCCCTCTACTTCACCGCACTGCAGAGTTCAGATTCCAAGGTGATCACTGCTCCAGTTCCTGCCAGCGCACCTTGCAATGGCACATCGGTGCCCTACCAGGGCATGCTCCAGCAGCAAAGTCCTCCAGAGGACTTTGGTGGACCTCAGGTGGCAAAGGGATGGCTTGTTTTGACCCACTGCTGTGTAAAGCCTCCTCAGATAGCTAAGCTATCTGCAACATAAACCACCGTGAAACTAAAAGGGACTAACTGTTCCCGGAAGAGCTGAGATCTTACTCTAGGTATTTACACTGCTCTTGGCCATAGATAAGGAATTATGATAAGAATTCAAGTGACTGTGTTAAAACACCCCAACCAGGCGGTTTACAAACTCAAGAGGTTTCTCAGGAAGGAGCTGGGAAAAAGGTAGTTTTGGTGTCTTAAAAGCAGGGTCTGGGACTTTGAGTCTGGGTTGCCTCTCTTCCAGATGCTTGTGGGACTCTGGGCAACTGACTTAACTCTGGATCACCGCACCTCTCAGTTCTGCAAGAAGGACTGAGGTGATTAGAAATTAAAGAAGAGTAACATAAGAAATACTTTTATCATCACAAAACCCCATTCTATTGAAACAAAGACATTTTAGAGAAGGCATGTCAAACTGATATCCTTCTTCTGAGACCCAGGACAGTTTCTGTTAAAACCCGCTGTAGATGACCCTGCTGGACTGAGGGAAATCACCATGCTTTTCGGGTGCCTACAAGGCGAACTTGAGGACACCAGGTTCCCTCAGTCTCACACCTCCAGGGCATCCTCACCGCACATGCACTGCCCTGGAGGTGGCAATCCCAGCCCCATCAGCCTCCCTGCTGTAATGCTCCCAGGGATCCCAGGAAGACCCGAGATTTGGGACACCTCAGGGTTTTGCAAAATTGAAGGTAGCAAAGTGGTCACTACCATGGAGGTATTTAGGACAGCTTGAGGATCTGTTCCTTCAAAAAAGCCTCAAACCTAAGCAGTCCCTTCTCTCCAAACAGTTGCCATAGCTTGATTTTTATAAAAGGTGCAGAAAACTTTTTGCCCAGTACATTTTCAAAATACTCCTTTTTTTTTTTCATCTTGAATCAGAATAAGAACTTAAAAAAAATAAAACAGGGCAGCATTTCAAGTGGAACAGATACTCCAAACTCAACCAGCTGCAGCCAAGCCTGGAAGGAGCCCTGGAGCTGACCTCTCCCCAGCCCTCCTGGCCGAGGTCCACGACTATTGGGGGGAGCCATCTGCTCCATGGAAAGGTGTAGAGCACATTCTGCTCTCTGCTGCTCCCTCCCCACACCAATGAAGCAATTTAGCTCCCCAAATGCTTGTCTGATCTTTGGGACGTGCTAATTTTAATGTTACATTCCTCCTCTTTCCAGGCTTTTGCTCCTCTATTTTCATGGTGGAGATAGCATCAGCTCCACCGATCCCTTGTGGCATGTACAGAGATAGCATGTGCTTGCCATCCTTTTTGTGTTTTGTGAGGAGACATCTGGATGCTGCCTGGCACAACAGGATCTTGCTTTTAGTTTGAGCATCGGTGAGTAGCTATTACAGGAATCGCGTGACATTTCTTCGGAAACATAGATGATTTTGACTTAGGGGAGCTGCCTGACAGTCTTGACAAACCTTTTCCACCCAAAAGTTGTGTCCTGATTTTAGGAAGCTTTTGACATCACACAGGGCTAAACCACCCAGTCCCATATCAAAAGGCTCACTTTGGACTTGAAGGAGGGCTGGGATTTCAAGCCCACCCTCTCTGATCCAAGTGCTTTGCAGTGAACAGTAGCAAAGCAAATACTCCTGTTTTTACTGCTTGTGCAAAGAAAACTACTTTTCAGGGGTTTGGGCATCAAGCAGAGTGGATCATATTTCTCTGACTCCACCCCCCCAATTTTTTTTTTTTCTTTTTTTGCAATGACATTGGCATTTCTTTGGAAGATATTTAATTGCAGAAGGGTTTAACAGACCCTCCCCATTCAGAGCCCTGTTTGCAAGTGTCAACCCCAACTTGGAGTTCAACCCTCAGTCAGAGGAGCAGTAAAGCTGGCAGGCTTAAGTACTACAGGAATGCTAACATGGCAGATCTGAGAGAGTTAATTTGGTCAGAATGCACTCTAGTAATGTTTATGTTTTAGATAAAGTGCCTACAATGTTGCAGCTTGCCCTTCTGACCCCATTTCCTCATTCGTGTGCAGCTCAGAGAAAGTGATACTTAATTCCAAATCTTTGCTTTTATTAGCTCCCAGAGAGGGATAGGATTTCATCCCAGCCTTATCTCTGTTATAAACATCCTGTTACCATTCATATCAGGAGGATATCTTTGGGAAAATGATTAAATACCTTCCACCAGGCACAAACAGCGTCCCCCAATTGGGTTTGCACAGTACGTGGTGATTTTGCTCGTGTGCATGTTGTCAAACAGCATGAGCCTAATCGTTGCAAAAAGGGTGGAAATTTTACATGCAAGTGTGAAAACACGTGGGGGCTCTTTCACAAAATAATGCTATCTGTGCATTTAAGAGAACAGACCTAAGTGCCATATCTAGTCCTAGCCTTGCTCAGACAGCTTAGCCATAGAGGTCTAATTCTTCATTCTTCTACCTTTTTGCCAACTCCACTGCAAATCGCCTCTGATTATTTAAGCCACAAGCAAACATGACGTAAGTGGTGGTGCTTCTCCAACTCCACACTGATTTCAGGATCAAAAAAGCTTGGGCTCATTCTTGCAGTAGCATTAACAATATTCACTTCACATCTCTAACATCATTTAAGCAAACAATTTTATGAAGCGCTGCATGCTCAAGAAAGCAGACTCCTGAAGGACACCTTCCCCATGTCCCACAGGTTACTATCACACATCATTGCTCTACAGCAGCAGCTTTTCAGCCAAGGCACACATTCACAAACTTCAGCTACAGAGTCCACAAAAGGGACTGAGAAAGCAAGTCTGTCTAGGCCGTCCAGCAATATACATAGGTGGTACTTCTAAAAGCATTTCTACCTCTAGCCTGCGCATCTCAAAGGATTCGCAAACCGTGAAAACCCTTACCACCCCCCCAAAACAGCACTTTCTCTGGATGTACCTGTACATCAGCAGTATATAGCATGAAAAAGAAAGTACCTGATAATGTGTTACAGTTAGCATATGGCAAAGCTGGATATACACAGGAGTACAAGGAGGGGGTTTCCTGGTGCTAAAGAAGTTGCATTTCCCATATTCAGTAGTAATTGACAGTTCACGGAGACACACAGGGCGAGAGGAGCAGGTTTGCACAGAACAAGCACATGTCCAGAGGCTCTGCCTGCTGTGGCTGTACTAAGTGCTGACACACCAACTTCTCACGACATCTTGACATGTTCTTGCCTAGCTCTACCTTTTGGCACTGACCCAGGACACCCACCCTTTGGTTTCTTTATACAAGTGATCTGGGCCAAGATCGTAAAAAAACCCAAGTCTAACATTAAACTCTTTAATTCAGTCATTCAGGAAGATATTTTCAGTGTCACAAAGGGCAGGTAGGAAACCAGTTCTCCGTGACTTTCCACCAGAGCTGGGTGCCAAATTATGTGTCCTTTCGATCTAGAAAATAGATATCTTACTTGAGTAAACCCCTGGATTTCCAAACGTGCTCAGCAGGCAGCAGTGTTCCTCGATTTGGAGCCATGGTTCAGCTCTACATTCCCCAACACACATCTGCAAATACTTCCATATGGCAGATATTGCTTGGGGCTGGGGCTCAACCCAGCTCCCCATCAAAATACATCCAAATTCTGAAAACAAACTTAAACCTGGGTCTATATGACTTTTACAGGTTGGACTTGTCAGACTGAATCCTGTGTTAACATATACATGGAATTCAGGGCAAAAAAGCAAAAAATGCTTCCAGTGCAATAGCTGGAGTATCACTGGTTGGAAATTTACAATTGTTTTGTGTGGAAGTTAAAAGGAGACATATAAAATGTATTTCTCTTTAGGGAATTCTTTTTTAATGAGTTAGTGGTGATATAAAGAAAAACCCCCAGAATCAAAACATTTTCTTCCATGTTCTGTAATCAGCTTCTAATTCCTTTTAGTTTTGGAGATTTGACCAAAACCAGTAATTTAGGAGTTTAATGAAAACAAAAGCCAAAAGTGAAAGTTTTAAACACAAACTGAATTTTACATGGAAAGTTAGTTCCAGTTTCTTTCTTTCTTGTCTGACCAAAGATTGAAAGACATGAACTAAAAGTGAACATTTTTCAGAATTTCTTTTCCCCTCATTGTAGGAGGCCATTATACATTTCCAATTTAATCTTTTGATTCTAACAGCCTTTGTAGCTAGTTAAATGATACACCCTTCAGGGGAGGAGGAGAGGGAACGGCCCCTCCATTCTCTAGCCCTTTCAGCCTTTTCTTCTCCTTGCTAAAGCAGGAATGGGATGCCACATGCACCAGGGCATGCTCGCGATCAAGGAAAGGTCCATCTTTCTGCAGACGGAACATCGCCCCGATGTCTTGCTCAGCTCCAGCTCAAGCGTGCAGGAGCACTATGGGGCTGTGATGGCACCAGCTGAGAGCAAGGCCCGTCCCACAGCTCCCAGCACTGCACGGCCCAGGGTTTTCTGTACCATCTGGAAAGGGACACGCTCAAGCAACCAAACAAGATGTTCTGTGAGGAGCCTCTATGTGGCCCCAAATAACAGTGCGAAACAGCACACTTAGGGATCATCATGCACAGATCCAGCCTCCATGGGAGGAGGAGAGGCAGCAACGTGGGTTCAGAAAGGTAGAAACACGCTCAGAGGGGTGCAGAGAGTACACGCTTATCTCCCCAACAGCCACTCCTCCCGTCCCCAAACGGGGTTAAGCTCCTCCAGCAAATACTGTTCATTTCCCTAGTTGGCGCGTGGCCAGAAGATTTTGCCTTCCAGTCATGTGAACTTTTCAATTTGTGATTCTTACAAGCTGAGCTTACATGAAGCCGTTTCCTGAAACGAACTGTTTTTATTCCCCCTCCATCCCTCTCTCCGCCCTGTCATTTCTGCTAGAGCAAACCCAAGCCCATTTATTGATCAGCTCAACAATAAACAAAGGCTCAGAGGCATCCTTTAAAGCTATGGTGACATGGTCTCCTATCAGATTTGCTCAGTTTAACTACACTTCCCGCAAACATTACATCCCTTAATGTGTATTTAAACAGGTCTTGGCCTCTTGGGTACACTTTCTAATGACCTTTGTTTTAACCCAGTGCATTCAGCAGTGTAAATGCTGAATGCTGCGAGCCATGTGCGAGTCACGAGTTTTGCTGAAGTGGGAACTTGATCACTGATGCCAATAAAAACCAGATCAGATTCTATATCTTTACTTCTAAAACGCAGCCTGTCTGCTGTTTTTACCATAGCTGAAGTATAAGTAACACAACACTATGCCCTGCAATGTTGTTTGCAATATGCATCATTGATGTGGGCAGAAGAAAACTACACACGCAATTATTTAGTTCACTTGGGACCAGGACACACCATTAAGTAGAGAGACCTTCCAAAAGAAGGTGAATGGGCAGTGGGAGAGATGATCCGTTGCTGGCTGGTGCTAGATACAGCATGTCGGGGGGACTGACTTACGTAGTGAAGAATCAAGATCAGAGCAGGACATGGAGTGAGGCTTCCCCGCCTGCAGCACGAGCGGCATCTCTGCTCTGTGGCAGCAAGAGCAAACAGAGCCAAGAGAATGTGAGGTCGGACAGTAAAGTAATACAAACCTCATTATGTCACAGGCAGATGGTGGAACCCTATCTGGAATAACATGTGAACATCTGCTCATTTTTTCCTTAAGATGAAGAGATTGGAAGGAATTAAAGACACTGAGGGGTATAAAGAAAATGGAAACTAAAAGAATGCACTCAAAAGAGTAGATAATGTAAAAAAATTGTCCTTTTTTAAAAAATTCACCTCTGCTAAAACCAGCATTTTCCTAGGAGAGGGTTGATTTTTATTTTATTTTTTGAGAAAAGAAAACTTCTGACCTTTTCTAAGGTAGAGAAAGTCTTGCTGAACTTTTCAATCCAACCTGAAGCCTGACATTCTAAACCCATGCCAGGTCTCAAAAGCAAGTGAGCAGTGCATTTTCTAGGCATATATTTAATTTTCATCGATTTAACTGGGATTTAAACATGCATTTAAGATTGGGTTTTTCCAGGACTTGGGCAACTAAATGTCTTCAGCTCCACCAAAAAAGCTGAGCAAAGTGTCCCATACTGGCCATATGCCTCCAGAAGCACAGAGCCAGCCGATCAGAAGCACCAGGCCTTGGGATTTAGGGAGATGGAAAGTACTGTCAGGTTGGGTTTAGACAATCCTGAGAGCCAGTGGAATGCAGGCTCTGCATCTCTCTCAATAAATCCTTTGCTAAACTGAAAAATCAAGTGTACTTCAGGGCACAAACACAGTACCTCGTGGGATAGGAGCATGCCACAATGCCTCGCATCTGAGTGTAGCGGATAGGATTTGGGGACCTTCTGCTGCCTGCTCAGCCCTCGGGTCTGGTCTGGCCAGCTGCTGTAAGGTTTGACTTATTCAAATGATAAAAGGATTACTGGAGGTCATCCCCACCTTAGCAAAAAGCCTAAGCCCAGCTTTCTTCACAGCAAAGTGCCTTCCTTTAATGGTATGCTGATTACAATCAAGAATGCACAAGCATTTCTAGAGATCGAGCTTAGGCTCACTTTTTTTTTAAAAAAAACCTTTTTCCAATTTAATATTTGGTCTCTGATCTACCTCTTCCCTATATTTTCTCAATAAGTATGTTTTGGTGTTCAACCCAAGGAACTGTCAGCCTGGGTTGGAAATGCTGAGGCCTGACATTTCTAGATTAAATGTCAACCAGATGTTTGTGCACTTCCCTTACAAGCCTTTCAAGAAGCTTCCCAATTTGGTATTGTGTTTCGCTATTATGGGAAACCCAAGTTCGTACCTTACTAGTTTGAGCTGAAAAGATTGAAAGCCTCAGGGGAAGGGAAGAAATGACAGGTACCCAAGCGATAGGAAATACTATTCCAAACTGCAATCCACAATAGTTGGTGTCCATCTCTTTTTCTTCAATGTATTTGAAGTCTGACTAAAATAAACTAGCTTGAACTCCAGAGACTATTTTTATATAATACTAACAGTTTCCCTCAACCACTGAAGCAAGGGAAACGCGGAATGGGATGCTGTCCTTCCCTTAATCCTCTCAGCTGCGGTGCCAGAGGTGGCACTGCTTCTGACAATGGAGAGCAGGATACAAGGGAAAAACTGAAAAGAGATTTTTTTTCATTAAAAGAGAAGAGAGGAGGGAGAGTATTATTGCAGCTGTAACTGTCTGTAGTGCCCCTAGCTGGGATGTAGGAGGACACCCTGGGTCTCCTCTGCTCTCTCATCTCTGTGTGCAACCTTGCAAAAGAGAAGCCTCAGTTCCCGCTCCGTAAAATGGGATTTATAGTAGGATTTTTTTCATGTGTTTGTTGTGTCTTGTATGGTCTTCACGGTAAGGGACTCGCTCTTATTATGCTTCTCACGCGTACTGCAACAGGCCTCAGGCAGAGATGGGGAACTCTAGGTGCCAATGTAGTCAATAAATAAGGACATAAATAATACAGTTACAACATGTGGCTGAGAACTGGCTCTCATCCCAGAAATTCAGAGTGAACTTTCCTGTTTTTGTTGGTTTAGTTTGATTCTAGTTTCTTGGTCAAAGTAACAATTTTTTAGATTGAATTTTCAATATTGTGAAAGAAATCAACAGGGAGACCTGGACAACAACCCTACATATGGGTCATCGTGAACGTCTCCAAGAGGCAAGGAAAGAGTCAGCTAATGGTTGCTGATGGAGCAGGCAGGATCAACACCCTTCCCAAGCCAGATCCTTCACTTACAGCTGCATCCAAATTCTAGAATCCAAGTTTTTTGGATCAAGCCTATCTACATTAAAAAAAAAAACCAACTACGGCCGCAACACATGCACATACCCTGCAAGAGTTAAGGTTTGTCGTAAAGGCCAAATTCTTATTCTCTGCATACAGCAGGTTCCAAAAGAAGTTGTTAGAAACATGACCCCCAAAAAATCCCCACTGGGGTGAGCATTCTGGAAGAAGTAAACACCTCCACAGCCTCCAAATCCACCCTCCGTGCGTGCAGTGGGAGCCGCGCTCATCGGCCAAGAGCTGGTTCCTACCCATGAAAACACAGGCAAGGTTTCCCGCTGAATTTCATTACCGAGAACAAGGAGCAATTCCACTAGGCTCAGTAAATGGCTTCCAGACCGTGGCGCGGTGTGACCGCGATGAGAGTCTGACCTCGCGCACTCGTGCGGCGGGAGGCTCGGAAATATATTGGGTGAAATCCTGGCTCTGAGGTCGGTGGCAAAATTCCCATTGACTTCAGGCAGGTCTGGGATTTCACCCATTACATTTTTGGATGTCAGGGCAGCAACCCAGTACCGGATCCTGTTCCAGCCTCCCAGGTCTGTTTGGAGCCACTTGTCAGGGATTGGTGACCCCTCCAGAGCTGTGGTATGTTCCCTGGCAGGCTCGCAACACGCCGCTGAGCCCAGGAAGGTGAGCAGGTTGAAGGACTCTCTATAAACATGTCACCCAGACTGAGCGGAAAGAGAGAAATCTGATAATTTAGATCAACTCCTGTGTTAGTAGGGACTGGATTACTCTGCTTGGTGAGGGCCAGGGGGGCACTGCTGAAGGCTTTTGAAAACAAATATACTTAATCACTGCAAGGGCTTGGTGACTCATTGTCCTGTGAAAAGTCTCTTTTGACAACACAATGGCATCTGAAAAGAATAGATAGAAGAGATGCTCAGAACAAAGAGATATTGAAGGGAATAACAAAAGGAAATGAAACCAAGGCAATTAATCTATCCACACTGTAACAGAACAATCCCATGGTACTGTCTTTGAATGACTCCAAAGATTGGGAAAGTGCTAAAGTCAGTTCATAATCGCCAGTTCATAATCCTCTGAGAAAAACACCCAGGCTCTATCCATCTCCTGCTGAAGGGAATAAGAGCGACAGTTGTGTGGCAATCAGAGCATATAGTTTTAATGTATTGTTTTGCCACTCTTAAAACTAAAATACTTTCTATGAAATAAGATTTTATAAGTCATGTCCTCAGCAGTGAATATGGCTATGTTAGGAAACAGCTACTCAGGACCAGTTTTAGGTGACAGTTGTTCTTTGGGAAAAGTTACTAATGGCTCTGCTGGAAAGCAGCACAGATGGAAAATACACAGAGTTTGATTTGGTTCACAAGATGCAGGAGAAAAATTAACCTAGAACTCAATTCCTCTGGGGTTTGCAAAGTGTAATTTTCTCCCAGTCAAGCCAGTTCAGAAGCTGACCATGTCATAAACAGAATAAATACTTTTGTCATTATGACCATGTCCAAGTATTTGAAATGAAAAGGTTAATGTTTAGTGCAGCTCTAACATGAATAGTATGGCCAGAGAATAGACATAATCCAGCATGTATATTGCAAACCATAAATCTCATTGTTCACATCACAGAAACAGAGAATATTAAATATAGCCCCAGTAAGCCTTCTCCATTCCTGTATATGATAAACTAACACCTACCAGCTTCTTAGACAAAACAACAGCAAACCTTGAATGAGCCCTGACCTGGTCTCTCATTGAAGAATCCAGACTTGGTTTGCTTCGAGAAAATAAATCCTTTCTAGTTACCAAAAATCACAGCTATTTAAATATCACCAACTGCACAACCACAGATGAATCTTTGCTACTTGATGCATACTTGAACAGAGATACATCGCCTGGTTTTGTTTACAAATAATTAAAAGCCCCACCTGTAAAATCTGCCTTGGTGAATTTACATTGCTCAAATGATTTTCTCCAAACCTGACTTCTTTTGTAGTGTTGAGGCCTGAAGTCAAAAAAGTTCTGCATGTTTATAATCAACAACTCCTAAGACCAGCTTAATATATAATCACCATAGTCCAACACACACGCGCGCAGGCAAGAACATGCAGAATCAGAGTTCATCTTGCAAGGCAGGAGACGCTGGAATGCTAATATATATGACCAGAAAACACATTCCAGTGTGCCAAAATAATTTCACTGTTCAGGAAGAATCTTGTGCTCCTCAGAACTAAAATTAGTTAACATTTGAGAAAAGGAAGGTTGTTGAATTGCACTGGTAACGGCTTAGCACTCTTAGACCCCAGAAAAGCAATGGCAAGAAGCACCTCACAGTTTCCTCTACCCCAGTCTGAGCAAGCCAGAGATGGATTCTTCTCAGTGCTGTGTGTTAGTAGAGCTCTGTGTGTTTGTCAATCTTTTTCCTTAGCTTCTTGCATCAAAACAACAACAAAAAACCCACCAAAAAATACCAACAAAAACCCAACACAAGTCTCAAACTACACGCATCAATCTTGTCCTAACACAATGATAAAGGCACCAGCCGAGCAGTAACAACGCAGGAAACGCAGGCGGCAGAGCTGGATGCAGTTTCCCCCATAGCTTTTGGCCTAGACATGTCACAACACAAGCTTTGTGCAACTGCAAGTCATCCTGGGTGCAGAGGTGGTGCTCGTAAGCCGCAAAACTACAAATGCGCACAACAAAATATGCACCTTCTGGAGTACCAGTTTAATGAAAAAAACCAAACCAAAAAAACTTCCCATGATACTACTGCTTTTCCTCTGTGAAAGATATTCCCCTTCAGTCTTACGTGTTCCAATCTCATTTGGCTTAGGGTGAATTTGTCAGGAGGAGGGAGGGAAGAAAGAGGGAGGGAAAGAGAGGAAGCACTTGAGAAAGCAATGGTTGAGCTGTTTTCAAAACTGGTTATTTTTTCTAAGAGCAAAACAAAACCCCACATGAATATTCCTACAAATTACATTTTCTCAGCCTTTCAAAATGAAATTAAAAGGACAGCAGTAATTCCCAGCAGGTGGCAGAGAGACTTCTTGTTATTGGTATCTACTACACAGACACCTAAATCCCCCAGCCTTGTCTGAGCGAGTGAGTGCTCAGCACGATGCTGCAAAGCAAACACCAGGTAACAAGTAACCTTAAGACCTCACCACCTAAAGCAGATGAGCAGTGGGGGAAAGCATCACTGTTGCCATCTTATTAATGGAGAAATAAAACACAGAGTAGAGAACAGCTTGTCTGAGGTCAAAGAAGGAATTGCTGGTGGAAATAAGAGCAAAGCCCAGCACTCTAAGTCTCGTTCCATTGTCTTCACCATAGAAAACAAGCTTTTGCTGGGTAGGGAAATAACTCAGAGCTCAGACCTGTGTCCACATAAAATCCATCTCCCTGCACTATTTGTGCATGCACAGTGGAGCATATTCCTCAGACAGGCAACATGGGACAATATTCCTATGTTTAAGGCATAGAACTGGGCAAGTATTTTAATACACCTGTAGCGTACAATTCTGTTACATCCCCAGAACACGATGAGGAACACTTTGTTTGTCTACATGAGCCTCCCAGTTACATAATACTACTTGAAGGCCAACAGTCAATCACCATGAGCCATGCTCCAATGCAGGCTCCACATGCACCAAACCTCCCCCGAGCTTCTTGCAGCTGCTGAACTAAAGCTCTTGGTGGAGACATCAACAGTCAGACAAAAATCCCTTCATACTAATAATTTGTCACTAAAGTGCCACCTATCCTGAGGCAGAAATGTTACAGGATTGCACATGCCAAGGTTGTGTCTCCTCCCCTTCATCCTCCATAGGACCTTAGACTAGGCATCAACACTGCACCTCACGCGAGAGCTCGCAGCATCCCCACTGCAGCACAATACCTTGAGCATCAGTGTCTACTCCACAGTCTGGCTTTGGTGGCAGGACAGGTCTTCAGTCCCTTGCAGAAACAAAGAAAAGAAATGGCTGCAGCTCCTGCAGGTGGTCTTATCAGGGGCACTAACTCCCAGGGTGACCCCTGGTCATGGGCTAATAAATTGCCTTAAACTGTGCCACCTGTAGAAGTTAGCTGTGCACATGCCTTTGCTGGTGATTTCTCAACTACTCTGAGATCAGCTGCTGAATAAACACCAAATCTAGTTAGCGGCATTTGTTCTGCTGGGTTAAACCCCAGACATTTGTCCTAAAGGCACAGCAATAGAGCTGGTTGCTATGGCTTTTTCTGAAGCACTGTTTAGCGTGGAGGTGAGTGCCCTGCACCTGTGGTGTGTGGGTGGGTGCATGGGTGGCTCTTTGCATAGTGAGTGCAGATGTTTCTAATGAGAGCAGCAAACGAGCCAGGGCACCGCCGGAGACCTGCCTCCCTCGCTGTGTGCTTTCCTGGGCACGCATCTGGATTTGGGCTTTGCAGCGTGCCTTGGATGTCTCAGAGAAACTCCCTTTGAAATGCTGTTTTCACACAAATAAAGAAATGAAAACCACTTAAAATGACCTCCCATTAAAGTACTAAAACATTAAAATAACAGAATTGGCTGGAAGTGCTTATTTTCAAAGAAAAAATGCCATTGTGTTCCAGATTTGACCAGAGTTGATATTTTTAACCATTTAACAAGTGTCAACTTCAGAACAATCTGCTTTAAAAACATTGATGATTTTTTCCTTCATATTTTCAGAAATAAAAATCCTTTTCCTCTCAAATTAGTTACAGATCAACCCAGATGACGTGGCAAAATATGTGTATGTTAAAACATACATGGTATAGGTCCACAACAAAATTCAGCAGCTCCTACTTAGCTCCAGAAATCTTGTAACATGTGATTGTCCACCCACTGACCTCTCAAAATATAAAATATCCTCCAAACCATTAACACTGTCTATCTGTACAGCAGATCACTATATATTAGTATTTCTGGATACACTTTGTCTGTCCACCCTCTACTTGTTTGGAGCAAAGAGTAAGCAAAATTAGATGGTTTAGGCAGATGCTAATATGCTCTGAACTAGGTTTAAAGTCTTTGGACAGTAAAATACTCTTTATTTATAGTGTAGTGCTTCTTTCACAGTTCAGGCATAGTTCAGTCCCAGTCGTCTAAATAATACTCTGACTATTATACTAGAAAAAAAAGTGTATAGACATACTTATTATACCAACCAGATAAGCACTTTAAGGCCAGGGTAATTTATTGACTATGCTGGAACATTTATGGGCTAATTAGCCAGAGCTACGATGGTAATGAATTTTATGAACATTGAAGAAATCATGCAGATGAGCAGCCTGGCAAAACACATAATGTCACACAGCTTTGAAGACCACTCATCCAGCACTAGTGAAATATAGGTCTCCGAAAGCTGGGGCTTTTTCTGGCTGTCAAAACAGCCCAGCAAACAACTCCTGCCCTGCAGTGAGATGGGTGCAGGGAAGATCCTGCAGCCGACCTCAGCCACCGGTCTTGCCTGGCAAATGTAAGACATGAAAACATTAAGTTTGTTTGGATGACAAAGGGTTGCCACCGAAGCAGAAAGACGCCAGCCCAGCAAAGCAAGCTCAAGGCTGCTTGGCCCGAAGACAGATGGATTCCTAATTTTCCTGTATTTCAGAAGTAAATTAGATCCTTCCTGAGATTAAAAAACACTAACTACATCAACCCTGATTTTTGGGGGATTGAAGTTAGTCAAAAGAGGTAATTGGCCTGTTCTCTCAGCAGTGATGGTTTCGTGGTAACCCTTGAAGGTGTGGTAACCCTTGAAGGTAAGGTAACCCTTCAAGGCAAGATCTGCTGCTGGAGGCTACACAAGTGGCTGCTGTTGGGAGCGGGAGGAGCAGGACAACAGGTCTGGCCCCAGAAAGAAAAGGGGTCGGGAAAGCTGGTTGATTTTCAGGGACAGCCTTCTCCAAACTCAAGAATGGTCCATCCCAACAATCAGAAAAGCAAGAAAAGGCAGCAGGAGCCTGCATGGATGAACATGGAGCTCCTGACAAAACTGAGCCATAAAAAGGAAGCGTACAAGAGGTGCAAGCAGGGACAGGTGACCTGGGAGGAACACAGAGGGTGACCAGACACTGGAGCAAGGTTGCCCAGAGAGGTTGTGCAGTCTCCATCCATGCAGGTGTTCAAACCCTGACTGGACATGGCCCTGGGAAACCGGCTCTAACTGTCCCTGCTCAGAGCAGGGGGGTGGACACAACGATCTCCGTAGGACCTTCCAGCCTCAGCAAGTTTGTGGCGTTAGTCAACAGAAAGTGCTGAGCACAGAGCTGTGTGTGAACTGCCACCCCACCGGCGTGCCGAAGGCGCCTGAGTCAGAGCAGCTGGGGAGGTGCCTCCATCCACTTCAGACCCAGAGCCCTCTCGGGAGGGTCAATGTTTATGGCTTGTTTTTTCCCAAGTGCGGACAGACACGGGTGGGAATGCCCTGCCTTTTGCACAACCATCCCGTGGTCAGAGCTCTCAGCTGTGTGTGGGGAGCTCTCCCAGGACTGTTTATGTATTTTACAATAAACAATCTTGGGATAAAACAAAACAAAACAAAACCCAAGTGAAATAATCTTGGGAGTTGGGATGAGAAACCAGGAATCCTACCTGCCAGCTGAGTGTCCTGGGTTCTGCGTTACAAAACCCTTTTCCTTCATCCCCTGGCACTGCAAAGCTGTGCTCAGTGCTGCGCTGCTGCTCCATCTCTGTCAGGGGGTAGTGGGTGCAAGAGGAGAAAGAAACTCCCACCTTCCCTTCCCCTTCTCTTTCCCTGGGTATTGTCCTCCTTGGTTCATAGGGAGCTCTCTGAATCCCCCATCTGAGCTGAACAGAGGCCCTCGACTCTCTCAGCCAAGCCTTTAACCTCAAGGCTATGCAACGGCATAAGCAGAAACAACTGGACATCGAAAAGACTAATCCAAAAGACTCTGCACTATATATGTCAACTTTCCTGTTTTTTTTTTCTTTTTCTATTTCCCTGCTTTGCCTTACAGCACATCTCAGAGTGAAAGCCACCAGCTCTGAAATCTCTAATCCTCTCACTGCTGTTCCTACGTTGTTATCTCAGGGCAGAAGGTCTGGCTTTGCAGCCGCACATTGCATGTCACACCTCAGCGTATTGATTTAGCAATAGCCTCCTCTGATTTACGGGTGCTACTGACATCAGAAGTGGTCCCTGTACAAAAAAATCCATGATAAAATGTAGCACAGTCAGTAGAAATTAATTTAAAGCCACTAAACCCCACCAGGAATAGTCTTGTGCTTCAAAGTTAAGCATGTGCTCTGGGGTTTACAGGTATTTAAGCACAGCTCAGCACTGTGCTGCCCAGATTTTCAGATGGTGTTTTTAAAGGTGTTTGACCAACTACAATTGTAAATTGAAGGTAAATATGATTTTCAAAAGCTTCTCAAACAATGCTTTCATTGCTCTCGGTAGGAGTTAGTACCCAGATTGTCACAGAGCTTTCAGTGTTTCCTCCAACTGAACCAAGAGATTTAAATCCTGACATGAACTGGCATAAAAAGCTCAAAGACTCAGTCCTGTGAAGGATCCTAGATGTCTTCTGAAAATCTCCCTCTGCACAGCCAGGCTTAGCAGCACTGAGCGGGGAATACCCAAACACGCGGCTCAGGGACCTGGCGTGGGTTTTTCCCCTGCAGTGGTACTGAAGGGCGTGCATCTGAAACAGCAAAAAGAAAACGCTCGCCTTGACCTAAAATCTGTACTCCTTGGGAGAGAAACTTTGGGCCTGGTAATTCATTTAAGTGCCTGCTGATACAGCTAATTATAGATAGGAAAATCAGGTGGAGCCACCTCACCCAATACAGACCTCTGGACCTAGGTTCACCTTCCAACCTGCCTTCATGGCCAACAAGAGAAGGCTTTTCAGGGGCTGATTCATTTGACCGATTTTAGGGTGAGCTGAAACGATGCCCATGTCTCTGCACCAGGAGCACCATGGTGACATGCGGCTCAGAGGATCAGCCTCTGTAGGTGGATAAATTTAGGTGAGACAAATTCTCTCCCTCCTGCAGGGATGCCATATCCTATTGAAATCAAGCAGGGTTAGCCACTCGGACGCATTGGACATCCCACCAGTCTCTACCGTTGATTTTTATACAAGGAAATGCCCATTAATATATGACCTTTTCTCTTCCTACGTGTCTGCTTGGTGTTTGGTTTATTGGGGCACCAAATGTTGTTTCACAGTAGGGGTGGAGCTGGCTGAAATTTCTCATGGAAATACCTGTACATCAGACGCAACAACTTGTAAAAACATATATATGTGTGTTTGTATTAGAACAGAATTCAATGAAAAATAGAAATGCAATGAAACTTGTTGACTGCCAAAACCCATTCTTTCAGATTTTGCATTTTCTTTCAGTTTTTGAAACACTGAACACACAAATGTTTTTTACATCATTACTAGGATCTTTCATGCTCTCCCCCCTCTTATTTTTTTTTCCCCACTGGAAAATGCAGAGCATTGGAAGTATTTTGACGTGTTTTGATTGCCTTTCACGTGTCATACTGTTTTCCATTCAAAAAAAGCTGGAAAACAGGAAAATCTTAAATGAAATATAGGAGGCTGGAAATGCAGCTAAACCATGGCAATGCCACAACTGAATAAGGAAGCTAAACCATTTTGGTTTATAGAAACCAAAATATATAAATCTTTCATTTTAACCTTTCATTTTGTTAAAGAAAAAAAAGTTTTCCTGTATTTCCTTCTCAGTCTGACGGGAGATGAAAACTCCTGCGGTATTACTCTCTTCCTAGAATAGGTATGCCATCTGCAAAGGAAAAAGGTATGGAAACGTGTGCTATAAATGGCCTAGCATTAATTGCAGTAATTTCCCCGTGGCTAAAAATGGGTGTTGCAGGGCCTTTTATTCCCCTAAATTCTCTTCATCCTTTTCTTTAAATAGCTGAAGTGTGAATGTCGCTTGACATTTCTTTTTCTTCAGGGAGCAGTTATACCACCGATGACCCTTGGCTGTGTCTCCCAGAAGCTGCAGTCATTTTCAGTTAAGGGTAATTGGCAGCAGAATACACTTTGTTCTGTATAGTGTTAAAAATGGGCTACTTTGTTTTGCCAACCTTCCTGAACTTCCTTTCAGTTCAATGAAGGAGTGCAACATTTGTATAAGAAAGAAATATTGTCTTCAATGGGAAATGTATTCCATGTGTGTTATAATTTATATTATGACAGATCTTTCTTAACTTACAATATTGTTATTCACTGGGTGGAAAGAAACTTTATCAACTTCTTTCTTTTTTTTTAAAATGTGTTCTTTGAGGCAACCATAATTTTTATTTGCGGAAATATGTGATAAATTTGAATAATAAATTTATATTAAAACTCCCATTTGTATTCGATTTCCTTCATAAATCTGGGTAAGATGTCAGCTGAGCGGTTCGTATATAAAATATTAGAACAAACATTGCCTGTCTAATTGAAAAATCTGTCTTCATCAAGGACCCAGAGCTGAGCTTAAGAATGAAAGATGGAGGCTTTATTTAATGCAGTTCTGCCCTGACTGTCATGAATGCTGTCTTTTTCTTCCCCTTCACCACCTCAACATAAATAGCAAAGCTCTATTCCCCAACTGGTCTTAAAGGCAGAAATACAAAGATATGCAGAGAAAGGAATGGTCGCTGGTGTCTGTAGAGTGGTTTAACGTACTCATGATCCCGAGCGTTAATCCTCCTGCACTTAAAGGATGGGAGTTGCAATCCCTACTGTATTGGCTGGCCCAGGTTCAAAATTTACAGCTAATGTAATAATCTTTCAGGGTCACCCCATGGGGTCATTCCTGCTATCATCAGAGGATGTAACTACAACAGTGGGGAGAGATAAAGGCGAAAGCAGAAAGGGAAATGAAAAAAGGAGGCTGGGAAGTTTTCGCAGACCAAGGAAAGAAAAAAAAAAAGGAAAGGAAGGGGGAAAAAAGAGCGTATGTGTGTTTTCAGAACCGCTGGGATTTCCCTTGCTGATTTAAAGCTCAGAGAGTGAGTGTGAAAACCTGCCAAACCCACCAGCGTCCCCTGATCCAGCCAGACTTTCACAAGAGCGACTGCAAAGTCAGTCACGGTTTGAAACAGAGACGGGGGAATAAGTGGCCCCAGGAGCACGTGAGGGCGAGAGCCGGTGGGATTCCCCGTGCTGCTTTCGCCGGGTGCTGGAGGGGAGACGAGCAGAGCAGCACCCCAGCCGGGGGACCTGGCCGGAGGGTACCAGCTCTGCTCACAGGGACGTGGGGCTTGACCCCTCTGAGCTTCACGGAGGTGCAGCAGGACCCTTTTAGCTTGTTATACCAGAAAAAAAATGTCCAAGTATCTAGCCTGGTAATTAAAAATTTAAGGAGGTCTCTGAAACTATTTCCAAGTTCACATGTAAGTATGTGTATAAGGCTTTTCTTTGCTGCACTCAGGAAGCACAGAGGTGAATGAATGAGATACAACACTGGTTTTTATAAAGCAGTCAACAAAGGAGATAAACCCCTACTTTCTAAAGCTGGATCCTCCCCAGGGCCTAACAAACAGCTCGGGGAGGGTGGAGGCCGCAGTGCTGTGGACAGGGAGGAGCTGTATCCAGATGTGGACTTTGCTGGCAGCAGACAGATTTGTGCAACACTTTGAGCTGGATCAGGTCAGAGATACGGCCCTGGCATCTCCTGCAGATGTGAGCATCTGCTGGGGTGCTAATCCACAGCTCTAGAAAAATGACTTCAGTTTTTATCCCATCAGACACTTTCCCTGCCACCTTGTTTGAAGCACTCAGCTCCTCCGAACCTTGGATTTCAGTTTTCTGCAAAATATATTTCATTTACTTTCCATTATGATCCTGGTGCTACCGCCACAGAGTCAAGGATCTTTGCAGTGACCTCAGTGCTGCTTTGTGTCCAGCCCTAAGCAAAGGGGCAGTTTGAGTAATACGGAGGAACCCAGACAGGAGGAAGAATAAACAGCTGTTAAGGAGAACTAAGAAGATGTAGCTTGCACGAGAAGCAAAATCTCAATGTAAGCAGTGGTCATAGGACTATTCTGACAGACACTAAACATGCGCATAACATCAATACGAACAATTGTCACATATTGCTTAGTCCTGTGGCCACTGAAAACTTTATCTTCCAGCTTTTTGAAGGACATTCTGGACCCTCGAGCATCAAAGAAATTATGACATTTCAAAAGAGTTCAGTCTGTATTTGGGACTCCTCAAGCACCTCACCAGCATCCTTGCGAAGGAAGGAGGTGGAAGCAGAGCATCTATTTTAGCATTTCAAACTCTCCTTTGACTCAAGTACCCCCCCACACACACTGTAAAACTCCTAGTAAAGTGAAGAGAAGTGTTAGTAAATTAGAAATACAGGAACAGGGAACTGATGACTTCAACACTAATGATACAACCGATGTAAAGAAAACCACAAAAGAACAAATCTGACAAAAAACTATCAGTACAACAAAAGAGAATCTACTTCATTCTTACTGCACTCAGAAATGAAACCAGAATCAGCCTGAGCTCTCAAAGTACTGCAGATCATGTCTCTCTTCATGGTAGCTGGAAATTCATCCAAGGCGAAAGACAACCTCATTTGTCTCCTGTTGTAGGTTTGTGGCCCTAACAATTTTTCATGTAGGCAGTACTGCTACAGTGGAATTACAGCCCGGCAATGCCTTTCACCTTTCAGGGAGAAACTAGGGAGGGGAAGGATGACTTGCGATAGAAATATTTCTTCTTCAGCCAAAAAGATAAGGAAAAAAAAAAATTAACCGCAACACAAACACTCAGCAAGAACCTAAGAAAACTGGAATGAATATTCTTCAACTCCTGAACAAATTTGCAAATTAAAATGTCTCATTTTCTGGTTTTGATGAAAAACAGAAACACTCCAAGGAAAGTAGAAACGTTCTGTGATTTGCTTGCTTTGGCAGAAATGAAATAGTTTCTGATGATAATTTTTATGAACACTGCTTTTACCGGCCTTTGCTCTCACCATCACTTTATTAAAAACTAGGGAAGCCTCTTACTAAAAGACATGTAAAGAAATAAGCTAAAAGGAAATCACCTTCTCTCTTTGCGCGAGACATTAAGGGGTAGTGGAGATGTAAAGGAGATGGCTTTCGATCAAAGTCGGAGGAAAACTCTGTCATGTCACCAGGGACAAAATTCAGCTGGCAGTAGGGACTTCAAGAGCAGCTGATCTGGAATCTCATTGCAGAGGCAGTGGCTACTAGTTGGCTGTGGGGAGCAAGGAAGCCTGGCTGGGGATGGGGACCACACCACCGCTTTCACTTGTGTGCTCAGCCCCTCCAGCCTTTGTCTACTGACCAGCTCATGACTGAGAATTTCCTGCAATGGTAAACGTCAGGGGTATGAGCCTTTAATTAAGTTTCAAGAACACCATAATAGGCTGGGAGCTGATGCTAGAAATGGCTACCAACCATGCTAGAAATGGCTACCAACCATCCTGCCTCACTGACCAGACATGATGCTCATAGACCATCCAAAACGTGAACAGTTTGGTCTGCAATGTAGCACTACTGCCCTTCTTACAGAGCAAATAAACGGGTCATTTCGTTCTCAGGTCTTACAATTAACAGCACACACTTTACATATATACACATATATATATATATAACAAGAGGAACACAAGAGATGAACACTAGCTCAGGAGGTTACTAACTCTGGAAGATACAGTTGCTGATGAGAGCAGTGTTAGCAGTTCACCATTTCAATACGATACTGTAATTTCTGTAGTGACCTGTCTATTAACCCTGCCTCACTCTCGCTGCACCAGCAGCAATTCAGGTTGAGCTGAATAACCTCTGTCATTGTCCTGGCCTGCCATGAGGTTTCTCAGCTCAATGCCACACTTGAATGACACTCTGTCATTATGCTATATTTAGGTAATGAAAGGTGTAATTAGCTTTGTTCTGCTGCAAGCTGATCCGACCCTGTATGCATTATAAAAGGTAATAAAATAGGTGCACAGATATAAAAACCTGAATAAGCATATTATTTGGTGTAATTTCATGAGCCAAAAACCGATGAAAGAACTGGGGTAAGGGAACCCCAGCCGCTGCAGTGCCCAACCAGACTTGTCGTGAGAAGCCACGCAAAAAGCGCAGCAAAGGTATGTTGAGGCATCAACAGAGCCATATTTAATCAGTCCCCCGCTGTTGCAGCTTTTATATAATTGATGGCATTTTGCGATGATTGCTTTCCTATTACAGTACTGTATCTTATCTCCCCATTGTGAGGGGAGCAGCTTTATGTTATTGTCAGCAGCTCTCCAGAGCCAGCATTATCCCGGGCCCATGCCCTTTGTGGGGCTGTCGGCTTGTCATTAATTGTTCTGCCTGGCCTTTGTCTGGGACTTTGGCCATCTGCTTTATCGCACCCCATCAGCCTTTGGTAGGAATGAATGGAACTGATAATATGAAAGTCCTGGCAGGAGAGATACTGGGCTAGAAGCTCTGGATGCCAAATTAGTCAGTCCTTAGGACATCACGCATTTTCTTAGCGTGAGTAATTCTAGTTGGGGAAAGGAGTTTTGCGGTATTTGCAAAAAAAATGCTGGTGCGTTTGATATGGATGCTATCCTTACCAGCAAATCCTCAGTGATTTACACCAGGTGAATGGCACATCCAGCTTTGGACAGTGCCTTAGTTTTTTAGGGAATATCCTCAAAGCTTCACTTGTCTCCAAGACATTGGAAAATCATGCAATGGCTCATGCGCTCTCCTGCACCCAGGCTGTGATTCTGGAGATGAGCTACTCCTCCATCCCCATGATTCCAGCTGCAGCAGGACCACGGCTCCACAGTGAAATATGCCAGTGAAAAAATCCCCTGCCTGCTATACCAGCATCTGATCCGGTATCTGTCGGTGGTTGGGAGCAGGCAAGAGGCTTGAGCAAGGACACAAAGCCCAGAAAACCTGGGCACCTGAGCCACCAGCTCCTGGCAGGGCGGCTGGTACTGCCAACTTGCTCAGACGTGCATGGACCTGCGGGCTCCTGGGCTACCCTGCCTCAGACGCAGTGCCTCCGAGGAAAAAGGGAGAGGAGGTAACCCACCCACAGCACCACTGCAGCCCTACGCAGAAGGGCAGAGGTGCAAATCCAACATGCCCCATGTCTTGTGACCATCTGAAGAGCTGCAGGACTTTCAAATGCCTTACACACATTTGGAAGGGGCTACACCATGACTGCAGCATTTGCAGAGTACGTAGGTTCAACCTCTTGTGCCCACCTCACACATTGCTCACTGGATGTGGCTGCTCTTGGGCGTCTTGCGGAGCATTCACCACACACGATGGGGAGCTGGGAGCATCTGGCCAGCGTAGACAGAAAACACACCTCGGAGGAGCAGACTTCAGAGTGTCGTACAACATTTTCATGTAGTGGCCATGATCAAAAGGCTGTTGGAGTCACGGGAAAGACGCAGCCCTCCCATCAACTCCAGTGGGCTTTAAAGCAGGGCTTGTGATCAGCAGTGTATGAAGACTCCTCACAAAAGTCTCCCACAATAAAGATGTTTCACCTGGTGCAGATGCTTGTAAAACATTTCTCAAGCAATTATAAACAGGTAATGCTTAAATTGCGTGGGAATATATGTACACAAAGTGAAACAGTTCTGTTTTCTTTTCGCTAATGAACGGGACTATGGGTGTTTGCTCCCTGGTGGGAAGAAGGAGTTTCTCAGACATATTTCCTAGGTGAGGCAGGAGCTGATGGTGAATATAACCAAAGTACCAAAGGCAAGTATTCCAGTTATTACTGTTGTCTGGTATGGCTGTGACCACCAAACGACTCATGCCAACCTATCCTTCCATCCCGCTTTACCACCACTTGCTCTTCTTTCTCTCTGGTGGGTCTTTTAACCCCTATTTTGTTTGCCGTGTATGAAGGAATAAATATTTTCAACAGCCTGAATGTAGTTCTCTCCTAAAAAAAAGCACTGACTCTCAGGGAAGCCTTTAGACCAGCACTAAATGCTCCTGAACATGCTGCCCTACAGTAACTAAGACAGACATGAAAAAGAGCCCTTTAAAATTCACAGTATGTTTTTCTTTTTTTCTTTTTTTTCCTTGTATGTGGTAATTAATCAACTCTTCCAATTCTCTTATTTCCCCATAGCACATTGCCTTTATCAGAATAAATCAAGTTTTCCTACCCTCATGCCCAGTTCCCACATTCCAGGATATAGGAAAGTCTGCAAAGCAGCCAGGAGCACGAAGGCAGGTGTGGGGACACAAACCCAAAGCCACCCCTGCCACCAGAGACTTCACCCAGGAATTACAGGGCAGAGAGCCCTGTGTTTCGTGGGAGGTCAGAACAGATTTCCTAACGATCCTCTCGGGTCTTAAATCTTCTGAATTAGTTCATCTGGGGCTTAAGTGTCTATCCAACAAAATCAACACACCAGCTACAAGCGGCGGTAGAGCTGATTTTTTTTTCCTTTTTTTTCCCCCCAAAAAGCCAGACAAAGCCACAGCGAGATCCTCCACATCTGCAAGCCCAAACCTGCCATGGGCCCAGCTGGACACAGCCTCGGCGCAACCCACAGCAAACACCTCCCCAGAGCCGCGGCGTGACATTGCAGCCGCCCACACTTTCACTCAGGAATGCCTCTGGTCTCGGGAGATGATGGATATTTTCTCCTGATGCTACCCATGGAAAAACAAACAAACACACACACCTTCTGACAGCCCCGTAACCCGGCTACTACCGGGGGGTGGGAAGCCGCACCCTGCGAGCAGAAAATTACCCCTGGCTTTGGGCAGGCGCGGAGCGCACCGGGTACCCGCTCTCATGAGCTGCTCTGCCACAAACTTCCTCCTCAACCTTGGGAAAGTCGCTTTACCACCACAATTTAGATATTAATGGGAGCAAGACACACGAGCATTTTTCAATTTGCTCTTTGTAAAGTAGGGGTAACGGCTGGGCCCTACTGCGCAGGGGGGTTGTGAGAAAAATACAATAAAGGTGGTAAGACAGTCACAGCCTGCTGGGATGGGGGCCACACACATTCCTGAAATAGATTTCCTTGGGGTCAAGTTTCTCTCGAGGTGGTATTTCGAAAGCTAAACATAAAGGGGTAATGAATTACCACTTGGGATAAACCAGGTCCTTAGCTATTCGCAGTTTAGATATGTGTCATAATGTTTTTATCAGGGCCGGCTCCTGTGCTTATTAAAAATGCTAGTAATGTCCTGTTCGAGTGGGTTTCTTTGGCCTTAAGTGATACTGCTTGCTGAATACAATGAAAATGTGACATTTCAAAATAAATGTGTTCTTTCCAAGGAAATCTGGCTCGGACGCCTGATAAATTCCACCATTCACTCACTTTCTGGAATTTGAAGAATCCCTCCCCATCCTTCAGCTGGTATTTTCTTAAAAGTAACTATCAGGAATTATCAAACATGGGGAATTCCCGAAGGCCCTAACATCCCAGCTGGATCAAAGCGTGGCAGTGATAAGATCGGTGACTGCATACATCCCTATTCTGTGGAAGGTAGGTGGGCGGAAGAATAAATACAGTAGAGGTCGTGCCAGAAGCTAATGCAATACAAACACTCAGCTACCCCAGATGCATTTTCATCAGGCTTTGTCTGTGACAGACCGTCTTCCCACCTGCGGAGAGGGGAGCAGTTCAGTCGGAGTTAATCTGGCACCGGCTCATATTTTGCACCTCTGCTCCTGTGCCCAGCCCTTCGGGCCGAGAGAGGGGCTTTGTGCCCAGCCGTCGCCCCAGCTTCCTCTCCCAGGCAGAGCAGGGGACTTTCTGAGCCAGGCAAGAAGGATGAGGAGAGCCATCAGAGATACTACGTGTACCGATGGGCGCAAGCCTGATGCTGGAGAAGACAGCGCCTGTCTGAAGAAGACGCACCAAATGTGGTTTTCCACAGTTCCTGCACAGTTTACATTCCTTTAAAGTTCCCGCAAAGCTGAAGTGCCTTTAAAGCCCGTCAAAAGATACTAGGTCTCTGATGGTTTCTTGCCAAAAGGTAGCCAAGACTTCACGTTTCATCTTAAATCAAGATAGTTTTTGTTGATTCCACGTTTCTGCAGCAGATGTTGATATCTGCCATGGAAAAGTGCTTTAGGAATACGAGACTCCTACTTCCCAATCGAGGGTGTTTGGGCAAACTTTGCAAACGTAAATATACGCATATTCATACTCATGCATTTATTTCAACTACAGATAATGATACCTGTGGATGGAGGGGCTGGTGCTTATGGCCTGTGTAGTTTTCTCTTTTACTTTGAGTTTTCTGTAATGCAGACAAGAGAAAATAAAAGTAATGAATTCTGCACCCTCCCTAGACAGACTGATTTCCCTCTGTCAGACCCACATCCCACCCCCAAGGTGCAGTGCTACTCTCTGCACACAGGAAGGAACTCCAGCTCCTCGTCTTCTCTGTTAAGGTAATTAGCAGATGCACAAGGGACACATTCTTACCAACCTGAATTATTAGGAATCCAAAGTAGAGAGGAAATCCTCATAGTATAAGGAAAGGACTAAAATGTCACAAAATAAGAGCAGGCGCTGCTTTGACAACTGATACTGATATCACAGTGTGTTTGGAGAGAAGATGCTGCATGTTCTTAACTGTTCAGCAGTGTTTATCTTTCTACCTTCTTAATTTTTTTTTTAGTTATTGCCTGGCAGTTGCCACATAGGAGAAATTAAATCAAGCTGGGTCATTTCTTTTTCTTTTTGCTTGCCTGACTTACTGTAACAGTTGTGAAGTTGGTTGGTGTAGAATGGAAACGTCAGGGGAAACATTTTTTTATTAGCGGCTTCTGGAGGAAATGTGCTAATAACCGTGCTACTATTATTTGTTTCACCAATTTGAATTCGCGTAAAGTGAAAAAGCTGACATCAGGACCAGGGCAATTCTGCGCTGGAGGATAACGCAGCGCACGCAGGAATTGCTAACGCCACCATCTGCTGGAAACGGATATGTATGTTAGGGCTTTGCCTATTATGGCTTTTATGATTATTTTACTGCTTGTTTTAATGCCAGAGTTTCCATTTTTCACATGCTGATTGCTTTCAGGTGCATCAATTCATACAATACTAGCAGAGGATGCATTTTTTAAATGTTTTTCCAAGGACCAGGAAAAGAGATTCTTAGGATTTTCCTGCTCTTTGGGGTCACTCACAGTGTAGGCTCTGTTAACACTGCCTATCCAGTTAGCTGTTTGGATGCTAATGTGGTGAATTAATATTATTTAAAATGGGCTCAGTGCTTCACAGGCAGCACACACATCATCTCATAAATGTGATGTGAAAAAACCCACAACCAGCACATAATGATATTATCACACTGAAAGTTTGGGTGAAAATGCATTAAAAATTCTCCCTGATGGTGAAAGCGTTCTGTTATTTTTTGACATTCCAGTTTGCACGGAAAACAAGAAGGCACTCATGCTCAAAGACAAACATGATTTTTCCAAGATCTTATATCAGGCTGCCATCTCCTGCAAAAGGCTTTTTGAGGAGGAATGTGTGTGGAAGTGGCAATGATAGACAGGTAACTATTAAAGATGACAGAAACAGGATATGGTGCCAGGAAGTTTTTCAAAGACCCAACCAGCAAAATAGAGTCCGGCTGCTTTAAGCAAAATTTGCAAATGTCTACTAAGTTAAGCATATGCTTAAATAGTAGGCTGAATAAGGGCGGACTTATGCACCTATTCAAGTTCTTTGATGAACAGTTTCTTATTAGCGGGTTTAATTTTATACAGCTGAAAGTGCTGGAGTGAGTTGCTGGGATGTTAATAGAGAGCATCCTCGCTGACCAAGCTCAGCCGGTGGGTGGAAAAAATTGTGGAATGGCATTAAAGGGCATTCCAGAGCAAAATTAGCTCTGCTTCATATTATATATATTTCAAAACACAGGCAAACTGTTAATAACAAGATGAGACATCAGGGCATGCATCAAGGATAACGAGTTAATCATTAAATTATTCCTGACTGTTTACATTGTCAGACAAAGTAGCAGTCAAAACATTCAGAATGTTGCCTCAGTGCTAGAAAATCGACAGGGAAAATACCTTTTCAGCACTTAAAATAACAATTTTCGTGCTACTGAGTCATCAAAATTAGTTCTGCATTGTTAAACTTTAAAGGAATTCTGCAGATAAAGGAGTCAATGAAATGTGTCGGAGACGTACAGAATATTCAGCGCCAATTGTGCAATGAAAATGATCTATGCTGGAAAACAAAAAAACCCACTCACTATTACTTTTCATACTTTCTCATCCTCTCTAACACCAAGTACTATTGCTTCTGTGCTCAACTAAAGGATATTTAACAGGGAATGGCATTGGCAGGGCCTGAAGGACCCGCCAATGGCACCTTCTCCCAGTTTCTTAATTAAATGTGCAAAACTAGAATATTTTTGGCACTCAGCCCTGGGTAGTTTAGCAGCTCTGCTTCAGGATTCACAAAGATGTTTAAGGGCACTGCAGAAGTATCCTGGACAGCTGGGTGTCCTCCTAATGTGACTGCTACAGAGGTATGGAAAATGGGAAGATGCTTGTGAAAAGGAAGATATAAATCTAGAGTAATTTTCTGGGTTACTTACAGAATGTCTGTAAATAACTCCTACTGAGTTACTGTCACCTTAGGTGAGCCTACTGTCCCCAGTCTGAATATCTTAACGGTTTGGGTAAAACTACAAATTACTTTGATTGGTCAAATGTCCTCAGTCGTTTCTTCAGCAAGGCACTCTCCTGATGAGTTCCTTAAGGTAGTCCCACTTATTTGCTTCTTCGCTCTGATGATATATAGGGGACACTCCTGTTTCACTCTTTATCTGGTACCTGGTGCAGCGGCTCTGCTGGCTGCGAGGCACAAACAGTTCTATAATCCTCTCCGCTTCCCTGCCATTCCGGAGAGCCAGGTGGCACATTGCAACATCACAGGCCACAAACACACACGCAAATGCATTCACCTTTCTTGGGAAACCACTAAGGTGTGTCAGAGATCCCCAGCCACTCAAATTCCTGCAGATGTGTTCATTTGTAACCATAGCTTTTCAGCCCGTTCACAAAACGTACCTCTGAACCTAAAAAGTAGAGACTGTTACCGCTGAGCCCCCCGTCCCTAATATGCAGTGCAGCCCTCAGAGCCCCTCCGCAGCCCCATGGGTGGTCAACAGCGGAGTGGGCAACACAAACATGTCCCAGCCTTCCGTCGCTCCCACAGCTCTCGTACAAAGGCTTTTCTGCGTCAGGCGGATGCCTCGTTATCTCCCTGCAGGGCCGTGTTTCTGCACGCAGGGTGGTGGTTCCCCTTCACCCTCGCGCAAGGCTGCAGAATGCGGATGAGATAACTGGTCCCGGGCAGCCCCAGGCGGCCGCGCAGGTATTAAGCCCTCAGCCTGCAGTTTTTCAAGCACCGAGAGCAGGTTTGTGATTATCAGCAATTACCTAACTGGGTTGGGTATTTCCACTCCTACCCCTCTCTTGTTTGGTCACAAGATGTTTAATTAGAGAGATGAAGAGAGTTTCATTATATTCTCATTGCTGCCTTTCAAGGCTGAAGAATTGCAGAAATGCAACAAGCCCAATTTCCTTGCAGTCAAGATTAATTTGAATTCTGTCCAGTGAAAGTATATTTTTTCTTGAACTATAACATACTTGCAGCTACTGGGATAGGGGAGGCTGTAAAATATCTAACAGACGTAACAAATGAAGTTTATTTCTCCCAAGTGATAACTTGTTCAATCACATTTTCAAAAAAATTAGCAGCAGGATACAGTCTTTGTTGGCATTACTTACTTCAGCAGATTTCTTGATGATTATTCTTATCCTCATTAAAAACATTTTATACGTTAATTGGTACGCTTATTTACAGGCTATTTCTGAGTAATAGCTGTGACATAACACTAATGGTGGTTGTTTTATTTGATAAAAGTAAGATTTTTGCACTGAGATGAAGAGTAATCTTTAGTTCTCTCAAAGCCATGTGGGTCAATATATTCCCAGTGGAAAACAATTTGACCATTACTGTGGACAACAAACATAATTTGTGAAAGAATGAATGGAAACCAGAATGTTTAGCAAAGCTTGAAAGTATTTTATAAGCACATTTTTGCTTTATAGAAAGAGAAAGCAAACATTGAAAGCTACCAGTTTTTAAAACTATTTTCTACGAAAAGTTATTTCGAGCACCTCTAAAACTGTCACAGAAGAGGACTTTAAACAAGATTGAGAAGATAATTCCTGACCTTTGAATATCACGAACATTTACTCAAGTAAAGAATGATTCACGACAACTGCATGACTCCATGAAGGGGACTCAGTTTGCAGTAACCTCCACAACGAGTACTTCAGTGAGCCCCACTGGTGAGTGACTTCCTACGACACTGTACCACGTGTCACAACATTTCACAGACCACTGGGCATGGCATGGCCCAGTGGAAGACCTCCGGGATACGGACTACATTTTGTTTTGAAGTAATATTGATCACTGAGGTCCAAATCCATGAGCTGACTGCCATGGCAGCACACCACTGCGGTCCAGATAAACTCACAAAGGTAAAGAACAGAATTACACCCCACTAAAATACTGCTGCAGCTCTTTACTTTAACATTAGCGTAACATTATAAGCAACTGAATGATGGCAGAGTTTTAGAGTCCAAAGGTAATGAGATGCACTAGAAATTTCAGTTCAATTTGATATTCACATATTATTGAAATCTGTAATAAGGGAGCGGGCAAACGCCTACCTGTCCACAAGCAGCACGGAGCAACCAGAGGCAGAAGCCAGATGTGGTACCGAGCACATAAACTGGCTATTCCTGGTCCACTTTCTTTTTTGGAACAATATATTATTGTTTTCCTTTCTTCAGTGCTGCATTGCCACCACTCTTCTGTGAAGCTGCAGTTGACAGGGCACTATTGTAGCAGAAATAATGTGAGCGGCAACAGTACTGTAGCGCCACCGGGCACATTTCCTGCAGAATATCCTCAGATTCACCTGTGCTGAGCCTAATTGCTGCTCATACAGCAATTAATACTCATATGTTTAAGACAAAACATACCTCCAAGTAATCTTGTGCATAACCCTAATTTCACATTTGTTTTGATGGTGTTTTGAGAGCTTAAGCCTCATTTTGCTTCTTGTCTGTTAGCACAGAAAAATGATACTGTGTTTTCTACTGGCGTGTGTTTGCTGTCGTCATTTTTTTGCCATTCCATGGGAGTGAGGGCAGCAAAATCCCAAGTCCAATGGACCTGGGAGCTGCCTGGGTCTCATGGAGAAGATGACAGTGCTATGTCTAGATATCCGTTTCTGAGACAGAAGCGGGATGTTCTTTTCAGTGCCTTGAGGAACCATACCTTGTTTTATCTCCATCTTTTGCACTGTTACGGGTAGCTGATCACAACTTAAATATTTTGCTTCGTAAGAGCACGTATCCTCTCAAGAGATACTGTAAGATAGAGGCGGATTCCTAGGCTGGTACAAACAAGCAGACGTTCCTTTTGAACGTGCACAGGGAAACCAAATGCTCTCATAATCCTACAGGACCTCCAAGAGAGATTGAAGTGTTCATTTTTTCCCCCCCGAAGCAGCTAGCAGTTCTCAACACTGACTTCTCTGATTATGCAAGTAGTCATGGGTGATTGAATCCCAGCCTTTTGCAGCACAAGGATGTGTTGCCTTTTTCACTCAATTGAGCTCATCACATGTTCCAAGGGGCGCAGGAATCAATGGCATCTTCAGTGGGAATGAAATCCCTGTTCTTGCAATTCCTTGCTATTGATGAGATACAACCTGACAAGGCTGATCCCTGATTTCCGGCTCTGCCGAGAGCCTTCCCAGCCCATGCCAGGGATGGGGATGGTGCCCTGCTCGCCTTCCTCCGCACCCCACTCCGCGCGACCTGCATTAAGTGGCATGTGAATTACACGTTACGAGTGGAAACACCACGCGAGCTGGCTTCCCACAGAGGTTATTTACTTGCTTGAAATGTCAGCCAGACTATTTTTCTCGCCCTCTCTCCCTCTCCCTTCCCCTCCTCCCCCCCGATCCTCACCTAGCAAAGCAGATGAAATGCCAAGAAGAAATGTCACTCCAGCAAGTAAGTTCGCTTTGGGGCATAAGTTGCACTTTGATAATGGTATTTGTTCTGTGGGTGGTCAAATTCCCCTCCACCTCCCCTGTTTGGTCCTAACCATTATCTCTTGCAAAGATAAGGTTCATTAGTAGCTCCTCTAAGCTGCGGACACTGCAGAGCTCATGAAGAAGCATGTTCATTGGCGATAGTGCTTATTAATGATTGCTGCTTTCATGCATCTTTCAGATTTATTCTGCTGGTTTCTCTATGTAGAAAGTCTTTAAAAAACCTTCAAACTGCACACTTCTGAGGCACGTGTATGTGTGCAACCCATGCATAGACATAAGCGTACATATGTTGTTTATTATTACAATTAAAACTAATGAAACACTACCTGTGAGCCCAAGCGCAAACAAAAGTTTTACTAAAAATAACAAATTTCTAAACCCCAATTAACTCAAATTCATTTATACCATTTATATTTTCACCAGCTTGGTCTGAGATTCATGTATATCTCTCTTTTGCATCCTAAATGATAGCATTGTCCTGCAGTTCTGGTAGCAGGAATAGATATTCCTATTTCTGTTGGTTAAAAGGAGGCTTCCTAATTCTATAGCTTATGAAGATAACATCAAGAAAACCTAAAGAGATTTGATATCATTTCTCTTAAAACTGAGTCACACTTTAAAGCTTAACTCCTAAAAATATTTAATTGCATTATATTGGGATAACCTATTCCAGATGGAGCAAAAAAGAGGTCCTGGAATGCATCCTGCATCTACTGTAAGAGGGCTGCGTAGCTCTTCATATACTAGCAATGTCAAATACCTGTAACTTCCTAGGTGGAGACAATATGAATAAGAGGCAACAATATAAGCTCATAAAATAAGGAGCAGTACAGGGCAAGTAACCTGGAACCCCTATTTATCCTTTTTTGTATAGCATGAACAATGGGCTTTCAACTTGAAAGGAATACTCTTCCACAGAACACAAATCTAGTTAGTGCCCCTCTTCTCCACAAGATTACATTGCCATCATGAATGCAGCGAAAATAAAAAAAAAATAAACTCTATCTATAGGAAAATAATACACACAATAGATACAAAGGGTAATATTATAGAAATAAAATAGCTACAAATAGTAAATATTTTTAAAGTAAATAAAAGCTTTTGAGTGCATAAATCCTGTGAATCTTCAGGGCATAAAATCTATATTTTACTGCTTTGGGGATGGGTTAACTTTTATGTGCCTGTTGCACACTTTCCTCCCCAAAAACGGTTTCTCTTGGCTGCTGCCAGGGGCGGCTCCTGGCCAGCCGCATCCCTGGCTGAGCCACGCAGCCGATTCTCTGTAGGCACTGCAAAGAAATGGATGCAATCTCAAACTGTACAGTCAGGTTTCCTCCCCCAAGTTGCACTAATAAGCTCATTAATGACAATGACGAAAAGAATAATAATTGGAAGGTACCCAAATTTGAAAAATACCCAAATCTTCACCTTCATTGTCATGGGCTTTGCCACTAAGGTAGGTCAAAGGACTCATTTGAAGTGAGACCAAATTTTGTTCTCAAATTCATTTCATTTACCCTGCTAGAGGGATTGGGTTGCAAGGACAGACATGAGACCCAAATTTGTTTTCTAAGAGGCTTTAAATACTCGCCAGACACTGGAAATTTCTGTTATCTCAACATTGATTTTTAGCCTGATTAGGGAGAAAAATTACACTTGGTGGCTTTCCTGATTCCCAGACTATGAGGCCATATAGCACTGGCATCCAGGCACCATCTCCTCTTATCCTCTTACCTGCTTACACAATGAGTGATGGCTTTGGGATGAAGAGCAGAGTCCAGTTTGTACACCAGTTCCTTCTTTCAAAAACAAGCAATCTGGTGGTAAACCTTCAATATTTTAGCAAAGCCTCTGGGGATCAATATACGAATTGTGCATATATGTAGACATATATGCAAATGCAGGCATGTTTATTACAGGCTTATCTAGCCAGGCTTTACACAATAATGTTGGAAATAGGGGAATCAAGTGAAAAATGACAGCTGGCAAAACTTTTACCTTGCCCTTTGCCTCTTTGTACGTAAAAAGCTTTTTTGCTTTATGGTCATGGAAAAGCATATGAGTAGAGCGTGCATAGGGAAGTCTGCTTGAATCATTGTCATCACTAGAAGAAACTTATCTTGTTCCCCAAAAGAGCAACAGTCCTTTCCCTTCTTGTTTTAACAACCAGCAGTAATATTGCCCTATCTTACGGCTGTAATCCATCCTCTAAAATGTGAATGTGAGATAATCAGCAATAAAGCTGACTTATCTCTGCACTCTGACAAATATCAGCATCTCCACATGCTCATGTGGAACATAAACTTTCCAAAGCGTGCTCACGAGAAAGACACAGTGCAAGTCCTTCCAAAACAACGAGGCTCCTCCTCCCCTGAAATCAAAGCGAGATGGGAGCCTAAATACCCCAGATGCTCTAAGTCACGGAGTGACTGCAGAGACAGACACCCTGGCCCAGGGATCTAGTCCTCAGGTGCGAAGGAAACAGAGAGCTGGCTGAGCAAGAGCCGCGGCTGATTCATGCCATGTATTATATATATATAACCCTTTTCCATACAGCATCACAAAAGGAGATAGGAGAGCACAATCCATTCGGAGCTGTCACTGCAATCCAGACTGCAGATACTGACACATACTTCTGTCTTGTTAAAGTGCTCTAATGCAAATGCTACGGATTTGGCAGTGGAAAGGCTCTGTGAGGCAAGCTCTCATGGAAAAAAAGATTAAATGAGAGAAGATAATGATGCCAAACATGAGTGCATGCAATTATAAGTCCACAGTGTCTATGCCTTTCATATGGAAGCAGATATGGTTACCTCCTTTCTTCCCAACAGTTAAAGGCAGCATTCGTGTCATAGCAACTCCTGAAAAAATGAATGAGTTACTTGAGATTTTTTTCAAGCTGCTCAGGGAATTTGTTTGCCACAGTGATCATTCAATTGACCAGGACGTGAGCAACCTGGCTTGGCTGTCTCTGCCACAGCTGTACTCCCGAATCCCAGCAGCACCCTGCTCTGGGCAGGGAGGGCAGCACCCTGGCTGGGCTGGGCGGCCCCGTCCCCTACGCAAACGACAGCTATGGCTGTGGCACGTTAGCCGGTCTGCAGCCTGTTGTGCTTGAGGGTGTGTGGCAGGGTGGTTTCGCTGTGTGCGGCTACAAAGTACAGCTTTCCTTGTATAGCTGCGTTCAGGCGAGGAGCGTTTTACCATTATAGCACACGTTGTAAAGCGTTTCTATTCTAGACATGACCTCGGTCATCACTATTATTTTTACTACATACATTTGCAGTGGTGTGGCAAAAGGGGGAGGGAGGAGAGCATGGGAATCCCAGTTGAGTAAAACACTGGAGTTCCTCTAGTCCCTCCCCACCCGATTCTCCATAAGCCATTCAGATCCCCTTCAGGAAATCACGTATGTGCTGTTTTACCACCCAGAAGCTGAAGTGAGCTCTCATGGATTTAGATGCTGTACGTGCTGCCCAGAGAAACTTTCAGTCTAAGCTGGAAGGCAACAGATACCCTTTTATCTTTTGCAACTATTGCATATGTTGAGAGTTTTAGAAGAAAAGGCTCTGGTCACATCATCACATGCAAGGACAGAAAATCTTTCTCCAAGTTCCCACTGTCACAGACTTTCACTTTTGCCCATTCCACCACATTTTAAGCAACACGGCTGTGCTGCAGTCCACCTGGTATGCATGGACTATAAGCTCCTCAGTAGCATCCCTTCTTCTGCAAGCCTTTGGAGAACTCCTTATGAGACAGTCCAGTCCTCCAGACATCAATAACCAAATACAAATAGATCTCTGCAAGTCCCTGAAGTGTTGTGCACGTCCCAGCCGATGGCCTTTTAACTTGGAGCCAGAAATGACACCTCAGAGATTTGACCTGCCCCCTTTTTTAAGCACTCAATTAAAAGCATAGCAGTGTCCTGGGATGAAGAGAAGAGGAAGAAGGGAAAAGAAATTTCAGTCGCCTAATGGTGAAATGTGGTTGCACTGCTAGGAGCTCACAGACCGTGTATTTGCACAGCATTTTTAAAGGCTTTGGGGCCAGTTACGAGCTCACCAGTTCATGAACTCCCTCTTGGCCAGCGCCCAGAGCTGACACCAGCTGAGCACTTTTCAGCCTTTATAAAGTAAATTACACTCCAGGAGGCTGTCACTCTTTGCACAAATGAGGAAAACCTGAGATGAAGCCATACGACGAAACAATGTGAAAGCGCAGAGATAGTCACTGAGGCAACGGTGCAGAGCTCAGCTCCGGGCTTTGGATGGCAGACGCCCGGCTGCTGCTCCTGCGGCCACTGGCAACACACAGACCGACGAGACACACTCTGAAAGTGCTGGGGTTGCTGGTGTTATTGGTGTTGCTCTATCCATGAGCAAGCGGTGCTTACTTTTCAGGCCTCAGTTTGAGGACAACCGCTGGTCCACACTGTAAAGCAATCTGAGATGAAAGCTGCTAGCCATGTAACGGGTATGGTTATGAGTCAGCAGCTTAAACAGTTTCTCTGTTTTTTTTTTACTTTAAAACCAAAAGAATAGCATGAAATCCAGGTATTACCCTCAGTTGTTCCCAGCAAAAGCAATAACTTGTATTTCCAAGGAGCTGCTAGGTAACAATTTCACCTGGACGTGTAAGATCAGCTTTCACCAGCTCCTGTCTTGAAAGGAAGAGTGCTCTTACAGCGGGAGCAGAGGTCAGTACTTAGGAGATCTGGTCTCAGCCCCATGACAAGAAGGTATGTGACCTTCAGCACGAGTCTCAGCATCCCAGGACTCAGTTCCTCCCTCTCGATTAAAAAGTAAAGCATGCCATTACCGTTTTACTTCAATACCCCATGAAGATGCTGTTGCACCCTATTACTCTATCGAGTAACTCTAAGAGGGAAGTGAAAATTGTGCCCTTGATTGCTGTTTTATGAAACGCGATATTCGTTTTCTCCTGAATGGCCAATGCAAAAGTGAAAGTGAGTTCAGTGCAATAAATGCGGTGAAGAACTGAATTTGAGAAGCACTCTCTCAGTGCTTTGTGGGCTGCCTGACCTTCAGCTGAAACCACTACATTTTTCATAGTCCAACCAATACTTTCGGAAAAAAAGAAAGCAACATAAGGTACCACAGTTAGATTTGCCAGGTATGAGACAATACAAAAACAATGTAACTTTGAGGACACAGGAAGGTTTGTTGCCATTTCTGTTGGTAATAATAATGATGCTTTGCATTTAGCAAGCATTATAATACCTGTCAGGCATTGAACAGACACTGTAACTTATCCTCAGTGCTGCAATGCTACTGTACAGCTCCATATAGGTCACTTTTGTTCCATTTAGGGCTCTTTCATGTAGACATAATGAAGAGTCTTTCTTTTAGTACAAAAGAAAGATGATGTCTCTCTGATGGTTAACCCTCAGGACAATCCCACGAGACAGGGGAGAGGTGGGAACGGGCTGAGAAACTGCGGCGGGGCTTTGCAAAGTCCCGCAGAGCCACTGGGCTGCGGAGCTGAGCTGGACACCTCCTGCCTCCCGAGACTTTGCTGCTGTTCTCTTGCACTACACTGACAAAACAGCTTTCCTCTGCTATCTGAGCATGGAAAAGGTCCCATTACACAGCTCATTACACATCAGAAGAGCCCTGGGCTTAGCCTCAGTCCTAGAGAGGACAGTCCTATAAATGACTTTTGCCCAGAAATGGACTTCCAGGCAAAGCTAGTGTAGTTTCACACAGTCATACCTTCTCCAGAAAATGGGTCAACCCTGAGATAGCAACATTTGCAGATGGGAACCAGTGTTTTAGTATCATCAACACTGGTGAGGAGTACAGGGAAACTGAGAACAGCCTGGGACAAGCAGGTGAATGAGAAGACAAAATTCACTGATGACAAATGTAGGTAATGCTTACTACAAAGTACAATGGAAAATTACTCATACTTGCATTTGGCATATACATCACCTGTCATTGCCTGTGGCCAGGGAGAACTAAGCTTAAACAGCTGAAAGAAAAATCTCCATACCTGGTACAGTGAGCCAAATAAGTAAATAAAGTACTAAGAAGTATGAAGGATGTGACGGAAAACCAGACTGAACATATTCTAGTAATGGGGTTTCTTTAATGTGAGAGGAGTTAATGGCTGCCTTCAACTGGGTCATTGGTCTATAGCAAATAACAGCTTTGCACAAAGCCAGCGGGTGTCGGGTGTCTCTTTTTTTGTGTGTGAAAGAAGAAAGTCATTTATTCAGGGAGGTAGCTGGAAATAATAGGAGCCACCATCCCTGACAAGGTCTGATCTGAAGACAAGTCTTTGGGCAGAGGTGGTTACCCCGACGGCAATTGAATGGGCGCGAGCACTGCTTGGCAAGATCTGGAAGGGAGTGTGTGGCAGAGAAAGGAGCAAACCCAACAGATGAGGGGCTGCAGAGCAGCAGAGCTCCCTGCGGCTCAGAAATGATTGGCAGAACAGACTCAGAAGTTGCGAGCAACAGGACTTTCCACTGTTTGCTCCTGTTGTGTTTGGGGCTCAAGCAGTCATGAGCATTCTTTGCAAATAAACAGGTTGTGTCAAGGTGCATATCTGGCTTCTGTCATCTGTTTCTCCTCCTAAAGGAAAAAATCCTACAAGGCCTTAAATATTGATTTACCTCTCCGATCAAAGGGGAAACTGTTCACTGTATTTGCTAAAATACCCCTATCTCTGAAGAACAGCAAGTAATAGATTCCGAAGAGGGTGAGGGGTTCAGGAAGGAAAAATGAAATGACAAGCAAACGAGAAGTTTCTGCAGAGAGTCTGAAAAATGTAAGGGTGTTTCATTTGTAAGTACAGCAAATAAGTGGGGATGTGGCAGGAGTATTCCTCTAACGAGTGGAAGGGGGTGGGGAGCACCTCATACATATTTTGCATCCCTTAACACAAGGAAAAAAAAACATTCAGTGAAACTAAAAAGAAAGAAAAAAAGAAAACAAAAAAAAAGGCAGTGCCTTCATGTATAACTAACCTGGAAGATGCATTGCTACAGAAAATCACTCTGACCAGATACCAAGAGACCATCAAAACAGGATTCAATAGCTATAAGAATAAGGGCATGCAGATGACCAACTTGTTTCTAAGCAGATAGAAGTCCCCATATTTCCAGACATAAACAAAACATAGGCTGGCAGAAATAATCCATAATTATCTATAAGGCTTTTTGGTACTATCCTGAAAACACCTGGAACTGATCAATAGGTTAAAGAAGATACTGGGTGGAAGTACTGGACATTATAGATGATGATGAAGAAAGTATTATTGAGAATAAACTTTTGAACATGCAAACTAGCCTGTGACTTGCATTAGAGTAGCAGAATGTCTCTAAACACAGGGAAATTAAGGTACAGGGACAGCATTTCAGAGGTATCTGAGCAGATACAGCTAGTCCTCTTGCACTCATGTACTCTTGTCCTTTTCTAACATGGTTACAATTTGGGACTGATTCTGGAGACATCCTGACTTTCCATGGTGCTTTCATGAGTTCCAAATACAAATAGGATGTCTCTCGGAGAACGATACTTCTTAACGTGAGTGAAAAGTGGCAGAACCAGATTCAAAGCACAAAGAGAAAAAAAGTACACTTGATGTACTTTTAACTGGCCAGTACACCTCTTACAGATCTGGATGTCTTTGATTTATTCTCCCACACCTACACACCAGGCCTCTGGAAAAGGGAGAGTTGCTACCTGCATCTGAAAAAATAGCAACTGCTGTACAGGAAGAAACTAAACTTAACAAACCTTGCTTTCATGTGCAAGGGAAGTGTTAATGGGATACCTACTGAGTCGTCATTTTTAAAAACTTGCTATTGCAATAAGAAAAAGAAACGCACCCATATACCCATATCTGTATGCCTATCCATACATACAGGAATGGAGCTCCACAGATTATAGAGGTCTGTGTTGCACCAGCTATTCTGGCCAGGAAGTCCTTTGGGTGCCCGCTCCCTATCCAGACAGCACGAGAAAGCAGGGACATCTTACACCAGCACATGCAGTGAGATGCGTAGGAGCTTTCCAGTGACAGACCTGCTATAGCAGGAGAGCATCCTTCCTCGTCCTTCTAAACTGAGCAACAGAGTCCACCGCAAGGAGCTCTGGGTGGGAAGAGCTGCCTTCAGGTGATGCTCCACCTTGGGCAAGCCACTGTCACCCTCGCTGCAACCCTCTTGTCCAACAACCTCAGACAGGGCCAGTTGCTCCCCCAAAACACATGTGAGAACAAAGCTTTTGCCCTGGGGTTGGTGAGTGGTGGTGTCCCTCTTGATGGGCTGGGAGCGGGTTTGTCCCTGGCAGGAGTGGCTCCCCAGCGGGACCTGCTCTGAAGGTAGGGCTGACCCGCAGAGCAAACTGCCAGCAAAGCCTCGTCCAGCAGAGAACTAATTTAGTCTCTTGTACAGTTGATGAATGAAGAATTTCCTCTTGGGACTAAATTACAGGCCTTGTCAGGGTTGCTCTTTCGTGATCTGTTATTTAGATGTAATTTTCCAACAGGGCTGGAACACATAGCCATGAGCTAGAATAGTATTTGCTGTGAACAGCTGCCACACACCGTCCTTCACATCCCACACCCTTTCCACCCTCCTCGGTATCCCCCCTCCTTCCCTCCCTCCCTCCTGACACACGTGTGAGACCCACTAGGCACAGCTCGCATTGCATTTGTTAGAGCCTCATTGAGGTCCTTAATTAAACCACAAGAATGGCATTTGCCCACCTTCCCTGCGCCCCTGTTGTACAAAGAGTCACGTCTTGTTTGAACATGCTTAAAAACAGATGAGAAGGCTTTTTTCAGACACTGATGATTACAACCCTGTGTCAATCTTTTTCCCCTTTGGCTTGAAGATAGACTTGTGATCCTCCTTTGGCTTTTTGAACTGTTGGAAGCTGTGTAAACACACAGCGTGCTAGTAAAGCTCTGTTGACCTAATGGCTGCTGAGTGCAAAGCGATTACGTTAAAACTCCCGTATCTCATGAAGCTGCAGTCTCACCTGTTTTGAGGTCATTAACTATGAGGTCTGAAAACGAAGGCAGGAACATTCTAGCTAGTCATTACCTAACGAAGAAATGGCTGGGCAGGGCTATTTAAAGGAGTTTTATAACAGTCCAATAATTGTTTTGGGCTTTAATCCCAGGATGCTATCTCCAATTAAGAGGCTGACTATTTTAATGCGGAGCAGTAAATCTGAATGCTAAGGGAACATGTTACAATGCAGTCCATAGACCCATCTGGGAGTCACTCTGCTAGTTGTGCATCATAAATTCACAGGGCACGGAAGCAATCCAAAATGCAGGGCTCTATTTTATCCACTTGCGCACACTCACGCCTTCCCCCTACGCAAATTGGGCTATGTGCTCAGAAGCAGCAAGCCATACAGCCTGCATAATTCAAAGTCCTGTAGGTGAGGAGCTGGGATCCACGTTGCGTAAGTGACGGTGACCAAATAGCCTGAAATAATTTTCAAACGTAATGCTGCTGTGGAGCCTAAACAAATCGAGGAGCTGTTGACAGCAAATTATATAGTTTTAGAATAGCATAAAGGAGCTCCGAGGAGAAAATGCCGAGGGATGAATTTGAGCTCATTCGCACAGAGGGATAGACCAAGTATCTTATTTTATAGCCTCGCTGATGATACCTGGCACTTTGACACTATCCAAACATAAGCCTCATGGGATCACTTTGACATCTGCAGGATGGGTGTGTGTGGGCCCACAAGTCTGGCTCAGTTCACATCCTTGGGCCAGCATGGTGAGGAAGGAGGCCTAAGCACAAGTGCAAGGAGATCCTACCACAGGCAGATGCTGAGCAGAGACCTTTTTGGGGACCTCGAAGCCTCCTGGTATCTAGTGGTCTTTCCTTCAGGTGAAATCACAGCAGCCCAGCACGGTGTGGCTGGATGGGCACAGAGCAGGGTTGGCACCTTTGGCTTGACTACAGGGAGCCATCGTTCCTCTGCTTAAGCTCCCGAGGTCCCGCTTTGCTCCAGATGGAAACCATAATGCTCTCATTTGACTGCACTGGAGGCAAGATCAGACTCCAGGAGAAGAGAGAGGATGACAGACCCCAGGAGTATGGGTGCTGTCCCAAAAGTGGCACCTCATCCACACAGCCCACAGGCTGCCAGCTACAGGAACGAACTGAAACGAGAGCGCTGCTCTCCGGGAAAGGGGATTTCCATTTGCACTTGGTCCCTCCACCTTCCTAACCCCAGCAGCCCTGGCCACAGGTCCCTGAAATGCTGTTCCCTGGGAGAGCCTCATTTCCCCTCTCATCCTCAGCCTTGCAGGGAGCTCTAGAAAAGAGCCGTGGCCGTATTTATGGACAGGCAATAGAAATAGTGCCATCTACTGACAAGCAGGAATATGTGGCCTTCTAGAGAGTCAATGAGGTTATTGTGACTGTGACATGTGAAATGCCATCACAACCCACATCTTCATATTCTGGGATGAGAGGGCGGGAGCATAAATGTTATAGTGCATTTACACCCACTCCTGAGCCTGAACAACGTGTGTTAGTGTGGCAAGATCCCTGCAAGAGAGCACCAGAATCCTACTTGCAAACCTACTCCTTTCTCTATGCATAAATCTTCCACCAGCAGATTGCCATTTTCTTAGATTTGTCGTGGTTTGAAAATACCCCCACGGTCTTTGTGTGTTGGGTCATTGGAACATTTAGCAAGCCGAGGTGCAAATTAGGGTCCCGCTTTCCTAAGTAACTGGACAAACAGCAAAACAAAAAGACAGATCTGGCTCCCAAAGCCCATCAGTCTGTGCAGACTGCCGTTGGCTTGTGTGCAGCTCGTGAGCAGTACTCTATATGTAAGCAATTTTAACGGACATGCAGGTGATTTTGCTCCCTGTTCTTAAAGGCATTAAATAATGAATTACTTGATCTTACCTACAGTTTAGACTACTACGTCATTTCTGTTTGTTCCGATGACAGTAACTTTGTTAGCAGAACATCTTTTTTGGTACAACATTGTGACAGAGCATTTAGTTCTGGACCAGCTAGCACAGCTGCATACATACGTGCCCATTAGCAGCAAGCCAACCCAGCGCCCTCCCTACCAGGGCTCTGGATGCTCAGTTAAGTGACATACAAGCCTTCTGCAGCGGGCAGTCTGCACAAAAAAGATTTTTTCTTTTCAACAATGTGCAGGCAGTTCTATTTCAATGGCACCAAATTAATTTGAAAGGTTTGTTCCCACTTCCACAACTCCACACGAGACAGCCCTGCTTTCTCTATAACCCCAAAAATATTCTCTGCCTGTGAAGAACCAGGCAGGAGGGCTGCATTTCTACCTCTCAGGGTCCCACGGCTTGTGTTGTGTGATGTACACTGCCCTGTTTAAAAGGAAACCAACAGCAGCTCCCAGGAAAGGCTCAGAATACAGCCTGGCAGCTTTGCGCTGAGCCCTGGCACTCACAAACCTGTGGTCACACAGCTAGACCTACAGCGCCTTGGTTGGGAATGAGACTTGCCTTTGCACAGCCTCCTCCCAGTGAAATTTATATTCCCAGAATTTCCTTGTTCCCAGGTCCCCGGGAGCATACCTGTTCACTGTGAGGAACGTCTGGTTGCCCTCCTTGAAATGAAATGCTCTAAGCAGTGGATGAAGACCCTTAATGTTGGGTGCCGATTTCTAAATGTTGGCTACTGTTGTGCTCTTTGTACACAGGTGCCAAAACAGATGGTGAACGGCCGCTCACACCCGGGCAGGGGAAGGAGCCGCCACAGACACTGACAGTCACATCCCTGACTGCTGATGAAAAGAGGAGCCATCCCTGTTTTTCATGTAGTTTCTTTACCAGCACCTCCCTCTCAACTTACTTTCCCACAGCTCCTCTCTAGCATGAAGTGATGGTGGGGAGGTGAGGAATAAGCATTTTGGAAGAGCCTTGGCCAGCACTGGTGGGTCCTCATTGCTTCTCCGCTTCATGCACATGGCAAAAGTTTCCGCTAGCAGCTTCTGGTGGCCACAGCCTGAAGAGTCCCTACGCCCCAAGTTCAACAGAAAGCACAACGTTCATCACGATGTCAGAAGCAATGTCAGGACTGAACCGCCCAGCAGATACAATCCCTAAGTCAACTGACATGTCATTAAAGACCACTTTGTCAATAATATGGGAATAAACCCTTGGATTGTTTTAAACTCTCCTGGCAGAAAACAGCCTGATCTCTTTCCAAAAGAAGAGCGGTTTTGACCAAGGTGAATGTTCTCTGGATCTCTCTCTTTCCCGCCTGCATCCCGCCTGCGTGGCATTTCCCTGCTGCCACCTCTGGATGCCTTGGAGCGGAGGAGCGATGTGTCCCTCTCCATGCAGAGGCACCGTGGGATGCCCGCCCTCAGAGCAACAGCGAGGAATTGCTGGAGGCTTTGCCTGTTTGTGTTGAGAGAAGGGTAGGCCACATTTCTTCTTAGCAATGTCCCCAGTTCTTAAGGTGTACTATGAATTGCAGAGTGGTTGGTGTTTTCCTTCAAGACCCATAGGATGAGGTCCTCCAGAATATTGCTGCTTTTTCTCGCACTCACTGTTTTTTCCCTAGTCTTAGTGTGATTTCAAGGTAGTTTAACAACTTGGAACCCAAAAGTCAGTGAAAAACTTCCCCAAATACAGGGTTATTTTTGTTTAATCCCACCACTTTTAGGGCAGTCTCAGAGCTGACACATGCCTGTTAACAGCATTGGCAATCCTGCTTGAAGCGTTTGAGAGCAGCTTTGATTCTTTCCATTAATGGCCTCTTAAGAGCTACACCCTGCAGCTGCCACATTTCTTGCAGGCATAAACCCTGACATTTAGCATTTAGCACTGCTTTATTTAAGGGGGGTTTGTTCTTGCTCTTCCCCATCGGCCTCAGTTAATAATTCTCTGGTGATTTTATCTCCATTTTTATCTGCTGCAAACCTCTGGGTGCTTGCTGTATTTCCCCAGCTAGCAGCGCTGCTATCAGGGCCAAATATTTCAAGCTGTCAGGACATTACTGAACCAAAATTCCTTGAAGCCACTGGTAGCCTAAAGGTGAAGCATTAAACTATATTGCATTGGGGTTAACGACTCTGATGGCCCCTGCATTAGCTTATTAGCGGTGGCCAGTTGCTGCTGGTGGCAGCGTGGGGACAGCCTTTGCATGGTCCATCCTGGAGCAGCTCCACCTTCCAGCTCCTGGCTGGGGACAGGAGCCGGTGTGACTTGCCGCCTTACTCTGGATTCCTTAGGATTTTCCTGAAAATGTGATCTGTGTTGCATTTTTTCATACGTCTTGGTTAGTCCCTAGTAGGAGAAGGGGTGGGGTCAGGTCTGTTTTTAGCATATTTTTCCTTTGGTTTTAAAGTTTATTTAAACTGACTCACATTTAATTGTCCTAAGGTAAACAGATGAATCACCCAGGGGGGAATACACCTCCAAAGGTCAGGGTTCACAGCAAGTTTTTTTTCTTTCTTTCTTTTCCTTGGGCTTAAATAAGGAAAACTGAGTTGGTTGGAAAATAAAACTATTTTATTTGGGAGTTTAGCAGACAGTGACTCAGATTTTTTAGTTTCCTGAACTTTTTACTTTTATATAAGTAAGGCTCTTGATAAACAGGTATTGGGCCCACACCTGCCATGGAAAGAGCAGCGGGAGTTCAGCACAGCATGTTAACAGAAGCTCTCTTGTTCTGCCACTGAAATTAGCTGGTTGGCTACAGGGAGATTCTTGATAACTCCTAATTCGAGCCCTTCAGACCAAGCATGCTGCAGGGCCCCTTTTTTCCCCTTTTGGAAAGATCATAATCAATCAATGAGAAAACACTATTAAAAAAATAGAAGAAGAAAAGAGCCGCAAGTTAAATTTTGCTTCTGGAAAGTTAGCTGTGATCCCTTGAAATCCCTCGACAACTTGCTACTCGAATTTTGCTCTCCTATTAAAAACCATTCACAGTAAAGGGTTGCTTATTTCCGACCTTGCTGACCTGTGTGGATGTGTCTCCAGCTCTGTATCGATAGTGTCGGCTGCAGAGGTGCTAGCTGGTGTGGTGTGAGGTTGCCAAAAAACAGGCCGTACATTTGTATTTCCCAGCATTTTTACTTGGATCTGGTTTTCGGGCTAGCAGCTTGCCGGAGTCTATCTCAGGTCATGCTAACAGCACCTGTATCCCTGCAAGAAACCCCTTGCTCAGTTGAGTTTTGTTGTTATTCCCTTCCCTCCTCTCAGTCACAGAGAGAAAAGGACACCACTAAAGCACTGTAGAAACACATGGCTGTAGAAACCATGCTACAGAAAGAGTGATGAAGAAAAGAGGTATTTGCTGCAATGGTTGCAGCTGGATTTCAGCTCCTTCTGGCTCATCATACCTTTTCCCCCACCAAGCTAGGTAGGACTAGGACCATCATATAATCTGATCAGAGATTTATAAGTGGAAAGGATAAACTGAGTTTTTCCGAGCCTTCGTCCCATCCCGCTCTAGAATGAGTGACAAGATTCTTTGGATGTGCCCTCTAGATCATGAGTCCATCATTCCCTGCTGGATAAAGCCTGGGAGACACTTGCCTCCCTCTTGTCCTTCACCAAAAGAGAGGTCCCAAAAGTGCCTCTCATTTCAGGAATGGAGGTGCATCATTCTGCCAGCATGGACAGGCAGTTGGGCACAGAAGGGTTTTCCCACAAGCTCCTGATTTGCAAGGCTTTGAGTGCTTTGCACTTCCCTCCCCTTTCTGTAAAATATGGGGGGTAACAACACTTCTGTTGAGATCCTGCCGAGATACTGAACTACAACGGTCATGCTTTGATTAGATACATTTCTCCATGCAAAAATGTAGGGAAATATTCGTTTTCCCTCTGCATTTCTCTTGATATTTTTGAGGGTTATGAAAATTGGAAACAAAAGGAAAAAAAAGTCCATGTTTCTAAATCATCAAAAATGTTCACTTTAATGGAAAGACACACCAAAATTTTGTGTGACCAACAATGTATTTCATAACTTTCTTTTGCTTTTTAAATTACCAGCTTTTTTCTCAGCTTGCTAGGAATATTTAAATGTGAACTGGTAGCTGAGATACTTTGTGAGGAATACGCATCTGTGACAGCAGCAACACTCTAAGGGCAACTCCTGCTACATTTTGGTGACATTTGGTGACTGACAGATAAAAAATTTCATTGGAAGAACTCACTTCTGGATTTTGTTACGACTTGGATTGTAGTGTAAATCAATGGACAATATTCCAGTGACAACACTGGGTTTACATGTATGTAACCAAAGGTTTTCCCCAACTTGACTTAAAAGTGATATAGTCAACTTCAAGACTACCTAAACCAAACAATATTTTTTTGTTGGTTCTCTGAGCATCCACAGTCAGCTCCCGTTGGACCTTCGGTGTGGTCCAGTATGATCACTCCCATGCTCTTTTGTCCCTCCATGCTCAGCCCAAATGCCTGGACAGCAGAGCACTCTCAAAAGTCTCATCCCAAAATAGAAGACTTCTAAAATTAAGTTTATAAATGCAATGATTAAGAAACCAGTTTAAGGAAGCTAGGTTTGAAAATATGGTCCCCAAATTCCCAGGAATTTATTTATCCATTGTCTCTGACTTTCACAACAGCCGGGTTTGAGCAGCCCCAGGTGCCTACAGGTACTGAAAGAGGTGGAAAGTCACAGCCAGCATTGCTTGGTACGCTCTGCAGTGGCACCCAGTATTTAGTACTGAGTCCATACACCTCTCTCTGACTGTACGTGAAGCCCAGCTGCTGCTTCCCTGTGAAAAAACCTAACTATTTCCATACTTCATCTCCTAGCCCTTTCGGGTTGCTCAAAGCGATCCCCAAAGCCACCGTGTCTCACACCTGAAAATGAATCTCTTGACTCCAGACCCACTAAACATCCCCCACATAATCTGTTAATATTTGTTTTGCACTTGTTTGCTGTCTCAAACCATCCTAACCAAAACCGTGGGAGGCCCCCATGGTGTTCCCTTCCTCACACAGAAAGCCTCGGTCTTTGCAGAAACACCTTAGCCCTCCGGTGGTGCCATTCCCCTGTCTCCGGAGGAAGCGAAAGCCTACAGCCAAGCTCTCTCAACATTTTGGAAACCAAAGGGAACACATAGCAACACGAGGTCTGTTTGTATTTACGCTGTAGTTACCAGAGCCTCCTCGGGCTTTTTCCTCATGCTCTCTCCCTCTTGTTCTCACTCTTTTCTTTCAAACGGTGGACGTGTACTTGGTAACACTGGAGCTGCTCTGTATGTTTCTCTAGTTCTGCCTCTATTAGTAGCTTCCGTCCGCTCTTCCAGCCCCAAGCGGAGACCTGGCAGCGAGGAGATCAAACAAACACAGCTGCTCCCGTGTCACTCCTGCCGCCAGCCGGCTCGCTGCTCGCCTGCTCCCCGAGCCCATGGCAGCCAGGGTGCAGGTGGAAGCGGATGGCTTTGAGGTCGAGGTGTAAATACCCATAATTAGACATGAATTACATTAATACCCATGACGGGGTCTGGTGGGAAACAGGTGGGGCAGAAAACTGAAAGATGCACACTGGAAAAAATTCTCCTTACTCGACTTGATCTCAAGCCCATGGAAGCGCATGGAAAGAATCCCCCGGAGTTGTGATGGGCTTTGGACCAGGGTTCTGTGCAAAAGCAAGGGGAGCGCAGTAGGAAAAGCTGCACACAGAGTATGGATTGGCAATTTTAGCAGCCTTCTCCTTGGCAGGGAGAGTTAAAGGAGAAGGGGGGGAGGGAGGGAATTAAAAACAAAAAGAAGAAGAAGAAAAAGAAGAACAAAGCAAAAAACAACTGGAGGGCAGGGGGAAAAGCAGAGGGATGGTAATTTACATCTTCATTTCAAAGATACTTATATGGTCTATTTTGACACACCTTGCAAAAAGTAACAAAACAGCGTGGGCTGCCAGAAATAAATGTTATGGCTCTCACGTTCTGAGTTCTTGTCTGCTCATTTTTCTGGAGAGCTATTTCAGATATTTCTTACAATTTGACCTTTGAGCTGCTTGGAAGATTTACTGAGTGCCTCAAATGCAGTCATTTTTGCAAAACTGATGTGTAGCATTAGCTATAGGAGAGTGTTCCAGTGATGTGCAAATAGGTCAAGGAAAAAAGTGAACCAGTAAGGTAACCAAACAGGAATGTAAACTGAATGGAGCTTTTTATGCAAAGGTGAAGGGTTCAATTTTTTCCAGAATTATGAAATATTGAAAAGCTTGTGTCAGAGCCCCCATGCCCAAAACCTTTTGATAAGCAGAGATGTTTTTAAAGCTACCCAGGCTTCACTGCATATGTCCTTGCACCTCTAAAAATGTTGGTCTTGGAAACTCACCTGTAAGTACAAATACATGGTTGGAAAACATAACTTTATCGTAACACACAAAATCTACGGTAAATCTTGAATTAATGTTTGTGTGATATGGTTTCAGACTTGCCAATGTTATCACTTCTACCTGGTCCTTTTTGTTTTCCTTTTTTTTTTTTTTTGTAGAAAGCAAATAATCTGCTTCATGCTACCCTGTCCCTAATCTCCTGCACCTCCACTTAAGTTTATCCACACTCCTCCTTCCAGCATATATGGGGGCAGATCCTCATCTGATGTAAATTTGCTTAGTGGTTTTGATATCTACTGAAAATCTAACTGAATCTCCTTAATGGATACCGAGCAACAGCCACAGGGACCCCACACTCACAGGTTTGCCTCAGCAATACTCAAGGCTCAATTTACAATTTTTCTTTCCAAGATGACTCATACCTGTGAATTTATTTCTCATTTTTCATGACCAGAGTGCCATGTTTTTCACTTGAAGAGTCAGGCAAATCCTTCCTGAAAGTTTGTGTTGATATTTTAAATCCCTTTGATTTCTTTCATTCTGACACTTACCAGTTGCAGTGATTCAACCAAGAAATAGAAGCAACACCCAGCGACCCAAACAACTCAAAATATACCACCAACACCAGAAAGTCAAAAGAAAAAAAAAGGGATACATGGAGTAAACCACTTTTTTCCCCTCTCATTTAAAATGATCCAATAATTTCAAGGTAACGCCAAAAAATGGCAAAAAGAAAGTCTAGTCAAAAACAATTCTGAAACAAGAAGGCTAAATAACTTGATGAAGTATTTCTAGCCAATATGCTCTCTGCTGCATTGTGTTTTGCTTGTCCCTATGGAAGAACAGCAAAGTGAAAACAAGGTAAGGCCATATTACACCCTCCTGCAACTGTTTCTTCCATTCAATGGATACCTGTCTCCCCTCACAAATGAAGACCCGTTTGTGCTCTAGCGAGTGCCACTCACTGAGAACACGTAATCCCCATTAAAAAGGCAGATTCGGACATAGGTAGTTAAACGTATCGCTTATTTCTGGTCAAGGTACAGCCATTTTATTCCATTTTAATGCTGACTTTTTCTGCTAAGTAGGTCAGTGCCAGAGATCCCTAAGTCTTTCGTGGTTTGCAAAATATTCCCACCCATTTATGGTGGACCCTGCAGCATCTACATCTGGACTATGGTTTGCAGTGAATCAACACCTGCTAAAATAAATACACAGCTAACCTGAACAGTCAGTGAGACTCTGCAGCATGTCACCTGGGTGCCACTTACATATGCCATGTGACAAAAAAATTCCTGTTTCAGCATTGCCAAAGGCTGACAGTCACAGTCGCTCTGTACCTAGAGTTGGTCTCTGTTGAGATGGCCGGGGGCTGAATCCCACTGCAGAGGTAGCATTGGGCGTCTGCACCACTAAGAAGATGTTTCTCTTTAGGGAAACTTGCCTGGCCAGTGCCAGGGATGCGAAAATAAGCAGTTGATGAAAGACACCAGTGTTGCATTAACAGCAAACAAAGAGTTGAAAATTTTCATGACTAGCCTTCTCATGGCTTTTAGTCATACCTTGAGCCAGGGAATGGAGACACATGTGATAATTAAAGTAAAAAGATCTTTTTGAACCTTAAAAGATTTGAGTTTGACTGAATTTGAATTTTAGACAGAGGTTCACATGGTTTTTTATTTCACCCAAGCCAGTTTATCCGCCTTTCCTTTTCTGACAGTCTTAGATTTTAATCCTCAATACCTGTGAAGTTATTTATGCTAGTTTGTTTGTTTGTTTGTTTGCAATTAACTTTTAATTCATTTTTGGGTCTGAGCAGGATATTTATTTTTCAAAATGCTGGGTGTAACCATTTATATAAACAAATCTGCCTAACTCAGTTTTCTCCTTTTGATGTTGATTTCCATTACTTTTAGCCCCATGTGTGATGGGACTTTACTACATGTGCTGGTAACTCTGTTCTCGAATATCCATCAGTCACCTGAATGTCCATTTAACAACTGATTAATCAATCAGAGCATGTAGAAAACAGCGGTCCTGCACGACAACCTGGGCTTTTAGTGTTAGAGGCAGCTGAAAAGTTGAGCCACGTTTAGATTAAAACCACTTCTTTTTAACCAGATGAAAACATCTGCAAAACATGACTACTTTCATCAATCTGTCCCCATATTTTTTATTTCGTCAAAAAAACTAAAATCTCCAATATTTCAGCCCAAATGGACAATTCAATCTAGCTTTCAAGCTGAGAGTACTTGAGTTTTGTGGGTTTTTCACCAATTTTTACTTTGCACTTTTTAATGAAACATTGTCATTTTCCACAGGAAAAGCCCAACAGCAATGGCAATTACAACAAATACCTCATTTTCCAACCTGCTGTATTTTGTATACAGCTTTAGCCCATCAATCATGGGCTAGAAATACAAGAGAAAAAAATCACTAGCTGGCTGTCTATTGGAATATCTCTGTTGCCTTATGCCGGGAATATGGTCCAGCGATCCTCATAACTGCGCTAAGAGTCCCTGATTGCATTAAGGAACACATTTGTTAAGACAGAAAACAAAGAAATCAAACCAGGCTGGCTGTTTTTTGAATTCCCATAAATTCAGTCTCCCTGGGTTCAGGTTCTCCCTAGCTTTTATACAAGCAAACTATAGGAGGGGTAGGGGATGAAAGCCAAGAAAATCTTGCCATCCTTTTTTTTTGAGTGATTTCAGGTGTCTTAGCTAGCGGTGAGACAGAAAATGTAGGAGGTGGTGTAATGGCTTGATCCGAAATCGGAGCAGGTAGCAGAGCTGTGGGCGCACAGTGAATAGGAAGCCGTAAGAAGCCTTCTGCCTCCTTACAAGGGCATTTAACAGCTCACGTAACTCTCAGCCAGCCTTTACTGTAGGAAATTTAGGGACAGAAAAAGGTCCCGTGAGGTCTGCAGTAAAAGCTGGGAGTGTGACCCTCTGTCTATCAGGATACAGAGCAGAAAGACAAACCCAGTCCTTCTATAACCTCACAGCAAACTGCTCCATTTGCCACCTCCAACCCCCTCTAGGAAGCACTGCCTAAATGGCACAATTGAGACCCATTTATTTAGTGGAGAAAATTGTACATGAGTTGTACAAAGTGATTCGAGATTTACGCACACATGGAAGCCAGCAGAGACGAATTACTCCTTAGGTCTGCAAAGCGCTTTACAAATGCAAGGCAGCACATGAGCACCAAGTATCATTATTTCTCTCTATTTACCCACTAGCTGGCTTTTTCATACCAGCTAATAGCCAAACCACTGTAAAGAAACCAATATAAAAATATTGGAAATACAGACTCATATAGTTTCAGCTATCCAGAGACCACTTTTCTATCGTATGCTGTCTCAGACCAGAGCAGAGCTGAATTGCTAATTCAGGTTGATCATTTTCTTCAGCTGAAGGATGACTCGCCCTGTCTGCGAGCAAATGTTTGGTCTCTAAAGGTGAAGGGTGGCCATCGGCCACCACAGCAGATGGGTCCAGCTCTGCTGTGGTACAGGTGAAAGAGCCCTGACTCCAAGAAACAAAGCTTCAATGTAGCCTAATCAGAAGGGACACTGAGTCGCTAAAAACTTTCTGCCTTTCTTAGAATGTTAAAGTGATACATGCATATCGCTCCCCAAAAAGCACTGACACAGTGCTCCTTCACCCTGGGGAAGGTAGAAGGCTCCATGGCTGTGCCACAACAAAGCAGCTGACTTCAGTTTTTACGGTAAAGACACTCAAAACCAGGCCTAGTCCTCTCATGGAAGAAACCAGCAGGAGGGCTGAAAACAGCACGTACAAAACTCTCTGTTCCCATTCAGAATTGTTGAGGTCCTTCATATCCAAGACCAAAAGAACAACCTTTTCGTCATACTTCATGATTCCTCACAGGTACAGGTGTCTCTGTCTCCCCACCGTTCCCTTGCTGAATGGATTTGCAGCTATGGCACAGGCATGAAGTGATTTTCTCCTTTGCTGGGACATGGTGTTTATTAATCCATAATGCCTTGGTCATACACTCCAGTTCCCCTTCCTTCTCTTCTGGCAGTCAAAAGGGGCAACAAATTGAGGCAGGTGTAATTCATGCCTACTCTACAGCCCCTCTGGAGTGCCAAAGCAGGTGTCTTCTGGGAAAGAGAATGAGATCCACAGATTTCCAAGTCCTCAAATCCTTAAGATTTAAAAGGAGAGTAGTTCTGGCTTGCGGTATTTAGGGTTTTCAATAGTTGTGGTGAAGAAGGGAGGTGTGTAATGTGCCTGTTTGTTTGCTTTCTGGCTACTTGAATGGTTCTGCCATTTTCCCAAGAGTTGAAAGGATGATATTATTATAAAGATGACTACGAAGGCATACAAATTTCATGTGTGCTGGCGAATGAAAGATTCACTTCCAAACACTGAGTGTGTTCCCAAACTCTCCACACCTCCTGAATGCGGTTGGGAAATCTCATAAGAACCGACTCCACTGTAAATGGTCTGAATCCAGTTGGGCCACAAACACCATGAGAATAAAGTTTCTCATGCCATGATGAACAATTTTTCCCATGTAGACAAGGTCTTAATTAATCTTTAAAGTGTTCCAGTTTTAATTTTAGGTCACAGTTGGGGCTGGTTCTTACCGTGGCTCCCATCCAGCAAAGCTCTTAAGCACATGCCTAATTCTAAGTATTTAAAGTAGCCGCATTGACTCCTATGGGATTGCTCACACACTCAAAACTATGCAGATGTTTAAACTTCTGCTGGATCGAGGCCTGCCTCCGAACTTGACTGTCGTCCCTAGTCACAGCAACGCAATGTAAAAGAAACTGCTCCCGAACCGACCTTCAAAGTTTTGTCTGAAGGCATACTGGAAGGGCCAGACAGCTGGCAGGCTTTGCATTAGTTTCTTCACCACAGTATAAATTACCTCCGATTTGCTTAATGACTGTTTGGAATCAGGATGTCTCAGCCCCGCTAATACAATGCCCCATGGGCAATAATCCTCCTCTTAGAAAAGTTGTAGGCAAAGTACGTTTTCAGCAGAATAAACCACTTCACACAACTCCAGGTGAACTATGTGCTGTGTAAGTACCCTGGCCCTGGTGCAGATCACAAAAGCAAATCGGTGTCTGCTCACTTTATGTGCTTGGTTTTAAGGAGCGTGGTTTATTTCTCGGTAAAAAAATAAAACATTTCTTAATGAGGACGTATCGGCCAAAACATTGATTAACTGTGGCTTTTAACAGCTTACTCAAAGAGGTATGAATTTAATTAGCCCTCGTCAAAGTAAGAAGAATTAGCGTTAAGCTGTTTTGTAACTCAATTCTCCTGGCTGGAGGACAAAATGAAAGGAATAATTTTTTAAAGGGAATGATTGGAAAGGTGATTAAGTGATGCTGTCATGTTTGCTTGGGCTCCAGATACAAATTTTGTTTTAATAACCAGAAATAATGGAAAAGGCGATTGTAGAAATGCTGAAGGCCCCAATTTGTCATGTTGGTGTTGCTGTAAGCCCTGATTCTCTGACTTGTGCTACATTAAAGAGCATCACGAAGCAACGTGACCCGTTAATGTGAAGTTCAAACAGACGGTTTCCTATTTGTTTAGAAGTCTGCCAAATGATGTTCAAGAGATGCAAGCTAGCTGACTTCAAAAAACACTTTTTCTCACCTAGACAAACCTTTCTTTCATATTTCTGTAGCATGCCTAACAAAATAGCCTGTACCAAAGTTCTTCCCCTGTGAAATGTGAAACATCTGCACCGGTAAGGATCACATCAAAACCGAAATCTAAATATGGCCTATTTTTAATTAGTGTTGCTTCTTGAAATAGATCTGGATTTTTTTAGTCACCTAAGCTTTTTAAAACAAAAAAAAGTTTAAAAAAATGTCTGAGAGGTTGGAGAGTTCTGAACAGGAGTCCTTTCCCATTCTGAAATGCTGCCCCTGAGGATCTGCTGAAAGTGCTGAACATCCCCATGGAAGCTGACGGACATTACCAACTCTCGTTTCACAGAGCGACTCCCTGCTAGTTGCCCTCACTTCCAGCTAAGGCCCCGATACGCAATGAGGAGCTGACCCACTTCCTTCTCCTGGCCTCTCTGAATGCCCCTCTGGAAGCATCTGCTGTCAAGTGGTGAAGCCACGTGATGTTCCCTTGCACGTTCCTGGGGCTGCATGGCACCTGCAGAGCTTTCCCTGATGATTCACAACTTGTTCAAGCTCTGCACACAACGAAATCCAAGTGTACGCATCTCAGGACTTGGAAACCTAACCTATGATGTTTTTGCTGGTGGGGACGGACTTTGTTCTTCTTCATGTCCTTCTCTTTAGTCTTGGATCAACTTCAGTAAACATGTTTTAAAAAGCAATGGCAGAAAGGCTGCTGAAGAGGGGATCTAAACAGAAAGAGCCTCCTTAAACACAGCAGGCTTTGGAGAGCCTGTAGCAACAAGTGGGAAGGAGAAAGGCAAGGAGAGTAGAGAAGCTCTATAATACTGCAGTTAAAAAAGGAAAGGATCTGGAGTCTAAGGCTGCTTAGAGAAGAGGAAATACCTAAAGTATTTCTGGGAAAACAGCCGCTGGAACCAAAGCGTTTCCACTTTCAGGGGCCCCCAGGGCTGGTGGAACATGCTCACACGGTGCTGAGCAAAACCTGGAGCTTTTCAGGACAACTGTGGCTTGTTTGGTTGATGTAAAAGATAGACTGAACTCTGCAAAAAGTAACTGAAAGCAGTAGCGTACCGAGGGACAGATCCTGTTTTCAAATGATTTATGGTTATTACTCAAGACGTACGCCTAATTGAGAAAGCCATGTGATCTCAGATGGAGGAAAGCTTCTAGCCCTACAGATCCTCTTACCAGGGCTAAAAATCCACCACCGCTATTTATTTAATCCCTCTCATCTCCAGTGAAATATAAATATGGTGACTTCCAAGAACACATGCAATCCAGCTTGGAGGAACAATAAAGGTAAATAGTCTGATGGTTTATCAGGATTCACCAGATGGCTCTGATGTGGAATTGGCCCCTTCCAGCCTCTCCAGCCCCAGGCAGAGGACAGGGAAGCTGTGACTGAAAAGCCTGAGAGTTGTGCACTCTCCTCCCAGGAATGCAAAGAAATGCGAAAAGGCTTTGGTGGGCAAACCACCCAGCTGTGCATGGAAGAATCCACATTGCACAAGGGGAGACCACGGAGCATCAGTGCAAAAACAGAGGTAAAGAAGGTATGCAGTGTAGCTGCAACATAAAAAGCTGTACAGCTGCACCAGCGCTTGAGCTAATTATTCCTAATGAGGGTAGGCATGGAGCCACAGTGTAGTGCTCTTGGAATGAAGCTTATAGTCCTGCACAGGCCCACAAGATGCAAGGTATGTCTTGCTGGTTTTAGGTGCAAGTAAAATAGAGGAACCTTTTCTTAGGTGGTGCTGTGCAGCTTGTAGTCAATTGTATAATGGTAGGTCATCTTTACTAAGTGATCAACAAGCAAAAAAGCAGAGTTATATATTAAAAACTCACACCGGCAACTGTGAACTACAGAACCACAACTCCACTGTCTGGGGACTCTTACGGTCTGTTAAGTCACCCAGAAGCCCTTGCTGGAATTACAGCCCCATGATTCAACATTTCCCTAACTTTACTCTGTTAGTATCATCACTATTTTTATATTATATAGAGAGCAGCATTTTGTAGCTATGCCCTGTACCCCCTGCAGCTGCTTCATGCTACATGCTATGACTACATTTGCTGTTGCCTTCGCAATGGCTGCTACCTCTTCCTCTTCCCGTTCTTCCAGGAGCAATGGAAATGCGTCCCCTGCTTAACACCTACTCCAGCCTCCTTCCAGCATGCTCACGTGCTAGTTTTCTCACTCTTTTGTCCTCCACCGGGAACAGTGCTCACCTCTCTGGGAGCTTCCTGTTTATCTCAAACCAAGAGAGATGCCAGAGAGGTAAATTGGTGTCCTGCATACATTTGCACAGTTTATCTCTTTTCACATGTAAATATTCATGAGGCAATTCCTAACCTCATGGAAGCTACTGATAAATATCCCCTTGCCTCACTGCAAGAGCTGAAGACTGCGTTCTTCTCCCTGCAGCTCCTCAGCCCATGGATTTGAAGGCTAATCCATCCCCACAGGGCCATGACCACAAGGCAACACCCACAGCCAAGTAAGAATATTCTAAAAGATCTGCAGCATTGGGTGTTATTGGAATGAAGGGTTGAAAGAATGATTTATAACATGAAATACTGCATTTACCAGTTGCTTTTATGTATATGTATGTATATTTACATATATATATTTACACATATATGTATTTACATATACACACACTTAGGTATGGCATACAAAGTTACATTAGTTGGCTGAATCCACTTGACACTTGAATATTGCAATAAGGAGTCAATAATAATGTACCAAAACATGTAGCTGGTTAAGCAATTCCCATCACTATTTTTCATAGAAGAGAAATTTGTAATGTCTGCTTCACGTTCTCTCCCCCAAAATAAACGTCCCTTGCCCCAAAGATTTTCTGATTTTTCTGTTTTCATTTGGCTTTTTGACCGCTGAAAAGTGGTCCACTTCAGCTGAATTTTAAATTTTAATCTAGATTCCCAGTAGCAGGAAGACATGGTTTGGGTTTTGTGATAGAAACTTCTAGAAAGGAACCACTGAGGTTGAAAAGCTTTTCTTTTCTTTTTTACATAAGTAATTATTCTCTATTAAAAATGGAAATTTTATGTGAATAAATAATGTGACCCGTATCTTTCAGATAGTGCATTATAACAGTAAGATTAAACTCTAGGAGAAAATGCTTCACACAACACACCAAAGGAGTAAGACAGTAAGAAAAGCCTTACAGCTTCTTCCCATGCATGTATGTGGCTCTCCAGTACAGAGACTAATCCCCTAATTTTGGAGGGGCAATTTCCATGGGGATTTGCCATGGGAATCTATCTCCTCTGAGGTTCTGCAAACACGTTGGCTGGTGCTGTAAGGGTGGAAAGATGGGAGCAAGAAAGGATTGCTGCCGAAGAACCACAAGACCATCAATGGTGTCATCTAAATGTCCCTAGGGTTCAAATCCTGGCCCTTCAATCTGAAAGGGGTTTTCCTATGCACAAGCCTTATTAACCATGTTGGCACAGTTGTTTCGCAAATACACACTGTATTTCCTTTGTCTTTTCCGACTGTGCATGCCCAGCAACCCGAGCTCCTCAGATCTGCTGCTCATTCAAGGAGCCATAGCAAATTACTTAAGCAGTCACCTGCCAGTAGTCTGGATTCAGAACATGGGCAGTAGAGGCTCAGCTGCACAGCAAGCCTGATTTCCCAAATGTACCATGTGTCTTGGTTTGCTGACGATGAGGAATTACATAATTTAGGCACTAAGCAGGCACAGAGGATAAGCTGGAGGACACTATTGCTGGGAAGGACCTAAGGGGAAACTACAGAGGAAAGCCCTGCGGTGGCGTAAGGAGGGAGAGGAGAGGCCCTACAAGAATAAGAGATGCAGAGAAGGACCCCCAACCCCTGATGGCGGGGTTGAGGGGCCATTTTAGTCTGATAAACATATAGGTCTGTTCTGAAGAACAAGAAACAAACAACGCCAATAGAAGTCATGGTGCTGGTCATTACTAAGCAAATGCACAGTCACAGCCAAGCAGGTTTAGTCTCGCCCTGCTTACTTAACACTGTCCTCGCACTGCGTTTATCACAGAATCACTGAGGTTGGAAAAGACCTGTAAGATCATCAAGTCCAACCGTCAACCCAACACCACCATGCCCACTAAACCGTGTCCCACAATGCCATGTCCACACGTTCCTTGAACACCTCTAGTAATGGTGACTCCACCACCTCCCTGGGCAGCCTCTTCCAATGCTTCACCACTCTCTCAGTAAAGAACTTTTTCCTAATATCCAGCCTGAACCTCCCCTGGCGCAACTTGAGGCCATTTCCTCTTGTCCTGTCACTAGTCACCTGGGAGAAGAGACCAACACCCACCTCTCTGCAACCTCCTTTCAGGTAATTTTAGAGAGCGGCTGGACACACCAGTTGCCCCGGGAGAGTTACAAGAGTGAAGATGCTCATGAAGGGCCTATAGCTTCAGACACAGTTCCTGCCCTGACATAGGTAAGTCCATGTTTTAACACATCTAGATGTGGTTTAGTTGCCTTCTGTAACCAGCTGATTATATCTACACTTAAGTTTTCCCAAAGGGACCATTTTTCCCAGGTCTTTCAGTTTTGGAGTATCTTATTTTAAGTGGCCTGATCTTCACTGTGTAACCTTTCAGCACTTCCTAACAGCAGAGACTTTCTCAGCTTCTCAGTATCCAAAAGAACCAGGAGCGGCTCTTCCACTGGTCCCTCCAGAAAATCCTCACTTTACATTTCTCCCTTTCCTCTGTGTTTCTGTCCCTCATTCCTAAGAGCCAAGCAGATGTCCAGGCTGTGGCACCTCCAGTCCTGGTGCTTTCCCAGACGTGGTCACCAGGACCCTACATACAGGATGTGGTTACATGATCACTTTTCTGTATGAGAGCAGAAATGGACTTTGAGGAGAATCCGGGCTGGACCAGCAGCCAGACATGCACCAGTCAGTGCGTTTTTCATGTCACCAAACACTGAGCAGTGGAAATTTGATAAACCTCAAGCACAGAATTATGAACTCTAAGACTGACACATTTTACAACCAATTCCTGCTTTCCAACATCCACTGCCTTCCCATGCTTCATTTATTTCAATCAAGGGCTTCATAATGCATGAATAACTCAAAAAATATAATTGCAGTTAAATGATATGCAAGAAAAAACACACTCTTAGACTAGGTGTAAGCCATCAGGTTCCTGATCAGGAACCTCATCCACTCAGGTACAGAGGCACTTTATTGCAGCAGGGATAATATCATCTACTTGTTTTTCTCTAGCTGAGATTTGCAAAGCAACCTAGGAGTTACTGATTAAATGAATGAGAAATCTTTGTTTAAGTCTCCTATTTATCTTTAAAAACCTACCCTTAATAAATCTCAATAATAATATTATTATATGCACTTACAAATGAATTTTCTGGGCAGCAGATTAACATAAAAATTAAATGCTGTGCTATCTGCTGTTATTATCTAGGTTGGTACCTATTTCATATTGCTCTAATATCTGGCCTATATTAATGTAATATCCACACACCGCTGCTTCTTTATAAGCACACGTTTGTCAGTTCACACAAACACTCCAGCAAAGACTTTCATATTAATCCCTGCTATTATATTCAGTGAGGATCTATAAAAATGAATTAAAAGACTCATTTTTCTACCCTTAGGAAGATTCCTTCTTCCTATCATTTTGCCATCAAGGTTATAATTAAAGACACTGGCTGCTGTGGCCTGTATACATAATTGCAATATATGATCAAGGATTGTAAGCACCAGGATAAATGCATTATCACACTGTCTAATTATCGTGTTATCTGACTGACAGGAGGCTGTTTTATCTCTATCTAGAGATGAAGGACATATCTGACAGACACCAGGACTTCGCTTTGATGTCAGATTTGTATACGAAAGAATCAAAGACTCGAACCCTTTCCAAAATGGTTCCAATGTGGTTTAATCCCACCAGACAATTCCCTGCCTCGCTGCCAGAGCCTGCTTTGAAGTGGCATTGCACAGCGCATGCTGCTAGTGTGTATTCCCGAAAGCTGGAGCGCTGGGTGTAGTCACACATGCCGAGCAGAAGGCCCGTGCCCTGCGTCTCACACACCCACCCCCTCATTCGCAAGATCACAGGGCGGAGAGGGGATGTGGTGTGGCTGGCAGGCGGGGAGGGCTGGAGGAACATGGGTTAAAGTGCCATCCCCAGCACACGCCTGGGGCGTGCGGCCAGGCGCTTCCTGCTGTTGGCCGTGCTTACCGTCAACGCTTTCTACGGGAGCACAACCAACTTGGGTTCCACATGCCACCACTGCCAGCACCCCAGCAAGAGCATGTCCAGCATCTCCTCCACCGCTGGAACCTCCGTGTCCCCGCTGAGAACTTGCATACAAGTAACCACAGTTCTTGGTCACACAGGAATACAAAATTCACCTCCCTTCCCCCTTTCCACCCCTGTATGACCTGGCTATGTACCAGTGAAGCATTTCTCCATCGCATTAGTGATAACAGCCAAGTGCTGTTAAATGTCAGCATAATAAGGGAAGGCTGGGAACGGAGAAGACTGGGAAGGGGCACCAGTGGTGGGACAGGCAAGGGTGAAACAGGCTAAAAAGGAGGGAGGAGCACAGAAGTATCAATCTTAAAAGAATAAGCGAAAGTGTCCCCTCCCGCACGTTCCCAGCGGCTTGAGACCTTGCATCCCACTGTTCTCGGCTCAGCAGAGACCTGCAGATCCCCCTCCCATGCCAAGCGCTTTGCTGCTCACTGCTGCTTATCTCCCCAGTGACCTGCTGCTGCTACACTTCAGACAGTCAAGTGGCTCAAGTCCATGCAATGGCACAAAGGTTAATTTTGTCCCCTCTGTGCACATTCATTATGATATAATCTCTAATTGCACAATCATTTTTCTTTAAGTAGGTTTTTCCTGGGGTGTCTGATTGCCATCTTCAGCCTGCTGTGCTAAAAACAAGCCGGCATCCCTGCACAGCAGCAAAAGCCTTGAAGATTGCTGCATCAACAGATCATTTCAGAAACGGTTTTCATCATTTGAGTAACTGCATAATTATGATAAGATAATGAACCTGATTTGTACTATTTCCAGCTTTTTCTTGCAAAAAGAAATCATGCCAGGAGCCTGGAAATAGTTTCTAATAATTTCTGTGGTACAGGAATGAGCAGATAGTTTTGTTGTCAGGGTTTTTGGGTTTTAATTTGGTTAGTTTCATCCTCCTTAGCACATTCTTCACACACCCTTTGGCCATTTTTCAGTCATAGTAGAGAGGATGAATCCTGTGGAGTTCAGAAACATCTTAAGTCTGCAGCAATAAACTTTGCAAATGAAATATTTTTCCAGCATGGGGTTTGTTTGTATATTTAAACTTCCAGATTTTTGAAAGTAAAATGAACTAACTTTCCTCACTGCATCCCCAAGACCTCACAATTGCCCTGTGAATGCTCAAGCCTCCACCTCCTTGCGCCAAACCCAGACAGAGCAACCAATTTCTAGAAGCAGGAACCATTTCAGCAGCGGGGCCACTCTTCCAGATGGAGAAGATAAATTCTTTCACATCACCCTGGCATCCTACAGCGTAGATACAAACTGATTTTTTTTCTGATTGCCAGACCAGGTCTGTACCTCCAAGATCTTCCACTTCCTCTACTTTCCTGTTATTTTAACTAATGTGTGATATTTTAACAATCTGACTTTTAATCCCTGCCTAATTTCGCTTTGCACCTATGTTTTTTTGAAGTAGAGAGATAGCAGTATCATTTACAAGACGGGTACTTGTGTATTGACATGCTGAATGTCTCTCTAACAGTTGCATGTCTTCAGGCACATAGGTGAAGGACTCCCCTGTTTTTTATGCTGCCATAGCTGATTTGTGATCACTTAATGACTAAGACCCAGAGGTATTCTGGGTGCCTAACCCAGACCACCGTGAGCAAAGCAGCCATGCATCTTTAGGGACCAGAGCCAACGTTTGCGATACAACAGCAGGAAAAAAACAGACATGGAAGAGGTGAAGTTGCAGCAAAAAACCCCTATGGATCTGCCCACTGTAAGTGATATTTCTCCCTCTGTCTCTGTGCTTGAGAAAACAGCCACAAGAGCTTCTTCTCTTGCAGGTGCAGCTATATGAAGCTCGTACCACTCTATCCTTCTCCCCAGCAGCAACAAAAACTCTTACAATCTCCCTGTGGACCCTAGGAAAGCAGATAGCTGCTGTTGGGCTGCCATGAGCGAGTGTCTTCAAATTCCAAAGAAGCCTTCTGCCAGACTGTTATATCTCCAAAAATCCTTGTTTGGCCATAAGCAACATCCTGCCATTGCCACAGAGGTGCCTACAAACTCATTTGGGAATATCAACATAACAGCAAATGCCTACCTGTGTGTATAATAATCAAACAAGAACAAAGGTCAAATTGAACTTAAGTGTCTTAAAATTATTATGGATAACCTCATAGTTACCACATCAGCACAACAACAAACTGTTCGGGGGGCATCGACACAGGTAGAGAAGAGGCTTGTCTCAATCCCTAAACAGGTCTCAATTTTTTCCTGTGGCACAGACACACTGTGCCACTTTTTAGCACTTGAGAGATGCTGCTGTTCTTCTCCACGAGTATTGTTAGAAAAGTCTGGTTACATTGGCACATACATATAAACATGGTAAGATTAACTCTTTAGAAATATTTTGAAGATTTATATAGATGCTCTCAACCCAATGTAATATTTTTTTCTGCCTTACAGATAAAACCTAAATAACTTTGAAATTTCGATGACATCAAAGTGCAGCTTCCATTACTTTCAAATTGCACTTGTAAAACCTGTTGGCCGTAAGCAACTCAAGTCCATTTGAAAGTGCTTTATTGTCCCTTGCACTTCCAGTAACAAAAGTAGATTTAAACCAAAATATTACGCTGTTGAGCTCTTCATGCAGCACCTTGTCTTTCAAAGCAAAATGGAAATAAAAGGGGCAACAATCAACACTTTTTTTTTATATATATATAAATGTATACATACCCACTTACATGCATGAAGAGGTTAATTATGCGATAAACTTGAATTGTCTTTAATGTTATATGATCTGCAAATGTGTTTGCTTTATGCTGCCAGACACTCATTAACCCCTATTTATTTTTAAAAGCTTTGTTTACTATGTGATAGGAATCTTTTTAGCATCTTGTCCATTCTGACTGCCAGCCCTCTGGAAGTCCTGGCTGCAATGCAGACATCAGACATATTAATTTTGATTTCAATGGAAGGTGGATATTAATGATATGATAACATTGAAGAAAAAGTCCTTTAAGTAGTTCGGGACTAAGTGAACCCCCAAAAGCTTTAATGACGGTTTTGTGGGAAACCACATCACTCAATTAACATTTGAACTGGAACAATGCAAGGCCAAACTTTTTCCAAACATGAGATCAATTGGAACAGTTATCAGCCGCAGCTCGCACGAGAATTCATATACTCTTACACACACTAATAGCATTGTACTCCATTAGGAGACTCTCTGGTTTCAGCTCAACTATTTGCAGGGTAAAATTCAACTTACTATAGGTAAGGTCGTCAAAACTTCAGAAACCATACTTACTGCTAAAGATGCCCAAAATTTTCTCATTGAAATTTTTCTTTCTTTTATATAGAAATGGCTTTTCCATATGAGCACTTTTCCACCTGAAGGTATAGCATAGATCTGTTTGAATGGATTTTTTTAATTACTAAAAAAAAGCAAGCAAAGAATTTTCAGGCTTTAAGAAAAAAATGAGAATCCCTTGAAAACGTCTAAACAATTACTTACTTTTTGGAGAGGATCTGCTCTATTGAGCCTTACCAAGTGTGGAAATAGCCACTTAAGTGATTTTAATCGTGGGCTAGAAAATGTTATACCAAGCACCTGAACCCATTGCTAAGCAAGTACTAACAAGACATAGTTATCTAAATAAATCAACAGACTATCGACTTCATAACTGAGCACTCCCAACGTGTTCAATCAGCATCAAAGACCACAGAAGTCTTTATTTATTTTGACTACGGTTAAGTTTTTCCTCTATTTTAATCAATACTTTAAATTCATTTTCTGTGTGAGCTAAGGCATCTCTGCACTGCTGAAGAAGTGCCTTCTCTGCCTTCAGCCTTTATCTGACACTAGCAGTGCAGAAAAGGAGCGCAGAATACAAATATTTCTGTAACCAAGCGGAGTGATCGAAGGGTTTCTTTGTCAGAGGTGTCCTAACTACTTATTTAAATCCCTCAAATAAGAGAAGGGTTCATGAGTGACATCTAGAGGTAATTCCTTAAGATGACTGGGGCCACTGCCTGCTGAGGCTCAGGTACCTGCCCTATAGAGCTGACATCTCACTTGCCAGCATAGGTAGCGCTTGTACACACCGTAAGAGCTGAATGGAATACAGCAACACAGGTTTTAACAGGTAGGTCAGGCCAGAAAGTTTTCAGAGAGAAATGATTTTCTGTAGAACCTCCCACCCAGTGCTGCAAAACAGAATCAGGTGTCTCTCTGCTCATTCCCTTCTGCGGGTCTGAGATCCCTGGCCAGATCTCATGCCCCAAACTACCAAGTGTCTCTTCTCTTTCCCACACAATATATCAGAAAAGCCACATAAATACAGGCTAGGAAGGAGGGTTGAAACACCTGGACTACAACTCACAAAAGATAGTGAGATCTGATATGAGAGTATGGTATAATATAAAAAGGACTTAAATCTAGTCACAAGTTCCATCTTTTGATTTTGTTTTAGTGAAAAATGTGGTCAAAAATACTATGCCACCTCCAATTTGAAATTTTCAGGAACTCCTCACCCTCGTGGCTTTTGGGACCCAAGTGGTGCAGGCAGGGTTTCAAGGCAGCTTCATGCCCGTGCTCCCACCTATGGGAAACCTGAGCCTTCTGCTACGAGAGCAAACGTGTGAAGCTGAGCTTCTCCAGGTGATATTGCTGGGCCACCCCTCAGCAACACTCAGACCAGGCTGTTCAAAAATAGAGCAGCTGCCTCTCCTGGCAAGACCTTGTCCCCAAGCCTTCCCTTGGCTACCTTGTGTATATATACCTTAAGTGTCTTACAGCTCCTGCCCATGCACAGGTTTTGGTAGTACCAGGAAGGCTGGCGTCTCCTGATTTCTTGTCATAATTTAGGATGGAAGAAATACTGATGTATCAGAACTTCTTTCAGGACAGACGTTTTCTCTCACCTCTAGCAGTGAAAGGCAGGCTACGAGCACATATCCAGCCAAGGATAACTAGAAAACGCAATATCAAAAAATAATGGGACCAATCATTTTGCTTGAGCTATGGCTATTTTGGACGTTTCCAACAACAAGGAGATGAGGGGAGAAGGCTCAGACTAAAAGAAACAACTACAAAAGTGAGGGATACTAGTGAAACACGAACATCTTGCACAACGCCATAGATGTAAGCTGCTCCGTGCAGGAACGGAGAAGTGCCAAACAGATAATGGAGCCCCTGCCTGAAGTCCTGTGGATACACTGCCGAGCATTACAGTATCGGCTGGGGTGTGCCTGATAGCTGGAATGCTCTGAAGAGCAGGTGGCTCTTCAGCAGTTAATCTTTCTTTTTCATCATCTGCATTTGCTTGGCATGTTTGGACACATGCACCTCATTTCTGTGCCATCAGGGAGCTCAACCGTAGTTCACCTATATCACATACCTGCAAAATGGTAGGTCTCTTCTTGTTTGCTCAGTTTGGAAGTATTCAAGCTACCTAAAGAAAGCCTTTAATCTGTCATTTAAAATCTTATTGTGGTTTAATTCGTAAGGAATAATGTTATTTTCATAGTGTGCCAAGAGCACTATTGGCAGCAGTGAGGCAATTATTTATGTGGGTTATCAGTTCACATAGCTGATTAAGTAACCTGAAATGTGATGATAATGGCTTCCAGTAATGGCTCCATATCAAAAGGATAATAAATATTATTTGCTGCTCTTTCTTATAAGAAATGGGATATATTTCAGTCCTGTTGAAATAAAAGCAAAACTCCTATTGTTCTTTGGAAAAGTCTCCCAATAGCTCTAATTTCACATGATGTCTACTTCAATATGTTCATTTTGTTGCATAAAATTATGGATGATATATTGAATATTACAGATACATCTGGGTAGCTGATGTTAAATCCCAACCCACTTTCAGAGCACCAGAGTGACCTCTCCATGGTAGCAACTCAGTTTTCAGTCCACTGTAAGGTACAGAAAGCCAGCTGTATCCCTTTTGCTTAGCTCGATCCACATAGCATCACACTCTAACTCTTAGACATATTTTAGAAAATATTCAAAAATTACTTCCTGTTGTATTTTAGCAAAGGAAATGAGATTTACATTTTCTTTTGATGGGGCTTGGTGAACTGGAGTTAATTAAATGAACTAGCCTTGCCACTAATTACATTTCCTATGATGATCTGTAGCTTTGTCCACTGTGAAGTTACTCTGACCTACCTTAAAGCCACAGAGTGCCCAGTTATGAAATCCCTGTTCTCGGTGAGGGATACTCATCAGCAAAGGTTTTTCTTATTCATTTAATTATAGCATGAATAATGCAGACCCCATTCAGAATTGCCACTGATGTGCAGATTTGGATCACTTGCCAATGGCTCAGTTGTTTCAGTATTAGATCATGGTAAGTATTTAGAAAAAAACCCAAAGCTGGATTAATTTAGAGCTAAAGATATAAAGAAATATATTTATTTTAGAACTTTCCAAGAATGAGTTGCAAAGACACTTTGGATGTGAAACCTTTCTCAAAAATATCTTATCAATGAAAAAGGAAAGTACAGAATCTTGTTTTGGATGGGCAATCTGCAGAGGGACGGCTGTTACAATAGCTGCAAGAGCCTTTCTGCTCTGAGGAGTACTGAACTGGTGCTAGCTGGTTTGAATCAGAGCATGTAGGCTCTTACAAACATTTCAGCTCATACATATAATATACCTACGTAATACCTACAGATCAAAATACTGTTAAATAAAAAAAAGAGGCGACTCTGTAACTGCTGTATAAGGCATTTGATTTTTAGCTATGCTAAAGAATAAGATTCGAATGAAGTCACAGCATTGCAAAGCAGGTTATTTATTTATAATAAGTATCTTTTGCAGAGACAAGAGAGTAATATATTGCCAGGATCTGTAGGCTACAGTATTTTTTCTTTTAACCTAAAGACCTATTCTGTAAATTTTGATTAAAAAGAATACTGTTCCCCTTATTTTTAAAGGTACCACCACCCCATTAATAGTTTTCCATATATCTACCCATCAGATCAGCAGTTTGGATTCTAGTCCTTGCCTCTTAGTGCTTAACTTGAGTGAGCATCTCCTGAATTGGGGCCTAATGTCTGAAGATGTTTAAAGGAGAACATAGGGCTGGGATGTGAAACTGGTACAAAGAACACAAAGATAAAGACAGTCACTTTTGAAACCACTGGACAAACTTTTAACTCATATCAAAGAGCAAAACCTTGGTTAAGGAAGATCTGTTTGACAATGTTTAGCTAAAAGGCATGCTACTTTGCAGGCCTAGTTGTAAGGGTATTAAGAAGACTTCATCATTTTCTCTCAAACACTTTTTTTCTAACTGATACCATAACTTATTTTTATAGAAAGCCTGCAATTTTGCTGAGCTTTCAAGAAGCGTTGAGTGCTTAATATTAAGGTTTTGGGTGCATATTTTGGTATCCAATTCAACATTCAAATCAATGGGAAGCTGACTCAGAGTTAGAGCCTAAATGCAGAACATGGACTCAAGGGCATAAGTGTTAGCCATTTAATTTTTAAAAACGTTTATCATCCATGCCTTATAGGGATTTCTCATTTCAGTAAGAAATGGTATCAGATATGATGGACAAATTTGCAAGTGCTACCGAAAGCAAAAAGCAATCATTATTTTTTCCACGACAAACTAGAAGGCCTTAAGTATGAAGTTCACCTAAATAACAACTACAGTAGGCATAAAAAAGCACATCAGTATGTTTCTACAATGATTTACACTTCAAAGATTGTACATCTATTCATTACAAATACTGATGCACCAGAGGATCTCCACCTTTGATGTAACCAGATCTTACCAACCCAGCAAGGACAGGAGGCTTAGTGAAATGCCCATGTAACTGCCTGGCAGATTGTAGGCAGGAGGCAGACTGTCCAGCAGACGCTGTCCTTCCCGAGTACATCAAACCTGACCGAATGCCTGGGTAAAACATTTACAGCACCAGGCTCTGGATTTGTACTCTATCAGCAGAAACACGTAACAAATCACCTGCTCGTGGTGGGAAGGCACATCGGTGCAAGGTTGGACAAAATAAAATTGTTTGCTATTTTTCTGAGAAAATCCCAGTCTAGGCAATCATCCCATATTTTATTCTTCTGTTCAATGCTTCTATTGCCATCGGTGGCTGCATTTTAATTTAAAGTGAAACAATTCTCATGCACTTTCCCCAAACAGGGAATACAGACACTTCACTCTCTGAAGCCTCAACTAAACGAAGGTGTGCAAAGACGCGCTTGGAGGCGTTACTGTAGGCATCCAACTAGAAAATTCAGGCCCATGTTCAGCTCCAGCCTCCGTCCTCCTACTTCATTGCCGGAGGTTGTATTGGTTGTTTTATCACATCAAGGATCATTGTCAGAGTGTCAGTGGGGCTGGATTTATGAAGTGTGTCACAACCAGCCATTCAACAATGCAGTATGACTGCAAAAAGGTTTAAAATATCCCATTCTGTAAATCTTATGCTGTGAAGGTGAAACAGGTCACATTTCACTTGAAAACCTCTGCATGATCTGCCGGGAAAACCCAGACTGTGTAAGCATGTGGAGGAAAAATACAGTGGATGTTTTCTATGTTATCTATCTGTGTGTAAGAATAGGTTATAATAAACCCTTGTGAATTCTACCAAAACTTGTAGTGACATAATTGAATTTTATTCAGGTGACTTAAACTATGAATATTGGGAAGCTATGGGTGACTGACAAAGGAATCTCCATGTAGAGACCAGGTAACCAGGAGGGAATAGTTCTGGGGCCTCCTTCTGACCACACAAAATGTTACATCAGTGCAACTCCACTGATATCCATCCGCTAAGCTACTCTCAACTGACAGCTGCCCAAACAATTTATGATGTGGGATCCTGATCTTTATCCTCCAGTTACTGCCAGTTACATTTTACTTAAAAATATTGAGACACATTCTCGGGCTCAATGATGACTGTCCACCTCAGCTTCTCCCATCTGCTTCTTCACTAGTGTGTATCTACTCTACTCCCAATCTCAGTTCCCTCCCTGTAATTCGGTGATTCATCTGTAGCCTCGGGGAAGGGCACCTGATTTCATTGCTTAACTGCTGTTAGAAGTTGCTGCACAAGTCACCTGGCACTGCAGGATGAGGCTGCCAACAACTTTCTACTAGAGCTACAGAGAGCAGGTTTGCAATGCCAGCGTTCTTACAAAAATCTTATTTCGTTTATTATGGGGTTATTCCAAGTGTACTGCAGTGCTGTCCAAAATGCCACCTTCAGTACTTCTGTACTACCAGCAACTTTCTGCTTCTGAGTTCTTCTCACGATTGAATCTGGGCAATCAGCAGAAAGTACAGCAAGCTATTAGGAATTTTCTTTCCTCAATCCTCTTACTGCAAAACAGCTTTCTGTCCATGTTTTTTTCAGCTCAGTTTCCAGTAATTTAAAATTATTTGGTTTGTTAGGAATTCCTTCTTTTTTAATATTGAGTTATTTAATGCCAACTAAATGTGCTAGTGCATCAGTTTTTTTAGAATAAGACCTAGCATATCCAGGTGTTAAGCACATGCTAGAAGATGGCAAGTCAAGCCTGCTTTATGAAGAGCATCCTCAAAAAGATGTGTCCCATTCAGTCTTTGGTTTCCTTGCTAAGTCTGTTAGCTGATGTGATTTCAACATGTATATGATCTCCCATGGCAGCTTTTACTCCCCTGCCTGTCACACTTCAGACACCTTTCTCCCTCCCATGTCACTCCCTGCTTCATCAGCTCTCGTCCCGCATGTTCTCACGTTACTGTAACTCTCAGAGAAGGGATAGAGAAGTTGGGCAGCCAATTTGTATGAAATACAGTGTCTGCCTTCCTCCCCTCCTTGTTCAGAGAGTGCCACAAGTCGCAGCAGCCTGCCTGTCTGGGGTGCTGCCGGTGAGTGACCGGGCAGGGGAAGGAGGGGAAAGGGGGTCCATTTCTCCCGTAGCCCATTCTGCCTCACTCCGAGTAAACAAATTTGACCTTAAGCTAACTTTCCAAATCCTACCTGTCTCAGTTCTAGAAGATACAGAAATTGCAGAGCCATAAAAGAAAGAAAAAACATCTTTGAAAGGTTAATTAGCCGAGGATAAATACCAACGTGGCATGTTTGGTGCAGCACCGGAGTGAATAATACCAAAGTGCAAACCATCCCTTCAGTTCAGACCCGAAGTGGAAATGAACAGCTCTGCCAGCTTACATAAAATTTATTGCTAGAAAAATAAGAGACAGACTCAGCTATCATCTTTCATGATGAACAGATCTATACCGGACTGTGGCACCTTAAGTTTTATGCGAGCAAGAGACTTGTCCTGATATAAATCACAGAACACCAAAGCTAACCGGCTGTGTTTGTTCAGAAATAGCTGCACACTGAAGGACGCTTGTTTCAAAGACAGTCCTTATCGACCTGAGACTCATTTACTTCAGGATCCTGCTTTGTTTTAATCACTCTGACAGGGTTGGCTTGTAAAGTCATTCTTGTTTATCTGTGCGTACGTAAAATACATGTGGACATCCACCCTCAAGGACCCAAAGCTGCAAATGCACATAAATAACTTCAGCTGTGTGATTTGGCTCATTGGGTAAACATCAGGGAGGAAGAAGAGGTACTTACAATATTGACATAAGAACAAATTGGTAGAAACTGTCCATGACCAACCTGAGGCTGAAAACGAGGGAAGAGTTTTTAACCATCAACTGAGCAAGGTAATGGAATAGCTTTCCAGCAGGAAGGGTGGCCGGTGAAAACTCAGAAAGCTTTACAATAAAGCTTGGCCATTTTATGAGAAGAGTTATGAGCCTTGCCTGTCATACCACAGGACTGGAATCAGTGACCCATGAGGTCTCTTTCGTCCCAGTGTTTGTACATGACTGAAGTTACTCAGAAGCGTAAATGTTTATAGGATGAGCCTGGAGCTTGCGTCAGCATAGCTGGCAAGCTTCCATGGGTGTTTCATTCAACCCGCTGAACGCATAGAAACATTGAGGGATAATTTCCTAGTAAAAATGCACATACACACGCACACACACACACTATATATATATAAATAACCCCACATATTTTTTGCATGACAGTTTGTAAATGCAAAAAAGCTACTAGTTACATGTATTTTAACGTCTATTGCAAACAATCTATGCTTCTGCTGCAAATTACATACACGTTTATGCACACATGCTGATGAGCAAGCCAAATAACTTTCACTGAACTCTAACATGGGTTATATTAATATTCTTATTAAGAGAAACTGAAGGAATGTGTTGAACAGAGATTTCTTCAGATGTCCATAAGGTATTTAGGAACTTTTTAAGGTATCAACTGAGCATGATCTAGGCACTGTGCCCCACAACTTCCAACAGGGATTACACACCAGAGCATTAAGGATATGGCTTGTCACAGTTTAAGTCACCAAGAACAACAATAGGATTTAGTCCTAAAGTGGCTTCTGGTGCAGGTCCCTGCATGACTTAAGTCCCTTGATAGCATTACCTGTAGCATATATTGACTCAACAGACAACTTCAAAAGAATACCTGAATGCACAAAAGTAAGCAACCAGATATCAGAATATTCCAAAATTAAGTCTGAACTGGTAATCTGAACTATAGTATTTGTTACGATATGCAGAACTTCATGCTACAGTTCTGACAATCTTCAGTACACTGTGTACTTGCCTGCACCTGCGTAAAGCCTGCACTTTAGCACCTGAGAAAAGGCTTCCTCTTTCCCTACACACTATTTCACACAAAACGTTTTCTTAGTCGCATGAGAAAATATCCTTGAGTGAGATAATAATGAAAAAGATACTGTGCATCTAACAGAAGCCTTGCTGAGGACAGAGTTGGTTTCCATCAGGACATTAGAGCTTTCTCTGAAACTCTAAGATGCAATATTTAGGGATAATACAATATATTTATAGCTATTTTTACCATAACATAAAACCTGCACTTATAGTGAAAGGAGTTGAGTAATATGGTAAAATTATGTATGATAACCGTTAATTTTTAAGAGAATGAGATAAGCATTTCCATAAAATAGAGTAAGACACCCTGATTCTGTAGTTACCCATCATCAGTCATAACAGCCCAGAATGGATATAAAATACTCTCACAAAGCAACTTTCTATTCTCTCTGCCTTTGTGTCAAGATAACACTGACTCAATGTCAAGGAGAATTGGCCTCAAAATCTTTTAGGCTTGATGATTAAGAATAGAGGGGGATTTCCCCAACCGTCGTTATTTCTAAACACAAAGATCTATTCACTTGTTTACTTTTATTTGCATTTGCATCTCATCTTTTGATTAGTGGCAATGCTGATGATACAGCCATGAGAGCCTGCAAGTGAGAAATCCATTTAACTCTTCTCTTTCTTACTTAGCTTAGAGATTCCCTTAAAAAAATAATGAGAAGTGTGTTGCTCCAAAAGAACAAGCTTGGATAGAGGCCTCTTGGCCTGGGTGTTTCCTGTAGGAGAAGATTTCTGACTCCTGTTGTGGAAGAAACTCCTACTTGTCCTGCCCCAAGGGTGAAAGATACTGCCAGGGAATTACAGCAATAAACCTCCAGGTCCCTGTCAAGCTTCAACCATCCCAATGAGTTATTATTCCCTTAGGACTCAAGAGACCTCAGGGAGTTTGAAAAGCTCTGCTCCTTCTACAGATGACCCAACCCATAACCGCAACAAACAGGCAGAGGAGCATCCTCTGCCAAAGCTGGGATTGGAAACTGTGGGAGCCCGGTGAGGCCACGGAGTGGGTGGCGGGGAAGGCTGGAGTCAGGTGGTCCCTGCTGCAGTACTTGCACAGCTGTGCATGATCGCAGCTCACTTTCTCCCTGGCTCTCGGAGCGCTCCCGGCCATTTGGTCTGCCCGCTTGCTGGCAGGCTGCAGGATGAGCTGCTGCGCCAACTGCATCTGGAGCGTGGTGGAGGTTTGCCAGGAAGCCCGGCGAAACATTGGTCTGAGCCAGGCTGCTCCTGCACACACACGTAGGTGCTTGGAAAAGAAAAACGCAGGCTATTCCATAGCACAGGCAGGGCAGTGGCTGGACGCCCAGCAGACAGCCAAGTTAGCGTGCCAACCTGTAGCAGGTCTGGCCGACCAGGGCTGCTACGCATCCTCGTGCTTTACAAGAGCTGCTTTGGCAGTGCAGGGGGCTGGCAGGGTGCGTTGGACTGCTCTGCAAGCCCCTGGGAAGGCAGGTTGAGCAGACCTCTGCTGCAGCAGCCCTCAGCTGCTGCTGGGTGGGAGCAGAGCAGAAGGGGAACAGGTTTCGTGTCCAGAACACCCGGCTGAGCGGGCATCTGCCCATCAGGGTGCAGGCTTAGCTCCCAGTCCACACGCAAGCAATTCGAACAAAAAAATAGAAGGCAGGAAACACTCTCTGAGGTGTTCTTCTTTTGGTGGAGTGAGTGTGCCCAACCACCAAGTCACATTCATGGCAGTACGTGGTCAGGTCTAAGAAGAAAAACACTTTTCCTGTCCTCATGGGAAATGCACTGGCACCCACTGTCCTGCACTCTGTGCCTAGGCACTGACTCACCCATTGACAGTCATCTTGGGGCACCCTTTGCACCACGCTTTTCATGGTGCTCTGATGACAACAATGTCTTGAATTTTCTAAAAGTAATTTTCATTTCACGTATTTAATTTTCTTTACTCTTTCTAAAGTATCCATTCAGGTGCTTCATACAATAAGCCATTTCCAAAGACAATAACTGTGTTAATTTGAAGTTGACCCTTTTCCTGACCAGTTGTCTACCATGTACACATCATGGTGGCAGCAAGGTCAGGCTCACATATTTGGAAAGTAAAGGCAACATCAGACTGAACAGTCACACAGGCAAATTAAATCTCTCTGCACGAGCTTACGCAGACGCACACGCATGCATGGAAGGGAGGCTACCTCAGATCTCAGGTAGATCTGCCTCCCCGTTGCCATTCAGCCTCAGTAAGAGCAGGATTTTTTTCCACTCTCCTGAGAATTTGTAGACTCTCCCAACCTGCCTTCAAACAAATAGGAAGAAGTAGCACATATAACAACTGAAGGGAAGTCTGAGCAAAATATCTGTAACCACTTAAGATTCAAATACACCAGAAGTTCCTAAGTCATCTGATACTAATTTCTGAAGAATTCAAATAGGACTTGTGCTATGCTATATGCCAGAAACCATAAATACAATGCTTTCTCTTATCAATCTCTTCTCTTGCTGTAGGCAGCTTGATAGCATTAGCTCAATATCTGCACTATTCCTCCTTCCTTCCCCTGACAGAATGCAAGGAACCTGTGGGACTTTTCTGCTGATTTATGCTCAAAGCTGAAGGTGAAACTGCTGTATTAGACGATTGCGCTGAACAGGGACTAGAAGCCAGCCCACACAGGCTTTACAGGAAGAAATCATAGAAAAAGGCAAACACAAGAGAAAACTTAGAACAGGGATAAATTAGCAAATGGCCAAGTTCACCGGGAGGTAAGGTTTGCGTGCTAGCCTTCGTGTTTACGCGCCTGCTCCCGTGGTTGCAGGTCTCCACTGACGTGCTCCTGGGGACAGAGCAGCTGGGACTCTCTGGGCTCACACTGCCAGGACTAGTCTGAAGACAGGAATTTCAGATAATGTAGCAAGGAGAGAGCATCTAGAGTTATAAAAACAGTTAAAACAGTCTGACGGGGAAAACAGGTGACTGCTAGAGCTGAGGTTTTATCTTTAGGAAAAGTCACACAGTTCCGTATTGTAAGCTTCTGAAATGCACTACAGATTTTCATTTAAAGCTAAAACCTAAAAGTCCATTGATTTATTAAATTGCCGACCTATAATGAACAGGTATTAAATGTTTCTCTTCCTACCAGACTGGAATCCACAGAGCACTTTGCCTCCCGTGAGGCTACACAGGGATGGTTAACTCTGATGCTAGGTGTCACATGAATCAGTTGGGTGCAGGTACATAAGAGAAAGACCAGCCAGTGAACCACACTTATAGGAAAGAATTAGTTAATCAGACTCTCGAGCTGCCTTAAGGCATGGCATGCCCCTAAATACATAAGGCTAAATACAGTTTAATGTTCACAGGATTGAAAATGAATCGCTTTTCAGTCATATCAACAAACAAAACTAGGATATTTTGATTTTAAGAATCTCAGTATTTCATCCCTATCCTAAGAGCAGAATTTCAGCTAAAAAAATTACAGAACTGCAGTTCCACTGAACACTGAACTACTCAAATTTTATTTGTGATAGGGATGTTAAATATAAATTCTTAATTTTTCTCTTCTCAGATATAAAAGGTTTAATTTACAGAATCTGCAAAATTCAACATAAACAAGTGGTTGTATTATCCATCAATTAGATGGATAATTTAAAATAAGATACAATACAGCACTTTATTATGAAGTTATAAAAAAATCTGAAGCAAATATTTGTAGATATAGAAACTATAGTCATGCTATCCTTGGGCTAGAACAGATTTCTGGGGTTTGCTGCTGAACCAAAACATAGTATTCTTTCCACTCAGAAAAAATGTAAAATAAAGTCATGTTCAGAGCCTCGATTGTTTTATTTAGTTTCCTTCCAGGTTACTTAACCCTTCTGAAAACCTCTTAAAGTTGATGTCATTTTTCAGGTAAAAATAATTTCAAAACAAAAGATACATATGATCTTTTGATAATATTGAAGCAAAATACTGTGTTTTAACCTAAAGGAAAGACTGACATCTGACAGAAATGAACTGTTTTGATATTTCTAAATGTCCCCTAAATCTCTATTTGTGAAAAGTGATCTGAATTCAGATATAGCCCCTGTGGCCCTGAGCCTCAATTTTTTATGAATTCTGTTATTCAGCACAGGTATTATAACAAATACTATTAATTAATTATTGCATTCACTCCGGCAGATATCAGATTCATTATTTTTTTAAAAATCCAACTACTGTCACACTGTCACAAAGGTGTTGGCACTCTTTCAGGACCTGTTGTGGCAGGAGGAACCTACAGATCAGAGATTTTTTTAAATCTGTTTCAGTTAAACATCAAACCCAACAGGTCAAGATTTACTAGATCCACTAATCTACTTCCTTGTTGCAATATACCACTCTCTTTTTTAAGACCATCGGCATACTCTCTAGACACTAGTGAACTTCAGATTCTAGTATACTTGAGAACACCTCAGTGACACCGTTTCTTTGATGAATCTTAAGTTACTCTGGCACTGAAAATCCTCAGCCCATTCCTTTCTTTTTTGTTTACTTAAAAGCAAAACTTAAGAGTGAACCTTTTGGGAAAAAACTTTCATTTTCATTTCATTTGACATTTCTTTGTCGTAAAACACCCTTTCCGAAATCATATTTGCCATAGCAAGCGTAATTCGGAAATCATCTGGAAAACTCAGATGAAGACACCCAGATGCATTTCACCCTGCTTGGCAAAAACTGGCAACCGACACATAGAAATCTATCTCAAACCCAGAAATGTTTGGCTCGCCACGATGCAGGAAAGCAGACATGTTGAGTGGCAAGTAGAGCTGTGCACTTCTGAACATGTCGCAAGAAGTCCAACATGGTAGCAAGCAGCCCTGTTGCTGTCTATTCGGCATCCCCATCTGGTGTCCTGTAATGGTTTTGATGAAAGCTCTTACACATGGTTCTTAAAACAACCCATCTGTTTACTGGGGTGAATTAAAAGATGTAAACGCAGTGTAATATGCCAAAGAATATAATAGTCTCAGTATAAGATCTGACTGTGTCAACCAGCAACAGGTTCCAGCTGGGGCAGCCTCATGGAACAAAGACAGCCTTTGGCTTAATACTGAGTTTATGCTTCTAAAGTCCCAAATCAGGCAAAAGAGAAAGAAAGCTCAAGACCTTGACCAGATGTGCAATACCCAGCCGAGCGCACAGTAAGCATGCTCCCACAGCAACCTCTCTATCAACGTGGACAGTTCCGGTAGGAGCAGACATCTGTTTCGGATGGCTAATACAGGGGATGTAGTACACAATCACAGATAACGCTTGAGCAGGACTGATCCTTTGAACTGCCTTTTCTCTCCCTGCTGTTGCTGGCCACAACTTGAACTAGCTCATGTTCTATTTTAGACAGTCAGGGATAGAGTCGTGGCAACTCAGCTCTGAACTCTGCAGCTGAGGAAAGGCTGGATTTCCAGAAGTGCTCAGTACAGCATTAATGGCCACGGTTGCAAAGGCCACAGACACCCAGCTGTGCTGCTCCTCTTTCCAATATCTTTTCAACCTATTCCCACTAAATTAGATAAATACATGGAAATGAATTAAATCTACAGATTGTACTAGGGTCCACAATGTGTATTCATCACGTAACAGCGCTTAGTACATGTCAGGAAAGGAGGTTAAAGACAGACATTCCTAATGACCAATCATCTCTAGTCCCAATGACTGCTTCCCTCTTAATCAAACCACCTAGATACATGCAGACATTGTACATTCTCCAAGTCCTCTCCTTCACAGGAAAATCCTGGGATTTCTAGCTCCCTGCAAAGATGAGGTTGACTCTACACATCATATGAGCTTACCGTAATCATGCTATGCAACAAACACCTATGAGAAATGGGCTAGATAACACACCACCCTTTTGGGTTGGTTGGTTTGTTTTTGGGAAAAGGACTTTATTTTTGTTTTGCTTTCTTAGACTATTTATCACAGAAAATTCCTGATCCATGACTAGAGCTTGCAGGTGTTAATATAACACAAATTATACAACATTCTCCAAATCTGGATTAATTCATAGACTTACCAGAGGCTCTCTTACGATGATTTTCCCTCAAAGGTTGATTGAGATGACAGAACTCTTGGAGGTGATAACTCCCATCTTTCGATTACAGCCTTGATGGTCTGATAAAGACTGTAAAACTGCAACCATTAAATCTCTGGTCCCTGAATTCCCCCTGAGCATTCTCCTTTGAGATCACCTGAAAGAGATAAACAGAGATGTGAAGAGCACGTGATGGAACTGTTCCAGCATTGATACTGATAATATTACTTGGCTTGCATTTATGCTAATATCAATTAAGCAGGGTTTATTAATACTTGCTGTCATTTCTTGAAGTTACCTTAAAAAGCAATCTATAATAGAAGCTTTCACTTTGCACTTAGGAAGAAAAAAAAGACTTTCCACATTCATACGCTCTGTACAGCATGGTAGGAAAGGCAGCCTTTAGAGAAAGGGTTATCAGACAGACTAGAGAAGAGTAGCAATGGAGGAGAATGTTGTATGTTCACTTTCATAGGAAAGGCCATTTTCTGTAGACTCTTTAATTTATCCTCATAAACACTGATCAGAAACTTCACGGAGTCCAAGTTGTATATTTTTGACCAGCTCTCCTAAATCCGCATGGGATAGCTACAGAAGTGTTTTTTCCCTTGTTTGTTCCTAAGTTGTGCACTGGCAAAGTTCAAGAGCCACCACTAACTTTTCTCTTTCCTTTTGCTTGTCTGTAGAAAGTAGGCCGAATAATCCCATTTTATCTTAATCCCCTCAAATGTTTCTCTGCGTGAAACTGCAGGACCAGCATCTTTACAATACTATTCTTGGAATAAAGTGGCTTCCTTTCTTCTGCTATGATCAAACCCTATTAGCAAATAGCTTCTGCTTCTCCCGCTGCTGCACACACACGTTTTACCTTTCTTCAGACAACCCAATTTCCCTTCCCTTAAGTTTGCCAAAGAACTACTTTGATCCAATGGGGTCTATGAGCCATGATAGAGTATCAGGGTAGAGCAGTAGAGATAATTGAGAGCCCATCACAAGTTGGCCCTACCAGAAGTGTTCTTTTGAAGAGTGGTTATCATTTACTATATGCTTAAATTGGGGACTGGTGTGACTGGTGATTACATTCACTTTAGCAACAGAAAAATAATACAAACCAAAGTATTTAACATTTCTGTAGCTCCCATAACCTTAGTGTGAGCACCTCAGAGTTTTTGGTCCACTGTGGCACTAACATCCTCATCTAATACAAAATACTGAGATGGGGGAAAGATGAATGACTTTCCCAGGAGAGGCCAGAAATTCTGGAGCAGGGTAGGGATCTCAAAATGTATATTACACCCTAACCAGCTGAACATGAAGAAATTAAAACTAGTAAAAGATTTTAGATTCCAGCTTTGCTGGATATTCACACTCCTTTGCTTCCCCCAAAAGCACAGCAAGCACACACTAGCCTGGTATAGTTCAGGTGTAGGTGCTCCAAGCTTTTACTTCTCTGCCTCGGAGAGGTGCTTGCTAACAGAAATTTAATCTCAATTAAAATATTTTCACACACTACTTTTCAGGCATGGCTGTAATTTATCATGTGTTTTCTGTCTTTTGTGCATGATACGTGCAGCAAGCACTGAGACCAGTTATACTCCCGAATGTTCTAGCTTCACCTGAAATCAGCCTTTCCGAGCTCATCTTAATTGTGTCCTCGTGACTCCGCTTTAACTTCAAAGAGCACTTCGAAGACCACACAGCTCTTACTGCAAACAAGCCAGCAGGACAAGTATAACCCCTACTAATAATGTCGTAGAGGCTAGACCACACAGAAGATTCCTGCAGTGCCCTTTGGGCTTAAAGATGTAGGGGGTCTGAACTACCTGCCGCTTAGACCGATTCACAGCAGCTCCAAGAATCCCCCGTGCGAGGCATGCGGTGAGTTTTGTGCCCATATGGATGGGTGTAGAGCTGTAGATCTGCTCTGTCGATCAGATAGCCACATTAGTTTTGCCCCAGCTTGCAGCATGCCCTCCTCAAAGCTAAACGTAGCAGAGAGAAAGTTCACACCCGAGTACCTGACAGGTTGCCAGTTAAGGCAGTCTCTTAGCCACTGTGAAAGTCTTGGGTCCTGGGTGCTGCTTCCCAGCAAGCTAGGGGGGTTCAACCCTAGTCATTGCCCACGGCAAGAAAATCTATCACCCCTTGGATGACTGAATATACTAGGACACACAAACCATCATGACATCCATCTTTAGAAGATGCCCACAAGTGAGCGAGGAAGGGAAAATGTCTGGTTTAAAAGCCCTAGTGTTGTCAGGTCACCAAGCAGTGTAGTGGAGTCAAGATCTAGGGAGCTGTGAACAGTTGAACTACGGAGCTTCACTAACAAAAACTTGTGGACTCATGGAAAAAACTGATAAAAATGAAGAGCATTTAAAGAGGAGCTTTGTGACAGTGGTATATACATGACAAATTTTTGCATGTCATCCTTCGTATGTCCTGCTTCTGAACCTTCAGGTCAACAAAGATAAGTTGCTGCTGCATCAGAGGCTCCAGGTTTGGTGCTTGAAGGCAGCAGACTGTGACATGCTATGGAGATTGGGCTGAATAAATGAATAGGGCAATTCATCATTCTTCTCTTTGCAAATTGTCAACAGGTGACCTGCCGTTGTCCTAAAATCAGCAGTCACTAATTAAATTTTTGCGATTAGTAGTAGCTAGAAGTAGTTATTTTCTGAAAGTTCACCACAGCCAGTATGTCTGGGCTGTGGTCACTGAAATTCAGCCATAGAGCTGGGACGGTTAGTTTTGGCTGTATAGGTTTTTTTCAGTATGTTCTGAACTTTTGGCACAAGAGCTTATGGTTTGAGCTAATCTTCATTTCCTCATTGCCCTGGTTTCAAACAAAACTTTTCCTTGTTTGGAACTGGAATTTTATCTAGGGTGAAAGGAGGCAGTTGAGAGGGGAAAGAGAGAGGGTTAACATTTTTCAGGGGAAAGATTGGAAGTGGTGGGACAGCTCTGCTAGGGAGGTCAGGAAGAAGTGCTGCTTCCTTCGGCTCAGGAATCAGAGGTGCATCCTCAGCCACAAAGGTGCTTTGTAGAAAATGCAGTTCTGGATCAGTTGTACGCTTTGTTCCCCTGTATCTCCCATGATATGACACGATCTTTTCTTGCTGCATACTTATTTCCCTGTCCCTTTTCCCAGAACACAGAAGAGATCAATACTTTTACTCTTTGTCCTAATTTGGTACACACTTGTTAAACAAAACACTGCAATTTTGTGATGTTAAAATTACCTTTTTTCCACTCATTTCCAAGACTGTCTAGGACCTTGCATAGTCCTTGAATGAGGCACAAAGGTTACTTCACCTGATCAAATACTTACTGGTAAGGAACCCAAAATAAATAACAACTGTTGCTAAAGCAAATTTCTCTGAAAACATGGTGTTTTTTTAAGTTGCAGTATTTATGGAAAATGTTACCATATGCATTCACCTCTAGATTAGAGCCAGCTATCCTCAGAAGGACAAGGAGCCGCACTCACTTACTCCTGCTACAAGCAACAAGCCTTCAGCTTTCTAAGATGGTAGTGCATTGAAAAGAACATAGAAAAAACTCTGAATCTTCTGTAGTGCACAAGCATAAGTTGCAGTTTGCATTTGAGTCCTATGCCACTGAATTTTCTCCTTTGCACAGAAGCCAAACAGGGCAGACCCTGAACAAGATCCCTGCCAAGACTCTGATTAAAGACCAGCTCTCTGCACCTGCCTATTATTTTACCACTACGCACCTGCAGACCAGTTTCAAGAGCCTCATTATTGCTCACTTGTCTCTGGCCTCATTCTGACAAACTTCACAGACAAAATGCCACATTTCCCTTCTAATGACCATCACAACAGTTCCAACTCTGAACAGCCTCTAATAAATTCTCATTTTTTTTTCCTGCTCAGTGCTCACCAAATATGCAATAATGAATAGAGATACAGCAGGCTCAAAGTAGAGTTAATGCAGTTCCTAGAAAGGGAAATCTGCTTTAAAAAGTTAAATCAAATCAGAAAAGTCCAGGACTCCAAGTAAAAGATATTAAAGGGGGGGGGGGGGGAAGAAAAAAAGAAAAAAATCCACCAAGAGTATAACTGAAGACAGTGACCTTTTCACATTCCCAGAGCTTCTATCTAGAAATTTATGAATGTTTCTGCACCTGTTTCTGCACTCTGCAGCTTTCAGCTTTGCACAGCCCTTATATTGTGTCTCAGTCCCTAACTTCTGTTCTGTGTGAAATGTAAAAGGGACCCAGCATTAACTTTCCTTATTGCTGCTTGTGCTGCCACTGGCCAGACTGGAGCCCTTGCTCAAGCCAGCCTGGGGACAAACTGCTGAAACTCCAGTCTTTCTTTGAGCTCTAGCCCTGCCTGTAGGCTCTCCCTGACTGCCTTCTCCATGAGATGTACTTGGAGCTAAATGTCTTTTCACTAACCAGAAAAAAACCAAAACCAAAAACAAAAAACATCCCTTTTCTACTTGGACCTGTGGTGTCCTGGGCAGAGGACAGACCACATGTGCATGCATGAGTGGCCACTGCTCCCATGAGTGGCTTTGATTCGTATTCCAGGTTGTTCTTCTCCCAAGGCAGTATATATCAATAGCTCTTGAAGGAGCTGCCATGAATCTGCTTAACAGTACAATTGACAAGGAACCAGTGACTGCAGCAAAAAACCCTGCCTAGATCTAGTGTGCCTGAAGAAGTGCTTCTGCACCCAGAAATTGTATATTTTGTTTCCTACAGTATCAATTATGTTTGTAAAAATACACTTCTTACAACATCACCTGTTTCTATAGACGTGTTAGGAAGCTAAGTTACAACCCTCTCTTTAAGATACCATCCTGGTACTTCCCAAGGGGCCTTTTCACGACGTTGCTGAAGCATGGGTGTGCAGGGATGATGAACAAACGGGTATTTTAAAGAGATATCAGTATGAAACATCAATGGGAAAATCAAATGTTCATGCCTTTGTTTTGTCCTGTTTTGTTAGAAGAGGTTGTTCTTTAGTCCTCCAGCCAGAGGGCACTCAAAGAGGATCACGTACCATGTGCACTTCCAAAGGCACAGCAAGGAGCAAATATTACCAAATTCTCATCAGTTACCTAGCCTAAGGGTAGCAAACCATCTCCAGAAGAGAGCCTTGTGCACAGCTGTGGCATACAAAGAGAGGATTTATTTAGACATGTTGGTCCAGACAGAAGTGAAGGGTTCTGATCCAGCTAGCAAAAGCTCTAGTCTCATTACTGCAAGCTTCAGTGTTATAAACCAGGACCAAAATGGGAGAGGATAAAAGCAGATCTTGGATTCATACCATCAAAGAGAGAACAAAGTTTACCCTGTGAGTCACAAGTCACAAACCAAAGTGTATATTAATCTTCACCCTGACACATTTCTTCCATCCATCAGATCTAGCATTGTGCTGGGCTAACAGTGAGGATACATCATGTCATTCATGACACATGATGATTCCCAGATGTTCAGAGACCTGTGCTACCCAGTGGAACAAATGGGTGTTTACAGTGAAATAAGTACCAAATTTAGCAAAATTGGAGATGAAGTTATAAGTTAATTAGTTCAAGAGGGCCTAAACCCCATAATGTATGAGAGTTCATACTTCTCCAGTAGATCCAGAAGTACAACTTGAGAAAAGAGCCTAACAATTGAACAGTAAAAAATCAAAAACAAACAAAAAAACCCACCCAGAAAGTCACCATGAGAGAAGCCAGAATAAATAACATCACTGCCGAGCTCTGATGTAGCTCTTCTGGTGGAGTTCCTGGTGATGAATAAAAGCAGCTCTGAGTCAGGTGCTTGTAAATAGAGTCATATGTAACACCTACCAAACCAGTGAGAAAGAAAGTTGAAAGAGGGAAAAGGATTTAAATACATCTTAGAGAGGCTGTGAACTTCTCATCTGACTATAAGAGCTCCTGATTCAGGTAAGACCACCACAAGTGTCCTTGAAGGCTAGTTGCTCTTACATTTCTCAAGTGGCATATTGAGGAGCTTTACAAGCAGCTGGAGAAGGCACCTACCTGAGGCTGTGGAAGGGGATATGAACTTGGGCCTCTCTGACTTACACAAACTGAGTCAAAACACGGCCTTCCACTGGACTGCCTTGGTGATGATGTTTCAGAGATGTCCAGGTCAGGGCCATGGTAGGCAAGGAAAACTAAGGGCTATTCATATCAGAAAGATACAGTCCACGGTAAAATAAAGGGTGGAGAATGGTAAACTCTAAAACCAGACACTGCTGAACCCCAGTAAGATCGAAAGTAACTCCCTGTTAAAGGCTGTCCTCCTAAAAAGTTTCATGTTTCCAAAAGTCATTAAGACTCTCTAGACCTTCTGCTAAAACATCCCTATGCTCCCAGACATTTAAGTCAGTACTGAATAGAGCCATGCAAACAGTAACCCAACCCCTCCATGCTCTTGCACTTCATGTCAAAACCAGGAGGCAGGAGCAGCCTACGGAGCAGACAATGCTATCAGCGGTGGGGATCCTGATGACCCAGAAGAGCTCGCCGGAGCCAGAGTTCACACAACTACAGAGGACCAGGCGCCAGCACTGGCCCTGGGTACTTTCACTATTCTGTTCTAGAGCAACAAATTCGTTTTCCATAAAGCACTGACTAGGCCAATTTTTAATCTGGCTTGCAGTGCTGAAAACAACCTGCAAAAAACAGGTGGCAGTCTCCTTTCATGCAAGCCAAAAGAGAGATAAAAATAGACTTGAATTGCCATTGAAAATATGGTAAAATAATCCTTTTCCATCTGCTAAAGCAAACCTTGGGAGTAAGTGAATTAACAGGTCTCCACTATCGGACACTGGGAGCTAGGCACTGCTGCTCGTTAATTAACATTAACATGACAGCAATCGATTACCTCTATCTCTTGCACACATTAATCAAAGCCAAAAGCTGAGTGTGCACCTTGTATATCACTCACAAACGCTGCTGGCACGTCACCCATTCCTTCCGAAATGTTTAGAGCAGTGTTCGCTTGCCGAAAATCGTCCCTGTTGCGAGTGCACCGTAGCAAAGGCCTTTCCTCTCCTGCCATCTCAGTATTCCCCGTCCAGCCTGTGCCCTGTAGATCGTATTATTAAATGCACAGTGCCGTCTCCTCCACTTTGAAGTCAGCCACAAATGATGAATTCAAGATGCGAAACCCAGGTCATGTACAGAAAGGGTTTTTACAAAGAAAAGGATGTCCTTCCAGAAAGATTAGATCTGCAGGCCCTAATTAACACATCTCTGTGGCCGTTACCCTGATCACCCATGCTGACGTTCAGCTAGCCAGAGCGATCCCGAAGGAAGGACCCTCAGCACTGTCTAATTATCCCAGACTTCAGCCTACTGCTCAAAAGGGTTGCTTCTGTTGGTTGGACTGCTAAAAATACCCCAAGTACCCAGTGGAAACGTCGACTTCCCCTCAATCCAAACACAACCAGTTTAATCAAGTCAGAATGTGACCTGTCCCATCCAGAAGGGAGAGAGAACAGTTTCTGTTTAAAGAAGGAAAAAAAATTATAGGCCAAATCCTTGTCTCATTTATGGTAATGTAAATCTAGAATAACTGAATAAATATAACTGGAGTTAAAGCTTTTATAAACATGTATAAATTAGATCTGATTCAGCTTAAACAGATGAAAGTTTTTAAGACTCTTTGGCATCTTTTAAACCTCAGTTACTGGTTAGATGCTCAGTCAGCCTGAATCCAGCCTTTCAGCTGCCTATTATTTATGCGACTATTCACACAACTGAGTAGTTACCCGACACGACATGTCTAACCTGCATTTGCACAACACTAAGCAGATCCCTAAGCTGAAAGGCTGGCAGAAATTTGAGAGCGCACATCTGAGAGCCAGTAGTGCAATAAAGCATCAAATAGAACTGGTAAGAAAAAATAAAAATCAAGATGTCCACCTACAGAAATTATGATTTTCATTTCAAATTGAGATTAAATGGCCAGACCTTTTCGCCCACAGAATCACAAGTTCAGAACATTTTTCTTAGTCTGAAGTGTTGAAACATTTTGACTGAAAAATACACATTTTGTCATTTCCAAGTCAGAATGCATACATAGGTTTTGTCAACAAAATTAGGTTAGAAATCGCAGAGGAAGAGGTTTTCATGCACTTCTTGCTTTTTGAAGAAATAGTGGAATCATGTCCAGGTTAAAAAGTTAAGAAGTGCTCAAAACCACTAACAATGAATTGCCCACTCTTCTTTAATCTCAGATCAGTTTTGATTTTGGTTTGGATTACCCCTGATTTTATTCAAGCTAATTCACCCACTTTTCCAGCTGCATAGGCAGATACAGAGATCTGGGCCACTGATGACTTTTATGCACAATCCAGGATTAGAAGTGCAGCAAAGCACAGAAAGACTATATTATCTTTGTATACATTCTCTTGGACCAGAAGTTTTATTTTGCACCTTTTAAGGGGGAACACTGGATCCCATTTCAGATTTCTCTTCTGTATTTAACCCAGTTGGACAGAGCTGAGAGATTTCAACATCAAATATGTTTAGAGCTGTGTGAATTCCTTCCAGCTATTACTTTTCTTGTATGTAAAAAGACTCAGCACCCATATAGCACCTGAATGACAGGTGCTACAGTCATACTACCAAAGTGACTAGGATAGCAAAAGATCTGAATGAGTAAACTACTGCCAGTTCAATTCTTTTTATTATTATTTTTTTAGACTACAATGCAGAGAACAGCTGCCTTCCAGAGACTGGGGCATAAGAGTTCAGGCAATTGAATATTTTAAATCTGTGCCCTAAACTTGGAACAGAACTGAATGGTCAGAAGAATTAAAATTGTCTTGCTATTATTTCAAATTCCTATACCTATTCACCTTCTTGACTCTGGCAAGAAGTTGACATGTCCAGAATAACTCTAATTTCTGGGTTGCCTTCAAGCAAGGTAGCTAGAAAGACTGGAATCAGGCAAATCATTTCCATCTACTCTTATGTCTTACTAGTGAAAGCCTACGGGATAAATTGTAGATGCTTGTGCAACAGGTGTTGATCTGAAAAACATGGCATTTATTTTGTGATTTTGGAAGACTTTACTCAGAGAATATTCTTTTTTACATATATGTTTGCATATATGTGTGTGTGTGTGTGTGTATATAATCCCAATATACAACCAAGACTGTTTTTCTCTACCATACTACTACCTACTGTGTGTCCTATGGTAGTATATTAAACCTATATAATGCATTGGTCCTTTGGAAATGGTGTCCTATTTAAAGATAACTCAAGCACCCACAAGAAAAAAAGTTGATACTACGTCTAGATTGTTAGAAAAAAGACCTGGAAAATATTGCAATGAATACTGAAGATAGAATATCAGTGTATGAAGTTTAATAGTCAATTCTCAGTTTATTTTATTCTGATTTGATTTAAACTCATTGCTCAGTCTAAAAATTACATCTACAGCTGAACAAGTACATGCACACAGTTTTTCAAAAAACTTAAAACTTCATTACTGGTGTTCAGTGTTACTAATACGGTGATTGAGTAGTAATTTCTAAAACTGTATTAAGAACATAATCCAGTTTCCTGCAATAATTATTTTTTTGACATAAAGTCTCATGCATTATAGTCTGTATCACACTATATTTATCCATTGATGTTCCTGATTTCTTTCTCAAGGTGAGCTGACATTCTTGATGTAAAAAATGAGGTATACAAAGTAAGGTAAATGTAATGTGCATAAGTAGGAAAAAGAAGCTATCTTAATAATAAGTCTTAAGATGTACAGATATTTAACATTATTAAATGAGATTAGAAACATTACCATTCTATCAAGGGTTAATTCTCACATAAAATTTGATGTGCTTCTCAATTTCTATGCACAACAGAAGAATATCCACTTTAGAGAGAAATATTTGAAGTAACATATGTTATTAAACACAGCATTCTACTTCTTAAAAATACAGCATTCCTAGTCATAATTGTTGTGGTGCCCTGTGAATCCAAACTAAAGAGTCCTGAGTCATAGGGGCCAGCTGCTACTGAGCATCACATGTAACATCCATCAGAATGGCTAAGCAGCAATGAAGACATGCAAAATCAGGATGCAATTTTGAAAATTTAAGCAGTTGTTTTTCTTATTTAACATAAATTTCAAACCAATAGATTCTCAATTAATTTTCTCTCAAAAGAACACTTAAGAACCAAGTGTTGGATGTAACATTCAAGTATTTTGCAATACATGCAGTCCAGACTTCTCTAATTTTTGCCTTTTACAAGACCCTCGTAATATTTGACTCCTACGCTCAGTTTAGTTGCAGGGGTTTAACTTTTTCTTGATGGAAGGAGACAGTGTTTGAGGACAGGTGGCTGAGATGTAGCATTTAATCTATTTGATCAAGGCATCTCTTACTTCAAGGATTCCTTGCTAAAGTAATAAGGAATAGACTACATCAATACAATAGTAAGCTTCACATTGCACTAGCATTATCACTTTCAGATAACGTTTAACTTGAACTCCTTTATAGCTAAGCACTATCCCAGCATCTAAGGGAATTTAAATTGTTGCATAAAACCAAAAAGTATAAATTATTTTAGGGAAGAGGATACTACCTCTCATTCTTTGAAGCTTTTGGTACAGAAATATCTGTGGGAAGTGGAAACGAATGCAACAAATTAATATAATGGATACAACATCTTTTAATTTGGCCGAGTGAATCCAAAAGCGTCTAACTCAATAAGTCTAGGACTTCAGGGAGTATACGTGTTGAACATATAATTGAAAACTCTTCAAGTAAAGCAGTAGATTGCAGTAATCTAGATGGCCTCTGAATTTCAACTTGCTTAGACTCACTTACATTCAACCTCTGAGTTTGGCCCTTGGAATGGCACCTACTACATAGTGTTTCATATTCTTGGGAGAACAGGATGAACGAGTCCTACTAGAATTGTCTGAGAGGCTTAGCTGCAGGTCACCAACAATATTAAACATCTGGATGAGTGGAACAGCCTAACAGATTCCCAGAAAATGAGCAAGCTCTACTATGGAAACATATGTATTGCCTTTAAATTACCGCAAGGAATACTAATCTAGATCATCCCAAAAAGCTGAAGTTCCGTTATAATCAGGGAACATCAGTGTTATTACTAATTGTCTGTCAGCTGCAGCTCTGAGATCCATTTTGCGAGGGAGCAGCAGCCACTGAGCAGGAGACAACCTCGTTTTCAAGAGCTTGTGTCTTGTACAGGAGCGGGACTGTTAATATATCTCCTGCAGCATCACAAACTCCAGAGCCAGGAATACAACAAAGATCTGAACTGTGGCCCCTGTATAAGGTTCAAATTATCCTACCATGTGGGAGATACATGTCACCACACTGTTTTCCCCATAGCTTGTCTCTGGGTCCTCACACCATCCACATGTTGCTGAGAAAAGAAAGGAAGAGCCTACCTGCAAGGGGAGAAGTGGTGTGGAGTAAGAAGATCCAGGAGCTGGATCTTTTTGTTTCCAGCTGTGCAGTCTCTAGGAGATGCTCGCAGTGGCAGCCAGGGCCCTGAATTTGAAAACTGGATCACTGTAATCTTTCTAAACTCAACCTACCATCCCATATCCTCATCCTAGTTGGAAGTGCCCTGACTTCATTTTCCCACGGATAGGAGAAACAGAGTTTTATGTTGTATAAAGCTAGGAGTCTTTCACTAAGCAGATGAATGGCCAACTTCCTGGTCTCTTAGGTAAGCGATATAGGAAATTATACTGTGATTCAGAGAGGTTTGAAATAAAAAGTCTTTTGGCAATGCTTAGACTTGGTCTAATATCACAGCAGTTATTTCTGTCAACTTCAGAGTACTATGCTGTGGCCAATTAATGGAAAAAAGATGAGATGCAGTCAACTGCTCTGGGATTTTCTCTTTGAATGTTCAGGCTAGGTTAAGGAAAAGACCTTGCCCTACTCTATATAGCCTTGTAATGCTACTGCCTGTTATTTCCAATTGTTGTTACAGCAGAGCTGGCCTCACTGCTATTGTTAAAGGTCAGTCAATGTTTCCACTATAAACCTTCTTTATTGCAGATTTCACATAAGTGTGTGATTTTAATTTACTCTGGACTGAAACACAGCTTTTCTTGACCTGGAAATGGATGAGTTTTGTTCTGTTCTTTAAATCTGTATGCTCATTTTGTTATGAATCCAGGACATCTTCAAAAAAGGTGATCTCTAACCCACATTCCTATTGAAAAGATTTCAAGGGTAGATGATCCCATTTGGATAACTAACTCCTTCATAACACCAGCCAGTGGTTTCCTGATTTAGTCCCAAAGCAATATTGGCAGCTCATTGCATGTTATCTGAGAAACTATGGTTATCAAACCTTATTATTCAATAGTGGGTGGGTCACTTCTGAAAAATGAAAATCTGAAGGGAAGGTATTATTACTTGGAACAATTTCAGTTTCAAAACAAAAAGTTGTATTTCAAAATGGGCTGTGCACACAACCAGTGTATTACACACAGTGCAATCCCCAGGGCAGATTATGAAAATGATTTTTGCCATTGGGCAGGAAACAAAAAAGCACTGGAATCAAAACCCTGTATTCTCCAAACTTCTGTAGAAATTAAGTACTCCACGGGATATCTCTAGGGCAACCGAACGTCCCTTTAAAATGAATAATCACCTAGGAATTATTTGTAAAGCCCCCTCATTATACACCCACACACATCTTCTTTCCCTCTGAAGCAATAGCTCCCCGCTGTCTATCTTTTGCCTCCCTCTGTTGGGAAGAGGCCTCTTCCACAGGTAGGAGAAGCAAAGTGCCATCCAGTGTGTTATTCACTGCTCTGCCTTAGCTGGTGCAGGTAGGACACGTGCAGCCCCATCGCCCTTCCTGGGACCGAAGCTGGCCTCTTGTTCTCCCTTTCCCCTCATGGGATGAAGGGTCAGGGGACCCTTTTCTCCCTCCAGAAAACAGTTGCAATCAAAGAGTAGGAGGCGCACCAGAAAATACAGTTTTGCTGTCACATACATTTCATTGAGGTGTATAAGGAAGGACGGTGGGGATACCTATGAATTTGAAAATAGCTTTGCATTACATTTCTAGACTAAAAAATGGTCACAATTTTTAAAAGGAAAAAGCAAAATACCTCCTGATTGATCACGTTTCTATTCTCAGAGAATTACTTGGTGGAAATTAACCAATTTGTGAGGTTTCACTCTGAACAAAGTAAAAGCAAAATTCTTTTTCAACGGTTATTTGCATTCTTTGCCCATCCCTATTTTCAGCTTTAAGTCTCTACACACGCACGCACATACATTTGCTCATACACACACCCATACACCTGGTACTCCATTAGGATTGACTTGGCACAGCCCCAAGAACAGTGGATTTTGAAGCCAACACCCATTTCTCATGCAGAGGACAATCCCACACCTATGGCTATGCTTTCAAACTATCTAAACACACACGAGGCATCTGCAGAACTCAGTTGTATTAGAACAACTTGAGGTGTAAATTTAGACTTACAACTATCTTGATGGAGATCTAATGAAATTCTTACTGCATCGGAAGGATTGGGTTTTGATTTAGCTCAGCCCCTTTGGAGGAGGGTAAGCTAAAGCAAGCGTCCCTATGTGAATTTTAGAGCTAGAATGGCCACACAGAGAGTTATGCCGTCACAACCGCACAGTTCACCAAATCAGGTGAGAATTGCCTGGGTATCACCATAGCAGTTAAAGGTATCTTGCATTTTTACCCTCTTCTCAGACCTAAGGATTAGAAACCTGCTACTTCAAAACAAAGAGGAATGAGCTGATGTCTCCCAGGCTTCCATGAGCTGGCACCAGAGCCCAGTTCAGGGGATCCTAAACCTCAACATGTCATGCACATGTGTATGAGCATGCAGGCCCCCATTTTGTCTATAATTACAACTCTTCAGCTTTGCACTCTGCATTGGCTAGATGCAAGCTAGGTCTAATCTGGGAGCCGGCAAGTCATGTCCATGCAGTGCCGTGCTTAAACTAAAATGTCTTGTCTCTCAGCAGGGATTTGCTTAGATTGCAGGCGGCATTAACAGGGTGATACCATGTACAAATAAGACTGGAACAAGTTCAAACAATGGATTGAGCTCATTCGCATCTGCCAGCATCAATTTATGTAGCCATGCCTTCCTATCAAAATTAATTAGTATTTTACAGGTCTGACACCAAAGAGATGAAGGCTTACCAGGCAGCTTTACAGTACAGCCAGCCATCATGAAATAACCTGGGGAGGATACAACTACATATGAAGAAACAGGACCATCAGCAGTGCAGGTTTGCGTGTCTCCACTTTCATCACTGCTCTGCTGGGACAGCGGTAATGAGGCATCTCGTGGAGTGTGGGAAGGACGAGTAAAGGAACTCACGCTGCAAAAGATTCACTAGAGAAAATCTCTCAACCCAGTGGGACAAATGTGACAAGGCCCACGCAGGATATCTTCATGGAGAATGAGGTCCTCAGGCTGTCACACTACACCATCCTCTCTGAATAGAGAGGAAAAGAATTCACATTTTTAGGCTTGTTGGTAAAGTGGGCTCAGTCCAAAACAGATGGACAGCTCAGTAGTAAGTTGGATCTACAACTATTTACCTTTAAGCGAGGCTTGACTCCCATTCCCATGACTGAAGTCAAGACTTCCCATGCTTTCCACTTTGACTGACCCTCTTACTATTCACCTCACCTAAGAGAGTGTGGCGTGATTCTTGGTGGTAATTTCAAGGTGCTTAAACAGAGCCAACAAGATTTCACTATAAGCTTTATCTGTAGGTTAATTATATGGTGTAACTTAAATGATTGACAATCACCTATAGAAGAACAAAGGATGTGCTGAACAAAAGAGGGGAACTTTTTGAGTCATACAACATGTTTCTCCACTGTTTCCAGCTCAAACTTTCAGTGCCATACCACCACAGAAACACAGGAGAAGACAGAGATGGTCCATGTGACATAGGAGCTAAGGTAGCATTAGTGCCTCAACTGAGCAGAAGTATTTCTGTCCAACTGCTGAGTGACTGATGGCACTTACCCTTTTGTTTTCCTGGTCATTTGCTAAGGGCTTGACTCTGTGTTAATGCTCCACGTTGTTTAGTATTTTTTTTCAAATTGCAAAAAGCTGTGCTTTTATTTGCTCAAGTTGCCTTTTTTTTCTTTCTTTTTTTTTTCAGATGGAAACTATCTGGAACGAAACCCTCCAGTAAGAAGAGACACCAGCAACTTGTGGAATAAGTTCAGGACTGCTTGGGAAGAACAGACCCAGAGAGCATACGCTATTTATCTTGCATTACTCCACTTTTTTCCAAACGTGTTTTTATATAACATGACAGGTTATCACTTCTTGCCTTTGGCTACAGATGGGTAGGACTGCAAACAATCAAATGCAAATCAAGAACAGTCTACAGCAGACGCACTATTGTATTGTCATGGCATCACTCCTACTCACTCCGATTAGTCAAAGCACTCCCTTTGGTTTGGTTATTTGGATGGAGTAGCTGGGTGGAGACGGGGCGTGTGGGTGGATGGCTGGTTTCCAGCAGAGCAAATGCTCTCCTCGGGGGACGTCCCTTACGACAAGGAATTCCTCGTGACATCATGGGCTGCTTGACGCTGGAGTGATGTGCTTGTGCTGGAATTGCTCCCATTGTGTTTTATAACATAGCCAAAATAGGATGAGCAAATCCTACAAGAATAATCAATTTAGAGGTGTGGCTGTACTTATACCAGAATTTTTCCTTCCTTTCTCAATAGTAAGATGCATTTCAGAAAGGCAGCTTCTAACCCCAAGAAAAGCCAGATGCACGTACTGACTGTGATTAGCAGAGCTTTTGTTTTGTTGCTCCTGTGCACAAAAAACCAAGTCAAAAAAATGTTTTCCCATTCAAGATCAATTAAAAGAAATCACCCTCACACAACGTCATAATATAATCTAATAGTCTTTAAGAAAGAATCAAGTAGTTTTAAAACTTCAAGTCAACCATGCTATAGGTTTAAATCTGTCTTTGGTATCTAGAAAAGGGCTGACATTTTCTTAGTTAGTGGAAAAAAAAAAGAAACGGCAAACTTGGGCTAAATTAATTGAGGAGTTGTTTGTCCCATCTAATTCATGAGAAACCCAAGAGAAGTTTACTCAATTGCTTCATCTTTGAAAAATGTTCACACAGTGTACAGATTGGGCTGGTATCAGTATCAAGAGAGGACATCTCTTCAAAACGTAACACGTTCTATAAATCCTATAATGAGCAGCACCTTTGGGATGAGAAATATCTTTTCCACACCTTTTTAACAGCACAGCAATTCCTGGTCAAGACTATTAAACACTACAGTACAAGGCAGACCAGGCTGTGGATATATGACCTTCTCTAACTGCTGGGTAGAGGTTTAGGGCAGGAGCTTTCACTCCAATTTCCTGTGCTTTACTTGGCTTCAGACAACTGACAAGGGTGATTCCTACATATTTTTGTTGTTTCAGTTAAAACAAATGGGAAAGGACAGGTGAGTATGACTATCCATATCGCGGGCTACAAAAAACATATTCTGTCACGATATTATGAGAACAACGTGATGAGACCTGATGAGCTGCAGTACACAGGACCTGATATTAAAAAAACCCAACCACCTTGCCTCAAAAAGTTAAAGCTTTTGTCTTCTGGAAAGGATGCAATCAAGGAAGAGTACACGGCTTCAGTGAGATGTCATAACCTGGTATCACCAAAATAAAATTCCCATGTAAAACTGGGCTATTATTCCAAGGAAAATATGTATAGTAACAATAATTCTGTGAGAAACTATCCTGTAATTGAAAGACTTTTACAGGAGCCTGTACTGTGGCCATATCTCTGCCTCAGATCTGCTCACAAGGGGCTTTCTAAGATGGAAGAAGAAAATATTTGGCTACTGGTGAAAAGATTTCCTTCATCTGCACTACAACACAGACTGTAAGCCCAAACACAGAGTCGCAGTAAGAAAGTTTCCAATAATAACAAAAATTACAACACATAATTATCTATATTACTCAATGGCCGAAACCCTCATTTGTAATAAATCAACAGGTTCCCCAGAAGATGAATCTCTCCTGTGGCTCTCATGATAGTTCACGCTCAGGATCTCTCTCTAAGGCACAAGCAGGGCAGGTCTGACCCGCTGTCCTCCATGTCCCGGGACACCGTCCTCCCACATCCCAGACTGTATTGTACTTCTCCTTGGTACCATGCTACACCCCCACAGGCCCCAACACACCTTCCACATTATTTTGAATGTTTTGCACTGAGGAACACATGCGCATTCTTACAAATGCGTGTCAGAGCCTAGAGGGACCCAGAGGAGATGCAGACCCCATGGCGTGCCACAGGAACACAGCCAGCCCGCTTGAAAAGCAATGTGCCCTAAGCAGTGCTTATTCTTAGATTAGCTACAAACAAGAGGGATATCTTCATATCTGAAACGTACATATTTTGAGAGGTACACCTCTTGTGAATGCTTTCCCAAGCGGCTCCCAGGTGTACCTAGGTTAGCAGTGGTATTAGAGAGAAGGTGAAAACAAACCCTGGCATGGGAGAGGGGTAACACCACTAAATTCCCCTCTTAATCCCTGATATTTAAGAGATTGCTTTAAACCCTGCAGCATGAGATTTTTGATTCGTGACAGCATATGTTCTTTATTTGCGTTATTCCTATTATTCCTATCAGTGTACAGTGCCATATTCTCCCCAACAGGAGCCCAACAGCTGATGAAAGCAGCACAGGTGATTGGCAATTTTAAGCAATCCTTTCTGCTTCCAGTCCCATTTCTCACTCTAATTTCATCAGTTTATTTCCCTGCCATTTTTTCAGCCTGCTATATCATGCTCTACTCTTCAAGGCACGCTACAGCTAAGACTCACCTACACACTCTGTCGCTGGCATCTTAAATCACTGTTCTGGCTCCAGGGTAGCTATAGGAGTATCAGCATGTACCGACTATCCCTCATTAAAATTCAGCAGCGCTGGAGCAGAGGAATTGTGCAACCCCATTGTTCCTGCTGTGTGGTTGCAGGCATTCATATAATCTTATTATGACTTTTGGGTGGTTCGCATGCATATTTACACTTTAATTTTCTGTGCTGTAGGTTCAAAGAAGAGCACGTAAAATAATATTATATGGCTCTCAGTACTGGGAAAAGATTAAAAGTCTCCTAGAAAAAATACAAAGTGATCTGACAGCACCACAGTGTAGAATTAACACTGGAGAATGCGCTGTTTAAGAAAAAAGTTCTGTAAACTGCTTCTGGGAAAATCTGTATTTTTGTTTTTGAAGAAAGTGCTGCCTCTGAAAAGCTTCAGGTTAAACAAAGGTTCTTATATTTTAAGCACGATATATAGAGAAGTGACATCTTGGAGCCCCTTTCACAGACCAGATATCCATTGTGCTAGCCACCAAATAAATACAAAATAAAACTGCAGTGCCTACCTCGAGAATCTTACAGTCCTCTGGTCTGTCTGCTGACATGCACCATATTTCATCATGCTAGAAGAGATGTCAGGGACCTACACTGTATCCATCAGTCCTCAAATATGAGTAATCCGGAAGAGAATATTGACAAAGCTAGCTAAATTAGAAGGAAATACTGAGGCCTATTTTCCCATAAGCAATTTTGCATTAAGGGACCCAGCAGAAAGAGGTGAAGGGAAAACACTTCCCTGTTGGTTGTGAAACCCTTCTCCAAAAGGATTTACATCGACAACCTAGAGATAATTTAACATATTTGAAACTTTGCATAATGCTTACAAAATAATACAGGTAAGCAAGCCTTGGAAGATCACAAGGAAGTGTGCCTGCTAGTAATTCCCAGAAAAATGCTTTCATCACAAAAATACAGTTGAGGGAGAGATAAAAGGAAGGACTCAAAGGGAACCTGACCTGACAGGGAAAGAGATCCCTCCGTACCCAATTGTGCTGAGTTAAGACGCTGGCAACATCAGCATTAGCAACTGGCTAAGACATTAGCAACTTCAGCAACAAAGAGTGTTTGGATTTGGATCCTCACCATTATTAGTCACCTTCCCCCTTTAGAAAACGTGGCCATGGCATCCTCGACATTTCATAACATGGACTGACTGACTTGTGCCTTCCTCCAGTTTTCCCGATGAACCTCAAATGAAGTGTGTACTCCTCAGTGTTAGCTCAGGAGGAAGATGTCCTGAGCTCTTTCCACTCTATACTTTTTATAATACACCTATATTATTTACATGTGCTTTTATTTACACAAATGTATTTACATTTCTGTTCTTATATATTTTATGAATATAATGCACGTAGGGATTTAATGGCACAGACAGGAGAAGAGCCCAAAAATCCCAATGTATTTCTCAACTACAAAACTTTATTCATCCCAGCCCTTGGCTTCTCTACGAGGACCTTCAACAGAGGCAACAGCTGAACATGATTGCAGTGGTTTGCTTTGGGACATGAACACGAGGAATTCAGCAGACACCAATGCTAGAGGGATTCTGGACAGGGGGTTATACACCTGCCAGGAAGAACTGGCAGTTCAGGAGGCTATCTCTGCTCTTTTTTTCCTTCATTCCTGCACTTGTGAAAGAAAAACAGTCCATCAGATAAATATTCCTCTGCTCTGACCACCTTAAGTCAGGTAAGAGGTACTATGCATCAACAGTGTAGCGGATGGTAGTAGAGAAACATCTAGCAGGAGGCTTGGCCCCAGCTTTGGGAAGCAGGACAGCCCCACTCCATGCTCCTATCCCTCTTGCACACGTGCACACCCTGCATGGCTTCTTTCCCATTCCCCCTTCCCCTTTCTCCTTTTCAGTAACATGGGAGAAGTAAAGAGCAGCAGCAGCCATGAAATTTCTCCTTTCTGTGGTTTAATGCTAAAGCGTGTGATCTCGGGCAAATTAAAAATATACTTTTTTTTTTTTAGTCGCAAGTTGGCAGGTACAGCTTAAATGAGGCTGTTGCAGTGGAAGTGAAATAGACAGTCTAAAAGGGGTGGCTGGCACAGATGACTTAAACAGAAAACCTTGTGTTTACTGGTCCAGGATCAAGCAAACCTTGTCAGCCTAAATGCTTTCCTATATATATTAACCTACTTCATTACACAAAGTCCTTAACCATAGTAAGTGAAACATTACCAATGGGAAATCCATAAAAGTTGGAACTCACAGAGTGGAATGTTTTGATTTATTTTTGCCTCCCCTCTCCCCAGAGTCAATCAAGAAGTAAACAATATTTTACCTTTCCTCAAATTAATTATTTGTAAGCTTTTCCCCGTCAGACTTCCCACTCGGTGTGGAATAACATACCTACCCTCACGAAAAAAAGAATCTTTAAATTCCAGAGGAAACATCTTAGCACCTTTTGCCTGGCCCAAAGAAAATAGTCCATAACCCAGTAAAATCTTTATTAAGAATAATGGGCAAGGAAATGGCTAGAAAAGTAGTTTCTGAAAATCCAACAGCGGAACAAAACAGGAAAATGTCTGGGTTTTGCATCTGTATTTTACAAACACCCACCTTCTAGTCAACTGCCTGCTTTCTCACCATATGAATTTTGGGCTTTACTTCATCACACTGATATTAAACCTTTCAGGTTTCAGTGGCTGCTTTCAGGAAGAAAAATCTTGAGGTTGTTTACAGATAGAGAAGTATGACAAGGATGCTCTAAGTTAGTACAAAAGCTCCAAATAAAATCACTATTAAGGGAAATGGCAACTTGTTCATTGTTCTAGTGCTTTTCTACATCTTTTAAACCTGTGCAAATCACCAGTATTCATATTGTACAAAGAAATTATCTCCCATCTTTTTTATGTAGAGGAAAGTACACATTTAAGCATTGGCTTAAAAAGGTATTCCTTTTGTACAAGGACTTCAGAATCTAAAGTTGTGATGGATAACCAGGCAGTTTGAATGTTCTTAAAACTGGAAGGATTTCAGCACAGCTAAAAGACATCAAAGGTATTTTTTGTTGCAGAGTGTTGATAATGGACACAATTCCTCTTTTGTAATTTCTCAGTACAGCTTTCTCAAATGAAAACATTTGAGGCTATGTACCTTTTCTTTGAAATGCCATGCATTTTTTATCACGCTTAGTAAAAAAAAAAAAGTATTTTGAAAGACAATTTTTAAAAAATTCCAATACCAACAGTGACTTTTTCTGAAACATTTAGAGTTCATTACGATTTTTCCTAAGAAAAATGTTCATCATTTTCTTTCACATTCTATAAAATCTAGATCAGAGAAGAGGAATGTTGTTAGCGGGATGTGTAATCTAGCAGACAGGACATGCAGAACTCCTGACTGGAAGCCGAAGTTCATCTTGTTAAAGTAGGAAATACTTCTTTTTTTTTTAAACAAATGAGAGTAACTTCTCCTGGGTGTTGTAATTCTATCATCACTTGGAATCTGAAATCAAGATTGGATGCCTCTCCAAAAGATGCGCTTATGGCTCAGTCACAGATTAATGTCATTGATAGTTCATGTACTTGGTAGGGAATAATATAAAAACAGTAAGGTCAAATTCTTTGGCTTGTTTTACACCGCAGGTCAAAGTGCACAATTGTATTGGTCCCCGAGGAATTTTAAATTCACTGCCATCATCAACAACAGTAATAATTAACATGTGCCTGTATTCTTTGATTTAAATCCTGTTTGCAAGAAGCGAAGGAGGGCATGAATATCATCAAAACAACCAGCTGTTTGAATCCTAAGTCACTTCACAAGCAAGATTTTAGGAATTCTCCAGGCTGCGGTCCTTTACTGTGATGCAAAGCAATCAACTTCAGTGTCAGTAATGCAGGTAAGAGTTTCTCTTTAAATAGATGTCAGGGATCTACCATGTATTTTACACACACCAGGGGAGACATCTTTTTTCTGTTATATCTGCCAGGTTAGGTTCAGATATCCAGAAGTCTTTGAAAGAACGAAGATCATCCATCTAACAGGTCTATGAAGGGTAGGGATATCAGAGGCAGGCACAAAGGTGAAGCTTCCATAGGTGGATGTTTCTAACAACATACAATCCCAGCCAGTTCTCCACTGTGAACTAAAGCACAGGGCAGAGGTCCCCAATATAAGGGGTACAAGAAGTAATCAGTTCAGCTAAATAATACAACTGTATCAGGGCGGTCCTGAAAGTTGGCTTGTTAACCTTGCTGGAAGACAGATCTATAAACTTGTGCTGCACCAAACCAGTTCACAACACTGTTCCAGGTGGATGAATCACCTCGACTGACATTAGCTTGAGAATAACTACACTTACAGGTTTGCTTTAACCACTGAAGGAGCTTGTTGTTTAGTACCAGGATGAGTAAGGCGTTGGCCATGATTTATTGCTATCCTCCTCTAGAGAGAATGAAGATTTTCAAACAGTGGGTAGAGTAGTGGGGTGATAGGTGCTTAATCTTGTCTTCTTCCTTAGACTGATTTTGTTTTTCCCACGGTTTCATGGACAAAGTGAGTCAGTCACAAGATCCTACGGATCCAGTGTTTTAATCTGGCAACACGTAAGTAGCACATTGCCTACCTCCTCTGTGGAAGGCAGTGTGAATGAGTGGGATCATGCTAAAACTGCATACAAAATCATGCCTATCATCTAGATTTCTTCAAAAACTGATTGAGAAGACAGGCTTTGCAATATCATCTTCTCTCTCGTGCCAACATCCCTAGCACCAGGCAGAAGGCAAGAGCGTTCCCTGTGGATAACAAAGAAGATGCATACATGTGTCTTGCTTTGCATATTTCCTGTCTTGGATCTAAAGAAAGAATAAAATCCTAGCCAAGCCATTGCCCTATAAAATTTGTTGGCCACAAGAGCTGCTGCACTTAGCAGGAGATATGCCAAGTCAGCTGCAGAAAAGCCTCCCCTGCTTTCTGCTTCTGGCAGAAACAGGGATATATCATGATGACAGTCTGTCCCTGCAGGACAGGTTGGCAAAGCCAAGCTCCTGCCCCATGTCTCGTCCAATGCTATGTGCTACCTGCCCACGGTCTCCAAAGAAAGTGGCTCAGAAACTCTCTATGGTCTTTTCTGAGTAAAAATTTTCTGACCAAATCTCTCTCCTAAAGCTAAAACGTGGTGCCTGGTAAGACAGGATGAGTTTCATCAGGCAGCATGACTTTCATCAGAGAGAAAAAACCAAACCAGCACTTCATCTTTGCCAGTCTGGTCTAGATTTTGGGGGAGTCCTTTAAAATTTGAGGGTTTTTTTGTTTAGCTTTTTTTTCAATTAAACGTCTTCCCTTTTTCTAGTAGGGACCACAGAAAGTCAGACTGGGACTGTGAGAATCATATCTAAGATTTACAGTCCTTCTTTTCCCTAAGAGCAAAAAGGTGAAAACAAATGTCCTTGGAGTTTTGAATTTTGGAAGTTTTGGTTCTTTTTGGAGTTTCTGGTTTTTTGAAATTGCACACTGGACCAGAAAATAACAAATTGAGTGGCAAGGCAAGGAGGAGAGAGGAAGGGAGCAAAAAAGCCAATAAAGGCTTTCAAACTCCTCCAGTTCTGGTTGCTGGGAATTGCATCAGACAAGGGCTTTTCAGAGCAAGTGCACATCTCCAAGGTGGTCCCCACAGCTCCACCCCACCTGTATCCCCTCTGATCCCTGCCAGCCCTTGGCTTCCCTCCCCAACCCAAGTGGCCAACTTTTCCCTGTCCATGTTCCTCCTTTCAGGAAAGCACTTTTTTTTTTTTTTTTTTAAGTGAAACTCATCCTTTAAAATCTAGTTTTGTCACATTAAAAACTGCTTGCACACACACACACATGCTTTCTCACTCACATACAAGCCCTAAAACCAGTGGAATTGCCCAGAGTCCTCTGAAGTTCCTTTTCTAACCATATCAACTGTGAGGTCTCTTCCACATTCACAACAGTCTTTGAACCTCTTGATCTCAGGACTAAATCTGCAAAGAGTTCCAGAACGGCAAATCCTCTTGGCTCTGGAGAAACAGCTAAGGGCTACACACATTTTTGGCAATACAGAAATCACTCTAACGGCCAGCTGCAGTTCTGAAACGGCCATTTGAGGCGAGGGTAAAGACTTGGGTGTTGTTTAGTCTGGAGGAGAGGAAACTGAGGAATCAATGTGACAATGAGTCTTCCAATGTGTAGGGAATTTTAAGAAGACAGGAATGATTGATTGTTGTTCATAGTCAGTGGGAGAGGAAAGAAGACGAATCAGCATAATCTCTAGCAAAGACAACTTAGGTCAGATATTAGAAAAACATTTCAGCTACAGCGGTGAAATACTGGAACAGGCAACCTAGGAGTGTGGAATCTCCTTCACTGAAATTATGCAGACAAAGTTTAGATAAATACCACTTGAACAGGCAACCCAGAAATGTGGAATTTCCTTCGCCGGAGTTTTAAAGAAAATGTTAAGACAAACGTCTGGTAGGTATGGCTTAGCTACCCTTGATCCTGTTTCATCTAGCTCAACGACCTCCAAGGTTCCTTCCAGCTCTCCATTTCTGCGACTGTATGATTTATAGGCCAGCAATAAATATTCATACGATGGGTACACCTGCACCTCACTTCATGAGGCATTGGACACACACACACATATTGCAAAGGAGCCCCAAGGAGCTAGATGGACGTGGCTGTTAAAAAAGCAAATGGAAAACAAAAATGAAGACTTGGTCAAGTCTTTTCACATATAACAAATTAGCAGCAGAAAGACAGGTATTATCTCTGAAATCTTATAACTCACAGTCCAGTCACCCACCCACTGGGTCGTTTCCCATCTGCTGGCTGTAATAAACCATCCCTCATCAAAAATTGTATCAGAGCCCTGTTATTGTCTACCTCTCATTTCCCCCTGGCTTAATGAAAGGAAGAATAGCTACCTGATGGCTAGAGCACAATCAGTTGCATCCTGCTCAGCATGGCTGAAGTTGTATATTTGCATTTTAATATTTTTTCTATTACAGACCTCCCTGTGCTACCATAAAAAACACAGCCTCTAATCCCCTATTAACCGTATTTAGCAAACCTCAAGTGTTTCCTCCATTTGCAGTCTGGCTGGGCTTCAGCCCTGAAGCAAATTTCAGGTGGCTGTGGTCTAAACATTAACTCTGGTCTGGAGCGATTTGAATTACAAACCAAACAGACTGTAAATGGAATCCTAAAGTGCAGTCAGAGCTCAGTCTGGGAACCTGGCTTTGTTCTCCTGAGCCTGCAAACCTACTCTTGCACTGCTCCTCGGGCAGTCAAAAAATGGGTCGTTATTCACAGAGAGGAAGCGCAGGTGTTACATTAAAGGACTGCAAAGGGAGCCATTTGGTACCAACAATATAGATTTATTACTCGTAAATTTTTTAAATTTCCTTGTGTTTTGTGATTAAAAACACATCATACTTTGATTTCCTAACCACCTCCTGTGTTTTGCTTCCAAATTTTTGACAGCCTGTTAATTACGAAGTTTTGAACTTATGTGCCAAAGTCTACTGTGCATGCATTTTCTGTGTTGCAGCTAAGAAAAAATATTGAGCCACAAATATACCCCTTTTCTAAAACTGCAACAGTTAAGACATGATGCACGCTTTAATTATTCACATCCTCCAACAACACAGAAGCATCATCTGTTATGCAGGAGGCATTGGAGTGCTTCTATCCTCATAAGAAAACAAGGACCAAATTTAATCCCATGTTAGTACTTGCACTGAAGACTTAGAGGAAACCTACGGGAAGCGGAAAAGGCATGTGATTTTATCCACACAGCTGGCATTTTGTAGACTGCTTTTAATAGGATGCAAGAGGTGATCAGCTAGACCTTTAAATAACTAGGCATTTAAATAACTAGACATTTAAATAACTAGACATAAGAAAAGTTTTGAATAACAAACTAGAGTTATAATTCTAGGCAACAAATCAGCTATTGTGCTTCCTTTGCAAGAAGGAAGCTGCTTATGTGATAAAATACAGTTGGGCACATTAGATGATCAATCACTGAACGTCTAGGACTCAGGAATGCATCATAATCATTATGATAGTTACTAGTTTTATACTGCAGGCTGAAATCAATGGGACTTTTCATATACTGGGAATCAGGCATGTGCTTCAATAGCTTCCTGAACCAGAGACTGATGTCAAAAAAGGATAAGCATGTGCTGATGTAAACTGCTGAACAACGTTCTCAGCTACTGTCATGGACAGGGGGTAGCATGAATTTACTAGCAGTTCCAAGGTGTCTTTGAAGTATTTGTTCTATTATGGGTTTACGTTACACACTAGTCATTCTGTCTTTTTATAGCACAGGAAATATTTTCTGCAGAAAATAGGGAAGAATATAATGGTCCTCTTTGAAGGATCCTCCTCTCTTCCCATCTCTGCTCTAATATTATACCCATATGCTGACTGCTTTTGGACAACCATTTGTTTTTTCAAAGGCATCCTACAGCATTTAAGTAACTCTGCATCTGAAAGCTGCTAACCTTGAGGGATTTTCCACAGCTGCACGGAGGCATGACTTAGAGAGATTGCTCCACAGATACTGCTTGTGGCCAAAGTCAACAGAAAGTAGTTTGATTCCTTTCAAGATACACATAGGTAAAATGAAGCCTGTGTTCTCAAGCAGTCCACACTGTAAGCACATCTAATAAATAAATTCTATTTGAACTACTTTATTCGATTAGCTTCCACATAGAAAGCACAGGTAGTGACTGACTTGCTCTTGTGGGCTTGGGACCAGAGCTTTCATCCAAAGTTTTGCTCCTTTGTGCCCTCAAAACAATTACACTAGTCTGCCACAATGGATGAAGACTTCTCCAAAATTGTTCTTTGTTCAATTTGACTAAAGACTGTTTTTATTTCATTATTTGAGGTAAGACTTGTGTAATCTAAATGTTCAAGTTCTTACTCAAGCTAACTTCCCAATGTGGAGGCATATCAGAGTATGGCCAGACATCACACAGAAGGGACCCATATATTTATGAACACTTATTTGTGTTCCAAGCACTTCTTTCCCTCAATACTCTTAATACCCTTCTTTTGTTTGCTGTGAGCTGGCATTACTCCTCAGGATGTTTTATTTGTGGGAATACATGCAAAAAACCTGTTTCCATGCCATATGTGACTACAGATAAGGTATGTGTATATAAAACAATTACTGGTTATTCACCATTTATTGTTCACTGTTCCTTCTATGTCAGATGCTTAAATTTGATGTTGCATGGGTGGAAATACCGCCATGCAATAAAATTGGAAAACATGCCACGTGCTATGTATTACACATTCTATTTCAAAACACTATCCAACAGCCAAGTCAGTCTTTGCAACATTTCAGAGTCAGCAAACCAAGTCACAGGGGCTGCCCTGTGTCTTCAAGACTTGCCTGTGTATTCAAGCAGGTGAATGACAGGGTGGAGAACAGCCTCCTGCCTCCCAGCTCAGCAGGCTCAGTAAGGTACACGTCTGTCACTACCTCTCCGGCCTGTCTTGGTGAAAAGCCCACAGGGCAGTACTCAGACTTAACCTAACTCTAACTTACTCCTGGTAAAATCAGTGGCAAAGCTCAGGGCAGTAAAGCTGAACACACCTGAAAATGCCCACTCTTAGCACATAAGAAATGGTTGATGTTGGTAAAAAATCCACACATGGCTTCTCCTCCACTTGAGAAGATATTCTGCAACAGAGAAGTTCATCTGTTCAACTGCACTAACTACCTCTGGTAAGAATTGCCTAGCAGCTATAGCCCAAAAGGAGATTTTACATTTTCACACATGAAAGCAGAGAGGAAAAAAAGATGACTATTCTATACCCTGGTTTCTGTACCTCAGCGGTGAAGGTTTGCTTAGGCAGCCAAGCTGAACGCCCTTGCACTCTACCCCGCGTAGGGCAGCTGAGACTCAGGGTGTTTGGACAGGCCACACAGAGAACGTCAGACCTGCTGGAAAATGATGTCCATCTCCTGCAGAGCTGTGCAACATGGCACCGTGGAAAACAAAAGGTGCAAGGACATTTCCACAGCTGTGCCCCCCAACAAGGGCTAGGCACAACACAGCCCTGTACTTTCGCAAAGACCTTGGCCTGGCTACATCTTTGACCTCCTCTAAGAGGCTGTAGCTGGAGCCTTTCTGGCCTGTGCTCTGTAAGCAAAAATTGTTTCAGAAAAAGAAAAACATAATTCAAAGTGATGCTGTCAGACATGGCAATGCTTATTTTCGCATGTTTAGTCTCAGTGAGTGCAGCTCAGATGCAATCTACATTGTGAGTGAACAATAAACGAATAGTGGGAAATTTGATTCATATCTACTTATGTCAATCATACCCCTTTTCACCATCCTGCTCGATGGCCCCTGTGGTTACTGGTACCAGCATATTCATCACTTCCATACTGAATCCCACCACCAAGGAGCTGTGAACACAGTAGAAATACTTCTGTGCATGCTGCCCGGTGTTTCTGTTTCAGGCTAACTTTGCTGTTGTACAATCAAGGTGTACAGTGATATACAGAGGCATAACACTGCTTTTTTCTCCCTCCCTGTGGCTTCTGTGTTACAATTAATCTAATTTCTAGTGACCTGGCAAGAGAACGCTTTCCATGTCATTTGGCAACGACACGTCGATGCGAAGCATTAGCTTCTACATGCCAAGAACTGGATTTTCTCAGCTTGGCTCCAGGTGCTAACAACAGGACGCAACACGACCACCAACACAAAAGACTCAACGGTGAGAAGGTGTATTTTTAAACCATGGAAATAACAAGTTAAAGTAGGCTTTTCGTTCTAGATTATTCCGGTTGTTTTAGGTCTTGGCATCGCAGCTAATCTCTAGACCCATGTTGATTTTGCTGTAATGCAAAATGTTTTATAATTATTTCATAATCCATTACCCAGGTACAATTATTTTTAGCTTTGTCCTGGGTGTGGATGAGGACAACCTTCAGTGAGAGGCCCCAGCTGCAGCCAGAGACTTGGGGTACCAGGCACAGGATAAAATACAACCCTTCCTCCAGCACCAGTGCAGGGACTTGGGGAAATTGCCTCTCTGCCCCTTCATGCTGCGTTTCTAAAACATCATAAAATTATTACCCAAGTACAAACTGGGGAAAAAAAAAAATCTCAGCCCAAACTTTTAATTTAGTTTCTCTTGCTTGATGAATTAAGGTATAAATAATATTTTCTGGGAATGCATTCCCTAAATGCCTAATTCTTTATTCCTGGGGCATGGACTTGAGAGGTTGTGTTTTATATTCATGCCCGAACATAATAGACTTCAAAATGGATTTCTTTCTACAGCTGCGCAAAGCTTAGGGAGTTTGGGGCACAGCAGGCTGTACAAATATTTCCTTCAGTTTCAGTCCACAGTGCTTTTGAATCCCCAAATTCTCTTCACACTTCAGATTCAAAAAAATACTGAAACTAATAAAAAGCCCTCAATCACACAGAAGTAAAACTAGCAAAGCCAAATTTTGCATCATTTACCTGCACTGCCACTAAAGGAAAGCCCCAGGTTCACCTAAAGACCTCTGGGAACCTTAATAGAGCAGGCAACACATTTGGTCAGTTTAATGTTCAGGACCTACATGAGTATTTGGGCAGGTTTTACATAGTTTGGATTCCACTATGATAATTTTTACATAATTCTTTTGTTATTTTTTTCATCAAACTTGAAGAGAAGAACTCAACTAGATCTGAAGTACTTCTAGTGAGATGCCAACAGACTTTTAAAATACAGTTCTATTTCATATTCAATTAAAAAAAAAAAAGTGTACCAAAACTATGGGCTACCTACATTCAAAAAAATGTTATCATGGAGAAAAAACCCACACATTTTCATATCTGTGTTTTTCTTATATGAAAACATTGGCCTCCACGAACGACTGTGTACCAGGAGAGATAAGAAGACCCACTGGAGGAAAGTGAGAAAAGGGGAGGTAGATGAAGAGGCAAGTTAACTGCAGTTTTCCTCCATACATACTTTTCCACTCCCCAACTAGCCAAAACAGATGAGCTGATGCTGGCTGTCAGTTAATGGCAATGCCCTATAACATGGAAGTCCACTGACTTAAAGGAAAAACCACGTCCCAGAGGCTTTTCCTGAAATCTCCCTCTGCCATAGTGACAGCACCACACGGATGCCCCTAGTTTCAGCACAGCATCAGCACATGCTATGGGCCAGCATACATTCTGTTGTCACTCAACATCCCAATTTATTGTGTTCAATATTACTTTCCTTTGACTTTTTTTCCCCTGCCTCTAAAGGTAAGTTTCATTTAGGAAGGGGAAAATGCAGAACAGCTATGAACATAACAGGCTCCTTAAGTTCTTCTCCTGCCCCCTCCATTTTTCTTGCACCCTCACACTCCTTTCCAGCCACATAATACTTCCAAAGTATTATACAGGTGTCTACTTAGATCTAGTCAGAATTTCCAACTGACAGGTCGGATTTTCCAGCTGGAAAATCCTTCTGGTCTCAGTCATTTTCTCAAGAAAAACAAAAACCCTATTGGGAAATTAAAATAAAATCCTGTTGGTTATGATCAGCTGGCTGTTCAGTGGAAAGACATAAAAGTCTTAATGGGGCAGGCATGGAGCACTGGAAAGAGATAACACTAGAGCCATTCAGATACTAACAGCCTTAAGGGGAGCTCTGCAGACTGCCCCAGGCCCCTCTGTAGCTACAGTTCAAGTTGCCTCTTATTAATGGCTTTGACTGTCTGCACCTGAGCTTTTGCCATAGACTTTATTGACCTGCTTCTGCCATCCGTGAACACAGTACGGTTCCCACCGAAACTGGTGGAAAGACATTCTGCAACAGCACACAAAGCTCTGCAAAGATATGCATGGAAGCACTTCCAACATGGATGCCAAGACTGGAGGAGCAAGGAACAGCTTCAGCCTCCTCATCACACCCGGGGCTTTGCAAAGGGACCTGCCAGCTGCAGAACAGCCTTCATCATTGACTGGAGGAGAAGCTGAAAATGAGCCACAGAGAGAGTATGGACTGTCAACGGACAACACTTCTGCATGGCAAGGAAGAGCAGCCACACAGAGGTTGCATTATTGCCCCGAAATACAGAATTTAATCTTCCTGATCTTCAATTGCCAGTTAGGGCTCTGCTCTAAACCAGGTTGCTTGGGTCGGATACAGAAGATACTAACTGCTCGTGAAAACCTCTCCCTACTCGAGCTGAAGTCCCTAGCAGCCTTTACATGCATTTCTACAGACTGGTGTCAATCCCACAGAGTCTTCCTGTGCTAAGGAGACTTTAGCACAAACAGATGATGCTTGTCTTACAAGTAAGGCAAAAAAGAAATGTCAACATGCCCGAGTCTGATTTCTGATCTTCAGTCAGTTTTGATTGCAAAGGTATTTTCTGATCAATTATTTTCTACAAGGGCCTTCCACAGCACATACACTTCTTATAATGCTGCCGCTGGTTTATTTAGGGTTGTGGCCTCTGATTTTTAATCAGCATCACTATACTAGTATAGTCTGCAGCATGGACACAACTCTCTTGTCAAAGGGATCTGCCCTCCCTCACAGGAAACAGCTATTTCTGCAAAAATACTTTCAAAGGGAATAACTGAGCCTGGATGGAGGAGGGTGTCTGTTGTTGTAGCATAAAAAGAGTACAATATTTGTGTATGAATAAGACCTAAAATTTAACTTTCTTTTTTGTTGAAAACAAGCAAAGAGGTCATTTTAAAAAAAAAAAAAAATTACTTAGTTCATTTCAGTCCTTCAATTAAAGACTATAAATTGTTTTAAAGAAGTGAACTTGGCAGGTTTTACAGGATGTTGCCATCTGGGCAACAGACCTACGGCTTTGTATATTTACCATATTATGAAGAATTAAAATCTGCCTCAATGTTGTAGCCACCCTGCTGCAGAAACAGAAAACGTGACCAGCATGGCGGGAGGGGTGTGTGGAAGAAAAGTTGTGCTTTGGATTTAAAAGGTTTTGGCACCACTTTCAAGGTCTGTGACAAATTTATAAAATTTGTTTTATTAACCACATTAATGGTGTTGCTGAGTGAACTATTGATTTATTTAGGTCCTCTCCAACAAATTTTCAAAGGTAAGTTCAGCTATGAAATACAATAAAACCTTGATAAATAAATTACTTGTGTCAGAAATAGGGAAGGGAGCAAGGAAGTTGTCATGGAACAGGTGCTGATGTTTAAAAAAATAAGATTAATTGCTACAAACTGTTACCAAATAGAAAAGAAACCTTTAATTCATCTGGAAACTGGGCACAAAAAACCTTGTGGAATGAGTACCGTGACTTAATAATTAAAATAATAATAATAATTATTGTTATTCTATGGTTCCAGGTGAACATTTATAGAATAGGATGCAATAACTGCAGCACAGGGACTCTTAAAGCTCTTTAAGAGACCACCCTGATGCCCAGCCAGAAGTACCAAAAGGCTGATAAACGGATTGCATATTCGGGTCAGGAAAAGGACTTTACAATTAAACCACACCATCAACAAATCAGTATTCCTACTATCACTTTTTCTACAGTACATATATTCTGGGAAATTTTAGGAACAATGAGATTTGTGCTCCAGAGAAAACCAGGAGTATTTTGGAAAATTCTCACTTCCAAGTATTTCCATATTGTGCCCACATTCTCTTATGCTAAGAATATCAGTAAAACTCTACCGTGGAAGCTGATGGCCCTTTTCCTGCTGAGACAGTGGCTCTCCCTACCCCTCCGCACGTACACACAGCCCTTCCCCAGAGGGTTTACAAAGAGTACGCCACCGTTAGGAAGCCAAGAGGGCCACTCCAGGCGCTGCCTACACATCTACGGCTAGTGTCCTTGGGGGCAGGTCCTGGCTCATGATGCTTTGCAGTCTTCTGGACAACGCCAACACCATGGGCCATTGGCCACTTTCAATAAGCATTATGGACCAGAGCTGGTTTGGGTTTTTTGACGGGGAAGAGAGTTAATTACACAGACACGAGCTGCTGAGGGACCACTTGCCTTCAAAGCCAGATGAAAGTCCTTGGCCCATTTTATTTTCTAGCGTGGACCTGGCAAGCATGGGATGAGAGAAGCATAAGATTATCTCCCATTCAGATGCGTGGAATGAAGTGATAAGAAGACAGGTCTGTAGATACATTAAGCACATAAAGGTATTTAAATGCTGTAAGAAGGAAATAAGACTTCTTCAAGGGTTTCCAGAAGCGCTTAGGTTTCTAAATCTTTCAGATTTGTATGAGAGTTGGGACTCTAAATCACCTCTGAGGTGTCCACAGAGTCACATACGCTTTACAAAAACTCTGGTCTGGGGTGATTGCCCACATACCAGGAATCCATGTGAGAACCAGGAATTAATCCAGCTCTCCCAAACCCCAGCATAATACCTAAAACTAGTTTACCTACTCCTAAAGACTATGTCCTCCTTCCTACCCTGACTTCAGCATGGAAACACTTCAAAGCTCTGGAGCTCTTTGCGGCTCCCTGCTGGAAACCCCCCACACCTGATGCTTCCTGGTTCAACACCAGCAGAGGCAACAGCAAGTGTTAGCACACATCAGGACTGTAATATGGTCTGTTTGCTCCCTTCAGACTTCTCAGATAAAATTCTTATTATCCTGCCTCAACCCACAGAAGCTTTGACTTCACCTGTGTTGGCACCAGGATTTCACTGTTCCTGTTTTACCCCCAAAACAAAGGCTATACCTCCAGGAATTAAAAAAAACCCAAAACCAAAAACAACAGTAGAACAGCAGCAGCCACCAAAAACTTGGACATTACACAACCCATGGAGAGGGGTCTGGCAGTAACAACTGGTGTTAACTGCAGGATTGCAGAGGGGCTACTTAGCAGGAGCTACTTAGCCTGGCACTTAGAAATAGCACAGAGCTATTTCTGCCACAGCCGCTGGAAAAATGTATTTGCCAATTAAAATAATCCAAGCAGGTCCCTTATGCCTGAGCAGAGAAGCAGAGCTAAGGAAAACAGCATCTAACATCTTCCACCAAAAAAAAAAAAAAAAAAAAAAAAAAAAAAATCACAAAACCAGAAAGTATTCCTGACATCTGGGATACTCAGGGTGAAATTCCCGCCCTGCTGAAGCCAACACCAAAATGCCCATTGAGTCGAAAAGGGCCAGGATTTCACTTTCGGATTCCACAAATAATCTTAGCCTCCTTTGGCTCAGGATGAAGGACTGGGACAGCCAAGTAGGCAGCACAGTCCGTTCCTGAACAAGAAGAATAGGCCAAATTCAACAATACTGCAAGCCCTGCAAGACTGGCTTACATCAGGCCTGGACCAAACCCAATGCCTTGTCTTGCTCTGCAGCATTGAGCAACAGCTGCTCTTGGATTTGTGATCCTCATTCACAGCGGTGCTGCCGCAAATCCAGAGCAGGAAGCACAATCTTCCTAGATGGCATTTATTCCAGGGGCACAGAGTCGCTGGGATGCCAGAGCAAGAGGGTATTTTAGGCTTGGAAGACAAGAGAACTGATCAGAAATCCTGTGCTAAAGCAAAATCTTGATCAAGATATTATTTTTCCATAAATGAGTGCTAGGAGGTTTTCTGTGGGAGCTGTGTTTCCTCTAGGGAATTGAAAACACTGCTTCTGCTGTCATCATTCTCTGGTGGTCTACTTAATGAGGTGCTTTTGCAGATGACATCCTAAAGTGCACTGTTCCCATGGTGCTGAACCACCGTCTGGGTCATCGTTCCCCAGGATGCTGACTCACTTCCTCTGCCACTGTCGTCCTGCATGCTATCGCACTGGGTCATGCAAATGCCAGAACATCTTACTTAAAGAGCTGCCTCCCCTGGTACGTGTCCGATGTCACTCAATACACCAAGCAACCAAGAACACGCAACATAGTCCCCAGGTGTTTTATCTTCCCAGCGTACTAAAGCGTAGGAAAACAAGCTCCACACAAACCCTGCTGCGAGAAACGAACATCTGTTGTAGGGGGGGGAAAAAAAAAATCTATTAAAAAAAAAAATCACTTGAGACAGATTTCATGCAATTCTGCGAACAGACCCACAGACAGTACATAGGACTCTTCAGGAACTCCACAACAAAAATTCATCTGCAGCAGAGACTCCCAATCAGAATCTGCTCAGTCCAATATGCAGCTGGCCCAAAACAACCGAATCTATGGGGTTACTTCAGATTTTGTGGCTGTGGTTGAGATTAGATTCTGACTTGACCTCCCTAACTCAACTAGAAGTGCAGCAGAAATGGCCTTGGCCAGAACAGAGATCAAATGTTAGCTGGATGCCATAAAACTACATCAGAACGTTAGATACAGCTAAAATTACTGCAGATTAAGAAAAGGTTGGTGGGAAAAGCGTTAGATGAAAAAGTGAATGAAATGACCAGGAAAGTTGTCTAAATTCTCTCTCTTGGAAAGGGACTAATGTTTAAATTCTTGGATAGTATTTACTCCGCAGAGCAGTGCATAGAAACAATGGGCTCAGAAAAAAATAAGCAGGCACATTTTGGTTATGTTTAAATAATGTAATACTCCTGAAATAACTCTCACACATTAACAGAAAACTTCCTGGCTATGGTGGTGTTATTTTAACCTACATCATGCAGACAAAAGATGCTGAAGATTTTTTTCTACTATGAGATAAAAAGGAAACAAGATAAAGATACTTGACTTGGACTTTTTCTGCCTTTTCTGCAAGGATCAGCCAAGATTATTTGTGTGCTGGACAAAGGGATGCCAGCACTGACACTTACTACATTGATATTTTTCTATAATACTTGGAATGTCAACAAGAAAGAGAGTCTTGCGAAATGTGACTTTATTTCCCAACTCGGCAGCAGCATCCCTGTGCCAGACATGGACTGTACTCCCAGCTCCGCTCCCATCCCAAGGCTCTGACTAATGCTCCTGTTCTCTCTATATGATCTATTTTGACTGCATGTTTGTGAAGTGGGTCTGGATGCCACTGAGAGTACACTATGGGATCCTCATTTTCAGACAAAACCTCTGACTCCTGCTGGAAAATGAGTCATAATGATCACAAACAGCAAGCATCAAAGTAAAACATTAGAGACATCCCAAATTCCCAAGCATGTGGCAACACAAGTCCAGCTTCATTTCTAAATACCAGGACAGCAATATCTGTTCTTTGTTTGAAAGCAGCAACAAGGGTGGCGTAGTCAAGTTTGTAACATGAAAAGAGCTCACAGAATTAAGTATCTTTCCAAAATGATCTGCTAACACTAAGGAAGAGAAACATAGCCAATTATTCACCAAAGACACCTTTGTAAAGATTAGCCATGCTTGCTTACTCAACACCTTCATTTCATGCACTGACTACAACTTGTCTTGTGCTGTTCCTCAGCCTGGCCGAAGCCGGAGGTACAGGCAGACTGAAATGAGCCATCGGTGGTACGGCAGCATAACAATATGACGCTGTAGCCCAGCATAATCCAAATTCAGGCCATCACTAGGGGTGGAGGGGAAGGGCCAGGAAACCCTTTCCTTTCCCTAATAACTACCCTTAGCTGCAACACTTCCTTTAACAAATAGTTAAGGAGATCCATTTCTGTCCCTTTGGACCTGTCACCTGCTCTAACTCAGCTATGCAGCTGTGAGACCTCATTTAGCGGTCTCCGTCAACAAGCCACACCACGAAGACCCACATCAAAGACATCCTGCTCCTGCCATGCTCCACAGAGCCTTCCCAAAAGACATTCTGCTGCTCCCGGGAGGTCTGGAGAGCACTGCACATCGGTACGAGCTGGAGGGCAAGCAGGAGGCTCTGCCTGGGAGCCTCCCAGCTGGCTTTGAGGTTTTGCTGTGCTTCAGATAAGCATTCAGCCTTTCAGGTGCTTATAATAATTAGAATTGAACCTCCAAAACCTTTTGAGGTTCACCCATCTCTACACATAACCATATATAAACAGCACGTAGAAACCTGCCAACGTTAGCAGCGAGCACACAGGACTTGACTTGCTGCAAACATTGGTTAAAGCTTCCTTTCTTAGCCACCGAGGAAACCCACAGTGACTGGTATTCAGGAAAAGGTCTCCTCTTTGGAATAATTAATTCATGCAGTTCCGTAATATTGTTGTTCAGGTTCCAATTGCACCCTTTTATTTTATTTTATCTTAACTAACAAAGCTAAAATATAAACACCAGCTACCTGTACCTCCAAATAGAAGAGTACAGAAAGTCAATAGTTTAAACTTCTTTTCTGACCATGAAAATTAGTATGTGCTCTTATTGCTGATTTTAGCAAAAAATCCAAGCGTGAGTTTTAAAAATACAGTATGTTTAATTTCAAAATACATTGTTTGCTGAACACATACAACTCTGTTTCTGCCAACTGGCCTATTATAAAGATAATCCACACATGCCTTTCTGGTTACCCTGGAGAGAAAAAAAAAAAAAAAAAAAAAGAAACACTTCTGAATCTGTGGGTGGTTTCTCACCAGTGACGGAGAGACGTCAGTGCTCACAGGCATGGGAATAGTTGCCCTCTTGCAAGTGTGGTGGGTTCTGTTTTTCCAGCCTCGGCCTTTGGTTCTGAGAGTTACCGAGGATTTTCCATCCTGACTTCTGATTCAAATGAAGTCCAGATGGTACCGCTCAAAGTCAGCATTATCTGGAGACTTTTCAGTGGCTGGTAGAGCTAAAAAGGTTTTGAGGTTAGGAGGGGTCAATCTGATATCCTGCAAAACAGAGGAGCTCGCCCCACCATTCCTGCATCAAACCCGTGCCAGACAGCTGAGCCACAGAAGACCTTTAGAAATACAGCCTATCTTGTTTTAAAGACCGTCAGTCCAGCTGAAATAAATAGACGCAGACTAAAAGAGTCAGTAAACTAAGTTTGCACTACCTGGTATCAATATTACAAGACTGGCTCTACTCTCCAGCCCTGTTGTGCAGGTCAGAGTCAGCCCCTCTCTTCTTGCCTCCCTAAGATTCAAAGTGCACGAGGGAGGCAAAAAAAAAATTACGGGAAGAAAATGTTGAAGCTGTTTCTATTCCTTAAAGGTTAAAACCAGAAATAAATCCCAGTTTCTGAAAGTATGTATGCTTCATTTTTATTTTCCCCACTTCTTTTCCTTTTCTCAGCTAAGGCAAATACTGTTCTTGTCCTTCCCTGCTTTTTCAGCTATATTCTTCAGGGATTTTTCCTTTAACTATTTCAAACAGCTCTGGGGTTTTTGAAAGTCTGACAGTACTTAAAACTACAAAATTTCTTTTGTGTTTTGTAGTTGCCTCTTTCACTTTTGCAAATCTTGGTAAATTTTGAAAAGTTACAGAACGACAAAAGAAAAAATGGCATGTGATACCATCCTCCATACGGAAACGGGAATATCAGAATCACCTAAGCAGACACAGTGCATTTGCAACACCAAGTTCTCTTTCCCTCAACATAAGAAAAATCCATCAGCAAAGGGGAAATATGTATTATTTCCTTTCCCTTTGGTAAGCACCCTACCTAGCTTAAGCTATTGCAAACCACAGAATATTGTACTGCTTTATTCGTAAATGGTTTCAGAAAATTTAACAGAAGTCATAGAGATGAGCAGGAAAACCAGATAGACTGTTCATTTGATGCAGCGTTCCATCAGCCTGGACAAATAAACGAAGCCTGATCCAGTTACGACAGTAGTGGCTGTTGGCAAGGTACCACAAGACTCTGGTACCGCAGCGGTTGGCCCAAGGTGTTCCCAGAAGCACCAGCTCTGTGCCTGGAGCGTGGGACCACATTTTCTGAGATGAGAAGTTGCAGATTCTGCACTATGAGCACCCAGGCTCCACAGCTCAGATGTGTGCTCACTACGGGCTCCATCAAAAGCTTTTTTAAGCCAAAGAGAATTCAGTGGGCTTTGAATTAGACTAATTTCAAACATCTACCTTTAAAATCTGCCCTGATTAGTCACATGCTACTGAACAGTCTTCCAAGATTTCATTCTTCCCATTTACATGGGCCCCTATTTTCCATAAAACGGCCACCTCTAACCTTTGTGCTGATCTGATTTGGCTGTAGTGAGTTTATGTGAAAAAATGGGTTGTCTCCTTACTCTGGAGACTATGGCTTCAAATCAGCCTGGTACTCAAGTAGGTGCTAAACTTTCAAGGCAAGGATAACCTTTCTGAAGCCATCCACTGAATCAAACTATTTACACAAAGAAATTTAAGCATATTCTAAGTACCTCACGAAATCATAGCCTGAGATGTATACCTCCAGGCACAGTTCCCTTTAGCTGTACTCTTTTGGCTATAAATCAGAGAGCACAAGATCCTGACCAGTTATTTCTCTAATTATTAGTAGCACTATTCCACTGTGCAAAGAGATTTAATTCAATCATATTTTATTTTCTCAGAGAAACAGACCCCTCCAACATGAAAGTATGGAAATTCAGGATATTTAGTTCTCAAAAAAAAAAAAAAATCTTGTCAGCATGAAACATTTCCCTCCTTATCATAGCAGAAGACTTAAAAACATGCTTGATTTTCAGCATATGCATAGTCCCCATGACGTAAATGCTTAAATTAGTACATCTGCTTAAATGTTTTTCTAAATCAACATCAGGATGAAAATTCATTCTGAGATGAAATTTGGCAGAGACAATTCAAGCCTGAAAACAAATTTTTTAACATATTTTGAAAAATTTAGTTCAGCTATATTTGACTTTTATAGAACATACAAAGAATCAATTAGGAGTTTCCAGACGTTTTCTTCTTTTGGTTCTCATGTGATTTAAAAACAGCTTTGTTTCTTCAAACCTGAATTTGCCAAGTGACTAATAGAAGACTAAGTATTTTCGCAGTTTGAAATAAAACCCTAAAAAAAAACCAACCACAAAACCCCTTTTTAAAATAATTATTGTTGTTGTTTTAAAATGATGCTCTGGGCACGCAAAGCATGGGTTTGAATCCTTTGGATGCCGCATATTGCAGCTGCAAGCTAAAATTTGTATGCAGAATCAAACAGGAGATGTGAAAGCCTTTTAGCCCCAAGGTGAAATATTTCTGTCCCAGATGGCCCAGGCAAGGACTCCATGAACTCACTGCAGATGCCATATCACTCCATTATAGTGCTGGATGAGACGGTGAACAATCAGTCCCTGTATGGCCTCTCCAAGACAGTCATGATCCTGAGCATCCCTGTCCTCTACCACACCTTCTTTCACATCATATTACATTATCGCCTTGCAATATTCCTGTTGCAGTGATGTCAGTGTCACAGTAACTCCACATAGGAGTCAGAAATTTTACCCTTTGCTTTGTTCCAAAGCCCAAACAAACCCACAGAGATCATCCTTAGGCATCTCTGGGCTTTTGATAGAATCAAAGCAAGGAGCAGGTTGTAACAGAGATGCTGTCATCATTGCCTTATTATATATCCACATATTTGTGTTTGCCATGACAAACACACAGCCCAGAGCACCAGTGGAGTTGCTCCAAACAGGGATGACCAAACTTGAGAGAAGACCTGCTCTCCCAGGGGATGGAGGAAGATGATGTTCAGCACAGCCCAGGTGAAAATAAATCATCTAAGAACAAATCCATCAGACTAGCTACACTATGCTAACTCTGCTCATTGAATATCTAGCCCAAAACAATGCAAAATAGACTGAATTATTGTATTTTAAATGACTGTGTATTTTAGAAGTATGTACATTATTCTGTTGAACTTTTACAGCTAATAGTGTGCATATGGTCACACATATAGACAGGTGTATACATTTAACCCCCCGTTAAGCCCTTCACTCCTCTTCTGTGGCAGTGTGGTCACACAGAGCTGTGGCCGGGGAAGATGTGCTGCTGAACCAGGAATGGGAACAGGCCAACACATGGCCAAACTAAAACCTGTCCCCGTCCTACACGCACATGCCCCTCACACGCACACATATGGCCTGGCTCAGCAATGTGCGGGGCAGGAAGGCGTGAGATTAAGAGGAAGAAAAAAGCAGGAGTGCACATCCCAGCTGAGATCAGGCTTATCCAACATGATCTTTCCTTGGGTCATATATTGACTTTTGTTGGCTGTGCCTGCCATTCGTTGAACTATGGCTCATGAGTAACTCTTAGGATTTAACTGGACTCATTAAACTTAGGAAGACATTTGAGAGTAATGTAATTGATTCTGAAGGAATCACCATCCACGGTGGAAACGCTGAAGGCAGAAGGCAGGTCCCCTTGGATACAGCTCTGAGAACAGGCTGAGTCAGCAGTTCTCCAGGGCTACTAAAGACTTCCTCTACCTTCAGGCACTAATTTGTCTGAAGACTTTTGTAAAGCTTTTACTAAAGAGAACCAGAAAGCCTATGAAAACGTGCTTTACTGGTAACACTTTCCATCTGTTCCCTCTGAGGCAACAGGCAGGGAATGGTGTATTTGGAAACACCTCAAACTAAAGTGCTGGGGCTGTCAGGTCTGCCTGGGGATTTTAACAGTGCAGCTGTCAGTGACTTCACTGAGGTGGCAAACTTAAAACCCCTAGCTCTCAGAAAATGTACTTGCCTTGCTCTTTATTCTACACTCAGCTTTCAGGGGTTCAAGCAAGAGTTTCCACAGAATATCACTATGCTGAATGCATGATCAATGCTGTAGGTGCAACATCCCCACTTGCTGCTTGGAGGAGCACCACTGTACAGTGCTGGATAGCAGAAGTGCTTTGCCTTTTTGCCTTTTTTTTTTTTTTTTTTTTTTTTACAGCGGTATGCCTGCCTCTCCCCTCATTTGCAGCACCATCAGCATGGAAGAGCTCTGTTAAAATCGGCCAGATCATCATCTTGGGGGAAAAAAAGGCCATCAAACCCCCAAATTAACAAAAAACAACATTTAAAAAACCAAACAGACTAACAAACAACCACCAAACAAAAAAAGTCCATGGCACTCTTCTTTTGTTTGGAGATTTCCTTCCCTTTCTATATTTATCCTGTTAGACCTGATCAAACTTTTCTAAATTTCACCTTATTTTTGATACTGGCAATCAAGCAATGTTTCAAAAAGATGTTCAGGTAAAAGATAGCATAAGCACTGGGTAGCAATAACTCTCATCAAGTTGAGTTGAACCTTCATTCCAGAAGCAGACAACTCAAGGACAATAGAAGTATTCCCATAGTTCCTGTACTTTAAAGCAGTATTTTGTTCTGACTAAACTGTGTTTCATTGGTTAAGTAACCTTATTTTTATTCCCTATTGTGCTTTTCCTAAACTTTAAAACCAGGTATTTATTGTTGGAAATCTTCAACTACTATTAAACGTGCATAGCAGAGAAATGAGCTGACCATTAATCCTACTTCACCACTCTGTTCCAAATTCAAAAGTTACTGTCTTAACTGGCTTATCATTCAAGCAACGTTCTTAACCTTTCCTGATGACAAATGAACTAAATCATATGGCTTTAATACCTAAAGAGCTATTCAAAAGAAAACTAACATACACATTTCTTGTACCCAAAAGATAAGGAATTGCGGCTGAGTTACCCATTTGCAGTACCAGGTTATGACGGCTCCCTTCCTGAGTGCAAAACCAAGAGAATCAGTAGTAGGAGTATTTCCCATCTTGTACACACACGTACAGAGACCAGCTATTTACGGTCCTCTCCCGAGGCACGCCCGTTGCAATCAACAGGCATGACCTTCGTGATGAGTGGATATACTTTCTGATGGGACGCTCAGGAAATCCACATCATAGCTGTTGCAAGCCTGTTTTTAAAGCACTTGGAACCTATTCACACAAGCATGTTTAAACACAGTTTCTTCCAACTACAACAGCCAGCCAACAAAGTCAAAGCTATACCACATCTTGCAGTAGCTGTACCTTAAACTAACGTCATTTATAGTGCCAGACTATGCTTGAAACACAACAGTCTCAGAGACGTTTTCTTTTTCTATATCATAATATTTTAGCCAATTTGTACCAGCCAGAAATCATGGGAGGAACTAGCTTAAACCAAGCAATGCTTTTACTAGGAGCCAGACCTCCAGCTGTTACACGACGTGAAGATATAGCTGCTGCGTTTCACAATGTTAAGTTAATTCAATTTGATGTTCAATACAGACATGATCTTCTTATCTACTCAGATAGATTGGCAGAGCATGAGGCACTGGTTCTTTTTTACACTTGTAGTTGAAACACTGATGAGATCTTTAATGCAGTGAAGAACAACAAATCACAATGTAAAAGCAGTTGACCTTGGAAAAGAGAGATTTAGAGAAGAGAAAGTTGAAGTGATCTGTGATAATAGCCAGGATCAGCAGAGAATTCAAGTCCCCAAAATATTTGCTCAAAAGTGTTTTGGGCTGGACTGCTTTTTACTAGATTTGTAAAATTAGCAGGTGAAAGGAACAAAAGACTGGAGAGGACAATCTCCTCCAGACCTCCAACACTGCAGCCAAGTGTGGACTTGAGTCGAGAGGAATCCCCCAAAGGTTTGTCCCACATGCCAGAAGACATAGAACCCTCCTAGCATAATGGAGAAAAATCTAAGGCTTTCAGTACAAACTACCACAAAACCAAGAATAGTACTAAGTACTGCCAAAGGAGAGTGAGAAATGCCAAAGACAGATTCTGGGAAGTTTGCTTAGGAGCAGCAAGAACACCAGCACATGTCAGTCACCCAGCGTCCTACCTTCAGCTGGAGCCAATCTGTGATGCTTCAAAGAGAAGGAAAAAACCCCACCCACAAATAAACCAACAAACGAATCATCATCAACAACAGCAAGAACAGTAAACAGAAGCCATGTTGTTCAAATGAAAGGAAAATAAATTCCCCCTGGTTCCTCTGAGCTACACTGACAATCTTAGGACTGGATTAATAGAATTAAAAATCACATAGGTGACTTCTACCCTCTGAGTATCTTTTGAAGCAGTGTCATGAGATCTCACATAGCACCTGAGATAAAAACATTGCTGTTAGCAGTGGAGCAGAGCTGAAGGGGAAAGGTACATCTCCGCTGCCCTGTGTCGTGACCCAGGTGAAGGCAGACCATCCCAGCCGGTGCTCCCAAGTGCACAGTATACAGCATGTGCAGTGTGCAAGGAGCTGTGACTGGCTCTTTCCCTGCACATCCCTCTCCCATTTTTTCCCACTCCCTCTTTAGAGATACTCAATGACAAGAAGAGCTGTCCTGAGTAGCAATCAAGTTTGTCTTGTAATGTATTCAAAGCTGTCTTTTTTTAGCTCCCTTTACTTTATTCTGTTCTGGCTTCCCCAGCCACTAGGTAGGTGCATCCCTACAAACCACTACTAGTGCAGGCTGGAGCAGAGGAAGAGTCAGGGAGAGTGTTCATTTGAGATTCACACCTGTGTAGAAAAGTAATTATGGCGAGCACAGGCTCTAACTCATTATGTACGATAAACACCCTTGCAATGAGTTCACTGCAGCATCTTCTGAAGAGCACTCACTTTGGGCATATTTACAGCACAGGAAAGGATCCTCAATGAACATAGAGCTACAAGCTTTGCCTGCTAGAGGTCCTTCATGAAAGCTTGGGGGTTTATTATGTTTCCTGTTGATGATTCCAATTCCTAGAACTGTCTGGTTGTTGCATGCAACTTTTAACACCTAGCAGTGTTCTGGTTACACAGCGAGATCCTGCTAGAGAACAGCCAGGCTTGTCCAAATCTCAGTCACTTCTCTCATTTACACCTTCCAAATGGCTGGTCTCTGCTTTTATTTCAAGCCTCCTCTATTTTTCCTCTTTCTCTCTGTGCAGTCACCAGGCCACTTTGAATTTCAGAATTAGACTGAGCACATTAGGTAATCCACAGATATGAAATGCAGTCTGTTTTCTTCCACTTCTGTTATCCCCTTTCACTTTTGCCTGAGTTTTTCTACATCTCCATTTCTCCTCCTACCCCTTCTTCTCCCCACATTTGCTTTTAGGTGTATGAAGGGGGAAGGAGGGATGGAAAACCAGAAAGGCAGGGTCAGCAAAGTTGGGCTCAGCCTTGGCAATTCACTGCCCTACTAACTTGTTGCTTTTCCCTTGCTGCCGAGCTGGTGGTTCGGGCTCTGAAGGCTGCACAGTGCCCTTGTCCCTCTGCCAATGCTTTTCCTCCACCAGGCCAGTCCTCATTAATGAAGCCCAGCTGGGCTTCGCTGACCTTGTACCAGGTACCCCAGGGCTGGCAGTGGCTCCTCGTTAGACATCAGCCTCATTCAGCCCACTGGAGGGTGAAAGCAGCAACCGAGGGCTGTCAAGTCCGGCATGTGCAAGCTGCTGAGGCAAGGAAAAGGCAGCTATATGCAACGGACACACGGGTGGCACAATTTCCCGCATGTCACGCTCGTTATGCGTGGTTTCCCCAACATTAGGACGTGACACAGAAGAGGAGTTACAGGCACCGGCAGCAGATGATTCAGCTTCAATAGAGGAAGCTTATATGGTCTCGAGGTAGTGAAGAAAACTAATCACACTGGCTCTAGGAAAACAAATAAGTGCTGAACAGGTGCCAAAAATGACTTGGCACTTCCAGTCACCTTGCAGTGCATTTCCAGTGCAAGCTGGAGGAAAATACAAGAAGTTTTTTTTCCTGTTTTACACGTGTCACCCTGCAGAGGTCTTGAAAAATGACAAAGTACGGAGGAGGAGGGAAATAGCACCGAGTAAGGGGAGGAGTGCGTTAGCCCTAGTGATCTCCCAAGGAAGGCAGACACAGAGCCACATCTCTGGGCACCGTAACCAGTATCAGCCCCAGGCGCAGGGGCCACGCAGTCACTGGCTGCAGAGGGAGGTGAGCAAGGAGCAGGTGGTTACCTTGGGTACACCGAAATGCCCTCACGCTGACCGCAGGGAACCCCTGCCGCCAAACCTGTCTTCAAGTGTTAATGCTTTAGTTAATAACGCTCTGGAGGTTTACCCAGGGGAAAGTAACACAAATGGTTGACAGCTCAAAGTTTACCAGTAGACCACTACCATGAGCATGTCTGAAGGGGGCTGCTGGGTTAAAAGATGACTTTGAAATAAAGAAAATAAATACGAAAATATGAGCCACACTAATGATCATAGATCTGGAATACAAATTGCAACAGGCTACTGCTGTTTATAACATTGACCTTGCTTTTTTTTTTTTAAAATCCACTGTGAAGGACAGACATACCACCTACTGCCTCGTCCACCAGACTAAGAACTGAAGATATTTTTGGCATTCGTTATGGTCCAGGTGGCCCATCTGGCCTGATTCACTTGGCCAGTTTTCCTTTCCATCTGGGAATTTTGACCCTCCTGCTTTCCAACTAATTGTATCACATTATCTCCTTTTTGTTCCCCACTTCCCTCGCTGCAAAAGGTTGCAAAAATCTCATGCGCTGTGTTAGAAAGTCTCAATTAACCTCTAACCCTGCTTCAGTGCATGCGGCTTGGGTTACTTCTCACACCCAACCGTGGGCCCATTAACACGTTGTCGTAAAACAAAAACTGTTTTGACGGGCGGTAATTGCTGCTAAGTGATGCCGAACAAAGGCGCTCTTGTCCCGGGGCGGCCGGGTTCAGCCCCGCTCCTCCCGGGACGGGGCTCGGCCCCCCGGATCTCTTTAAGCACTTGAGCGAAGGAGCTCCCCGGCGCTATGAGCTGATGAAGGAGCCGCCAGACACCCCGCAAACCTGGCAGCGCTGCTGCCAGCCCCCCGCAAGACCCGCAGAAAGGTTTGGGGTGGCGGGTTTTACCCCCCCTTCCTCCTCCCACCGCAAATATAATTAGTTTATGTTAGCTGGAAAAGGTCGGAGGTGACCGAAGAGCAGGGCCCTTTTTGTTTTTAGGCAAGATAGTGGAATAATTGCTTGACGCTCAGATCTGCAGGTGCTTTATGAAGCTCGTTTGGCTCTGGCAGCCTGCAGTGAAAGCCGATTTCCCTGGAAAACACCGGATTCCATGTGCCAGGGTTTATTTGCTGTGGCAGGAGTGATTGTCCATTCATGCCATTCATCATTATGGTACCTGCTACAGTCAACACTTACCTTAACTGGTAGTCCTTTTAACACTTGCTCTCCTTCTCCCCAAAGGCTGGGTATCCGCAGCCGAGGCAGGACGGAGCCGCTGCGTGCCCTTCCAGAGAGGGTGTGAGGATGCTGCGGGGTTCGTGCCTGCCCGCCCTCCTCCTTCCCACCCAGGACGGTGAAAAAGCCTTCACAGGCAGTGACAGAGCCACGGGGCATCCTGCACGGACTGACTATGAAACAACCCCTCGCCAGCCTGACCTCCACTCCAGGCACCCTGCGACAGGTTTCCTGGGTGAAGCAGGTAGTTCAAGCCCGGGCCACCCCTCACAGCCAAGCTACAGGAATGGCAGTATCCATTTTGCCATGTGTGTTCCACTCAGAGAGCTGTAAATACACCCAGTTTGACAAACATAAAAGCCCCCATGCCAAGGGAAAGACAGACCGAGCGCTTCAGAGCCCTCCTTCAGGCTGAAGTGAGCATTTTGCTGGAAATTTAAGTCTCTTATGCCAAATCAAATTCAAGTTTCAAAGAAACTGTCACGAAATACCTCCAGATGATAGATCCATCCATTTGAAACGGTGCATTCCAGTTTTCCAAAAGATAAATAGCCCTCAGTCCCTGCAGACTGGCCTGCACAATGCTCTGGCGGGTCGGCCCCGGTGCAGACTGCTGCTAATGCAGAGCTGGACAACGGGGATCAGCTGTGGCCCCTCGTCAGCAGCACACAAACAGGTGGGACCCTGCTGCCTTCCTACGGGGCCTTTGCAGAATAATTCAGTTATTCCTAGAGCCTTTATTTCAGCAGCTTCATGAGATGTCCTGATGGCCACACAAGTTCTCTGTAGAGCATCTCGTCTTGCACTCAAAAGTGCATCTTCCGCTGGTAGAGACCTCTCCCCATCCCCATAGCCCCTGAGGGCCAGGGCAGCCTCTTCAGCTGGCATCTACTGCAAATGCACAGGTGGACCAGGACAGATGTAATCAGAGAGCGAGGATACTGCAACACATCCTATGTTGTGTTTGCAGGGGACATCCATAGCCCAGACACCTGACAGATCCCAGAAAGTAGTGCTAGCACATCTTCTCACCCATCCGCTATCCCGAGGCAGAATCATTGCTTCCTGTGTTGTTCTAAAAAGTTATTTTCTGTCTTGTTCTTAAATATGTGCAGCTCTTAAATATAGAGCCTCCCTGGCAGACAACCTGTCAGTGTACTGCTCTTAATGCCAGGAAGTTCATCCTGCTACTTAGCCTGAGTCTTTTTGGATGCAATTTAATCTCATCGCTAATTGTCCGACCTGCTACAAGAACAGAATTTTCTCCCCTTCTGCAGAAGCCTTCTATTGGTAGAAGATCCTCGTTACGCAATGTCATTAACCTCCAGAGCACAACCAGAAAACTCACTGGCACAGTGTCATCTTATCCCTTTGTGTGAACCAGCAATGATCAGTCACTGTTTGTAATAAAATAAAAGCCACCCCATCTTTTTTTAATTCCAACATCCCCCCATTCCTTCAGGTTTCTAGAGGGCTGTTATCTTTATTTCTTAGTGTAAATAAAAGCTAAACAGCTTCAAGCATTAGCATTTCAAAGCAGCCTGCACTTGGAAACACACCAAAATAGCTATTCCCGGGTATCTGGAATAGCTGTTTTGGTTAACTTCCAGGCATAGACAAACCTTAAGATTTAACCTCCTGATGCTGCCTACAAAGGGTTGCTGACCCCAAATCCCAGCGCTAACCTCCTGTGCCTGGAGGTACCACCTGGCCTTTAGGAAACTATCACAGCCAACAATTAGATCTCAGACATTTCCACATCACTACATATTTCTGGCCTACTACACTCATTACTGGTTTATATCTTATTTAGCTGTTTATCTTCTGGCTGAGGAATGAAGTTTCTACAAACATTATCTAAGCCCTGATTAATAATGCACAGATATTACCTAACCAGTATAAACTGGCACTTCTCCATCGATTTGCACAGAGCTACTTTAATTTATATCAGGTGAGGATCTAGCCTGCTTAAGAGTGTGTTAACAGAAGACAAAGCCCAAATATGTTTTATCTTCAGTGATAAACATTGCATTACAGAGTGCATGTAGGATATACCTTCTCAGAAATGTGATCTTGGCTGTAGCGTGTACTGGGCACAATAGCTGGAAAAGTTTGGATGTTTTCAAGCAGGGGTGGTTAGAGATTGCCAAGAGCTGTCACTTGAGGCCTGAATTTAGGCAATTTGTTGTTGCCTAAGTAACAAGTGCCCAGATCTATCAGGACAGTTAAAGGAGACAAAAATCAGGTCTCTGGCTCACTTTTGTAGCCAGGGGAGGAAGCCCCTGAAGGGAGAGGTACACAGGTGAACGCTTGGCACCTCAGAGCAATCCAGAGCAAAGATAAGCTAGTGCTGGCTGAAGACAGACCTGGGCATAAAAGTCAGAAAGAAGCATTTCTGAGCTTCAGACTGCTAATACTACATACCTGGGGAAGCATGAGATCCAACATGCAGGCACAAAAGAAATTGAAGTGCCCAGCAGATGTGCAGCCCTAGAAATGCCTGTTTTCTGAATCTGTTAGTGAAGTTTAGCACCTGAAGTCACACCTACCAGCCCCACCTAGGTCTCACTTTGCAGTCATTGCAGGGTGCTTTCCATCAGTATTTCACTTGTGAGCCCTAAAGCCTGACAGATGAATGTGTACAACTGCACTCTTCCTCAGCCCACAGATCTGGAGTTGTATCTGTAACTCCAGGAGAAATAACCAGATAGGTTAGTTCTCTTCCCGGCCCTGCTGGGTGACCCTGAGAAAATCCCTTTTATTTCTGTTCCTCCCTTTCTTTTCTCACACTTGTCTGTCTTTAGGGTGGGACAGAGCTGTCCAAATGCAGATGGTTGATGCTAACTGGAAATATATAAGTAGCAGGGTCACTTTTTCAAGAAGATTCTAGGGCTGTGCATTAAATACAGCTGCCTATAGGATCTAGCATACCATTAGTACTACTATGATAGCTGTCCTTTGACTAAGGCTAAAGAAATTACTTAAAGCATTTACCCATGACAAATCAGAACAGCAATGTAGCAATAAAATCCCAAAGCAAATACAAAATAAATCATTGGTAAATTGTGTTTGCTTTTTACATTCTCCACAGAGACAGAATATGCACAACTCTTTTTTATAAGATGCATGTTATAGATATTTCTGCAATTAGACACGGCAATTTATATAAACAGTGAAGGGAAACAATGCATTAAATGCATTTTTAATCTTTGAGGAAGATTACACTAATCTCTTTCCAGGGACACAACGAGCAGGCTCAGCACTACAATCACGGAGAAAAGGTAAGAGTGGTATTTGATTGCCATATCCCAACCTTTTGCCTGTATAGCTGCAGAATTTTCCTCTGCCCCTTTCACCCATGATTCACCAACATATTCCACCGAACTGCTGAAGCAAAGCCTATAATTAGGTTATTATCTTTAAGAAAGGAGTCTAATTGTAGGACAACAAATGCCAAGCACATGAAAGATTACTTGAGTCTTATGAACAGATGATGATACCTTCCAATGCATGGTCCTTTTCGTGTGTGGAAGACTCAGATGCCAGTTTCAGATAGGACTGAGTCACTGACATCTACTCAAAAAGACATCTGGAAGTAGATGATATCATGTGGTGAAAAGGAACAATAAATTAACTACAAGAACAACATCATTTTCCTGGCAGCAAGGAAAAAAGAAAGAATTCAGCTGCATACAAGTGGACTTCCAGTCCAGAGGTAAAACATATGGGAATTAATAGCAGAGGCGGGAGGACAACTGTCACACAAAGGATGCGGGGAATTTAGGCAAATTAATAACTGTGGCAAGATGAAACAAAGATGACTCAATTGTCAGGAAAATAATTTTGTTTGCCCCCACAGCCATCATTACTAGTTATTTGATACAGATTCCCATTAAGCTGGCTCAAAATAGGTCAGGCAAGTGTACCTATGGGTTGAGCAAGATCTGTGCTCCTGGTGATAACGTGAGCTCAGCCTCTGGAGCACAGCTCTTGGGATTCACCAGCTTGCCTCAGTCTGTGGGAGTATTCTCAGACATTCAGACCAAGTGACCTCCAGGAAGATTCTTCAGAGACATGCAGCTTGAATTGGTCTCCTAAATCCACAAAGTGACACCCTTCAGCTCTATCACTTCTAACTTCAGTGAGAACTTCCAGGAGCTCTGCCCTTAAGAAGATAGTAAAGAGCATCACATAGGACTCGAAAACCAACACTGCTTTTTTTCCAAGCTGTTTGTCAAGTTTGCAATAACTGTCAGATAAAATGACAGTTCCACTGAAGCACCTTGATTCAGGTGCTTGACTGGGGGCAGGGCGGGTGAGGATTTTTTTTTTTTTTCTTTTAAATCAAAGCTATTCATTGATGCCCTGGATCAAGCAATTCAGAAGCAAAGTTTAAGGACATTTCAACCCTTGTAGTAGAAGAGTCACCCATCCCATTTCCCAGTCTGCTCACACATTTAACTTGGTGACCTCCTGCAGCAGTAAGATTGACAGGGTAACTAATACACTGTGTGAAGTAGTACAGTAAAGCCTCGTTAATATTCCCATCGCTAATCCACACACCTCATAATTCACACACAGAAAGCAGCGGTCTCTTCCCCCTTCTCTGCTAAGATTTAATAGATTGCTTTAAGGAGGTCTCACATTACCAAGAGTTCAGGAGTATTACAAAACACGCTCCTGGACATTTCTTCCTGTACATGAAGGACGAACAGAAATCATCACAAAGTCTATTCACACAAGAATGGTCCAAGCCCACAGCTTTACAATCATTTCCACAGCTGTTAGTATGAATGATCAAAATGTGATTGTTTTATGTTTCCTATTTCATCTAAACAAGCTCGGTTAGTAATATTATTGAAAGACATAATTTCATTGTGAAAGGAAGAAGTGACCTATTTCTAATGTTTCCTCCAAAATTTGAAAGGCCTTAGGAAAATTCCTTTTAAAGACTTTTTCACTGCGAAGTTAGCTCATGCTGTAACTTGAGTTACCACCTCACACAGAAGAGGAATTCTTAACTTAAATGGGTGGGCTTGTTAGCTTGCCTTGGCTGGCCCACAGACAAGACATTTGAGTAGTGACTAGATGCGTACTGCTAATTCTCCAGTGTTTTCCCATAACTCCTGCTGGGAAGCAGGAAGGACAACAAAGTTTTCCTGGATCCATTAACACACAGCTTGTAGAGCAGCCCAGCCCAGCAGAGATGTCTTGAAGAACTGGGAGCCTATGAATTAATTCTTTCATCAGGATTTCCAGGAGAACTGTTGTGTCATTTCTGGGCCCAAGAGAAGTTCAGCCTTTGTCCTCACAGCAAAATAAGTGGGTTACTCGTCTACCCAAGTCAAACAAGCTGATGTCCCTTCTCTCCTCATGGGGAGAAGCATGGAGAAGATCTTGCACAATCTCTTCCTCTTACTCATTTTGCGTCCTCAGCACAGCTAACCACAGAGCTGGGGACCACATCCAGAGTCCACAGCAGTCATGGGGAAGATCCTTCTCCAATCTAATGGAGTAAAACCTGCCAGACCCTTTATGTTATATCCGCCACTGTATTAAGTAGAAACTCACCAACTGCACGCATGAGTTCCTGGTTCTTTTTTTTTTTTCTCCTCGAAGTATCCAAGTAATTCCGAACCTGCTTAGGTATAAGAGAAATCCTGCCTATTTCTGCCAACGCTCTTCCACCACATTACCAGAGCCTGATGAAATGAAACTTCCCTGCTGTGTATGGCAGTAACAGCTGCTCTATTGGCTGCCCTCACTTGGCTCCACTAAACTTCAGCTTACAACTGCTTGCTTAAAAAACAAGCAAGCAAAACCTCCGAACTCCCACTTTAATAATTAAAATAAATAACTGGAAATAAATTGTAAACACTTTTCTGACATCACGTTAGCGTAGTGTATTACAGGAGGACACTTATGCTAAGGCTGAAATTTGGCTTTAGGGCCAAGTGCCTCAGCTCCTCAGTGGACTCAACCAGCTAAGGCTACTTCATTCTTAATTTCTCCTCTTGTTGCTGCTGACAGAAACTACTTAGAGTCAACAGCAACTTCACCATTGTATTGCATACATAATCCCCCAACACATTATTGATACCAAAATACCACCACCGCTCCTGGCCCCAAAATGCTCCCGCTGTCAGCCACTCCTCAGCAGGAACGAGCTGCCATCCCTTTCCCTGGGGCTCAACCAACCATCACAGGAGTCAGCCTGATTTCCTTTTATAAGATTATATATTAGGCATGTCATAAAAGCAATCTGGTCACTTATGAGCTGCGTTCTGGTCCACTGGATAACCTTTTAATGGAGTCACTTAGGTCAGGAAAAGGGATTATTCCCCTCTAGAGCAGCTCTGTTGTTTTGACCTTGGTAGATGAAATTATTTATTTTAAAATGAAAGCTAAACAAATAAATGAAAGGCAACGCAAGACCCAAGAACTTGCTCTTGTTTGTTTGTTCTTGAGTGTTGAAGGCTTTCATTTTTGGGTGGGTGGGGGGAGGAGAAGGGGGAATGAACATTTTTTGCGGAAACATCTCCTTTGTCAGAAAGCTGTGTTACTTTAAAAGAACTTCTGGAGGAAAAAATTATAGCCTATCTACTTACGCAGCTCTTGTCACCAAAATTCAGCATTTATTCAGTCAAGAGTAGATTTTATCTAGAGTCAGGAGTCCTTGGCAAACGCGACGTAATGCAGCAGTGTTCCAGCCTTTCCTGCTGTCTGGACTGGCCTTGCCACTTCATACCGAAATTTCTGCAAAACACTCCAAATTGCTATTCCTAGTGACCTACTGCATACAAGATGCTCCAAAATTTGATTTCTTCCTCGAAGATTTTGACTCCTGTCAAAATCAAACATGGGTTTTCTCTTAAAAAAATTTTTCTGGAGTTCATGTTTCCTTCCTTATTACCCTCTGCAGCAAAGCGGGGGAAGATTCAGACCTAACTGAAAAACCGTTCCCCAGACAGACCCAGGGGTGAGCAGGGATGGGCTCTGCCGCTGGGCAGAGCTCTGCTTTCCAGCGTGCCCCTTTGCCTCCCCCTCAATTCTCTGTGCTGCCTCCTGAGAATGCAAGTTCTTCAGGGCTGAAACTGCCCCGCAGCAGCGACATCTGACACAGCTGCACCAGAGAGAGCAGAGACCTTCATCATCCTCCAAGTGCTGCAGTGCAAAGAGCGGCTTGGGCACTCAGCGAGACTGACTCTGAGCTGATTGCAAGGTGTGAAGCAAGGCTTGAAGCATCTGCCACATATTCATCTGTAATTGCTTCAAGAATAACCCGTAGATTAATAAACCTGTTAATCCTTCTTCTGTCATCAGACTAACCTTTCTCCCTAATCCTACTCCCTGAAGTAAAACATGGAGCTATTTTGAATCATTACTACTGCCACAAACCTTGAGCAAGAGACGGAGTTTCCTGAGCTGGCAAAAGTGGAGCCAGACTCAGGGCTGAGTCTGATGGGGTTCAGGAGAGTTTACATTCATGCCGATGGGGGTGGGAGGGGAGAGATCCCTTAGGGCTTCTTGGCATTTACTAAAATAATAAAACAAGCCATCCCTTGTATTAATAGGCTCCTCCCTTGGAAGTTATCACAAGGGTAGTCCTTTCCAGCTCATCTACTCACAATTTGGCTCAGGCAATGAGTTTTGGCCTGTCTACATCTACTTATCCAAAGGTAACTCGCACTGCTTTGCAGCCCAGCTCTGCCTCTGGCCACTGTGAAGGAGCAGCTATAAGCCTCTTTGCTTCATAAGGGCCAATTTTATACAAACTTCTTTTGTTCAGAAAAAGGTTTTGATAGCAAAGCCACAGGTCCAACGTGATTAGTTAAGCTAGAGAGTTCCTCTAACACGACCACCAAGTAAAAAGCAAAAGTCACCATCATTAAAAGGAACCTATTTCTGCCTTCCCACTTATTGAGTTAGACTGTTCTCCCCAGAACACTATTTATTTTCTCAACTTGTTTTATAAAAGCTATCCCTCTTGGGGAGCACTGCACATACATACACACACAGAGATAATTACGAATAAATTGCGAAGCTCTGGATTTCACAAATTAATGTTGGCTTAATCTTGCCAATCACAATCTGCCAACAAGTTCTCAGGTCTAACCATCACATTTTTGGTCCAACTAAAAGCAGGAATTTTAATACTTGTATTGCAATTCCATATAATAAAGACTGATGTTTAAAAAATATTGTCACTGTTAAAAAAATATTTAAAGTAAGCTCAAAAGCTTTTATTTTTAGTATTTATAAAGGAAATTATTGCTGTTTTTCTTGGGAGATTAAGTTTGCACACCTACCTAGAGCATAATTTGCTTCTATTTTTTTAATACCTATAAATTGGATTTGACATGTCTTCCTTTATTAAGCTTCTAAATTTGTCCTCGAGTAAATGTGCGCTTGTTTAAAGTAGTTTAACACAGTGGTTCAAAACCATTGGGGCTGCCAGGGCAGAATTTTGAACTTTATGCTCCCAAGAATTGTGTGGCCTTGACCTTGCCAAAAACTCTGTTTTATGTTTAAATGGTCACAGATTTAACAACGGGCTGGAAGAAAGGCTTGCCGTTAACTACCTCCTTTAGTTTCCTCCTAGTTAACAAAACACTTATGTCTGCAGTGGATGCTGTAAGAATTGAATTAGTTATCTAGGATAATCTCTCCACATTAGCAAATGGTGTCCCACTAGGTCAATACAGAAATTAATTGTGGGATTCTTGTCAAATCCACATTGTTTCCTGGCGCAGTTGCAAGCCACTCAATTAGACACCTTTCAAGGCCTTTTGCTGGTCTAAATGTAGCTAATTGCTCCAGTTCTGGATGGGAATGATTCATCTCCCAGATGTCTCGGACCTCTCCGCAGCTCTGCTCAGCTAATATCAATACATACATCCAGCCGACAGGATATTTTTGTGAACAGGATATTTTTACTCATGCCTCCCTTTTATATGATTAATCCCAAACAAGGAAGGTCTCCTGAATCACGCTCTTGACACGGCAACTCCTTTACGTCTGCTGGCTTCCCACACACGAGGGACTGGGCATGAATGCAGCCTCTTTGTCAGCGCTCTCCAGGTGCAGCACTATTCACACTTGAGCTTGACAGCATAACATAACAGTTTTTATTTGCTGGTCTCCTCTGTCAAGTATTCTTTTCTCTTCTGCCGCTTCCTCATTTGTCCATATATCAGTGGCAGGGCTGGCCAAATTGAAAATGAATGAAGCACAAAGAAAGACTGTAGTTTCCACAGTGACGGTCTATGGGAAAACACTGCGCTGTTTGGGGTTTTTTTTATGGAGTCCTCAAAGGTCACTGCTAGCACTTGTAGCTGCAAGTCCCAGAGGAAAAGACCAGAGCATCTGGTTCACTGGTTACCAGCATTCAAGGAGACATCCTCATGAGCTGTTGCTTAAAGTGGGAGCGGGGGTTAAAAACATAATAACCTTGAAATCTCTTCCCCAACCCCCTTTGTATATGAGTAGATTCAGGAATACAGGAATGAGGGAGAGAGAGGCAGCTTGGTCACTCAGCCCCCCTGGGGTAGGACACAGTGCTGTACGTGGGAGGTGTGTGCTTCCAGCCTTGGTGGGTGGCTGCAACATGAAACTTCAACTAGATTTGGCACAGCACCTTTGGCTATATAAAACCTCAGCGAGGCTCCCTGCGAGAAACAAGCACTCACCTGCCATTAACAGAACCAGCCACCGGATGTCTTCATTGCTCCATGCCAATACCCATGGAAAAGCATTTCTCCATGAGTAGAAAATTAGTTCTCTTAAGGATGGCAATACTCAAAATGACACCTGGAAGACAACAGCTCAGCTCACTTAAGCATCACATCTGTGCTTTAGTAGGAAGCGATGTGCAGTGGTTAGAACATTAGCTTGAAGAACAGGTTTTTGTTCAACACAGCGCTGACTGTCTCTTGGACCTTCACTTACGAGATAGGTTGTCTGAGTTTCTCCATGAGCAAACTGGAATGCCGGATAACCCCCACTTGTGCAAGTGTCAAGAGAACAGCACAATGTCCAGAGAGCATTTTGCAATGCGAGGTCCCTGCTCCAGAACTGCAGTAATCCCTGTCAAGCACTTGCCTTGCCTGTGCCTGCCGGCCCCCTGCCAGTTGAGTACACAGCACCACAACCACTACAAGGGAGCACTGTCCACCCTTGAGAGCTGGTTCTCACCCAGCTCTGCGCATCTGCATCCAACTTCAGAAGAAAAAAGGGAGAAAAATGAAGTCGGCTTCGCTTGTATGTATACATACACATACATACAGATAGACAGCCACTATAAGCAATAGCTGTAACATGGTGGCAGGCAGAGGCTAGCACTGAGCTGGACAGCAGCACTGTGAACATGCAGAGCAGAAAGACAGCACTTGCTGTCTCCCTTCAGACCGCTGGAGCGTGTTTGTCAGATGATTAATTTCTCTTTATTTCTTCTTTTTCTCTCCTAGTAATCCCACTTCCCATGTTTTTGCTTGTCACTCCTCTTTCTTGCTCTTCCTCCTTCTTACTAATGTTTGTAATTCTGGAACACACACACACTCCTTATCTTAGACTGTCACCGTTTCTCAGGATGGGAGCAGTGCTGGGCACACAGCCCCTAAAAATTCCTCTGTGCATCCTGACCTCTACGTGAAACAGGAGAGAGAGTTTCTCTCAGCTGGCTGCTCATCCTTATCAACACCTGCTTCCACGACAGCTTTACACTTCCAGTCATTATTGCCAGGGCTGGGCTGGAGATGCTTCAAAACAGTTCACTGGAAGCTGCTACTACAGACTGTGGTCCAGCATGCTCTGCTCCCCAGCTTTACTGTCTTCATTCCCAGAACATGTGCTGCCAGTACTTGGCTGAGGCAGATCTGGAAATGCCTTTTCCAATCCTATACCAGGCAGGTTTGCTAGGGACACACTCAGGTAAGAAAGGCTCAAGAGATGTATCCCAAATACTAAAACTAAAGTGACACACAATTTCAGTAAAACATATTTTTGAGATTTCACGAGGCCTCAGCGTTGCATTATGAGAAATTTATCTTTCTTATAAAAACTATTCATGTGCTAACAACTGCATATTTGTTTAAGTGCTTTCATATGGTTGGGTCTATGTCTGATATCGCAGACATTCAAAGCCCTGCTGACTCAGAACTTTCTTGGCAATTCTACTATCCCTTGGATCAACTCTGCCTTTGCAGGAGATGTAAACTCCTACAGCATTAAAACCAACCTGCTTAAGGTTTTCTGTTGTTATTGACTCCCTTGATATCTCAATTGCATTCAGTCAGGAATGATAGCAACAGCAAAGTCCCCATTACATTTCTAATCTTTCCCATACCATTGTATGTAAGTTACCGTGATTGTTTTCTTAGTGCAACAAATTAATTGAGCAACTCAGACACTTTTCTACAGTGAGCAGCCTAATCAATTTTTGCACTTTTAGTGCAGTGGTAAGCCTGTCACTGGCTAGCAGATGCACTATTTTAATTTCTAAAGTAGCTGAGGGCAGCAGATACAGTGCTCAGGGCAATGTCTTCAGGTAGGAATACCAACCACCTTTGAAAATTTTCTCATCCAAAAAGTAAGCAAAGTCTGATATTTCCAGTGACCGCTCTATGGTAACTTCTCTAGAGGCCAACCACATGGTATTTTAAGTCTGGAATCATATTTGTTAATAACAGAATCATGTTATTTAGTGTATTATTGCTCCCATTATCAAACAGCAAGTGAAAGTGACTTCAGTGTGATACTCCTTAACATGGACTGCAACTATTAGTAAAATTGATGATACAGTATCTCTTCATTTTATTTATTGTTTTTCTTTAATTATTTCACTTTTTCTGACTAATGATCATCATCTTATGCTTGCTTTCTGTATCACACTGTCAGGCTTTCAGGCATTTTCTCCTGGTTTCCATTTCAGATGGAATGTTTCAGGCGCTTTAAGCGCCCCAGAAAATTAAATAATAGTTGAGTCTTTTGTTTCGCTTTGCTTTTAAAGAATAAAGCTAACGAAAAGTAGGTCAAGCTGAATCCTGTTTTCCCAAGCATTATTCTTGAAATCTGTTAGCACCTTGTATCTCTATTCTTCTCTTAGCACTGCACTGTTTACCAGCTCTCTAAGCATGCATTCACATGCCAATTATGCCAAACAGACGAACTCAGACATGAGAGATGAATCCCAAATTTGAGCAAGTAGCTGTTTGGGGAAGCTATTTAAAAAAAAAAGAAAGGAATAAAAAGAAAAAAAACCCAAAACACCGTCACCCAGATCCACAAATTCACATTTCTTTTTGGCTTATTTCCAGGCTACATCTTAAACATTGAATAGGGACTAATGCAGAATACATACACAGAAGTTTATTATTCCTCTGCTGCTCAGAGAATTTAATGCCAGAGAGAGCAATGCAACATGTGTAAAGGGACAATAGCTCCTTATAGCAAAGTTTTGTAATTCCAGATGAAAAGTAGGTGTTCTGCTATGCTGATAACTGTAATCCTTGTTACAACAAGCAGTACTACGAATCACTTCTCGACACCAGCACTGGGCTACACTGGTGTATGCCAAGTACAGCGCTGCATGGTTCGGTGTTCGCATTGAGCTTGCCCATAACCAGCAAACTGGTTAACACAACCACAGGTCTCATCTGCATCTGTTTTAAAAGTACAACTACCTGCAGCACCGTGTACCCAAAAAGAGCCTGGCCCTTCTCTTCCAGCATCTGCACAGTCTCATACAAGGCACAGCTCACTCAGAAGCACTCAAAATCTAAGCAGACAAGGCAATAGAGGTCTTACTCTAATAATGTCACAGATGAGAAACTGAGGCCCTGAGCAAGTAAATACATGGACTGTTGAGTGAGTAAATACATGCTGCCTGTGGTACAGCATGAGTTTAGTGGTTTTTTACTTTTTTATTACCTTTTTTTTTTTTTAGGATTACTGCCTTGCTTAGGCTGCATTATGTGAGGCAACACTGATCTTTCCATTTGGTAATTTTGGTTTTGGGCACACAAATTGGCAGACAGGGCTGCATCTCAGCCGAATCTGTTGTGGCTCTTTGGTTAACAGCTGACCTAAGCTACTTCCCTGAGGTATCAGGGCTCTGGAAAAGCATAGCTGCTGTCTAATGAATATCAACGAAAAGCCATTTCAGGATCAGCCCTTCCATGCATTGCTATTAACCCTTTTGAGCATTCAGAACCTGCATAGGGGCTTTGTGGCTTTGATTTGCACCTGTATTTAGATATAAGCCCTCCAGCAAAGACCCAAACATGTATTCTCTTTCATCTCTCCATTTCTCCCTGACATTTGATTTCCCACCTTGGAAGGTTTATATTGAAACGCCAGAAATCACAGCAACCCAAGATGAAAACCTATTTCTGATGGCACAGAACCAGGCTAACACCTGAAAGTTACACCACTACAGAGAGGCCAGACTACACCTGCAGCCTTAGTGGCATAATCCCTCCTCAAGAGAGATGCTTGGAAACCGGTGTCATGGAATACACTTCAGCCTGGAATTGGATATTCTGCTGGCACCTGAGCACTGAGCATTATAATGAATCCCTGTCCCCACAGATGGGCTGTGTAAGGTCCAGGGTTTGCTTGGAGAAACGACCTGCCGCCCTGAAGGGCATCTCATGGCTGGATCTTCACTGTGGCCACGAGAAAGCTGGGGGAGAACCTGAGCTGGGGGAAACGGCTGTTGGGCATCACAACCAGCAGATATCTGAAGCTAGTTGGTAGCACAGCTCTATAACTCACTCCAGTATAAGATAATGTTTATATACTATACTCAAATACTTTTTCCCCCTGTAACTGGGCCAATACAGAGAATTGATTTGCAGCTGAAATTATTGGTCTCAAACTTGTCCAGAGCATCTGCTGAGGGTTGAAACCCTGATTTTTTTTACAGTAAATAAATAAATGAAAGCATCTGTATGGTTTGAAATGGAGAAGCAGCAAAATAGCAAATCAGAGAAGTGCCATCCTAGCAGAAAACTTTAATGGTATTTTCAGTCTGGTGATATGAGACAGAGCACAAATTGCTTGAGAATTTTGCCCTGAAGAGTAGAGCAAGAAAATGAGACTGCAAAAGTGAGAAAGTTTAAATAAGAGTCTGTAAACTCACTCCCCACAGTACAGAAACTCTTCATAACTAAAGAGCTGGCTGCCACCTGCACTGCTTTTCAGCTGTAGGTCACCGGTTTGAATCCAACCCAAGTGGTAGGGACAGAGGCATTGTCATCTGGCAGATATCAACTGGCTCCTGTGACATGAGCTATCATTGACAGCCCAGAGTATAGTGGACAGGTAGAAACATCTCCAAAATCTCAGTCATCTACAGTAATTTCATCTCTGCTGGGCATAGTGCTGGACTGAGATTGGGATGTTTTTACCAAATCAGGATGAAAGTGCGCTAAGAAAGAGGCACGTGCAAGAAGCTCACAATATTGCAGTCTGCTAAACCTGCAACATGAACAAATGAAGCTAGTCATCTGGCAGAAAAATTGAAGAAAAACTTTGATTGCTGCAGGAAGAAAAGGATCAAATTGATGAGATACTCAAATAGCAGAGCTACAGTAAGAATTATCATGTAATTGATACATGGTTATTATTCAGCCTTATAAGATATTTTCTTTATTTGTGTCAACTGAGTTAGCATTTCTTTTCCATTCTCTTGTAATTCTTTTTTCTTTTATGAAATGTAATTACAATTCCACAAACATCATATCTAGAGAGGGAGCATGCCAGAAAGCTATTAGACTAGTACTTGTCATGCTGCTGTGCCAGATGCAGTATGCATTGATTTTCTGAAGATCATGACGTGTCTCATTTTGCCCAATTCTCCCCATCTCAGTGAAGGCACAGGTACAGACATCAACGCTGCCAGTTTACAAAGGTGTCAGTTCACAAGATCACCAAGTTTAGTTCACTTCACCACAAGCAAGATGTAAGTCGCCTACGTTACTAGACACCACTAGAAAATAGCATTAAAAGAATGAGAACTACTATTTCCATAGCAGATTACTCAGACCTGCTGCAGTCATCTGAAAGTTGGGGCTGCACAAATATTAGCATACAAAGTAAGAGTTTTCCCATTCCTGGATTCCTGTGAATAAATCTGGAATTTTGCCGTGCCTTTTGCATTACAAAGTTTTCGCTATCTTCTACCACCTGCCACATTAGTAAGCTACCAGAAATGAAAGACTAAGTCATCTTAGGGCAAACTTTGTTATTCTTTATTAATGCTCTATAAATCAGCCTTGTTATAAATCAGGGAATGTTCATTAATCAATTCTCAAAAAATATTTTATTTGGCTAAGAGTGTCAAATCGTGAAAGTAACAAAGGAAAAATTAAAACCATGTGCTAGAAGTGGGTTCATGACTGCATGCTTACGTCAACAAAGACTCATAACTGCACAAACAATTACCATATATCATGTTAACTTTCATTAAATAAAACCATGCTGAAAACCAGTAGTACAATCCTTATAAAACACACATGTTTTCTAATACATTTGTGTATGCAGGGCAGCATTTTGTGCTCAGTTAACTGCAAACTTTGGTTGCATATGTGTAAATGCGGACAGAATTTCTCCTGCCGGCTTTCCATGCACAGATACATTCAAAAACACTGTCTGAAATGCCCGTCTCTGGTAGTTCACTTTGTAGACAGAGCAACATTATCCTCCTTTTAAGACAGACTATCTTGCTGAGTCACAAAAACAGAGGACTAAAGATTAGGGATACCCAGACTTCATTCCTTAGCCGGTTACTACCTAGTTATTTAATTTTTGATAACCCATTTAGAACAAAGTATTTCAGCCTGGCTGAGACCAGACCATCAGTCAGTGTGCACTGATGTGTTCATTGATTAAGACTATAGTCCCTTGACTATATACTACCTAGAATCAACTGGGGTCTGGGTTCCTTAACATAAAGTTAGGCAACACTATCTACATCTAGGAGAAGTCAGTAATAAACAGCTGTGCCAAGAACACAACAGGAGTAAATCCTCCTGGAGAAGAAACAAGTTTAACCAGCAAAATAACGTATCACTCTCACTGCCAGTGAGAGTGTGATTTAGTTGGTGTCACTGTCTGTGCAAGCTCTTTCTAGAGCACTAGAAAAGTATTTTTAAGAAAGGCACCATCGTATTTGTCACATGCAAAAGTCTAAAGCAGATCTGACTCAGGAGCTGGGGCAACAGAAGAACATAGTCACTTCCCTAGATGACAGCAAACCACATGAACCACAGAAGCTTAAAATTCCAGCCTGGGCCCATTTGTAGGTCAGTTTTCTTCTTTTTCCACATTTCTGTTTACTGATATTTGTATTACAGCAGTTCCTAGAGGTCCTAAGTGATAGCATGCTCCCACTGAATTAGGCATCATAAAAAAGAAATAGAGCAAAATAAAACATATTGAGAGGGTCTACAAACAGTCAACAATTAAAACAGACAAGACATACTCATTTTGCTATATACGTATGTATATCAACACATTTGGCCCTCCTTTATCACATGCTTAAGTCATTGAGAATATATACCTGGAAAGCAGCTACTGATACGGGGCTAGATAAAAGATGATAATAATAATAATAATTATTAAAAAATTAGTTGGAATTTAGGTAACAAAGCCCAACCAAATAATCCACTTGTGGATCATCCATGTGATGGCAAGCTGTGGTAACATCACTGGCCACTGAGATACACGCAGCCTGATCATACGGTAGTGCAATTCTTTGCACTGTTCTTCTTGCTGGATACACTCTGGTCAGAACTTTTGTCCCTTCTAATGTTTTCCAATCACAGTAAGTAGAAAAATGCATCTCTGGCCATTGGGGCTACAGAGAACACAAAAGCAAGCCCCCATAAAAAGGCTCAGAAGGCAGAGGGAAACAAAAAAAGCGAGTATCCCCAAACTATTACTTCTAGAACATCTTCACGTTTCACCAGGCGATCTCTCAGGGCTGCTGGGGGCTGATCCACCATACCGGAAAGCCCGAGGCTGACTCCGTAATACAGGGAAAACTCCTGCCAAAGCACAAGGCGCAGACACCCGTGCATTGCCTGAGCCTGTGCGCTGGCCTCGTTTTGCAAGTTTCTAATATTTAAATTTCTACACACTAGTGTTTATTAAATGGGTGGCTGTTTATTTTACAAAGGAAAGCCTACCCTGTGGAGCTGGTAGTTTAAGTATTTTAAACAAACATTATTGACAAACTCTAAAATGGTGCATTTGCCAGGGCTTTTATACACATTCAGACGTATAGGAAAAAATAAATAGGAAAGAGGATAATTTAAGCCTTGGTATCGATGGAGTTTGGAGTTTCATCTCTGAACTTTAGCATCAGTTGCGGCCTGTCGTGTTGGCAGAATCCAAAAATATTTGATTTTAATCAGGATTTTAATCAGAGATAAGCACCAACTATATCATAGAGTAAATTCTGATTTGCTGCACAAATTTCAGGTTTTGCAAAAACCCCTCTTGATCTGCAGAAGGACAAGACGTTCAGTGTTGGTGCAGGACTGAAAGGCCCTGACATGCAGTGAAAACAAACGCCTGCCCTCTTACAGGCCTGGTGCACATAGCACCCATTTGCTGATGAGTTGCATTGATTCTGTGAAGTGTCCCATGAAATATGCCTTCAGAGCAGCAAAAAACCACCCTGAAAGAGGACAACCACTGTGAAAGCTACAGAACCTTCTTTGTGTCTTTGCTCTTCCCTTCGAATAGAGGTCTTAGCCACGAACAACACACAGCAGGATGGAGGGAAGCTGTGGTTATTTGCTAGATCTTGTGGTCACTTCCCTCATTCACCACACTCTGTATATGTATTCTGAAATTTCAGAGCCAAATTCACACCTTTAAATCGCCTGGAAGTCTACCACATATCAGGCAGACTATTATGGCAGCAAGACGCTGGATTAGCACAGTTACAGGTGGCCAATATAGACCTCCTTCACAGGGGGTGCGAGAAGCCTTTTTTGAAAGTTCCAAGATAAAATAAGAAGCTGGTTCAAAAATAATTAAGTTTTATTTGGACTTCCTCTCCCTGCCTTTGCTGCATTTTTTCTAAATTATCTAAACAGGGGTAGGAAAGGAAAAAGGGGGGAAATTCCACAATAAAAGGAGGAAAAAGCCAAATAATAACATCTCCAAGGGATGCTAAAAAGCAGTCCGTGCATACGCAGCCTACGAAGTTTGAGTTTTCTAGCTGTCTCCGCTTGCTCATTCACAGAGCTGCCATCTGCGCAATTTTCTCCATGCATTTACTGTGACTAGAGATGTTGAACTTTACTTTCCCCCCACCCCCATGGAAAATTGGATTTTTAATTAGAGGAAAATGTCTGTTTTCCCTGAACATAGTAATTAAATTTTTTCCCCTAGTCACAAAGCTCATTTGGGAAAGTTTTACCTGAATGTTTTTGTTTGGCCAAACTAGGAGGGAAGGGGGTGAAATAAGTGAGGGCAAGCAGGAAGTTTTTTCTACATTTATGTTTTAGAATAAAGGGCTGGATTTCCTTAAAATGTTGAGATAAGGAGTGTGGTAAATTCTGCAAATTACACTGAAAACTTAAATAATGATATTATTATAATAAAAAAAATTAATATAATAATACACAAGTATGTTACTACTTGGTGAACACTTGGTGAAGCCCCAGGGAAGGGGTAGGTCCATGGTACGAGCCAGCCCACTCTTCTCCTCCCTGAACTCAGATGTAATTCTCCAGCTGACTCAAATTAAGACTAATTCTGCGCTGCATTGCTGGATGGTATCTAATGCATATCTTCACTGATTTCATATTTATCCATATGACCCTTCCCTGAAGGCAGCCTGAGTCACAAGCCGAGCCTCTGTTGTAAAACCAGAATCACCAAGTGCTTTCAATCCACAAGCAAGAAGCTTAACTTAGCTCCACTATTGCAAATAGTAACTGCCTCACAGACTTCAATGGGAGCAAAACCAGCCCCTCCAGTGCTATACAGGACAAAGAAGGGAATAAAAGGTTCAGGTCACACCACTTAACTAACAGACGTAGTCTGAATTCAACTTTTACTTAAGGATAAAGTACTACAAATACAACAAGGGCAAAAGGGGCTCGTTTCTGAAAAGGTAAAGTTATTACAGGTTGGGCATGCTTCACCATAAACCAGGGCTGGTGCAGGTTTGCAAAACACAGAGGTAATTTTCATCTGTCATTTTATATCCAGGGGGAACCTGTCCAAGTGACAACCATTGGATGTTCCCAGATATCAATCTTGTGACTTAGCCCTGTTCATGGATTGACTACATTTATGTTTAATAGAGAATTCCATCAGCAGGTTTTTTTATTAATGTTTTTCTTACATGGCTCCTGAAACTTTCTGCATATGTTCCACCACAGCTAATGAATGTGTTTTGGGAAGCAGACACTGCAGATATGGTCAGGACATAATGAACCATAAGAGGTAAAAGAGAGGTGGTAGCTAGGACAAAAGAAGAGGGGGAATTCAAGCGATTCAGAATGTGAGCCAAAGACTCATTGAATCCAGCAGGCTGTGGATCAAACTTGCACTAAGGTTAGACGTGTATCTTTGCACACTACAAATAAAAGGGGCAGAACTGATCCCTTCTTTCTTCTTTATACTGAGAGGAGAGGGGACACAGGAAAAACAGGGCTAAGTGCAAGCAAACATATATGGAAGAGCCCTTGAAAGATGTTTGAGGGATGGAGTACTGAGAGGAAGAAAAATGGCATGGTCCTGCAAGAAGATAAAGAAATAATGCAGGCAGCTTGGCTGGATTGGCTCAGCAATGAGGATCCAGTAACCAGAGACAACCATCAAAAGGGTGGGAAATACGCATCCTTTGGTAGCTAAGCCTGTTGCAGGAGCCATCTGCCAGTGGCACTGCTGGAGACAGAGCTGCCTCGAACGATGCTCTCTGGACCTCTGTGTGCTCTGCAGTGCTGGGAGCACAGAGCCGAACTTACCTCCCTGCATCCCGACCCAGACCCCAGGGGAAAAGGAGACAGACTGGCCCCTCTTGAGCTGTTTACTTATCCCTAAATATAATGAAATAATGTGCTGCTGCTAGCCTTCCTGAATATCAGTTCTAGAAAACCTATCCTGAGCTTGCAGCAATGTTTGTGTTCTGGTCCCCACCCCCTGTCCCAAAAAGAGGAAAAATCCACCTGGAAATAAACTTTAGAAAAGGCTTAAAAGCATGGCAGCCTAGGAGTGCTTAGGAAACATTCCTTTCCTTGTCCCCAGGAAACGCTTTTATAGAAATAGCCATTGTCAGCACTTTATGCTTCAACAAAGAAAGTTCATGGTAAGAATGAAAACAATTAGAGTTTTGAAAGTTTTTCAGTAAACTGCACTTAATTTTGAAAGGGGAAAAAATGGCCACAGACTATATTATGAGGAAAAATGTCCTCCCTATTAAAACAAATGCTTAGTTCAGGCACAAAAAGTCATCAGAAATTACGGAAGTTACATCCAGCATACTCCACCATGCATACTGCTAAATCTTACCCATTCCATTTCCACCTGCACATGGGCTTTGCTTCCTCTTTCACACTCGCCCTCAGATGTGGAAATAATAAAGAAGAAATGAGACACCGCTATTGTTTTCTAAACCATACCCGCTTCTTCTGGATTTATTGTCAAGATCTATTTTTTGGCAGGGATAACAAGAAAGGTCAAACTGGAACAGAGCTGCAGGTGTGCAGCTGCAATCCATGCCACTGCTTTGCGTGGTGATGTATGAAAACATGGGGGGGTTTTAAACTCTGCCTAACAATCCAGAGGCTCTTTTATCTCTCCTTGAGGGACGTTGAAGGGGAGCTGCTCAGCTGCTGCTCTATCAAATACATTTGGTCCTGCTGACTTCAGGGCTGGGAAGTTTTATATTACAGCTGATCTGTAAATCTGGTCTTTTCTCCTTTAGTTGTCATGCATCTTTGCATATGGTGTTGGAAAAGCAAATAAGAACAAATTAATCTGAAATCAAAACCAAGTCAGCACTGAAAGGAGACTAGAATAAGGTTTTGATATTTTCATTATTACAAGAATACAGAGAAGCCCTTTATGTGAAGGGAATGCTCAGCAACAAAAACAGCACAAGTGCTGTGAGGTATGCAGAAATACTGACACTTTCACTAAAAAAAGACACTGATTTAGGACTTACACTTTTTTTAAATCATGCATTCAAGCTGGTGTCTCACTTTATGCCATACAGATCCCATTTGTGAGTGGAGCAGAACTTGCACTGAGCATTTTGGAAATTTGTTATTTGTTATTTCGAGGAGGAAGGACCTGAAACCCAGCAAGAAGATGGGACACGACTCTGCCTGCATTGCTGGGGGGACAGCAGAGATCTAAGAAAACCTAGTCTTGTATGATTCATTTTGTAACTGCAGAAATATAGATTTCCTTTCCACCATTGGCTCTCAGTATCACCACTACACAAAGGTCCTTGAAACAACTTCACTCCCAACAGTTCCCACTTTGACACCAGAACAAGTGACTTTATCACAAGAATTCAGCTTTTGGGTGGGGAGAAAAAACACCCCTCTGCTGTCCCAGAAAGCAATGTGAACTTCTGCCATGTTCTTGAGCTGGTGAAGGGGACCGAACGCTTTAGAAAATGCAGGCTATTTTGTTTATTTGCTTCAATGGGAACACAAGTCAGAAAATTCAGCTGTCTTCGTGTCTGCCTCAAAAGCCTGAAATTCAGATTGAAAGCAGCCAAGGGCACGTCTGTACTGCTGGTGCACGCATCATTGAGCTGGTTCTGCCAACGCCCAAAGCAGAAACTGCAGTAAAGCCAGCACAGTCACTTTTCAGGAGCATCAGCAGCCCCGGGATGACATTTAAGCAAACAACAGGGTTTTGCCACTGACCTTGAGCTGAAAATACTTATGGCTGCTGACTTAATTGACTGACAGCTAGGGCAACACCATGGCGTTGTCTTTGACCACTGAAGTAATTAGGTCCAGTACCTTAAGCAGCACGTAATCTCTAACCAGCTTGGCAGCTCAACACCTTTTGATGATGAATAAATCCAAGTCTCTTCACAAATCTTAGCCAGCATCTTGACTTCAGGCTCCATCTCTGGAAAATCTTGCCCTCAAATTAAAATCACATCTTGGAAATATTCCAAGTAGATGTATCTCAAGCTTTTTTCTAGAAAAGCCAGCCTGTATGCATAAATAGGCCAGCTCTGCCCTAACTAATAGGCCAGTGACTTCAACACAACTACAAGTAGCAGTATCCAAAATACATACTAAGTATGTAAACACAGAGATTAGACTGTGCTCTGCCTTTGCTACAAGTCCTACAATCATGGCAATTTTGTAAGTGTTAGAAATATGCTTTTAAGAGCTTCTAGGTTCCAGTACTCATCACTACAGTCTAAGCACAAATGTTGTCTCTTAGTTATTTAAATAACCCTTGTTCCTGAAGCATTAATGTCCTCAGAAGCTACCACACCTTTTTTTGGCTGGGGAACCAAGGCACAGACTTATGATTTGTCCAAGGTCATATAAAAAGGTATTAATAGTGGAAATTTATGTCATGGCCAACATCTGGTGTAGATTATTTACAAATAAGTTGGCTCTCTAAAAAAAAAAAAAATAATAATAGTTTTTAAGTTTGTTTACAAAGTTGCCACATGTTGTTTCCACTATTTTATTAAGAGCACATGGAGCCATGCTTCCAAACAGCAGCATTAAAAATAGACTAGGATTCACGGTGGATGAAATTCAAGCTTTGGTTTTGATAAGCATCCAGAAGTTAGGATTAGCCAAACTTCTTTGGTCAGCCAAGAATTTATAGTAAGACATTTATTATGGAAATCTAGAGTACGAGAAACCTGAACAGAAGTAAGCCATAGTCTTCCAGCCAAATCCATTTACCACGTAAAGATGGCATGGGCTGCCAAGGCTTAACATACAGGACACCTTACAGGAGGAATAGGAAATCATCAGCTACACACACTGGAGTTAGAATGGAGCATAGCATCCAGGTCAACATAAAGGGAGACACATAGTTTCCTTTGGGAAGCTGTCCTTGATAGGAACTCCATTTCCCATGGACTGCTGTCAGCCCTTGGTCAGCTTTTATCTACCGTTGCCTGTAAGACCTGACTGCACACCAGGCATCATGGACTTGTCACTGGGTAAACTCTTGGATTGCTGAAATCAGTGTCAGCACTGCTGACAGCATCACATCAACCATAAAAATCATCCATTTGGACACCAAGAGTTTTGTAAACTTGTACAGAACAGTATGTTACTGATATCTTGCCATCAAAAGGCAGGAAGGAGAATGAAAAATGTTTAAGCAGTTTGATCTGAAGAATTCAAAGAAGGTCAAGTGTGCTTTATTACAGACCAGTTGTTTGCACCAAAACTGGTTTGCCTGACCAAAGATTTACATCTGGTAATGACACCTCCTGATAATGGCTGGAACAAAATGTTTTCTAAAAGCCCCCAAAATGGGTTGAATGAGAATACCCTGGAACTGGCAAAAGTGCACTGTGTCCTAAATTAAAACATAACTATGAGCCTAAATAAAGAGATGTGGTTAGTGGCTGTCTGCTCATCCCCACTTTGTTGGCTCATCTTAGCTTATAGGTTATTAAAGAGAAGCCTTTCTTTCCTCCTGCAGCCAGGAGCATGGCAGCAGTCTCAGACAGGTTCAAAGCAGCAGCTGCTAGGTTCTCCCAATAGCAGCAGGTCCTGTAAACCTTGCCCACAGTGCCAGCATGCACAGGGACACCAGACAGGGCAGATGGGGGTGTCAGATAAGGATTTGCCTTTTATACCAGCGCTAAATTTTCTCTGTGAAATAGCCTAGCTTGTGGATACGTCAGAGGAGGAGCTGAAAATATTAGCCTACCAGGGAGTGATTTCTGAGATGTCTGGCTCTTTGTTTCACTTCCATTCATTGCATAGGTAAACCCCCAAAAAACCTAACTGAGAATGTTCGCTGCTTACACTGGGTTAGGTTGTATATCGTCATTTGAAGACATCGGCCAGGTTACAGAAGGAATAAAGGGGGTGCATCCAGTATCTAGGAATTCAAAAACTGCAGATTAAAAAAATGAGAGCTCCAGACATGCGATATCTGCCAAAACCAGGACTCTACAGGAAGGACATCACAACTGGAAAGCTTTTCCGAGCATGAGTGGGTGACCTTCACACAATTGCATGGACAGGATGCTTGCACATCAATTTTCCATTTGATTTTTAAGCAGACAGTAAAGGTCAGATGTGTAAATGTTGACTGAGAACATAGGTAAAATATTGCTTAACCCAAACCTTGCTGTGTGCAATTTCTGGAGAAGACTAACTACCTGTCTTCACATCTGTAAGAAACGTGTGAGTTTACCTCAGAACCACAACCCTCTGTTCAGAAGCCTGGCACTAAGATGTACTGAAACAGCTTGCTGTCTTTTTAGGACTCTGGCTAACATTTAATCCTGTCAGGTTTCTGCAGACCTGGGAATGGTTGGACCTGTTTCTGTCACAGCTAGGAAGGATTACTGCAATTCTTTCTCCTGAGTTTTATTATTTTTACAGAAATTTCAGTTCACCTAAAATAAAGCTGAAGACCTTACTGTGAGCAGAGTATCTGGCACTTTAAAGAATGAGGCAGACTTACCCACTGCAAAATCAAAATACTGATGCCAGACTTCTGCCAGATGCTGTTCTGAAGTATCGTACCAACAGGGAAAGAAACTCTCATAATCACCTTCCCTTGTTACTGTGTACCCTCGGATGAATTTAGGAGATGGGTCTAACACCAATACCCAAGTTAAAAATTACTGAGATTTTCTATACCTGGCACAGCCTCTCCTTCTGTGACTCTTCTCCACCCAATACCCATTTCTCCTCCATTATCACCATCCATATTATGGCAAATCTTGCTGCTTCCATCTACTGTCCAGTTTTCTTATCTGCTGCAGATCCTGCTCCACCACACCGTGCCCAAACCCATACCAGCTTGTGTGTTATAGGATCAAACCAGTGTAAGTCAGCATCCCTCAGAGGAGCCAGAGGGCAATTACACCTGTTGAAGTTGAGGCCACTTGTTTGCAACAGGGGCTTGCTGGCAAAACGGGGCCAGGCTTTGAGTTTCAGGTTTTACAAAGTGTTAACTTTTCAGAAATTAGTGTAACTTAATTCCCCCCTCAGATGACCTGTGCTCTCATGAGCAGACAAATCTGTTCAGTACAGTGAGGATAAGGACAAATGATTTTTCCTTCACGTGCTCTTATGCCTCACCACAAAGGTACAGATGTCCCCATCGTCCTCAAGGCCTGCAGTACAAAAATCAAAGAAGAGGGGAAGCTAAAGCTCTGTTTATGAGGAGTTTAAATTTGTTATAAAAGTTGCTTCTGTCCACCTGGCATCATTTAAGCAAACAGGTGAATATCACTCATCGAAAAATAATGGGCTTGAGTCTCCACTCAGCTATAATGGATTTACACTGTTATAACTCTGAACAGACCTATGGGATGTTTATGCCCTACAAATTAACAGAAGTAGCTTTTCTTTCAGCAAAACACAATCTGTTTCACCCTAATGATCGATGTTTCCACTACTGAAAGAAATATTCATCCTACTTGCCCAACCCCAGTATTAGTCAGTAATGGCTTTTAGAGTATTCAGCCAATCTTCTGGGAAAAACAATATTACATATGTGTTTTGCCAAGGCAAAAATCATAAGCAAAAATATCAGACCAGCTGACATAAATTAGCATAGCTCCATTGACATCGGTTGCATAAACTACAAGTTTTGCAATAGAAAAATAATAAGCAAACTATAGTACAAGTTATAGGAGACAACACTGATGTTTCAAATAGCATGTTATCTAAATCATTGGTAACAACAGTTGGGATGCTTCAGTTTTTTCTTTATTGTTTTAAGAGCACATAAATTCCCATGGCTACCCATGGCTAATTTGAAAAATAACAAGCCCGCATAATATGCCTGCAAGAAAAAAAATAAATCCTTTTTTAAAATTAACAGGCTATAATTCAGAATTTTGTTATCAGAACAGGATTCTGAAATTGTATATGGGAAGTTCAGCTTTTGACACATTTCCTAAAGATTAAAACAGGTGATGCTGGAGAAGGGTTGGCCAAATCTTTACTCAACTGCTGCAAATGCCTCTTCCCAAATGCCCAATTTTGCATGAAAGAAAGGACCACCCTGTTCAGATGTGCCCAAAAGGTGTCCATGGACAAGACCTTTGGCTGGTGTCACCCAGAAAAAACTTTGAATGAATTCACACAAGCTGAGAATCTCATACAAAAGATTGGCCATCGTTTCCCTGGTTGTTTTATTCTCTTTACTTCGACCGAGTCGGACCCAGAATTTGCATTTTCTTTCACTGGTCAGCCTCCTGTAACACCATGCTGCTGGACTGGGAGGAATTTCACAGCCTCCCCACAGGCACTGGTAACATCACCCTCTCCACAGAGCTGAAAGCCCAGTGACTGGGGGACAGCAAGCATCCCAACATTCGACTCTTAATCCCAACGTGAGACATGGCTGATCAGCTCTTACCCCTTGTCAGCACTACTCCTGCTCAGACACGACTGATCTGCCTGCTGGACTGCAGATGTGAGCTCATTAAGCTAAAAGGAAACTTGACTTTGATTCTGATCAAGCCAACTGTAAATAAAATATCAATGTTTTATGATGACTTTTCCTTCCAATCTTATGGGAGACAAGATCTGAATATGTAGTATTTGGCCACTAAACGCTGAAATAAGGCTAAGGCAGTCTGGCAAAGATGTGATGCTGAAAGCTAGGGCAGGGAAATGCAGATTCTTATGAAGGTACCAATGCAAAGCCTCCAACTCTCTACTGGCTTCCTTCCTCACTCTCCACAGACAGAGAAGAAGCTGATGACACTGTGGGCTGGACAGAGAGTCACAGAAAACATGGAGCATTGCAGTATCCATAGAAAGACCTGAATTTGGTTAAGAAAAGCCAATACAGTCTACCCTCAGAATTGACCCTCGGTACCTATGAGAGCTAATGTGGGAGAAGCTATGACGGAAAAAGCCAGTGTGTCAAACCTGTCACAATTTCCACCAAAAATGGAATTTCTGGTCAAAGTCCCTTTTTACTGAGAAGTTTTATTTTTTTATGATTTAAGAACTATTCCTGTTCTGTACTGGGACAAATCCATAGCAATTTCAAACATGGGTGGAAAAGGAAGAGAAAGGTCCCCTACCTATTTTAACCCACTTATCTGGGTGGTTTTTTAGGTGAGAGAAACTAAACAACAGTGAATGCAGAAGCCCTCTGTTAACAGACTGGGCTTGTTCCTGAACTTGCTGCACAGCTTGGAGAAGTGAACCTCAGAGTCCATAATCCGGCACAAGGAGGCAACAACACTAAATAAATTTGGTTCATCTCCAAAAGTGCTCAGCTGAGATCTTCAATACTGGTCTAGGAATTTATTTCACACAACTCCTATTGAACTTCATAAGTACAGCATAGCTTAAAAAAAAATCCAACCCAACACAAAACCAACAACAAAACTCAAAACACTGAATCTCAAGGGGAGATGGCAGAGAGTAAGCAATGCACAAAAGCTTTTAAAATGTTGAAACAGACCATATATTTATAGACAGGGTTTCATAGTTTCTGTGCAAAAAACAAACTGGAATTAGAGCTACTGGGAAAAAAATAATTGGAAAATGCTTTAAGTGACAGGCTTTTAAAGAATACCTTTTCTTTAAATGTGATCAGTATTGCTTTGGCGTTTTAGGTCATTCTTTTGCTCCCTCTCCCTTAAAAATGCTTTTCTGATATTCCTCTTCCATCATTTGTTCTCCTTTTTCTCTACTATTTTTTTCCCACTGCTCTTTTTCAATTTAGGTAGTTAAAAAAAAAACAAACAAAAAAAACCTAGGAAGGCAATCCTGTGGACGGGGCGGGGGGGGGGGGGGAAGTAAAGCCATACAACTGGAGAAATAAAAACAGAAGAGAAAATACTCACTTTTTATCTGTCAATTAAAAAATAAATTATCTTTTTCAAAAAGCAATCTCCAATTTAGGAAAAAAAAGTCATTTTTCAAAACACAGCCTGCACAAAAGCAGCAGTCTTTGGTTATTTCTAAAAATGAGGTCATGGCTCAGTGCGGTCACCTTTTCACAGAATCATTAAGGTTGGAAAAGACCTATAAGATCATCAAGTCCAACCATCAACCCAATGCCACCACGCCCACTAAACCATGTCCCAAAGTGTCATGTCTACATGTTTTTTGAACACTTCCAGTGATGGTGACTCCACCACCTCCCTGGACAGCCTCTTCCAATGCTTCACCACTCTCTCAGTAAAGACATTTTTCCTAATATCCAGCCTGAACCTCCCCTGGTGCAACTTGAGGCCGTTTCCTCTTGTCCTGTCACTTGTCACTTGGGAGAAGAGACCAACAGCCACCTCTCTGCAACCTCCTTTTAGGTAATTGCAGAGAGCGATAAGGTCTCCCCTCAGCCTCCTCTTCTCCAGACTGAACAACCCCAGTTCCCTCAGCCGCTCCTCATAAGACTTGTGCTCCAGACCCTTTGTCGCCCTTCTCTGGACACGCTCCAGCACCTCAGTGTCTTTCTTGTACTCAGGGGCTCAAAACTGAACACAGTATTCAAGGTGCTTTTTTTTAAAAAAAAAAAAAAAAAAAATCTTTCCATTACAGAAACACTCATTTGGGGTGACTGTAGGACCATACCCAACCAAGAACATATCAAATTTTTGTTTCAATAGAAATCTGGCAGATACAAGGAAAAAACTTTTTGGGGTAAAGCCCCACCTGGAATAAATAGATTTATCTGCACTGCAGAGCTCTAGTGATCTCAACCAGCTGATGGTCCGGCCCTTTGTGATTCAAACTATTGTTATAACTCAGCCCAGCCGGTTCACGCCCCGGCTTGCTCTGACACCCCATAAACTTGAGCATTTCAAAGGAGCAGTGCACAATGACCCTACCAGGTTGTCTACTGTCTCTGATTACCCTGTGCTAATCTGCAGCTGTTCCTCATCAAAAAAGTAAAGAAATAAACCCTGCTAATCACAAGCTGAAAGTCCAACAGGAATTTTCCCTCTCTACTTTGCATATTTGAATGCCGATTTGCTTATTTCCCAACCAGTGCTAATTATAAAGTTACGAACGTCTTTGTGAACTTCATTCACATCACAGCCTGATTCTGTTGTCCGCTGACGTGCAAAGGCACGAGGAGTACTCTATTTAAGAGGTGGAGTATTCAGCATAGGAAATGTTATTACTGGGATACATTATTCAACACCATTATCCACAATTTCTCATCAGCTGAAAAATCATATTGAATTCAGAGAATTACTAGGCTTGTGTTCTAGTGAAACAGTTCAACAACTATGTTTATTTACAACTCTGCTTATCTAACTCATTGTAAATAAGATTAAATAAGTGAACTGATGCTATTCCATCAATAGGAAAGTTTGCACACTGATCATTTTGTTTCTTTAAAACCACATACAACAGAGTCAGTTGGTGGTCCTCTTCTGACATGTGACAGGGAAACCCCTACTTTCTATATACACACAAAGGTGTCAAAAAGCAAACACTGCAGTTAAGAGAAAAAGTTTGGCAGAACCATCTAACTGGAGGATGGATTAGCCAGCAGTGTGCCTCTTGGAGAAGACTCAGTTCTGCCCAAGAGCTATCACTGCTGCTGGCAACAGTCACCTGTTTTATTTTTGGGAGGCAAGGAAAACAAAACAGCCTTTCTGAAGCACAAGTCTGACACAAATTTTGAAGTTAACAGAAATTCTTCCCATTAATTTCTGTGATCTTTGGATCAATTCCTGTGTTTGGCAACTAAAATGATGCTTATGCACTGAAGATAGGAGTAGCTGGAAATACATCCAGCAACTAAGAAGTGGGGTCCTCCACTAGTGCAGAGACTACTGCAGTCAAAAGTATGGATGAGAGAAAGCACGTGTTCGGAAAGAGACATAAAACATAGTTTTGCATTACTTCTCCTTATTAATAGAAATACTTTTAGTAATAGGGTCTTGAGTATACCTAAAAAAAATTATAGCTGTTTTTAGTTTGCTCACCTAAAACCACAGATAGAGGGCACAACAGACAAATCCAAGCAATTAAATTACTAATAACTGCTAGTCTCTGGGGTACTTGCGGAGTGAAAGTGCTACCACGGAAGTTTGATTTTGTACAAGCATATGGTACCTGATGGCTCAGAAGGTCCAAAGATCACAGGGAACTAGCTGCAGGGTTGTATCTTCCTGGCCCCACGTCTCCAACACGCACAAGTGCAAAACTGTAACAGCTAAAGATGACACACAGCTCACACTGAGTTTTGCCCATGATGAGGGAATAACATGGCATCAGACACCACAGACTATTCTAGGGCTTTGCCAGAGCTACTGATTTGTGTGCAAAGGCATCAAATGCTGCTATGACACAAAGCAATGTAAAAGCTGAAAGAATTGCATCTTCGCTTGTACAATTCACCCATGTGGATTAACTCATATATATTTACATATTACAGTACCAGTTCAATTTTATTTTCATATGGTACCTCAAACACCTGGATACCTTACTGCATTTCACCAAAGTAGAAAAACTATTCAAGCATAAATCTTCTTAGCATAACTGTCCACAATGGAGGTGAGGAACAAGCGGGAAGATATTCAGCATGCCTCTGCTTTAATTGCACAGATACAGACACATCTTGTTGCTCTCTTGCAGCACAATGTGTGGAGAAAAATTCAAACTCAGCAGCTAAGAGTTACTGTATGCTTTGTAATTAAAGACATCCAAGGTTCAAGAGAGAAGTAAAACAGATATAGACAACAGATACAGCAGTAGGCATCCTTCCCACTGTAACACACAATTAAGCAGAGGAGTAATGGTAAGAATCTGTGGAATACAGTATTAGGCCACAGGGACATGCAATTAAATGAGTCAGTTGCAGGCACAGGAATGCAATGGACAGGGCAACAATGGGATCCCGCTCCTAAGACTAATTCTTCATGCTTTCGTGGTCCAGCAGTATTAGTCTACTGTAGTTATTTGAGTTCTTTTAAAGAAGGATATTTCCCCCGTGCAGTAAAATAAAATCGTTTTCTACTTGTTTAAAGAAACACGCTGTAAAAAATGAAAGGCAACTTGCTAGAAGTATGTTGATGCATTAGAAATACAGCAGGCAGCTACTGGGCATTACTGGCAAAGGTATTAGCTGACATCACTGAAAACCAACCAGAGCGCTTCACTGGTGTCCCAAATTCCTAAGCTATTTCATAATCAGACAGAGTACGCTACACCTCTGCTCCTCCTCCCTTCCAGGCCTCCTCTGGAAAACCCCTAGAAGTTGCCGAAGTCCAGAGGATGCTCCACGGAGCACAGGGCATCGGGATGACTGCCCACCTGGATGTGAACCTGGGATTTACGTCAGCTATATTGTTTCGGAAAAGTCTGGCTAAAAAACCCAATGCAATACCCACAGTCATATAAATGACCCCACTTCAAGTTCAGACATTCATTTCAGCTGTTTGAGTACTGCATGCACCTATTTTTTTACTTGGGGGTGGGAAATCACAGTAAAGTAATAAAGCTCTGTAATGGGATTTTGCTGGATGGAATGAAAATGCAAAATTTCCTCTTTATTTCTGTAAATGAATGAACAGAAAAGTTTCACCAGCTAGCCTGACACGTGCTGAACTTTTGCAAACCTTTGAAAAGAACACTGACAATTTGTATTTCAACTTTTGGGGGGGAAGGCGGGAGGAAAAGGGGCAGAGTTAATGATTTCTCCAAATCTTTTGCAAAATGGTTTCTTTGTGTTTGGTTTTTTTTTTCCTTAGTTCTAAAATATTTCTTTTCAATCCTCCTCTTTCACTTAAGGGGTGTTCCAAAATTTTTATTTATTTATTTTTAAACCTGATTTATCAAGAGCTGCTGATTGGCTGCTGACCCTGGCAGATTAGTAAGGCAATTCAGTAATGAATTCAGATCTTTGTCCGGTATGTGAGCATATGTGTGCATGTAAATTTTTCATATATAGGTACATGAGTCCACAATTTTTTAATGACCTATATATAACTTTCAAGTCATCTTAGTCTGATGATGCAATTCCAGTTGCTATAAAACACTAGAAGACATACACAGAAGACTACAGAAATCAGAAGACCTATGCAACTCCCACCAAGTGGTAAATCTAAAATCCTCTGCTGTCACTACAGAGACTCCTATCGATCTTGGAGCGCCTGGTAGGAAACAGGGCGTATCGTACAGGACGTCTCATTCCTCAGTGCACTGCACAGCCTCTCTGTCAACAGAGCCAGAATATAGAATGCAGCATTTCTTCCACAGCAGTTATAACTCAGGCTGCAGAAGTAGTGAACATTTCCATTGGGTGACCAAGGGAAAAAAAAAAAAGCCCAGCTGGGTTGTGTCAAATGTAAACTTTGCAGTTTACAAACAAAAAACCCCTCATTCCTGATCAGACCAAAATGTTGGATTCCAAATGATCTTTGCTTTAAACTATAAACTTCAAATTTTGCATTTGATAAAACTAAATTTTCCAAAGGAATCAGTCTGTAATCTTTTACACTTTTCTTCTCTTTAGATAGGTCCCTTTATATGTTCAAAATCTGATATAGAAATTAAAAAGCCAAAAGTTCTATGCAGGTAAAATCTAGATTAGACGTTTCAAATTTCAAAAAAATACAGATACAGTGATAAAGCACTAAAGGAAATTTCAACATCTCTTCCATCCACACAGTGCTTTTAGCCAAACTTATTTACCAGTTTGTCCCAACCTTACAGAGAACGCATGTATTTCAGCAAATCTGCTATTCATTGAAGTAACTGTTTTGTTCAACAAGCACTTCAGCTGACGTACTGAAAAACACGTTAAGGCTTGAACCAGGATGGAAAAATAAACCTTCATTTTCCTAAAATGAGAAGCTAAACTCTATAAAGAGGACTACTGCTGCTTGCCTACGAAGCATGCCCTTTTCTTCTCAGACAGTCAGGTAGAGCACTACCCTGGGGGGCTAAAGACCAGGCTAAATTATCACAGCAGTGGGTAGATGGAAGAAAATGACTGGTGCTGTGTTTGTGGGACACTCCAGCTGAGCTCTGACAGAGGCCAGCACATTTCTGCCAGGGATCTTACCTGCAAAGCATAGTCTCAGTGCTCATCTGTCCACTCTCTGGTAGCCATTTCCAGCACAAGAGGACTGGGTGCTCAGCCTACCAAGGGGCTCTGGTGCCTCCCTGATCAGCAGGCAGGACCCAAAGGCATGTGCAACAGAAGGTAAGGAGCTAGAAGAAATGGTACAATTTCTCCCCATTCATTAAATTTTTTAAAGAAAAGCAGAGCAGAGTAGGAGAACTCCAAAAAAAGAAACAGCAACTCCGAAACCTTCGCACTTTATCTTTAAAAGGAGCAACTCACTGGGGATGCACTCCCCTTATTCACCTACTGACACAAAACTACATTACTCATCACACAAATGGCTACTGGATTTAAATCATTAGTCAACAACATCATTCACCTGTCTGTGCTGATCCCAGGCATTGTCCTGGGAGAAGGGTTGTTTTGGTTTTTTATTTCATTTGCTTGGGGGTTTTTTTGCAAGAGTCTTGCACAAATAGCAGGAATGAATGGGGAGACCAACCCTAGAGATGTACAGGCAGGCAGCTCCTCTGGAGCCAATGCTGACAGCACACACCATACCTTCTGCTGCATGGAAATGATTTAGTGTATCCTAGCACACTGGTCCCTGCTCTCCTGGAGTAATGCTGCCATAGAGTCAGAATGTTTGACCCACAGATAACTGTCAGGAAAGGTTTGGAAGAAGTACATTTTGGAATCAGACTTGGGCTGGGCAAGCAAAGATGGAGAAACTTCAAATACCACAGAAGAGTTGGGAAGTGATGGCAGTGTTGAACACGGCTCAGCTTTTATCTTGTTTTAACTAGGACTTTGGTTTTTTGCACCACAGGTCTATAGACGAAACGAGGTGGCCATACAGTAGAGAACTGACAGGTAGGATGCATTCCTCAGCCCAGATGTAGGCATCTACATGCTATTTATCTCAATTGCTCTTATAAACACAGCAGAGGATAATACACTTTTAAGTCACATTTCACCTCCAAGATAGAGGATTGAAACAAGTCAGATGAACTGTGCTTAAGTATTGCCTATAACTCCTGTTGATTATAAAGAGGGCCCAGAGGACTGCATCAGCTGTGGACATCTGCACAGAAAATAGCTGAAGGTAGGCGAGTTGAATTCAGTGACACCAAAAAGCCAGCATTGCTCACGCACACAACAATTTATCCCTCATTGTTTCCATAGCTCAATCACTGTTTTCCTCCTTCTTCACAAAAAAGACATGATAATTCAATACAGCTTTCCAGGTCTACTGAGCTCCCCTCAAACTGCTCCATTCATGGTTCCTCAGCACACCAGTAAGACAGGTCCATGGCTATAACAGGATACGCCACTTCAAATCCATGCTCTGGTTAAGCCTGCAGGAATTGCATAGTAAGTGTTGCAATATACCTAAAGCAGATGGGTAAGAATATCTTTACATACTAACTTGGGGTCTATCCTGCAGAATAAGACCTCCTTGACCCAGGATTTGGGTGAGGATCTGGCCCTCAAAGCAGTAACATGTCAATAGCAAGTGAAGTTAAAAATGCAGTTGGACACAGTCAGAACAGATTTCTTTTTTTCCACTTAGCTGTAAATACCAAAGCAGGGTGTACAATTTAAACAGTGCCTTCTCATCCCTAACTAGTTTAGGCTGGGAATTTGCCGTGTCCATGGAAACACCAGGAAAAAGGATCTCGAGTGAGATTTCCACTTTCTACCATTTGCTTTATTAAGTCTTTTCTCAATACATGGGTTGCTGTTGAGTTTGCCTGTGAACAAGGACCTGGGCTTAATCCCACCTGTCAGCCAAGCACTGCTAACAGCCTCTCTTCATTATCATGCTCCAATTGCACTTTGGAGTCTCACATGGAGGTAATAAATATTCCTGGATTAACATCCAAGAGAGAGCTGGGTTGAATAGAAGTGTGAACACCTTACCCTGAGAATGGGCTGACATAGTCCATGCCTGGGATGGCTTTGTTATAGCAGTCAGCAGGGCAGTTGGAAGACGAATAATTGAAGAAACAGTTTCTTTAATATAGTCCATGGGCAGCATGTGGTGCAACTTTCCCTCTGTTTCCCCCTCCCCAACAAGAATTCTTCATATCAAGCTGGTTTGGTGTTAAGTGCGCATATCTAGGAGGCATTTCTCTCCAAAATTTGGATCCAAACACACATCAAAAATAACAGTTCATCCGTCACGGTTGGGAAGCATGTATGACAAGAAAATATTTGCTTTGCTCTGGTTTTGTGTTTGGTTTGCTGACCGCTTATATCAAAAAGCTAGAACAGCTTTTTCATCTTGCTGTAGTTTAGAAACATTTATAGGACAGATGGTCTAAATTTGTGGGTTTTATAAACTTAATGAGAATGTAAAAAAAGCGCATATGGGTGCAATATTTTCTGGGGCTTCTTTGAGCTGGCCAAAAAGTAGCCCACTGCAGAGCGGAGTAACAATTCGCATTGGGAACTCATTCAAAGGTTTACAAATGACTGAGAAGAGGGACTGCCACAGGCTTTCTTCACCTCAGTGGCAGTTTCACTTGCACTGTGTGGTGTAGGGAAAACATACATTTATTCTTCCCAGCAAGCAACTGTTTCTTAAACTTTGCCTTTACATAACTGTTAAATGAGCTGGCTGTTAAATAGCTCAACAAAAGGCATAAGTAGTGCTCCATCCTCTGTCCTGAAGACTTGCTTTTGGGGCTTCTTGCTGGGCCCAATAAAGATGTTTAGCCATAAGTTCCTCTAAGATGATTATTATTTTAGTCCTACACGCAGCTTTCTCTTTCTCCAGACAACACAATTTAAACAGAACGATGACAATGCAATCTGGTCTTGAGGTCAGGCCCCAGCACAGGGACTTGGGAGGTCCATATGGGGGCCCTGGCCCTGCTCCAGGCTCTGTCACAACCTTCGGGCAGTTGCACAGGAGCAAGCTCAAACATGGCTTTTGTCCCAAAGCGGGCCTCAAAACAGTCACCGTAAGCACAGCAGGAAGGGAGGAGAGTCCTCTTTTCAGGGAAGCACCGTGTAGCCCAGTATCCTGTCTCTTTTTCCAGGCACTTCATCCAAGAGCTGGTGTATGAAAGCCTACCTCAAAGTGAAAACATCAGCGTACATCAGAGTAAAATCAGTCTATAAGGTCAACCGAGAGTCCTATTTCCTTACTACAAAACAATGAATAACAAGCACCACCTTCTCAGGCTTTTTATACTAGTCAGTCTTTCTAAAAAGTTAACCTCAGCTGAAACACTTGCAAGTTGAAATAAAGTAGGTTGAAGATGTTTTCATAAAATGGCAACTTTTGTGTAAAATAGATAGTAAGAATCTCCTGTTAGGCAAAAATCCTCATCCATCCCGCTCCCCAATCTGAAAAAACTAAGTTAAAAAATCAGCTTCCAGTCCTCCCTTACGTAAGCTATTAAAATATTCATAAACAAAGTATAATTCATCAAAACAGGCTCCATTAAACTTCAAGACCTCAATTTTCACCTTGGACAGTCCTCTTCCAATGAAGAAGGTACAACCCTCAAATTATTATCAGCAAAATATTTCAGAGTGTTGGGGTGTAAGCTGTCATCTTTAGGTTTCCACATAAACACAGCGTTAAGAAAAAATAGGCAGCAATTCACACAAAATTGTTGTTTAAGCTCCTTTGAAATGTTAGGTGTGCACCATTTCATTTTACACCCAGCTGCTGCTTCCAAAATTTGCTTCAGGATTCTGATTTTATTTTATTTTTTTTTTAAAATGTGACAGCTCATACTATAGCCAGGTATGAAGTTCCTGGCATAGGAACTGTGCAATACTTTGATTATGAGGAAATCTTGAACAAATCCTTTAGCCCACTAATTTCATCGGGAATTTAAATGAGCAAGGCATGCAGGCTGTTCAGGCCTTGCTTTAACTTAGCTAGATTTCAGGCTCTCTTTTGCCAACCAGCAGAATTGGAACATGTTGAAATCTTAACTAACAGACAAGAGCAAAAGCAGCACAGGGCAATATTATGACTCAGTTTAACCCCCCAAGGTTTCCTTTGCATGTTACCAGTTAGAGACAGAATTTCTATATGTACAAAGGTGGTTATTCCCAATGATAAGTCATCTCTAAACATGATCCAACAAAAGCTAGCTATGCTAGGGGCAGGGAGGAAGGCTGTGATTACACAAATCACCTCTTCATGCAAGGCGGAAGCAAGCCTGCTCCCCCAGCTCCCTACCCACCCCCCAGTAACTAAAGTGCTCAACAAATGTTCGGCAAATATTTGGACAAACAGCCAAGGACTTCTCAGAACATCAAATGATTATTAAATCTTAAACTGTGCTTTCCAAAAATAATTTTCTGCTGCTGTTGTTTGTTTGTTTGAAAGGAGGGTAGTAAAATCCACAGATGTGTACAGTCATAAACCTTTAGATGAGACTCAATTTCCTTGATGTCCAACGATAAAATCCACTAATAAATGTGTACAGATGCAAAGGCCTATTTGTTGTCCTGTCAAGTCAGGCCATGTGGAACAAAAATCCTAAAAGCAACCAGGAGAGGAACTAATGATGTAGGCTCGCCTCTGCCAAGATGCACTTACTGCAGTTCCTGTGACATTTAAGGAACATAATGATGGGACATTCCTTTTTAACTTTATTGTTTTGTCAAAAGCGGGTTTTTACAGCTGAAGATCACGTTCCCAAGATAGTCAATTAGGTTATGCAGATTTACGCACACGCTGTGATCTCTTTTGTGCAGCATGACTAGTTTCTTTGCTAACAATCACTCACATTTGATGACAAAGATGGGGCTGGTGTCAATATCTCCCATATAGAGAGGGATTTTTTTCATTTTAAATGCTTTCCATGAAAAGCTCTTTAGATCTCATGGTGCATCAAGACAGCATTTTTTTTTAATCTCCAGATAATTATTTTTGAATGTGCAAATATAGTTTTCAAGGGGAAAAAAACCCCACTCTCTGGAGTAACCAAACACCAGATTTCCGCAGTATGAAAGCCATTTTAAGGCACTGTGGTGTGCTTCGTGGTTAGCCCTGCTTCTACTTAATTAGGGACCTAAGTTATAAGTCCACAGCTGCAGGAGAGCAGTAAATAGCTATTGCTGACTTCCTTATTGCCAATATGTACATCATGATTGTAGGGTGAAGAGCAGGGATCTTTTCATAAACGCTGCCTTGTGCGGCAACAGTACTTTGATGTCATAAAAATGCTGTTACATATTTTAAAGTCTTAATTGTGGTCCACTGCGGTGCTGTCAGCTTCCTGGTGAAACGCTAACCCTTTCCATGATTTCTCGGGTATACAGAACACTTCTTTTATTTGCAGGTTTCATAATTAAGCCTACATGTGCCATATCCTCAGCTCTCGTAATGCAACCTACCTTCACTGATTTCAAACCACCAAGCCCTCATATAGCACATGATATACATGCTAGGCAGGGAGAGGAGAGGGGGGAAAAAGAAAGGAAAAAGAAAAGCCCTGCAGTATGAATGGTACTTGCCTGCTCCATATTGTTCTGATTAACAGCATCCGCTTGCTTACTGTTATGAACACTCCCTCACTAAACACCCTGGCCAGAAACCCCTTAATTCAGTGCCTCCAAGACAGAGTCCCCACACCAGTGTTCCTAGATAACCCTCAGTCTTTGACTGATCCTTGCTTCAATCTCTGGATAAACCCTCCCACCCCAGCACATTCTGGCTTTGTGCATGAATTCCACAGCCTCTCTCTTCTAGCTGCGTTCTCGTGATTTCAGGTCACCCAAAATTGAATGCCTTCAGCTTTCTTACATAATTTTTTTAATACCTGATCTTGCTTCTATGGCTGCTGTTGCCATCTCAAGAACATTTCTTCCAACCAGTTCTTAGTCTCTTTTGGAGCTTCCCTGTGGCAGGCAACTTCTCACTGTTACCCCATAAATGGCAGAAGCTTGGCTGAAAACGCCTCAAATCAAGACAAGCGAAGCTTGCAAGACTAAAGACTTGTGTCTCAGACTCATCTGGTGCCAGCAAAACACTTTTCTGCACACAGCCCAGTGCCAAGCCCGGCCCCTAGCTGAAGGGCCAACTCCTCGGGGGTAGTGAGACAGACACTGCAGTACCCACCAACCCCTCTTGAGCTCACGGGGCACTTGGCATTAGCCACTGGGTCTAACACCACAGCCACCTGATCCTGACTGCTGCTTTCCCTGTCTGAAGAATCCAGTCCTATGCTCTGTGCTTTGCAGGTCATCTGCATAACCACAGAATTTTCTCCCGGCCTCCAGAGCATGCATTCTTCTGGACATATCAGTACATCAGCAGGTAAGAACCCAGCCTCAGAAGAAAGCTTTAAGTAGCGGACAGGACACTGACAAGAAAAACTTAGGTCCAGTCCCAGCTTTGCTGTTACCCTGATAAACAAAGACATCTCCCCTTTTCACACTTTTGTCCAAACATTTCCACAAAGGTTGCAAGATCTATGAAGGTGGGCTCCTTTCAGTATGAGGTATTTGGCAGGTGTGGTGGGCAACATGTAGAGGATGGCACATGTAAGCTCACGTTCTACTTCATGTCAGTAAATAAAAGTCACCTACTCTCACCTGGGCTGAACAGACCCAGATTCTGCCCCTATTGCCAACAACCCCTCAGGGTTCAAAACTAAACATCACCTGCAAACAGGCTGCTGACCTCAGGTGGTCTTTCTAGACATCCTTGTAACAGAAATAAAAGAGCAACGCTAGAAACTGCGGAGAGAAGACTTGCATTTAAAAAGATCAGGTTTGTGCAGTATCCCTGGTAAACTCCAGCACTTTGGAACTTGTCTTTATGAAAGGGTTTGTCTGAAGGCAACACAATGGAGACCGATGATGAAACAGTGACAAATGGATTTCCTCCCCGGCTGGAGACAGCTATTGTTTGCCATCTGCACAGTATATCTCATGGAGGCATATTTTGCAACACGAACACTGAGTTCATGCAAAAACAGCCCTGTCTGACAAAGGCAGCTCCCAGAGCAAAAAGCAACTAGATTAAAAGGTACAGAAGAGGACAACAGCTGTCTCTAAGAGAGTCGTAGACCCCAAAGAATGTCTCAGGGAAGGAAAAGATGGCTTCTAGTTTATACAGCTGCATTTACCAAGTAAGCAGAGCATCTGAAATCAGCTTCAATACCTCAGTCTTTGGATAAGGGGGTAGGTATATCACCAGTATGCAAGGAGCGCAGGAGAAAAGCTGGCCAGCATAAAGATGAAGAGTTAGGACACATTTAATTGACTTAGCAGTAGGAAGCAACAAGGGAAAAGAGATTTGGGAAGCTATTATAAATTTGCAAGGAGAGTGGGGGAAAATAGCCAAATTAGTCACAAAGGAGAAGAAAACGGCTTGCCACAACTGAATTGCCAGGTCATTTCATAGTGACATCCAAACCCATCTGGTTATGTTTCGATTTAGAACGAGGAACTCAAGCTGGGTTTGTTGGGTGTCTGGGCCTGGAGGCAGCTCTTTTGAAAACCTGCAGACATCGCCACCAGAGCTGCCTCTGGGTGGGAAGCTCCCATCTGGGAGTAGCTCAAGATCCCTACAGAACACACACTTCTCCCAGTCCAAATACAAAGGCAGAGTTTGAACTGCTGTTCTCAAAGAGCACACAAAGAATGAGCTAAGAGAACAAAGCAACCATAGAAATACTTTTCCCTTCGCTCTTCGCTGTCCTAAGGGGACTAACAAGGGCAAGAACGTATTGGGGTAAGTTAGAGACAAATTTTAAAAACCCGGTTAGTCACTTGGCACACAGAGTAGAATCCAAAGCCATACATCACCCTCCTGAAGAGATGCCATGAGATACCACTGATAATATAGGAGGTGCTCAAATGTTACACCAGTAAGCACAGCACAATGCAAGAAACCACTGAATGAAACAAAGGTGTTAGGATCAGGTATATTGTGCAATGCATGGGAATAATTAAAAAATAAAAAAGGTTTCTGCTTCATTGACTGGTTTTTATGTTTGCATATCCAGCATGACTGGATACCCTTGCCCCAAGGCCCTTACTGGCATCCTATTTGTTGTTGGCTTATTAGAAGTTCACCATAGAAGCTATGTTTTATAAGTACCGAAATATTGACTCAGAACATAAGTTGTCACAGGTTTCATGCTTTAAGTAAAAGACCGAATTTCCTCTCATTTCTAAAATGAGATAGTTCCTGCTTCTGCCACAGTTTCTCTGTGTCACCTACTGGCCGTTCGCTTTGTCTTGTAAGATTTTTATGTATTTATAAAATAGGGCTAATAGTATTGTCTGTCTTGTCTACTGAGTTTATAAAGCTCTGGAGTCCAGGAACCATTCTCAATTTTATAAACATAGCATCAAGCATGACAGGCCACCATATCAGCTGGAGTCTACAGGAACAAACAACCCTTAAAAACAAACCAATCAAGTCTCCTTTATCTATGGTATGTTTTAAAGCACATACAACAACAAAACTGACTTGGCAGCCAGCAGCAGCAGCGGCGTATCTTCATTCACAAAGCTGCACTGAAAGATATGTCCCTTCCACTTTCATTTCTTCTGGGGGAAAAAAAAAAACCAACTTTCAGAAAGTCTTTTATGGGAAAGACCAGTGATCATAGTCAGAACCAAACCAAGAGATACAAAAGCCAGGAACATCATCATGTGGGGCTACACTGCATGCCGTTTTGATGAATCATGTCAGAGATTGAACTTGAAATAACTGTAAACCCATTACCATGATTCAGATTATAAAATGGTAAGTTAGTCAAGCTGTCTCCATCCACAGATGGGAGTAATTGGGGAACAATTTTTAGCATAACCAAAGGCCCACTGAGGCAACACTAACTCTTGAGCTCCTAAAGGATTACTGCATAGTAGTTCACGCAAAAGTTATTCTACCAGTGGTATTTACACTAGATGTGAGTGGGTACTCATATACCCACCTACAGGCATGGACTTGTGGATACCCCCAAATTACTGACTGACTCAGGAGGTAACATTTCTGGAAATAATGATTCAGTGCCGCGGGGTGACTGGATGAATCTGTTCCCTCCCACCAAACCCAATGTAGACACCCGTAACCTCAGGTCTGTGGTATTTCTCTCTTTGGAAGCATGCAAAAATGTTGGGAGTGTTCAAATATCTTTAAACTATGTAGCAGATCTTATCTGCTGTGCTGCACGCAGCACCCAATGCTGGCAAGCTACCTGGAAATACCATTCCTTTGGATTTAACTTCCAGTATCTCAAGAAGGGTTTGTTTGAAGCCCCACCCACCCCCCCCCCCAAAAAAAAAATCTGTAAGGTCTATAGACAGTTCTTCATTAGCTTAATTTTTAAAACATTGCAGTAGCTTGGGTGCTTCTTAAAACAGGCCATGTTAATTTAATCTCTCAAAGGACACTGATTTCTAAAACATATTTATGATCCAAATGAATTCCTCCAAGTTCTTCCAATAAGCTTTCTTCAACCTTATAGAGTACAGGAGCATTTGCAGGCTGAAATCCCATTTGTGACCTAGATTCCTGGCATGTCCACAGCACAATATCTATTTTTTCAAAGAATGTGAAGTTCTGATATATGCTTTTATGTGCTTACTGTGCCATTTATTCCTGAGCAAATGCAAATAGACAGCACCAGAATGACCGGGGGGGCGGGGAAGAAAAAAGCTCAACTCCTTGAAGCAAACACACCTCAACATCCATTATTTTAGGAAGAACACGGTAACATCTGTCCAGTTCTAATAAATAAGATTTAGGATAAGAATCTGTAGTTTAGGAACCAAAAAAATTGTTGCAGTTACACCTGGGATGAATTTGGTTTAGCAGCCCACTTATCTGTATGTATAAGTTAAATAATCCCCCTTAAACAGCAGGTTATCAAGCAGAAATCAGCAACACCTGTTATATTTGTAAAATAACAATAACAAGCTGAGATGCCATTCATTTACGGTAAGAAGAATGCCAACTTTGCCAAGATTTGTTTTGGCCGCCGGTAAATCTATGTCTAATAGGCAAGTGATGCATTTCATGGAAAATAAGCTGCACCTGGATTTGAGTCATACCTTGTCCCCTTGAAAACCTGTCATATCCTCCTACTTAAATGTCTCTGATACAATAAACACATGAGCATAAACAAGGCTCCGACTCTTTTGCCCTGTCTCTCTCTTCGTTCCAGACAGGAAACATAAAACAGCTAACAGCCCAAGATGCATGAAACCATTTCTAAAGCTACTTTGGGCCATTTGTTTAATGTCATCCAGGATCTCTTTTGTGCACTGGACAATTTTCCTACCATGTGTTCGCTTATTGTGTTACCTGCTGGTGCATTTCCATGCAGGAACAGCCACAGAATAGAATGTGTAGCCGGCGTACTTCTTCAGAGGGTGCTTGATCACGAACCACTGAGGTAAATAGGAGCTTTAAAAGGGACAGATGGTGCAGGCGGACTCATAAAATGTAGGTACATTAATATTGTTGCAGTGAGAACTATGTGAAAAATGTGAAAAAATTGTACATGGACTAGAATATGTATCATATAGGAGATGCTACACTCTTATTACTAGCCATGACTTGCAAGGATGCGAACTAACTTCCTTCTAATGCTAAATATGGTACTCATGACTGTCCCTTTTAAAAAGGTTAGGGGAAGCATTGATAGAAGCACATATAAAGCGCCCAAAAATCTTATATCTTGACTTCAGCAGCATCTAAAGGCCCCAGCACAAATGGTGCCCATCTCAAACACAAACACACACGGGTGACAGTCACAGCTTTAGGGAGACTATCAAATTAGACAGCAGACAGACAATCATGAGTGATCCACAGGAGTGCAGTGAGCCAGCCCCGTAACCATCCTGGGCAGACAAGGAATGAAAGGGTGGGGAATAGGGGCAGAGCAGTGCCTTAGCTGATGTGAGGAACTCCCGACACCTACAAACACCTGCATACCTATCTTGGACAAGTCACTTTTCCCCATCTCACATTGCACAAGAGAAAGTAGACACTGGCACTCCCATACCAAGATGCCTGCAGAGGAATGTGAGCAACACTATCACAAGTTTCTCTAGTAGAGTAACAGAGGTCATGCACCTATTAGACATGTGGAAAACCCTTGGTTTCAAAAGGCCCCATTCCCCCGGCAGTTAGCAATCTCCTACAGTACAGGGATTGTTGATGCATAAGAATTCTCACTACTATTTTAGGTTTCAAGTGTTTTATTGGCATAATTCAGCCAATTTTCCCCTCTTTGCCTGTCACGTCACACTGCAAGGCAGGTGCAAGGCTTGCAGAATTTCAAACTTTCACATTTAACATATTTTTCCCCTCATTTATACATTGACTTTTCCATATAGGATCTACGCATGTCGACACACCTGAAAATGAGTAACTAGATCTTTTCCACATTTAATGAGTGCTTCCCTCATTATTCTCCTTCCTGTAGGGCCACACAGGTAGACATAAAAGGGAAAATTAAAACGACTCAAAGTCACTTTAGTAATCCCCAGACCACCCATGTCATTAGTGTGAGTCCTCTAGCAAATGCCCCGTTTGAAGGGGTTCTATGTCACTTGCAATAATTTAGGTGCAAGACAGACTATAAAACCTCCTAGACCTACTAGCAGACATACTCAACAGTGGTAGTGGTACACTGCAGCACTCTAATAACTCAGGCTAAATACAGCAGCTCGCCTAACAAATCACAAACACTGGTTAACACTGAACTATAGTTTCCCACCCAGCCCAATGATTTTTCTTCAGCTTGCTGGTTCATTCCTTAATTCTGTGTTCCTTCTCATACTCTTCAGTCCCTCCCAAAGCATATGGGTGGAAAGAGCCATCAGACACAAAAAAGTTTGAGTAGTTCAGAAAAGAGATTGCCTGAATTGGGGTTGTGCGTGTATGACTGACTGCTGAAGTAATGTCAGGGCAACCAGGGAGAACATAGTGACCTGGAAAAAAGCCTAACCCTTGGGAAGGGAATGTGGGTAGTGATAACAGGGTTGTACAAGGGACAGAAAGGGAAATGGAGGGTCTATTTGCTGATGTCTGCATGTTCAAGCAAGTAGTATGGGAAATGAAAAGGAGGAACTGAAAGCATCAGTACATAATCAAAATTATAGGTTAGGTGGCATAACAGATATAATGGCATAACTCATATGACTGGAAAAATTAACATTGAACATACAGGCTATTCAGGTACAGCAAGCAGGAGAAAAGAAAGTCTGTGTTTCTGAATAGACTAAATTGCTGAAAGACTAGATAAAATGGCAAGGAAAATGGTAAGAATCACGGATGGGGCTTGCTAAATACTAAACTTTGAAGGTGATGTTGAAAAGGCATTTTTCCTCCCGAAAATCTACTAGTTGTATAAGATTGCTCAAAGGGGGATTTAAGGCACCCTGTATCTTTTATAATATCTGTTGTACTGCTACCTTTCCGAGAGTACAGTGTCCAGGGAAGGCAACAAGGGCAAGTGGAAGGAGCTTGATCAGTAAGGACCAACCAAAAGGGACTAAAAACAAAAGGCAGTTTTAGTGATATCAAGTAGTAACAAGGCAATCAGAACAAGAAGATCACAGATAGTGTTAAAAGTCACGAAAATTTGCTCAGGCTGCCATGATTCACACCAGCACTGTTATGTATCCACATGCAGACACGAACACAGCAATGTTCCAGTTGGTTTTGGAAGCAGAGAGCGGTGTCCCAGAGGGGCTATGATCCGGGTAAAGCTGTGGTATCCAGCTATTACCTACTCTACATTTTCCTCATATCCTAATAGGAAAAGAACAAAAAGTTACAAATGCATTACTATAATTAAATTTTCATCCACAAATTAATTCCAAGAGGTGAATGATGACTTCTGTCTAAATAATGTCTCACAGGCAGCTGGAGCAGTGCCTATGCTTAAGAGTAGAGCTTTTTCAATAAAAGCTCTACTCTGTAGCATTTGGTCACTCATAGTAGCAGAAGTTCACTTGCAATATCACATCACCATCAGTGACTATGATGCTCCAATGCTTTGAAGGCACAGCACTGATGTAGAAGCTCCTTTTGAAATTGTGCTTTATTGCTGGTGTTGCAAAAGCTCACATGTTCAATGCCATTTCTAAATGATCAGAGGATAAGTCTGATACAGTTATTCAAATTATCTCCAGGACCTTTCTCCTTTGCAAGAACTGTACCACCAACTGCAATTATTTGTGCCCAGTAAATCACTTTTCTAAGACAAAAAGCACAAAACAATCAAAAAACCCAGTGTCCCTCTGTGGATCACACTTAAGCAAGTCCAGGCAGGAGTTTAATTTATGACCCACGAATACACTATCATGCTATTTGTAGTATCATTACCTGAATTCCTACAGCAGATCCCATAGCACAGATTGTTAGGATACACCTGTCACTTAATCCATTTGCAGCAGTTACAAAAGAGATCATGCAAGACATTTGACAGAGCAGGCAGCAAACTGGGATCCTTTAGAGGCTAAATCACTGTAAGTTATTTCATTTGAGCTGCCTTAACTCTTCCATCTTCTGTGCTAAGACTAGCTGAATTCCTGCATATTACTTGAAGATTTTCAGAACATGCATCAAGCAGATTCAAAAATACACCTCTTGTAAGTGCTCCAGCATTATCTACATCAATTCCCAAGTCCCAAATAGTTTATGCATATTTTTTTGTAAGATGCATATCTGAGCTTCTCTGGGTATGCTGGCTTCTGTTATTACCAATCTTCAAGCTGCACAACCCAGGATCCTTTAGCTGTCTGCAGATCCGTACCCTTCCTTTTCTCCATCAGTGGTGGCACAAAAAGCAACCATGACTGGCTAGTACATTCTTGTTTCAGTCTTGTAACAGTGACCACAGAATATCGCCCATCTGTAGTCACACTACACTGTGGCAAGTGCCCCTATGCCTAGGATAACAAGGAGGAGCTGGTGATATAGCATGGTTGTAGAGCATTTTCCCCATCAGCACAGTTATAAGCTTTTTTCAACCCTTTAGTGGAATCTCAGGTCTTTTCTACCAATTTGATGATGGTTCTACACCACAAAAAGGAAATATTTAAAACCGAAGGCAAAAGGCCTTCTGCCATATAAGAAATTTAGTCTTTCTCATGGGGAAGATGCCACAATGCAGGCAGTGGTGCACTGAAACCACATGGAACACCTCAAACAACATTTGTGCCTTTGCACTGTCACAAACACATGTGGATGGATACAATTTCATTTTCTTGTGCAGCAGTTCACTCAGGATTAACTGCTGTTGCTATGTTAGATAAAAACCTATAATAATAACTGACCATCTTCAGAAAGGAGTATCATTGTGACATGCTTTGTGGTCAGGGTGCCTTAAGGATAACTTCAACCTTGTCTTGGGATTGATGTAGACCATAATTATCAATGGCAGGGCCACAATATATCATTAAACCTTTGAAAAATTATTGTTTTGCTTTGTATGCTGGTGACATGCCTTAAGCGGAAAAAGACTTATTTTGGAATGAAGCTGTCCACACAAGGACTTGCATCTGCACAAGCTATATGACTATAGTTCCACTCATCCCCACAACAACAAATGCTTTCTAAACCTTTTCACCTCAAAGAATCCTCTCTTCAGTCACCTTTTCCTGCATCTTCTACTCTTGACACAGAAAAACCTCTACGCTTAGAGTTCAAGCTGTTTGCTTGTGAAGTACATATGAAATGATACACCAGAGCAGTGCATACACACACAGTTGCTGCTGTTTTGGCTCATGCCTGAGCATAGAGCAGTGAGAATCACTAGGTAAGTCAAAACATTTAAGGGACATTGTACAATTTCTGTAGTCTGTATCAAGGCCTGGATGGGTCACTCTCTCTTAACATTGCTAAGTACCCTTCTGTAGTAATGAACTGACTCAGACAGTAAAGCAGGGAGAGGTGTTCATATTTTAGGCTTTATTCCACTTATCTAATGCTTATCTGACTGGTACTCAAAGCTACAAAGAATGCACGCACAGAGAAAAACAATAGCCATGCTGACCTGTCGATATTGTAAGCAGTCAGGTACGTTCTCATGATAATGTAAAAATTACAAGTGTGCAGGCTGAGAGTTTAAGCCGCTGATCTCTTCTTTTCCCTTAGTTGGTAATGCTAAGAGGAAGAGGAATCCCGGAAGTACTCTAGATGAGACAGCCTGTATTTTCAAAAAACAAGTTATACTGAAGTGTCGTATGTATCTTGACGCAGACTACTTACAAATAGTAGCATATGCAAAACAGAAAAAGCAGACAAGGCTTCATAACCTTTCATTGCACAATTTCACGTTTAGGAGGCACATTTGATGCTTTGCGCTTATATACACAATTGACCAATACAGCTGAAGCACTGTTCCAAAAAAAAATTTGGCCCTTATTGGTTTTTGATGCACTGCCTTTTCATTTTTTTTTCTTGCCTGTAGCATCCATCTTAATCCTCTAACAGCTGCTTAAATGGTAAAAAAAAAAAGATATTTTTGTGATTTTCAGTAGAGCTGGTTGGAAAGTGCCTTATTTTTCCTGGGCAAAACTTCAATAGAAATACAAAATAGTTTTCATCTCAATTTTTCAAAGGAAAAATTTCAATGTTTTGGCTGAAACGCAAATACCAAAATATTTCAACCAAAACCCAAAATATTTCCATTAGGAAATGCTGCTGCATGGTGCCCTGGGAGATGGAATGCCAGCTCTCATACTCTCATTTCCCTTTATGCCGCATGATACAGCTGATTTCCCTTTTTCCAGACCAGCGCTGCTGCATCACCAAATTTGTATTTCCTAATTCCTGGTGGGGGACACACACTAGAGAAATGAATGGGGATCTGAGGCTGCAGAATACCAACAAATTCCCACCACCACCCCTTCAGTTTATCCAGATGGAAACATTTTGGGTTTCAAGAAAGAAGTTTCAAGAAAAAGGTTTCCCTAGAAAGCAAGCCTTTTTTCAAGGTAAGCTTAATTGAAAACCTGTGATTTCTGTCCACAGGCAGTTTCAAGACAGCTATTTTTTTTTCAGTTGGTTGAAAAGATCCTGCTGTTGAGCATTATTCCAGATTCCCATACAGCTTGAGTGCAGTTAGCTATAAGCAGTAAGACTTCCAAAGCTTTCTAGAAGATCCAGGCACTCCATTTCTGTGAGTTTTGAAATTAACAACCCGATCCTGCAGGTGGCACTGACTATCTCAGTCTATGCATTTTTCCCCACTGCTGCAATTTTCTTCAGGCTTTATCAGCAACTGATTCAGACAGGGCAACGCTAAGCAATCTAGTCTGGTAATAGGCATCTCACAAGGCATTGAGTCCAATGCCTTTGAGTATTAGTGGCTAAACTGCTTTTTGATTTAAGTAAACACCAGCCTTGCTTTACTGTGGGGCACACAAAATTGCCAGCAGAACCCAGAGCATCCCCTGGTTGCTGAGGAGGCTTTTGGATGAAGAGAAAAATGAACTTCTTTACACCTTGATGGGACTCTTGCTCCTGCATGGCAAGCTAGGAGAGGTTTGTTCCTCGAGGAGGAAGGGGAACAAAAGATGTATAGAGCAGCATAAAAACCAGGCAGTATAACCCTGGACATCCAAGAGCCCCAAGGCTCTCGGGGGAAGCATGCCTTCTCTGTGAGCCATTAATTTCGGTGCTAGAAACTTTGCCTTGGACTCTAAGTGAAGCCCAGCCTAGATCCCTTCCTAGGGACAGAGAGGTGAGAGGGCTGAGAGAACTTACTGAACTCATGGGTTGGGTTGAATTTGAGCATCTCCCCTTGAAGTCCTGTCTACAACTGAGACTTTCTGCTCAGCTACTTCCTTTAAGTTGCCACACCATGGGGCCTTCCCTGCTTTGCCCTTCCAAACAAAATGCCTTGTTATGGCTCTGGGCCTTACCAAGTGATGCAGAAGAAAATTTCTTCCCAAATCTGGTAATCAAATCAGTTTGACCAGCCAGTCATCTGCAAAAAGAGGATTTTATGTACCATGTCCAAGCACTGGCCTACCTCCAGTGTCATGTCTCCAGCTGTGAAAAATCTGGTGCCTCAGAGGAAAGCAAACAATAAATCCTTCCCAAGTCCTGCAGGCTGAAGCCCTGAAACATGAGATTTGGTTACAGCTTTCCATTTTAAAAGGGTTAGGAACACACTGAAACCAGTATAGATCTTCCTGTTCTCCCTAAGAAGGGAATGAATACTACCACATACCAAATAATTTCTTTCTGTAGTTGGATTAAAGCACCGGTATCCTTCAGGCAGACACATAGGGCTTGCTTGCATTACATGGAGATATTTAGGGCTATTTTGGATGCTGAGGGAGGGGGAGGTGGGGGGGGTGGGATCTCATCTTCCTGCTTCTCCAGAAGGGCATGAGTAGCTGCAGTTCTATTTCAGACCAGGCTCTGCCAGATCTCTCCAAGACCTTAGGTTTTAAGTGCCTTGGAGATGTTCTGTCTGTAAGAAACTGAATCAAATCCCCACTCTCACTCCAAGGACCTTACGTGCTGATAAAACATTTTTTTTTTTAAAGTTTTTTTTTTTTATTTCTTAATTTGTTCCAGGGCTTAGTTACATCACTGTTATGAAATTTCTAGGCTGAAGCAGTCTGACTTTGGTCAGCCATTAGATCTCGTTCTGCATGTCAGCAAACCAGAACCACCCCAGCATCTTTTCACATGTAAATATCTACAAGATTCTCAAGGCACCTGAATTTCAGCTGTGATAGCTAAATAAATTGAGATCTAAAAGCCCCATGCTTAGACTTAGACTAATTTTTGAGGCTCTCTTTGAAAACTATTACACTGAATCATGAAGGAGCACAATGACTGGGCTCTCTTACAAGTCTTAGTGGGGCATAGAGAGGCCAAAGCACTGCTGGTATACACTCTTACATACATTCAAAGGTCACACCACAGACCTGAAGTGAGACTGGAGGTTGAAAGCTTCCCCAAGTTTTTATCTTTACTACAGTGAAAGCTAATTAACTGACATAGATGATACTTTTAATTGGAAAAAGTAAAGAAATATTTTAGAAGTATTTTCGCAGCTCACACTCTTCCCACCTCCAACAGGTGGTTTCTACCAACCTTAAACTAGGTATTGAAAATTCAAGTATTCCTTTTCAATCAGACTGGTTTGGGGTTGACCAGGGCTGGCACAAAGGGTGTAAAGACAAGGAAAGGAACCAAGTTCAGAAAACCCTGCAATACTTCACACGGCCAGAATATGCAATAGCCACTGATAATATCAATGACTGTTCCAATTACCATATGCCTTTGAATGTCTACTCTATTTCTGCCTGCTGCCCTTATTTACTCAGTCTACTTCTGATATTTCTTCCTCTAATAGGGCAATAAACTTTTTTTAATTCACTAAGGAAGTAGTGCCTTAGGTACCAGTTTTGGATACAGTGGCAAACACTCAGGAGGAGAATGTACATACCCAAATGTTATTAATACACAACCTAGAAATTAAATTCATGTGCTAATATAATTTGTGACATGATATGATTCTGCAGTTTATTGGTAGCTTTAGCCTCCGATATCTTATGGATCTGCAGTTCATCATGCATCAGAGGCTGCCTTGCCCGACTGTACTCCCTTGACCACCTCTCCCATGGGACCATCTTCTTGAAGTACCATCTAGTCCAATATGCCATTAAAAACAGCATAATATCCTATTACCTACTCCAGCTATGCTTCTGGAGAGCCAGTTAGGATAGTCTTGAGCCAGGAATACAAGCTTTTTGCATGGATTTCCCTTACATAGAGCAGATTTCTGAAGCTCTACAGAGCTTGGGGCTAAGCCTCTTGACCCCTCCTACCAGGGGAAAAGAAAAATAAAAATCTTCACCCAACCTGGACAGGGTAGAGGCTCTTGAGGGCCCCTGCTCAAGGAGCAACGCAAGCCTTTGCATAAAAATAAACGTGTATACCAGCGGGACCATACACATGTTGAAACACTATGTGCAAACTCAAATACCTTGCTGAATCAGGGCCACAGTAAATGCATTCTTTTCATAGAAACACTTTTCCATGGACCTGATCCAAAGCCCACTGAGGTCAGCAAAAGTCTTTCACTTCAATAGGATTTGGATCAGACCCCATGAGCATTTCCAACTAAAATCAGCACTGGAATTTGTGCATGCCCGTGCATTGAAACAATTTGAGTCTACTTCACTGTAAACCCTAAACTCAGCTCTGGGAAAGCCGGGAACACAAGCTGGATCTTTACTTTGCCCAGGCCCTTCTTTCAAAGGCCAATTCAAAAAAGGTTCAGACTGCAATGAGCATAAGCCTTCAAAACATTCATACCTGAATCAGGGTCTAAACTTAAAAACAGCTGGAATAGCGCTGAGGAGGAGAGTTTCATCAGATTTCTTCATATAGTACTGCAGGTTAAGTGTAAAATAATAATTAAAGAACCGCTGAAAAGACATCTGCTGAGGTATACATTTTAGGGTCTTCCTACAAAGATAAGCATTCTATTTCCTAATAGCTATATAAATCCATAAAGACTTATCTACAATTTCACTGATAGATCACCAGTGGAAAAAGAGAGAGAGGGAAGAGAAAGATCATAAAAGCATTCCACCTGTATTGCTGGCAGATGGCTTATAAATGTCACACAGACTCAGACCTACTACTGGCTCATACAAGAGGTATTAAATAAACTGCTGAACATCTGCTGGTAAATACACAGCAAACAAGAATGCAACTCAGAGCCAAACATCTGGCGAGTGTGGGCCACATCTCTGCTCATAAACTAGGCAATGTTTTCTGCTAATCATTAACAGAGTTATTGATTTTAGAAGTGTATCACACAGCTATAATTTTGTCAGAGAGTAGACCACATAAGTTGTTCTTTTTCTGGTTGTTTCATTTTGTCTTATTCCAAAAGTCCGTAAATTGACGAGCGGGACAAAAATTATAATTGACATCATCTGTGGGAAATATTTCATAAAACAACAGGCCCAGATGTAGGATTAAAGCCATGTGGTAGTAAAATACCACACTGAAAAAAGTCCAGGTTCCATGATTTCTTACGAAAACAGATGTGCTATTACTCCACTCTACTTGTTTTTCAATGCTTTTTACTCCAAATAATTCTCTCTTTTCCCCCCCCCCCTTCTTTTTTTTTTCCACAATTGCACTAGGGAGAGATCATAAATTGATTGCAGATGGCAACTTGTACTTCAAAATCCTAACTGTCACAATCTTTGAAATAAAAATAAATGAAACATTTTGTGAAATTATATTGAGCTGTGTTAAAAGTAATGAAGATTATACAAACATATGTCTGTGTGTCATTTATACAGCACCTTCAGGCATGACAACCAAATCTATTAGACAATACTTCCCTCCCTGGGAAGTAGTTATTTTCTAAGTCCAGGATGTACTGAAATATAGAAGGTAACCTATAGTCTGAGCACTCCTTTATCCAAGTCTCAAGATGGTCTGAACCTCGTGTAACACTGACCCAGGCATGCACATCCTTGATTCTCTCACATACAAAGAGGCAACATGGAAACACGACAGAACAGTTTTGTGCATCTGCTTTGCACAGCATTTCATATTAGTATGTTCTTGACAAACATATTGTATAAAAGATCCATGAAAGACAGAGGCTTGTATGGTTTGAATCCTAATTTGTCAATGCTGTGCAGAATGACAAACAACTGTATTTCTTCCTAAATGACTTACTAACATATGGAGCCCATTATGATGCCACTAATTACAATTCATTAAGTTCTGAATTTATGCAGTTTCACAGTGGACTCAGAGATTCTCCGTTTCCGGTTATCAGAGATTTTGTAAGGCCTAATAAAATAAAGGACTAAATAGGCTCTCATCATGTCACTTTAACACCTTCGGACAAAAGCCGTATCCAATAGAGCTGATGGCGTTTGATGTTGATTAAAAAGGGTTTGATCTAGGTGCCTGTTACAGGGATTGCCAAAGATAGAAAGAGAGAGGAAAGCAAAAGATACTCATCTGGGAAAAGGAGATGAACATCTCCCAGTATACTTTGGGGGAAGCTGTGAAGGAAATGGGAGTACGGCTCAGTTAAAGCGTAGCCCCTCTTTTGTCTCACATGAAGGAAGAATAAACCAACAGTAGTCGGGGATGGAAAGAGCAAGAACATAAGATTTTTTTGGACCACAGAATTCATTAAAAAAACTGGAGCAGGAGCAGAGTCAATGCCCACAATAAGATGTAGGAGCAGACTGAGAAACAAGACTATTTCTTCTATTAAATCTTTATATCTAAGAGAGTTAACAGGAATGCCTTCATTATTCCCTTTCCCAGGCAAACCCTGCAGAGATCAGCAATCTTTGCCATCTGGCTCGGAAAACTCCACATCCTTGCTGTGAAATCTTTGCTCATGATGCTGCTCAGAGCATCACTTCTTCAGTAGCAGCAAAACTTGGGCAACTATTCACACACCAATCAAGAATCTCTTCTGCCAGAAATGCCAGGAGTAGTGAGACTCAGTTCAAGACATCTGATGTACACTGTATCTAGTATGATACACAAGAGAGTTTTCAGAGACTGAAGTGGTGTTTGAGGGAGAAGGGGTGGGATTGAACTGTTTCTCAGTTGGCTAGAATAAAGGCTTTCAAGCAACAAGGGGAAGACTTGGAGAAAGTTCAAATCAGGGTCGTTTGCCTTTTGTAACAGATGAGTCAGAAATCCCATGAAGACTGGTACTCTGGAGCATAGAAATTCACAACTCTAGTAAAGCCTCTGCAGAGGGTCAGCAGTTTAACACCCTATCTTCCTCCCTAAAGAGACATGGTTCAAATCCTTATTCAAGAAACTCCATTCTTTACACCATCCAGTATTTTGGCCTGTAGGTTTAGACTGGTATGCTGGATGTGAAGATCTAAGGCAAAACAACAAAACTAGAAGCTCATGGAGAAAGATAGCAAGGGCTTTGCAGGCCAGATAAATGAAAGAACTACAGCAATAGCTTTGTATGCATACATACATACACACACATATATCTTTCCATGCTTTCTGTGGCTCTATCCAACCTCTCCCTCATCTCCCAGTTTACTAGGAAATGACATTCTGCATTGCAAGGAGCTTAGGTGCAAACTTCGAATTAGAGGAGGATTGCTTCGAATGCTCCTGAACATTTTGCTCTAGCCTATTGTTGCCTTGGTGGCATCCTTCTGTATGTCACCTCCCTCCCGCTTTTCTCCAAGGAGAGTTTGCTTAACTCAACTCACTGTAAAAATGACCTTGACCAGAATATTTACTGATTGTATTAAGTTTTAGGGTCAGCAAGGAATACTGAAAACACTATTACTGTTTTTCCTGTAACTAGTTTGCAACTCAAAACAGACAACTCATTCTTTTTCAATTTGCAATTATTTCAAACTGAGGTTGGCATCTACATTCAGAAAACACCTCCTCATTCAAAACCTATTTTCCAAGGCAAAAAAAGCATTAAGAAAGCACACGTTTAATGCAATGCAGAGACCAGATTTAACAAAATAAAGGGGGTACCTTTCTGAATATATTTTTAAAATCAAAGTCCCTCTTAAGGCTGAGACCTGTAATGCTTACCTTTCAGCAGTTTCAAAGTTTGCAGAAATAGTCAAATGGTATTTCTCTCACCTAATTTTCAAAAAGCTCCCCTCTCCAATAAGACTTAATTAAAAGTCCCATAAAAATTTGACCCAGGGACATGATACTGTGAAAATCAGAAAATAAAGGGGCTTGGTTCGTTGGTTTTTTGTTGTTTTTCCCCAGTATGCTTTGGCCATTGTACTCTCAAGTTATTCTTGTTCAGTCTGCGATATCATCTTGGTACCACCTGAAAGACTACACATCCTGGCCAGTCAACTGTGTCCAGCACAGCAGCCCAAGAAAGTAAGTCAGAAAGTAGATCAGACTACAAAGCCAGACAGAATTCAGGTGTGGACAAGAGTAGACAGAAAATGATTCATATGAACATGGAGCAGAGCAGAGGAAAAGCCTAAAATAAGACATCGGTCAGCTGACTCCTTGCCCAATTGTCTACGAGACAACTCTAAGAACTCTCATGTTCTCCCGTAATGGCTTGGGGGCTGAAAATGTTGCCCAGAGCAAGACCCTGTAGTGCTGCGCACTAAGCCAGACCCAGCACAGAGGAATGTCACATTTACTGATTTAGTTGGAGTATTCTGTGACTTGCAGGCTATACTGGCCTTCTTTGCCACAGAAGTTCCATTCTTTCAAAACCTGTTGTTGTTCCCGAAAGGACCAGCAACTTCCCCCATCCTTCCAGTCTTATTTTCACACTCTGGAAAAGACAGGACCTATTTTAGAGGGATCGAATAGGTTGGAGAAACAGAAGAACAGTAAAAAAGGATGGAAATGGAAAGTTTGTTCCTAAATCAAGATGTGACCTTCACTTGAAAAAGGCTGCATTTGAAAGTTTCCATTCATTTTCAGGGTTTTCCCTGTACACATAAAAAGCCTAGAAATAAATTTATTTTTCAAACAAAACTTTGGAACAAGTTTCTGAGCTTACATCAGACAGGCCAACATGGTCAATGGGCTACTCTTGTATCCACAATTTAGGACCTTGCTTCATAGCTGCTATCTTGTTCCATAGCTAGCGGTGAGGAGGGAGTGGGGAATCCATGGGGTACTGCAATTAAGGTTTTGTTTCATCATCAGTATGCCTGCTGGTATTCCTGACATAAGCCAAAACCACCCCACTGAGCTGCCTGAAAAAGGGGTGGTCGGTGCTAGAAGAAGATTTCAAACATTTGAGATGGATGAAAGGAAGCCCATGACCATTAGCACTGTTGGAGACACAATTGTTATTATTAACACCATCTGCAACATGGACATTTCGGTCTTTGATGAAGGAAGTATGGAGCTGGAGACCACCAGCAGCAGCCTGGAGTGGGTGGAGTGGGGAGGAAACATACCACAGTAGCAGCAGCCACAGGATTTGTGATCAATACCGAGGAGGACGGAGCCAAACAGGATGTTGTTCGGTTAGCAGCCATACATGCTCTTGGGCATTTGAAACTCCACACGCTTTACTAGAAACAAGGGGAAACAACAATTCTTTGAGATCTATTTCTGCTCTGAATTAAGTCCAGCCATTGTAACAAATCATACAGAGATTTGTGTCTATCAGCAGCTGGTCAGAAGTCTCAACAGCAATCAGCAAGAGAAAGTGACATTAGCAAAATCTGCAGCAAGACAAGGCTCTAGCACTGAAAAACACAGTAACGTTTGATCCTATTTAAACATCCTGAACACCCTGGTACCAACCAATGAAGGAACAAAGCCAAAACAAGACATAACAATGCACGTGCAATTCACACAAAGGTTAGACTACACATATAGGAGCACACAAATATGGTGGCTCCTGTTTCAGGCCTCGAGAGCTCTCTTGCAACACAGCAGCCCCAGCATGCATTTGCCCCAGCTATACGAACTAGTGTTGGCAGGACAGGCAGCACAATCATCAGCAATGGCAGTGCTGCCAAACACTCCCATCTTCTCCTTGTTCCAATGGTAGCATTAAAAGCATTACCTCCTGAAAAGGGCTAATTATGGTTGACCCCACTTTTTCTGTGCTGATGTTGGCCCTAGCAACAGCCACAAGATGACAGTACTGCCTGCAACAGAGATATCAGCCATGACTTCCCACAAGTTGCATTTTAAGCCACAGCAAATATTAGCCCTTAAAACTCATTGGAAGGCATGACTTGACTGATAGGACAGCTGATAACATTTTGTGTCAGCATGCTGGTGTATGTTTTGTTGCCAGCTTCACACCTGGAGAGGGCTTCTCACTTTCCACCAAAAGAGTAAGATCTTGGGAGCTTTGCTGCAAGACCAAGAGGAATTAGGTGTAGGAGATGCTAAAAACTATATAGCATCTTTTCTTCAGAACTGGCTCCTTAGGGAAGGAAGAAAAATAAAAAGACCTATTTGCAATAGGCTGCAGGATAGCAGTCAGTAGCAAAGGACCTATTATTTATATTCGACTTTACTTTGTCAGTCATTGTTGTGAGATCTTTCTGCACCTTTTTTCACTGACAGGTTTAGTTTTGACTGTCTGCATAACTTCGTATCAGAGGTGATTTCTCTCACCTTGCTATTAATTTTTTTTAGATCATGGACGATAGGTTGAACTGCTCAAGTCTTGGCACAAAACCTTCACTGGACCATCATGATCTTCCAAAAAGAAGCAAAGATAAACAAGAGGCCTATATAAGGTCTTGTTTTAGCTGTGCAGTCCTACAGGGCCTTCCATGTCAAAGCCCAGGGCTAGAAATGACCATGTAGCAAAGGAAAAAAAAAACACCAGGAATTATAGTTTTTTTTTTTTTTTACATACGAGAAAGAAAAATGCATAAATGTCTCTGTTTTGACATAGAACAAAACTTTTGTCTTTGGCAGAGGACCCATGTCATTTGCCAAAGAAGCAATTTGTCTTCTTGTGTAACAACAGATGCTAATGGGAAGCACACTCATTGCTCCATCACTGCTGGCCACCAGAAGTAGATTTGCATACAACCAGCAGCATTCCAAGTTCCACTCAGGGCCAAATCACCTAAGCTGAGCCCTCGTTGTCTCCTTACTCAACTAACATCCTTTCTTACATGTGGACCCAGGATCAACACTTATAACTTTATTTTCTGGCAAATCAAATCCAGTAAGTGACAGGGTCCTTGGGGCTGTTCCTAGGCTCATTTCTTTCATTAGCTTTCAAAAATACAAAAGCCCATGAAGCTATGCACTGGATGTTCTGCCAAGAGTCCCTTGGTTTTGAAGGCCTCAGGCCTCTCTCAGAGGAAAACTCCCATCAGCCTCATTGCCCGACTTACCCGCTAAATCTAACAGGACACTTCATAATTTAGATGCCATCAGCAAAAGTTTAATCAAAGTTAATTTGCATTTTCATGGTATGGAAAGAAACAGGGAGCCATGCAAAGTGTGTAGTTTCTTGGAAGTAACTTCAAGAAATAATTTTTCACCCACTTGGGCCTGATGCACAGCCAACCTCTAGCAAGGGTCCAGTAACTCAGCTGCCTAAATGCTTAGGAAAGGAGCCAGAGGTTTTCTGAAGTTCACTTTTTCCCATCATCTACTCTTAAGCAGGACTGAGTCTATCTGCAGTAGCTACATGTGATCTGCTGACCTACTATAAACTCTTTCTTAAGCAGCAGCTTATATTTCACTGCTAATAGGATATAAGGCAATAGGAAACGCTCTCTTGTTGTTGGTATCCCATATCCTTTCCAAATTTTATCAGTTCCATTAGTTTTCATTTCCTAGCGGAGCATGGTACAATTTAACATTTCACATGGTCAAGGCTAGTCAGCCTAACTCCATGTCAAGAACATTCTAAGTGAGTTTTAGCCAGTTGCTCAGAATTACATATTCTTCCACATGGAGATTAAAGCATTTAACCTCCCTGTGTCCAGGTTTGACCAAACCACTAGCACAATAAATAGGTCAGTATTAGAAGACAGAAGTAAGCAGCATAAGGAAGTTTAATTCTGCTTCTTGAGAGATTCTCCTTATTTATAAGTACTGCCTTCCAGGAAATTAAGGCCTCTTGAGAAAAAACTGCAAACAGTAGAATAGTGACACTTCAACAATTCTTTGCCTATGAGCAAAGGCACCAGCCACGCCAAAGCAATTTGTCTTGGAGATACAGCAGAGGAAGGTAATTACATGAACAACATATCAACAATGAGACTTTGCAGTGGTGATCCCAAGTTAAGTTCTGCTCGCATACCCTTGTGGACCACGTATTTCCCCCCCACCCCATGTAACCTGTGCCACTAAAGGATTTGCTTTTGCAAGGTGCACAGTCCTTCTATTCCATTTGAAGCCAGAAGTCTGGCACAGCAAGTCAAAGAAGTATTATCTACAGAGAGCAGAATTAGTTTATTTCCCCTTCCAGCCCCCAAAACTTGCAGTTATTCACTCCGTTCAGCAAACAAATAAGTGAAAACAGCTAAAAAGTATATTTCTGGTTAACCAGCTGACAACATTCCTGACCAGATCTTTGATTAGCATTTTACACCCCTTTTTCTTTAGCACATGTCTGTTTTCAAAGGATAAGTTGTGTAAGCACCTCTAGTTTGCCGGCAAGCATTAGAAGTCCTCGTCCTTTAGCCTTCCCACCTATATCAGGATCTGTGAGACAAAATATCATAACTGCTACCATCTTGCTACACTGACCATAGATCTAGACCACCTATAAAGCCAAGAAAGAGTACAAACAGCTTAAGAGTTGTCCAGTGTTGGCCCACTGCAACTCTATATTTGTATTAGGATTCTGACAGTGTAACGTTTCTCCTCTCTGGTAAGCAACTCATGGGATGCCTCTTCAGTGCCTGCAAAAAGTATCGGTCTTAAATATTATTTACAGTTTCTATGCACCATTGAAAGTTTGAACAGGCAGCTGGACAAGACTCTGGAGATGTCTCCCCTCTAGAGCTATGTCTTTTTCTAAAACAGTGGTCAATCCGATCAGCTTGTTTCCTCTGATTTTGAAATTATCCAGCATTATACATAAAGTTCAGCAGGAGATTCATTGAGTAATCAATCATAATAACAATTAATGTTTCAATCAATACTCTCATTTGGAGTAAGACTTGGTCTTCCATGACTTGCCAACTCAAAGTATTTGTAAAGTGGTCTCTCCCACTCTGAGCTGTAGACAGCTGTATACCCAGAAGCATTTTGCAAGCATTCAGCAGAGCACTTAGATCCTCACAGCCCTGGGAATGCTGCATTTCCTTCTTGGAAGAGTTTGCTGCTGGGTATTCAGGTGGAGGCCCACTCACACCAGCTACTATGTCAGCTCCAAGACTTTACATGCCTTGAAGTAGGTCACATCTGCTAATGCGGTGAGACTGCGGACAAGTTATGTGCTCAGTTGAAAAATTCCAGTGCTGCTATAACAAAACATAGAACTCTGGTATTTGTTGTCTAGCACAGATCACATCAAAAATGAAGCCTCTTCAACCCTCCTCACCATGATGGATACCCTGGGCTGGATTCGCTGCTCTCCTAGTTTGCCTTTGCACGGCACAAGCAGCAGAGTAGCCCCATGCCGTAGAACTCTGCTATGGGAACTAGCAGAAGCACCTCCAGCTTTTTACCTGCTGACCACTCTCTCAGCTCAGCCAAAGGAGGAAACAGACTTAGGATAACATCCAGGGTGACATGGGGAGTTTATATGCATTACATTCCTCTGTGGTGTTACTTGGAAGCAATCCTTTAGTGTCTTAATAGGAGCTGCTTGCCCCAAAATCATAAAGCTACAAGGTCCATCTGCCCTCCGGTGTCCAAGAAATTCTTTGCTAAAACAGCAGCATCATCCCCAGAATGACAGATGCTGCTTGTGTGAAAGGAAGATTCCTTAAAGGATGCATTCAGCCAGAAGGCCATGCCTTTACATACTGAGCTCCAAAATGTGGAGCTCTCTCCCTCCTCTTAGCTGCCTAGAGCCCTTTGTAAGCATTGCATTTTTGTTATTGATTGTTTTGCAATTGTTTACTCCATCTTGGGGCAGGAAGGTTTTGTAGTTTTCCTTTTCTCTTTAAAAGCAAAAACCACTGTTGATTACTTACTTTTATCTTCTTGCCAGGGTCCCCTTTAGCTGAGTTAATTCTCTAGAGTTTTATAGTCTGTTCCATCACTGTGTCTTGATTTCTACAACTCTGCAAACACCTTGGTAATGGGCAGCATGTCAAAGACTTTGCAACTGATTTTTAACTATCGGTTCCTACTTTGAATCTATTTTAGCCATTTTAAAAGCATTTGAAAGACAGCAACACTGAAGCACAGATGGCATCATTAAAAGTAAACATTGGCCAGGATACAGCACAAATACCATACTGTGGCATACATTCTAAATATAGGGCATACCACAGTCAAGTCAATAGCATGGTATGATATTGGTTTACTTTTTAATGACATCCACAATATCAGCAAAAAAGTGGCAGAACAACATGCAATGCTCTTAGTTTGTGAGAGTAAGGCACTGCCTTTTGAATGCTAATTATTTGGTACAGGCTCAAAATTGACTTTTAGGCATGGTCTGGATACACAATTCTCCAGACCACAGTCCTCCTAAGCCAAAAGGGAGATAGCATTAGTCAATTTATTAAGCTGGCGACAGCTCCTCTGCACGCTGATCTGCACTAGCAGTGGTTCTGCGTAGCCCATAGCTCTTCCCGAGAGGAACACCAAGCCAGTGTTTAATATCTACTTCCTCCTCTGTCCCAAGGTTTGATAACTATGGCAACAGCATAAGGCACAGCAGTGCTTTAACCCCACATATAGGCTGACGATGAGAACTTTAAGCACAGAAGTGATTTAGGAATGCTAGTGCAGGGGGAAAAAAAAAAAAAAAAAAAAATCACTAGAGCTCATGTTTCTAATGTATTCCTGAAATACAACCCATCCTAAAGTCCTGCCTCTGTTAATATCTTACAGTATATTGTAGATCCCAGCAGTTTTTGAAAGAAGGCATGTATTTGCTGGTTAGGGTACAATTTTCAGAGCCACCTGGAGAACCAGATTTGCCAATCCCCAAGGTAATCCTAACAGGAACCATCTACCCCATTGCCTTATGCAGATATGAAAATTTTTCCCCAGGTGCAACATCTGCATGCTGCAAGGGCCAACAGCCCAGTGGTATCTGCTTAGTTCCTTGCCAGTGAACCCAAAAGAAAATACAAGAGACACTCATGATCACTATACTGATGCCTTTCCCTTCCGATAGGATGGCCTCAAGAAACACAGGTCTTCTGCTTCCATACACTAAGGCTGATCTTCTCAATATAAACATTTCATAATTTATGAGTGCAGAGATAGAAAGCAAACCTTTTCTGTTTATATATGTAACTAACCATCAGTTTGACTTCTGGCTGTGTACGAAGTTTTGCTGCTTTACCGACCTACATCAATGCAAAATAAAAAGGCTACAGAGAAATTGCTATTCATAGCAAAACAGGAGTTGCCACCTAAGACTTTCTGTTGGATGAAACAGCCAGTCCATTATTTGCTTCTTCATAGCTATTCCTTGTGCATTTCAACTGCTCTGGTAGATGACTCTTCAGGGATTAAGGAGTAATGTTTCATTTTTCACTGATCCTTAACAAAATACAGCAAAAGTTTCTACAATATAACAGAAGGGGTGCTGTCATTGTTCCAAGCATATTATATTTTAGACCAGTTGAATAACCTTTTGGGAGCCAGAATGCTGAATCACACATAAAACGTTACATTCTCTTATCCATTAAGCCACATTTATGCAAAAATGCATTCCCTGTTTTGGACTGCGGTTTGCTCATCTGTAGAGAAAAGGACTTTATTCTCAGATGGGGGATAAGATCAGCTAAAAATCTCATAATATTTTTCTTCCCATTACAGTTGGCCAGGCCACTGAGTACCTCAGTTACATATGACCCAGAGCATTAGGTAAAGTTATACTGGGTACCACCTCCTCCCTCCTATTGTGTGGCACTAATAGCATGTGAGAACTCAAAATGGAATTATTTTCCTTCTTCCCCTCCCATGTGGGTTACAGTCTCATCTGTTTTAAGCAGCAAGATTTGTTAATAATATGCTACTGCAGCAGAAGACAGAAGGGGGTAAAAAAAAAGTAAGTTAGCCTGTAGTTCAGATCATCATCTCCCCTCCTTGATCTGGTTGAGCCAGGAGGTCACACCACCTTTACTTTACGCCTGCTTACAGCCAGGTTGCTGTTCCAGCTTGTGCCAGTCACCTAGTAGAGCTCTGCTGCAATTGTGCAAAGGCAAACACTATATCAACCATATCTTGGGTACATGCTCTTCTTTCACCAAGTCCCAAAAGCTATTAAAAACTTCCAGGTGTTTTCTCATAATCGATTAACTAGCACATTTTTGCAAATTATTTAAATAGGAACAGCCATTCAATCATTAGGCCACTGGTCTTCTGAAGATCTGCTCTGAACTCCAGCAAGTCACTTAGAATCTAATTATCAGTCGTGTTTAAATCATCATCATTAAGGGAACCAAAGATGTTTTCTGTAAAGATTCAATTCTGCCTCCAGATTTGTTTCATCATGAGCAAGCAGAGGATGTTAAGATCTCCACAAAAGCAGATCATGAAAAAAAGCAAGTCGCATACTGAGCTGCAGAACATCAGAAAACACTTAAAGATGTTAAGGCTCAAATAATTATCTAGTAAAAGCTTTTACATCATTTGTGTCATCACACTTAAACAAATCTAAGAAAAACTTCAAGGGCCTCAGATATTTGAGATGTATTAGCCAGAGTGTTGGAGCCCTGATAAAACTCACAGGGAAGTGAAGAATAAGTGGCCCAGTCACCAAGCCAAGGCAAACTCCACCAGGGGAAAAAGTTGGAGTCATGTATTCAGACTTTACTGCATACTAAAAATGAACAGAGCAGTATAGACACTCTCTGCTGTGCTGCCAGCTGTCTTCCCATTCATTACAAAGCTAATGTGAGTTCTTGGTCAGAACAATCAACAGGAAACTTGAGCATTAGCCTTGTACTATAGTACAGATATTTGTATTTCACAAGTACAGGGGTAATTCCCACTAATGCAATCTTCACTGCATTTCATATCCCAAGGGGCTCCTGCAGATGTTGATCCTGTTGTAATGAAAGTCAAGATGGGAGCTTTGCCCTTGGTTTCAGCAGTGCAGGATCAAGTCAACTGAACTACTGCAGGGTTTGAAGCTGTACACATCCTTAGCTGCTTGGGTAGATGAAAGCCAACTGGGACCAGCACTGCCACCTCTAATTATCCTGAGTAGTACCATTCAATAAGCATCATCCACCCTTGAGCAGCAGGGCCTATAGATCACTTCTGTCTCAACCCAGCCCTTTTAAGTGGCAAACAGGCTAAGTGCCCACCCCTGCTCAGGGGAGTATTTCATCCTCCTATTGTTTTTGGGGCAGCTGGTGGCAAGACCTCTGCTCTCTCAGAGACCTTTATGTGGCAGAGAGAACCACTAAATCATTTCCCTTTTCTTTGGCAGGCTTGGCATCTCCCCATCAAATCCCCATGTGTGCCATCTTCTCCACCCTTTCAATTTTAACATGAGGGATAAGAGAAACAAAGACTAGCACATGTGTAAGAAAGGCTCCTCAAACCATAGGTAAGTGGGTTTTGTTCTGGAGAAACAATTCTGAAATTCTATTGTTATTGTTATGAAATGCTAAGTGTCACCTTAAAAATCCTCTCAAGTTAAAGAAAAAAAAGAAAAATTCAGCAATTTGACCCCAGCTGTGGTTACACAGGCACATTTTACTCCAAGGTCAGATTCAGCACTGATATACACTGGAACAACTGCCTCTGGCTCTTGCAGTTGTTAAAGCTGTGGGAGAAATGCCCACCTTCCTTTTACAAGAATAGGTGTTCATTTTGTTTCCCAGAATTGAGGAAAAACTGTACCTGCTCAAGTCTATTCAAGTGTCAGAACTTCAGGGAATGTGCTCAAAATGGAAATCTTCGCTAGCTCCCCAGTTTGCCAGGGTCTGACACAAAGCCTGAATCATTAGGACATAGCTCTTTAGGGAATAGGGAAGCAGTTTGGTAAAAGGGTCCTTCTACTGTAAAAGTAGAGTTGAACCTGTTGCAGCCATTGAATAGTGCTCAGCTGCAGTTTTCTTGTAGGAATACCAGAGTTCCTACTCAAAGGCAAAAATGACTTACTTTACACAGTTCTAATCAGCAGGAATGTAATCGGTCCTCTCCTCAGTGTGAACTGTCTCTCCCCACATCTGCTTCTTCCACTCCCCCCTCCCACCAAAAGAGAGAAAAAAGGAAAAGTAGTTTATTAAAGAAAACAAACCCAAAGCTGTGCAACTGCTGGTTTAGCCCCACTGGAGAAGCTTTTGTCTAGTTTTACAGGGCCTAACATGTGTTCGATCAAGTTCAATTTCTGAGGAGATCTAGATGGAAAACAATCAGGTGTTATCAACAGTATCACTGGAGCAACATCAAAGCCTTGCCTTAGTGCATGAGCCTTGATGCTCCCCAGCTGCTGCATACAGAGTCCAAGGAAAAAACCCAGGATCTGACAGAGGTTGCAAGACACCTTGTAAAGATGGAGAAAATTAGCCAAGCAGGTGCCTAGCGTGGAATGTTTCTAGAAACTCCTGCCTCAGCACTACAACATGTAAAAACAGAAAAAAGAAAATAAGGATGCATTCTGTAACAAATACTTTAAAAACCAAAATAGCCACAAACAAGTATTTTGGAGATGGCTTGTCCCACAGATGCTCGTTAGGAAGTATTACACACAGACCCTGGTACTAACCACTGCCGGACACCGGATTATGCCCATAGCTGTATTTTTTTTAGAAGAAACGTGGACCTGCTATAATGACTCAGAAGAAACTTGTACGTATTGTAACTACTTATGAACTAGGACTTCGTGCAGAGGTCACGTGCCCTGCTAATTACATACAGCCACAATTAACATGCCGCTGGCAGTTGTCAAGTTCTAAGAGTCTGTTTGACAGTAGCGCTCTCCTGGTCATGCTCCCATCTCTGAATACTCCATGTTGCCTCGCCAATTCATGTCATGGTTTTACCTCAAGATAGAGGCAAATGGGCAGGAACAGTGAGGCATTAGAGAGCTCTAAAACCACACAGCAGCAGGCATGTTGGCTTGTTGGCCAGATGCAGAAAGACATGCAGCTTTTACTCCACATGCCTCTTCTTGGGCAGTGGAAAGGGTTAGATGTGATTTGACACTTCGCCAATAGCTCAGCAGATCCATCCCTAAGTATGGAGGGGGACTTCTAACCAGTGCAAAAGGCCCATTTACCAATAGCACATCCCTGCGAGCTAAGCAACACATCTTACTCTCTGCCATGTGTCTCCCATCTGAACAGCTTAGGCTACAGAGCAGATGTAATCAGTTCCAGCTGGGACATTTCCTGTTTCCCCACAAGCTGCATTAACCCCTTCTTTCTCCTATTGAGAGGAGCTTCGAGCATAGATGCTTCTCACAAACATCACAGCACATCCCACAAACATCATTACCTCTTGGTCCTATCATTCTGAACACTCCAGTATCAGTCAGGACTTGTGAAGCACATGTTTAACCCTAGCAATTTATATAGTTAGGTAATGCAGAGATGCCTGATCCATGACTAAGCTGACTAGGAAAGGATCTTTCCTGCAAACCATGTCACTGCTAGACTTTCCTTCTTAGATACGGCCTTCTTTTCCTGGATTTATATCCAAGTAGGTTAAATCAGGTGATATTCTTTGAAGTAGATGTCCCTTTTTCTCAGAGATAAATACCTGACGACAGAACTAGCCTAGTTACAAGAGATGCCATTCTTAATCAGAAACTATCCTTCACTGACATCTGCTTGACCTTTCTAGGGTCCAGTACTTCAACAACGTTTGTAAGATGGGCCACCAGTGAAGTAGGTATACATTTCCTGTGATAACTAGCAAAAAAGAAAACAAAAACCAAAAAAGGGCATAATCACCCCTCTATTCCCAGGACACATGTTTCAGCAAGGTAGCTGGGATCACTATGAAGCTGGTCTAGCCAAGTCTCACAGTGAATTCATAGGAGAGGTATCCAAATGGAGTAGTGCATCACCTTTCCTAAAGTCAATATATCTCATGAGCCCATCTGGCTTCAGGACTAATATTAACAAGCTGTGCCACTCACTCTGACCTCTCTATGACCACTAATTCCTTCCTATTCTCACTATCCACTCTTCCCAACATGTATTTGCCAGATTTTCCCCAAGCCGACAGGATATACAGAAGTGGTAATCAACTCCAGCTGAGGTGCCTCCTGCTTCCCAAAGCCTGCCTTGGCTACACTGGTATTTGTCACAGGGTTTATACACATACCAATGTAGCACAAACCCCATGATGCATACCAACATCTCCAGCAGCTCAGCAGCCATGCCGACTATCTGAGAGCCTACAAAGTACCACATTTTAAAATAAACAGAAGTTTGCTTACACTGTATCTTGACCTTTCACCAAGGTCTTGGGCTCTGCCCAGGAGGCAGACAGAAAGACTCAGCTGGGCAGAAAGATGGGCTTGCGGTTTAAGGCACTGGTCTGGGAGTTGACACAGCTGGGATTGGACCCCGCTCCCCTGCCATCTTTCTTCATGACCTTGAACAAGTTGTTAATTCCTCTGGGCCTTAGTTTTTTCATCTTCAAAATGGGATGCAGATCTCTTAGTACACCTTTCCTGTAGGGACTGGCCAGGAATTTAAGTCAAAACCGGACTTTTAAATTGCATTTCAACCACAGTTCCCCACATTTAAGCTGACATTAACTTGAGCAGATTCTCTGGCCTACACAACATAACTTAGATGGATGATGTTGCAGCTAGAGGGGAATCTGCCTTGCAGGACAGGCCTAGAATTCCAAATTATATTAATAAATTATGTGGTGAAAACAATGTCAGAGGAAATTCAGTAAGTGCAATATATTTACACTGAAGTGGGAATACTCACCTATGCCTAGAAGAAGAGGTGCAAACTGTGCAGAACTGCTGGCTACATGAAGAGAACCAGATTTTTGAATAAATAAATTTGTAACCATCGTCCTGGAACACATAATCGGGAGTAAAAACTGTGAGGCATATGAAGTGCCCACTTCAGTCAGCTTTTGCAAGACCTCAGCTGAATAATTATGCCCTGATTTGGACCATTTAGAGAAATTCCAGAGAAGAGTCCTGGGAATGGTCTGAAGTTCAGAAATCATGAGCTGCCAAAAAAGACTGAGAAACTGGGGTTGCTTAAAGAGAAGAGAAATGGGCTGCTGAAAAAAGGGGAAAGAATTAATCCATGGTGGTCAGAACAAATAGAAATATGATTAAGTTACACATATTCAGGAAAACATTGGTAGTAAAGGAATAGTGAAGCACAGGAATGTTTTTCTTGGACAGAACATCCACCATTAGGAGAATTAAGGACAGGTTAAAAGAAAATCTGTGAAGAGTGACATAGTTTGATTTGATCCTGCTCACAGTCAGAGGACGCCCTAGGAGAACTGCATTCCTCTCAGCTGCATTTTTTATTGTTCTTTCATTTCTGTAGAGATTGGTTACCTACAGAGTCCACATCATGGAAATATTCATAAAGTGAATGCACCTGAAAACTCTCAAGGTTTGGGTTTTCCTCGGGGCTGGTTCCAGACCCTCAGTTTTGAGGAACAGTCTCAGCACAACCATGTTCAAGCATCAAGAGAGATGTTTTGTTCTTACATTATAACTTCCAGCCGGTTATTTCTAAATGCTTGAGAGAACACAGTTTACCTTTCAAGAACCCTGGGTAAGCAAGATGCGTATGTAACATAAGATGACCCAAGATATCCATCATACCCACAGGTATGCCCTGCACCTTTATTTTTTGAAGTAATGTTAAATGTTTTGCCTTAGTGACCTTGTGGTAATGAACACTGCAAAACTTATTTGAGTTTCATTTAGAACTGGCTGATGAATCCACAGGATGAGACATCGATTAGTGATTTTGTAATACCTGTAACAGAAGTCTCTCGGGAAAATCTAAGTCCTATAATATAGAGGCTGGACATTTTCTTCATGTTGCCATTAGTAAAAGACTCCAACTCAAAAAACAAAAGACTCCAAGTAGTTGGATCCAGAGTGCTTAGGCTTGAGATTTTTACAAGGGTAGTTATCTGATCATACAAAAAACTCTTGCTAGATTTTAATATCTAGTAAGTCACCCAGGTGTCAATTTTGAAAGATAAATACATAAATAACTATACCTCAGTTACTAAATCAGCGATGGAGAGATGCATCTCCATACTTTTGGCCAGGGAGTTTTTTCAAGTACCAAACCCAACAACTGCTCGCATTCAGCAAGTGACCCAATATAGACAAATGTCATTACTTGTGCATTGCTAAACTGCAAGTCCACAGTCATGGAATAATACCTTTCAAGGTAGGTATGTTATGGAGGCAGATAAAAGACAGTTACCTCTGCAAGTACTTGATGGAGGTATATTTATGAAGAGACAAATCACTGGTGCCACATCCCTGTGCCTATATTAATGTAACTGCAGACAATCATTCTACAGGCTGTAGTAGAGTTGGCAAGCTGCAAATCTGGATATTGCTCATATGGAACTTGTATATCACCTACTGATGATCTGGTTATGACTCTACCCCCTCTTATATTTAGACATGCCTCACACATTTTAGGAACCTATTGGAGAAATTGCTAGATTGTGCCAGAACTGCAAGTCATCTTTGAGCAAGTCCTGAGAAGACAGTCAGCACAAGGTGCTTTGAGCAAAAGAATAAACCCTGTGATGAACAAGCATGAAATAAAAAATGTGTGCGGAACATTTCCTCCTCAACCAAAAATCTTGCACACAGATCCTGAGAAGTGAACTGCTATGTCAGTGTTAACATGCATGTTCTTATTGCCAAGTACAATCACTGTTCTTTCATCATGACACTCCCAGCTTCCTCCTCTCCTCTAGATGTGTCCCTAGTTTTTAGACTTCCCAAATAGAAGAGGAGAAACCATCCTTTCATGGCCCCTGTAAGGCCTACCAGCAGCAGTGAAAGCATTTTCTGTATTATTGCTGTTGAACCCACACTGCAGCAGACTCACCTATTGCATAAGCTCTGCCCCAGCATATTCACAACCAGCAGAAAGAGAAATCATTTACAGCTTGACTTGCACCCAGTTTTCACATCAGTTTAATGACTCTGGGGAGAGCACTGTGTTTCTATTGAAACAGGAGAACCAAAAGTCGTTTAGACTACATTATTTATGCCACTGTGAAGATGCCACAAGGAATTCAGAACAAAACTGAACCATAGATAAAGTTACAGCTAAACACAGATGCATCTATACAACTGCTGATACATTAAGCGAGAGCAGACATTTTTGTAAAGTACCAACAAGAGGATTTCTAGATGTAGAAAAAAAAAATAGCTCTTTTAGATCCCAGTAGAAGATAATATACATGTCTGGGAAGCAAGCAGAAAACCAGAAATAGAGTGAAAGAACCACAATTCCCAGAGTAAACTAAGGAATAAGGAGCAACCACCCCTTTCTCAGGGCATCACAAATAACCACCCCTCTGTGCTGCTGCTTTTCTTCCCCATGAAAAAAAACCCCAACATTTTAAAGCTGTACTGTGCAAACCAACCTTCCAATTAGAGATGGGCCTGGGGTGCAGAGACTTGGATCAGGACTTGTCCTCTCAATATTGAAGTTCAGACAAGTTTGAGCATTTGGGCATCATCTTTATTCATGTATTTTTTCATTGCCCCTATCTCCAGTTCCCTGGGAGGTGAAGAGCGTAGCAGCTATTTCTGGTTCTATCCCACAAAACTATATGACTTGACTCTCAGAAAAAGGGGAAAACTTTCTGGAAAGGTCAGTGCAGGGTTGTGTCTGCTCAGCTGTAGCTGTAAAATGCCTCTAGCCATTTATATGGGGTTTACACAAATATTTACTGGGCTTTCAATCAAAAACAAATATTTACTATTCGAATTGGAGCAGTACTTGGCAAGCTTGCTAGTCTGCAAATACAGAGCATCTTCCTAAGGAAATACATACCCATCCACCAAAGGTAATGAACGCAAGAGGAAAAACCACTCTTTCCACTATTAAAAAGACATTTCTTTCAGCTTTCCTAAAGTTTTGCCAATCACATAAAGTCATCACTGTTAGTTTATCCCATCACAGTCCATTTATTGACCCGCTATAAGTTGTTGAGATCTTGTGACCCTTTTCCAAGATAGCCAGGATGGCTTCCAACCTATATTTGCTCTTGCACTCCGCCACTCCAACTGATCAATCCTTCATCTATAAAACACAGGGAGCCTTGCTGCCACTGAGGGAAATTTTCTTGATTTCTATGCCCAAGAATGCCATATGATACCTGAAAGGCAGTCAGAGTCTGAAAACCTACTAAGAAGGATCACCACTGAAAGTACTGCACTGTCATCTTTTTAATTATGGATGGGAACAGCTTTATTCAAGTGGATGGTGACTAAGTCACCCAGTATACACACTCGGACAGTGTAACCTGTGTTGTAAGACAGTAAAAAGACTACCAGAATTAGAATGTTGATTAGATGTCTCAGTTTTTAATTATATCTTCTCAGAATCCTTGTTCTCCCTCCATCTTTCCAAGAGAGAAGGATGGTCAAATCTAAATGATTTTGTCTTTTTCTAGCCAAGGAAAGAATAAAAATCACATCCTTCCGTGAAGGATGTTCCACCCAGATCACTATTTAGAACTGTATTTACATGACACCTAACAGAAGTAATCCTAGACCATGAGACAGTGTCACAGGCATTTCTGCAATACACTTTTAAACCCATGAAGCCATATTTTAGGGAGTGGTTTGCTAGTAAAGTACCCCACACCACTCCCAGCACTTCTTTGGGGACCATCTATAAATCAGTTATTTAATATAGGAAGAAATGGTGCTGGAAAAACAGAATTTGAGATCCAATGGTATAATTGTGAAATTGGGCAAGACTTTGCACTTTGCAAAACAGAAATTAGAAATTTTCCTCTGCAGAGGAAAAAACCCACAACCTGTTTTGCCGATACAAAATTTAAATTTTGCTGAAAGTTTTCAATATGTAAAAACAGTTAAAGCGCCTTGCTTACATATTAGTCCTGAGCATGTGCTTAGACTAAATAACCTCTATCCTCCTTCAGGTAGAACAGGATTTTCTGATGAGCTGTCATTAATAATATGCTATGCATTAAAACAAATTTCCTCAACTTATTGCAGAAGAGAGCACCTTTAACATATATATAAAATAAGGGATCATTTTTATAATTTCATTTCCATCCCTGAATGTCAACCAACTTAAACAGAATAAGATCTGTTTAGTGCATGCTGAAACGCGACTTTGACCGCATGTCATAAACGGATGGAAAGTTTTGCTTACCCACTCTGTTCTCTACGACCAAAGGTGGTGAGCACACAGAGGTAGCTTCCAAGACACCAATATACTAGAGAGGAAAAACCCACGCATTCTAATAACCCACATGCTCCAAAATTTCACTCAAAATAAGCAAGTGCTGTGAACCTTAATTGACCGCGGCAGATTTGGAAAGCCGGCTAAAATATTACAAGAGTCAGACAGAACTAAAAAAGTTAAGCAGATATTTTAGTTCTAGCTAATGTTTCAATACAGAAGAAAAACTTAAGAGCTCCTCCATTTATAACATCTAACAACAAGTTTTGTTTATGGACAACTAAACTATTGATTTCTACTCTGGAATACTTCATGAAAGTTTCTTTACATATTCAATAAATAACAAGAATGTTTAATTTAAAAATATCAGTTCTACATAAGTAGTGGTGCACAAAAAGGAAGGTTATAACAGTTAACTGCCTAAACATCTTCATAGTCATGCAATAGGTGAAAAAGTAAGTAGAGAGTTTTCAGTAGCATCAGTTACGTTTTCAGAGGGCTCCCTGATCATTTTAGTCCTTATATTTTGGGACACAGTGAGATTTTCATGCTTTGAAAGCCTCCATGACGTCCTTTAGAAGAGTGACCTGGGTCCCTCAAGTATATCTGAGACAACCCTGAATTAAGGCACGCATCAACCTAATCAATACATTTTGCAGTTAGTATGCTCACAACACACTCTCACCAGTAATGGAATTCTGCATTAGAGGTTTGAGGTTAGACAACCACATATGTCTTCCTTCATCTCACAACAGAAATCTAAAGAAACATGAACATACAGAAGGGGAGGGAGTTGCTCACTTTGAATCATTTGTTACTATAAACTTGATGACTTGGATTCCAGTTTGGGACAAGTGTGTCATGAGACCTGTTGAAAAAAAGGTCTGTTTCAAATAATAGATACAGTGTCACACCCATCTGGATGGTCCTTCTGGTTTTGTCTTCATTTCGGGTTTGGTTTGGCTCTCTTGGAGCTTGTTATTTCGCTTTTTTAAAAAAAGCTGCCAAATGTGGACAGTGGGTGTGCCTCGTTGACATCTTGCGGTCCACATAATACGGCCATTTTGCTGATTGTTGGGGCAATATGATTAGGACCTTAAAATCAAGGGAGATTTTAGCCAGCAATATGCATTGAACAGCAGCAGTATTTGTTAAACAGCAGCAATTAAGCCTCATTTCAACAGTCAAGTATGATGAAGAGTGATGGAGGTGGTCAGTCCAACCTCCCTTAATCCCCAGCTGTATCATTGTCTGGGTCCTCCTTTACCAACCATTGTTAGGCATAGCTCCAACTAGCTATTACTTTACAGAGAAATAACAGCAACCATAATGAGTTAAATCAAAGGTCCTTCTAGCCCAGTACCCTGTTTCCAGCCACGTCCAGGAAACAGCTGTTTAGGAACAGAAACAAAACCAAGTGAATTATCCTTCCTGTGGTATAGTCTCCCAGCAATCAGCAGTTTAAGGAAATATTTCCTGATTTCCAGAAGTAGACTGTTCCCACAAGATTATGTACATCCAAGGCTTGGTGTTCTCCCCTAGCCAACCGGCAGAGGATCTTCAATCTGTCAACCCTCAAACACTGCAGAATAGGCCAAATTCTCTGCCAATAAAAGTCAGTGACATTTCACCAGCTTGAAAATGGTTAACATTAAATAAGTGCTTTGGACTCCTATCTTGCAATGAAAGCATCATAGGGCCCTGTTCTCATGTACACAGAGGATCTTTTAAATCATAGTAGCAATAAAGAAAAGATTAGAAGTGATCATGAATTTTATTTGGCCACCCCAAGGAGCCTTAGCCCAAGTTAGAAAGAAGTCCCATTATGAATTTAACAGTTAATAGATAACTTTAACTCCCCAACATTAATCTCCTTTTAAGCATCGCACATTGGACACACAGTACTAAGAAAACCATGTTTCAGATGTGAATATATAAAAGAAACTAAACAAATGTGTTGCAACTAATTATTCACATAGCTAACGTGATTTACAGCAGCCATGAATTCAGCTAAGCATTGATATGAAGAGTAGCACACATGGTAAGATGATAGTGTGGTATAACATTTATTAATCTCTTCAAGGATTATTTCAGTGTCAATTACTTCAATGAATCAGAAAATCCCTGCCAAAATAATGTAACATATATCACACACCACACAGAGAAAGGTACCAATGTATGGGATACTCTTATTAAAATAATAGAATAATTAAAGTAGGAAGGGACCTCTGGAAGTCATCTACTCCAATCTCCAGTTCAGAGCAGGTGTAACTAGACCAGGTTGCTCAGAGACTTGCCTAGCTGAGTCTTGAACGTTTCCAAGGACAGAAATTCCACAAAATTTAAGTCATGAGGTTAGAAAAATCATTCCATTTAAGTTGCAAGTGTCAAACAACATTATTCCTTCATTGCAGCGTGCACATTACATTTACTACTGCCCACCATTTCTGTTTCTTATTGCTGTTCTGCTGAGACTCAGAAAAAATATTTGATGACGAAATTCTTTGCAGAGGCCTCCCTCAGCTTCTTGAGCTGATAGGAAGGTGGGAAAGGACAGGTTCCTACCATCCCATTCATCACTTGATCCAAAACACTGGTTAGAAAAAGCAAAAAATGAGACAGTATGTGTATATACATTTTCAGTGAAGGATTCAGAACTTCCTAATGGATTGCAGGTCTTGGGATACAGCACCACCGCTCTGGAGAGGCACAGCAAGAGGCAGGCAACAGCTACAAGACAGCCTGAAATGGGACCACGATCGATCCAGTCTGGCTCCTAAATCATCTCCTATACAGGGCTGCCATGTAAGACCAAGACATTTGTACACCAACCTTTTCTCCTACCCCCTTCCCCTCTAGAACAGGTTTTACAGGTTCTGCCCAGGCCCCTGGGAAGGTCTTTCAATTTTGCTCTCTTAATCTTGGCTGTCTACTCCCAAGCAGTGGTTTCCCTGGCTCTCCTTGAGGGGCAGGTTCTCAGACCCCTGCTGAGATGTTGTTACCTTCCCAATCCTGCTTTCTCGTCAAGTAGATTCAGTGGTCTCCAGGCAGAAATGATCTCCTGCTCCAAGCAGAGTTTTGCAGGACCCAATCTTAACAGACCACAACATTATTGTGAATGAAAGCAAAAACAAAAGCTCCACTGAGAAATACTGGTCACTACAGAACTCCAGACAAGCCAGTAAGTGATACACTTCAGATAATAAGCCAGTTTCTGGACCACACACACATTGTTCAGCATCCCTGCCAATACATAAGGGTACAGACTAACTTCAAAAAGTGCTGGGTTTGATGAACAACTTCTTACCCCCTGTCCTGCCCAAACCACACCACAGTCTGTTTCAAAAAGGAGGGATTAATTGCATCAGGCATCACATAGAGCAGGCAAAACGGTATTTTCACTCTCCTGGACATTTGACAACATAATTACTAACATTCCTTATAGGAAGATCCTACAGCTTTAAAACACCTCTTCTGGTTTCCTACAACTCCCACCCCTCAGCTTTATAATGAAAGGAAAAATATTTATGAAGCAGCAGCCAAAAATTAATTTAGCAAGATATTACAGAGTTGCAACAATTATCAGGTGTGGGAGACACATCCTCAGCTCAGTATGTGAAACGCAGGGAAGCATTCTGCACGCGTCCTGAAGCACAGAGACAGGGAAGGCTAGTAAGTTCATCAGTGCTATAGCCACCGCCATCACTAGTTTGATTACTCAAATGATCACAGAGATGGGACTTTTCAAGGGAAACCACATACACAGAGTAGTCTGCTGCAAACGTAACACACAGCAGCCCAACACAGTCTGGATCTACAACCAGCTTGGGCAAGGAAGAGCTCCCTTACACCAGTAAGGATGATGTTTCACAGTGATTTTCTAGCACCAGCACCCCTACCACTTCCCCATAAATCAGTTCAGGCACAAGCAGTTGGAAAGCTGCCCAAGAGTTTTATACAAGCTTCAGACTTTTCTGTGGAATAGCAACCCATTGGCCATCACTTTGAACATGATGATGACAAGCCACAGTTGATGCTTCAGGAGTTAAGTGCATCATCTTAACTGGTCTTGGTGACAAAAGAAAAATGAAATTTTACATCCTAGGACAAAGGATTTCAAGCCATTCCTTCCAGTCAATAACAGTATGTGTCAACATCTGTCTTAATTCTTCAAAGTGCAAAAGAAATGATGGTCAGACGTTAGCCACTTCCAATCTCATCTGGACCAATAAATGTCTGCAGATTATGGTAAACCTGCTTAAAAAGCATGTCTAAGTGATGTCACCCTTTTCCTGAACCTGCAATACCCCAGGATTTACAACATCCTCCTTGTACTTGAATCAAAGCATCACTGCCTCTTCTGATAAAAGCTTTAACTTCACAGGCATTACCCCAACGACATGCCATCAGTTTAACAAGAGGCTCAAATATCAGACTGCATCAACAAGAGTCAGCCTTATTTTTTTTTTTCCTCCTCAGCTGCAGAGCATGCACATTGGTGAGCTACAGACAGAGGGCACACACAGCCATGCAAAGCAAGCTGGCAGGCTCACCGCAGCTCTGCAGTAGGGTGGCATGTACCTTCTTGTATGTACATACATAAAATAATGCCATTGTTGTGGTTTAACCCCAGCCAACAACTAAGCACCACACAGCTGCTCACTCACTCCCCCCCAGTGGGATGGGGGAGAGAATCAGAAGAGCAAAAGTGAGAAAACTCGTGGGTTGAGATAAAGACAGTTTAATAGGACAGAAAAGGAAGAAAATAATATTAATAACGATAAAAGAATATCCAGAACAAGTGATGCACAATGCAATTGCTCACCACCGCTGACCAATGCCCAGCCAGTTCCTGAGCAGCAGCCCCGGCCCCCTAACCAACTCCCCCCCCATATGTTTTTTTTTTTCTGTTCAGCATGACATCAGATGGTATGGGATATCCCTTTGGCCAGTTTGGGTCAGCTGTCCTGGCTGTGTTCCCTCCCAGCTTCTTGTGCACCTCACAGGGCAGTGTGAGAAGATTAAAAGTCCTTGACTTAGTGTAAGTGCTGCTCAGCAACAACTAAAACATCAGTGTGTTAACAACATTATTCTCACTCTAAATCCAAACCACAGTACTATACCAGCTACTAGGAAGAAAATTAACCCTACCCCAGCCAAAACCAGCACAGCCATCCAGTACCCATCATCTCTGTCAAGGGTATTATAGACTGTGATATCCCAAACAAGCGTCTCAAAGACATTTGCACTTTAAGACCCAACAGAGGTCCCACAGGACACACTTACCATTCTGAAGCACCTACTAATGCTGCATCACTTCCACAAGCTGCCTGTGTCTGCAGCAGATCTCTTCTGCCGTCCATTTGTAGACAGGTAACAACAAGTGAGTTAATCAAGTCCCCAGACCTTCAAAGGAGGATTTTCTTGAGGAAAAAGCATTCTTGGATCTCTCACCCAGCCCAACTCAGTAGAGTTCAATTTTACTCGTTGCTGCTGCCTTTCAGCTGCACCAGGCAATGCAGCAAGCTTGCCAGGCCTCATTCCTCTGCCACCAGACTCACTGGAGAACCAGGGATGCAAGATCTGCCACATTGCCAAGTCTTTCATTCTTACTCCTTGTTTTCAGCAGTGCCCTCAGTAATCTCTCCTTTTCCAAGGGGAAAAAGTTCTCAGATTTCAGGAAACCTTGTGCAGAGCAGATGAACTCCATTCCTTGCTGCTTCCCCAAACTATTTCCTCTTTCTCAGGAGGCACCTTCACAGCAACAGCTTTCACCCAGGCAGTATTCCTCAGCTAACATCCTCATCCTATAAAAAGAGCTCTACCCCAAGTTCAGAACTACTACAACTCAGTCTTATAGAGTAGTATATTCCCAATCCAGCCTTTCCTCATCACACAGCTCTCCATAAAAGCAGCATGAACATGCTACTTGCAAATCAGCCTTCTCCTACAAGCTCAGCTCCTTCTTTGCTAAAAAACCTAGTGCAGGTGTGGCCAATTGAGCAGGGCTGGCCACAGCTTAAAAGGTGCAAACACCTCCCACATCCTACCAGTGACTACAGGGAATTTACTTTCAGATTTCACTAACATAATGCAATAAGGGGGGGAAAAAAAAAAGTCTATTTGGGTATGTTTTACGCAGTCTTCTGATTCACAAGAATCAAAGTTATTTTTAGAATGCTCTTTATTTGAAATTGAAGGAGTTCCTTTATTTAACAGCTGCAAAGAATCAAGAACAAACATGATGAACAGTTCAGGGAAAATTAGATAGTGATGAACAAAGTGTTTCCAATTGCATGGGACTGGCCTGAAGTAGCCTCTTTTAGCACCTAATTAAAGGAGTATCTTCCTTTCCTAGCCATGTGAATTGTTAATATAGCACATACAGACAAGATGGAGAAATAATGTACTCCTTATTTATTTTATCAAGGGTTTTGGTAGGTTGCATCAGAGGTGGCTAATCTGTGCCGTAGGCCTGGGCTGGGCTGCCAGTGCAGCTCACCCAGCCTGCTTCTCTTCTGCAGTGCTATATCCTGAGGGCCCCCAAGATGTTGGCAGTGGGGAATTGTTCAAGCTATTCTGCCTCTTTCTAGGATGTTCAGTTGCACACCCCTGCAAGCAGATGAAAGCTGTCCAGCTATAGGTACAAGCACGTGCTTTGGTCCATGAGCAAACGTGTACCTGGTGACAAGATGCTCTGCTAATGTCCAGGGGACACCTGCATTGAGATCACACAAATGAGGAATATAAGCGTGCGCTGTGGAGAGAAGTGTTCATCGCTCACAGGATCCTTGCACAGTCAAGAGGAGTGGCAAGGTCATGGCAGGCTGCCCTATAGTCTCTTCCCTGTCAGATAACATCAAGTAGCCAAATGTAGTCAAACTCCAAGCCTGCACTTCCTATCCTGCTCAACAACAACAGCACTAGCAGTAAAGGGAATGGTTGCGACTTTAAAGGATTCTTTTCTGCTGGAAGGTAAAACAGGAAGGCAAAACAGGAAGGCAGAACCATAATGTACGTTTAGTTACGACACTCAAAAACAAGCCTAACTGGAGTTGATGGAAGCCTTTTCATTGACTTCGCTTGGCAATAAATCAGGCTCATCCTTAGAAGAGTTCTTTTTTTTCTCTTCAGATCCCTTATCAGCCTTACAGCGTTAGAATCATGTCTTGGGAAATCTGTGATAATATCTTTACCATAACATCATTAATTCATGCTGCCACTAAAGAAATGGAGAATGATGAAAGGTGACAGAAGAAATGAGACTTCTTTTATCTTCAATAACACAGCTCCTCTCAATAGCATTCTGCCCTCTTTCTGGGTGAGAACAGACTTTCTCCTATTCAGTTTGCTGCTTTTCCCTAAGCAGTAGCTCAAATTAGCTGATCAGTGACTAAAGCAGGACAACATCAGGGATTATCTGCATGACTTTTGAAATCTAGTCCTTTAAGAGGTCATAGCAACACAAATACTACCCTTGAATACCATCCTCCCAAACCCAAGAAAGGAAAACATTTAAGGTTTTCAGTTTGCACAAACAACCTTCTGTCGTCCTAGCAACTTGGTTCCATCTGGAACATCCTATCTTCATATTTCAGAAAATATGGAATGAGGGAGGACAGGAAATATCCAGCCATTAAGAGTTCATGAACTAATTTTTTTAAGTTCTTTGTTTCAGAATGGAAACCATTTTCATTTCCCCTTCTTTTTGCCCCCTCTACCACCATATGCTAGACTATTTTCCCTCTCATTGCACTTTGTATTTGACCTCCTGGGGAAAGTCAGGAAACATCGTTCAACTAAGTGCAAGCACCTGCATTGCTGCAGGTGTGAGGGGAAACACCTAACTCAGTGGGTCAAAGAACTGTATGCTAATTTACATATGAAGACCCATTATATCCCGAAAAAGCAGCCTAAATTCATTGTTATTGCAGTGGTGGAGGGATGTGTCAGAAATGCTACTCATGGTAGCAAAAGTGGTTATAACTGTAGTTTCAGAACTGTATGGTCTGCATTTTCAGCAAACTTTATTCTCTCTCTTGAAATCTTCCACTCTCCGCCTTCAGTCTAGACCAAGGTGAGTGTACACATATGCACTCTGAGTACCTGGAGACATGCTGCACTGCCTTCAGCAGTACTGACCACACACGCAATATACTGGCTATGGTACATTTTCAGTGCTTTTCTGTTTAATTTTTAAACTGGACTCATATGAGACTCTCCCTAGCCAGACACCTCATTAAAGCTGATAGATTTACAATCCCCAGCTTACAGTTTCTGGACTGTGGGTGGCCTTGGCCTTGGCCAACTTGTGAAATTTTGCATGCCACCATTCTTCAATTGTAGAATAATAAGAAGAATCCCTCTTACCTCCCATACACTGTCTTGCTGCTCACAATAAAGCATTACTATTTCAGAGAGGACCTGCCTATTATGACATGCCCCTCCATTGACTGTAACAATGGAACCTCAACCACAGCTGGGGCTTCTAATAAAAATAAATTAGTGCTGCTGTTGTAAAAACAAATAAATAACACTAATAACTCCAGGAGAATTCTGTCAACACAGATGATGGGCAGGGCTGTTGATAGTATTTTATTTGCTAGGTTTCTAGAACTTTGCTTTTGACCTTTTACCTTCTAGAAACAGCCATGTTACAGAAACCTCCCCAAAGAACAGTCTCTGTCTCTTCATGCGAACAGCTGAGAACTCTCTGGGGAGCTGCTAGTGAGATATATGCACTGTCAGTGGTGAAGGAGTCAATTCAAAGCCATGATTCAAACAAATACACTTTAAGAGCTTCTAATGTTTATATTGGCTTTGTGTCCGCAACGCTATTTTGAGAATGGTCTGCCTAAGGCATTTTTCTCATTTCCAAACTGAAAGGTACTTTAATGGGGCCATGCATGCAATGGTTTAGTTCCTGCATTGGGCTCCTTGCCGAGGCTTCCACCTGCCTGTTTAATGGCAGAGCTTTTCAACTGCTCTTCACGGAGCGATATCTGGACTTTAAAGACTTCTGCAGCAATGGTGCGCTGCATGGTATTGTGCACTGCACCCACCTTCTGTCCCGAGGCTGAGAACAATCACAGCTAGACAGAGCAGGGAAAGAGTAAGAAAAAGCAATATTTAGACAGCAAACTTTCCAAGCATTCAGGAGAGAATGGCTTGCAGATGTATAGGTTTAAATGACATTTATGCTCCCATTGTTTCCTTTAATTTGGTGCTCATCTTACTCTGGGCTTCTTCTTATGAAAAAACCAATACTGCTGAGAGCTGTGTTCTTCTTGGTGAGAAATAACACCCTTCCCCTTCCCTCTCAGATGTACTGAATGCTAAAGAAAAAAATCAGCATTTTGGAATTGTGTGTTTAGGGGGAGGTCTCCCTTAGATAGATGAGCTTAATCTCTTGTGTCCTTTTCAGCCAGAAGAGATAGCAAAAGACTTCACATACCCTGTACAGGGGTCCAGAGCAGAGCTGGCACAATGTTTTTATACCACCCCCTCCAAGGCTCCAGGTGGAAGAAGAATTCTCAGCATGATGTAATTTTCAGGTCCATCTTCCCCTTGGCAAAGACACATAACTGAACCAAAACTTCAGATATTTCTTTTATAAACTGGGAGTCCAGCAGACAGACTTCTACAGTCTTTCCTTGCTCAGTAATCTTGGGATACTTTGGTCAATCCACAGATGTGCCTGCGTCTACTCAGGTACGTCCACATCTCTGAACGTAATGTCCTCTTAAACCAGCCTGGTTATGCTGCAGTGTTCAGACCTCTGCACTGAATATGAGCACAAAAGGCTCAGGCGGTTTGGCATACGCTTGTAATCTTTGGGGATACAGACTGTAAGTATGAGCCTCACTTCATGCAAATGATTCTCTCACTACAAAAATCAATGAAAGGATGTCAATTTACACCAAGGGATCATTTTCCTTAGACTGTTTCTTCTTAAAAAACAGTGCTATTAAACAGATTGTCACACCTGATGCCCAAGGCTAAGCAATGAAACAAGGCATCTTACACTTCTGGTAGTGAGCAGAGAAAAAAAAGCAATGAAACTTCCTTTTGAATTGTTGACTGTTTTGTTTTGAGTAGTTCTCTGGATACTGGGACATTGCAGTGATTATATGTCATATCATCTTGACAGTGGACCAAGCTTCAGGAATCAGCAATACAGGCAGCAATAGCTCACTACTGTCAGCTAAGGCCAGAGTTAAATGTTGTTTTCTTCTACATGTGCAGCAGGGATGGTAAGGGGAAACATATACACTAGACACTTCAAGTTTCCTGTGTATTAGTGCTTTCATTCTACACAAATAACTCATGTGTGAGTGGTGACAATTAGCACAACCAAAAAGCAACAGGTGAGCAAAGGTCATTGGGAAATAATAATGCTACCTTTTCTATAAGTAATTAGGATATCAAACAGCCACTCAAAGTCCAGTCCATCACTCACCCAAATCAAGGACTACAGAGACTTTTGCAGGCTTTGCAACACACTTGCCATTTGTAACATCTCCACAGAAAATTTCTATTTCATTTGCCCAATGGCCTCTTCCCAGATGGCCAGGATATTTTGGCATGCCACTCTGCAACATCTCTATTTTTGATTTTCTGTCTTGGAAATTGGTTTTGTGGTTCAACCACATTTTTTTTTAACTTCCTATGATTGACATATGATCTGAGCTTGGCTAGAGCAAAGGGACATGTTGCATGACACATCATCAAGAGAAAACTTACCCAGACACGGAGTTTGTATAGTCTTGGTTTGACTGGCAAAGAAGGAGATCCAAATCAAAACATTTGACGTGTAGAGAAGCAGCCCTATGAGTTTAATGTGAAAGCAGGGAGAGAAATTAGATGTCTAACCTAATGGGACCAGTCCTACATATGGTGTTCTTTGTAGCTCCTTGGGACTTTGCTGAGCTGACAATCTGCACACTAACTGCAACTGAAAGAGCTTGTCACTTCAAGGGTCACTTTGGCGCTCCCCTGCCCACAGAACATGACAAGTTGCAGCACAGAGTCCTGCTTAGAGCTTAAGCTTAAGAGCATAAAGTAAGAGGCTGACCTATCTCATCCCATGGTGACACACAGGATTTGTTTATCCTGAGATGGAGGATGAGTGAGTCTGCTGACATTTCTAATAACTCAACTCCTGATGCAGTGTGCTTCTCTTGGCGTGACGTTCAAGTAATTGCGCATTTATGTCATAGAAATTCAGAAGTATTGATTAAGTTACGCATTAGTGTATGGTTATGTATTCATGTCACAAGCAAACCAAAATATGACCATGACCTTTAAAACTATTCCTTTCACAGCTGAGGAGTCTGGTCTGGTTTTTCATTACATTCATTCAAAATCAGTATCACACCATGTGGACCTGACTTACACAGTGTCAGCAGGGGAAGAATTGTGCCCGCTGAACCCTCAGACTTAACTAGCACTCTTCAGGATTGCTTTTATTAAATGATTTTTACTGGATGCCTTTGCATATGCACTTGCAAAACGGCAAGTAACTGATACAGTCAGAGAAAGCAATAACTTGCTAGGAATCAAGTAGGTAAATCATTCTTGTGAAGAATTTACATAGGTATGTAAGTAACAAGTATCTGGGGCTAAATATCAAACTGGATTCAATGCAGATCAGTATTTCTGAACACATCTGAACTGCTAAAAGTACAACACACAACACAACTGTGTAACCCAACAGAAAACCAGCTACACTTGCATTCATTTTACAGATACCAAATGCTCTTTTTCACCAAAGCCTTCTTCCTATTCTTGTGTTTTTAAACTAAACTGTCATTCATTACAGGACTGAATGCAAATGATCAAACTGCAGTCACTAGAAAGACTTCTGTACATATTGGATTGGATTCTCCTGGCGTAGTTTGAAGCAGATGTTTATATATACTTCCATTAAGTTTATTTTCTTAGGGTGAATGAAAATAGTAACTTCTTGGAGCAGAGGATGGAGAAAATCAGCCTTCCACAGAAACCACAACTGAGAAGAATTTGATAACAGTGCAGAATAAGGAGTACTGTGATATTTAAGCTTCACTGAAGACTTATCTTCCTTCAGGAATTGCCTGTACCTTATTTACTTAAAACTGGTTACCCACAGGTTGCCTTCATTTGAGTGTTCTGAAATACTGATTTCAAGAGAGGTATTTTGATGTTTTATCAGCATATTGGGAAACCACGTCTGAGCTATTTTAGGCAGAAGTCAAAGCAATGTCATTCCCAATGCCTCAAGACATAACAGAGCAGCCAATTATTTCCCTCTCCCCCTTCAAGCACACATGAAATTAGCAATGTCTCCCAATCACATTTCAAAGCTATATAACCACTTTCTAAATAGGTTAAACACTGAGCCAAGACTGCAAACATACTGGAATAAAGGAAGCTCAAGAGAAGGAGGCACATTATCTCCAGCACCTTGCCCAGTACCAATAATTCCATCATCTCCATACAGAAAACAGGCAGGTATCATGTGATGTTGAGTCATGAGGAGTAAAGGGTAAGCTCTGTAAGGTTTCAAGGCTTCATAAAGTGTAGCTTAGCATGTAGAGGTTTTAGTGTTCTTTCCTAAACCTAAAAAATCTTTTCACCCTTGCCTTTCAGGCACATTATAGCATCCTTTCTCAGTTCTTAACATCAATCTGTCCCTGACACAAGTAACCCAGAAAGGAAACTGGTCAACCACTTGACTAGACCCTGCTGTTTTCTTCCACTGCAGAATTTCTAGCATTCTGGGATTCCTCACTGTGAAGGAGGTAAAGAAACTGCCCTACCTTGGCATATCTAAAGAGAGAGACATTAGCAGGAGCATGAAGCAGTTGGGGTGATTTGGATTGCTCAAAGACCAATGTCATCAGCTGGATGGGAGAAACTTCCAGTCCAGAGTGAAGATTGTAGAAATGAGAAGATGTCATTGAAATCAGTTTACTTTAAATAAATACAATTTATTTTACCTAAGATAGAGGAACACCTGGTGCAAATGCCTCAGTTTCTGTTATCTCTACAACAACTCCAAATACTGCTTTTATAGATTCTCTTCATGAAAGGAATGTGAAAGGCCCACTTCCAAACTTTGCTTTTTCATTTGGTTCTTACTGAGAGGATGCATAGTGCCCCGGGAAATGAGTCCCAAACACAGATGGGACCTGTAAGTGTAACTGCAATACAAATAATAACAAATTAGAAAAAAATCCAATTAATTATTTTTGCCATTGAAAAATAAGCAGTAATTGCATTTTTATAATTCTGTGGGGAAGAATCGATTGCCACAGAATTCTCATTAGGAAAAAAACAATCACACCCAAATACTTTTTTGGATCTCAACATCCATCTCAGTGAATGAATGAATACCTTCTATGGCTGAAGGTGAGTAGTTCTTGGTGTCTTACAGCATCTGCATCCCTAAAACCTGCTTTTTTTGCCAGATATCATCACTCATAAAACAGTGCAGTATCAGAGCACATCCTGCAGTGTAATGCAGATACCATCCAGGTCCCGGGAGAGAGAATAAAACAGGAGAGGCTTGGAACTATGGGTCCCATGGGACAACACCACAGAACAGATGCCGAGATTTATTTCTATTTTAACTAAATCCCATTTTCTGTTGGGGAAATATTCAGTCTGAATTGTCTTTTCTGACCTCATTTATTGTTCAAGTACAAAGCTACAGGATGAATTGCGTTCATTCGTTTTATAACATCAGAAGCAAAAGTCAAAGCGCTCTCAGTCTAGTTTCATTTCATGTGTTTAAGAAAATGCTTTGTATTGTCAATAACGTAGCAAGTCTTGATTTGTTCAGAGCTCATGATAATAAAATTGCACACCAACACCACTTTTGTCCAGAGATAAGGTCAAAGGTGGAAGTGACACAACCATGAAAAGATACATTAAACAAATCAAGACCATGACTTTAAAAGCAAAATAAGAAGTTGACGGCCCTGAAACCACAACTGTCCATGACTGTTCGAAGTGTGTGGAAGGATAGACTGGTTTTGACTAAACTGCTTCACTCTGTCAAAGTTATTTTTCATGAAAACTCTTCTGAGCTTTTCCCCCACAAAAAAACTTCCATTATATTGTCTTTTCATTCAGATTTGGAACTGAAACAAACATCAGCTTGTCAGGATTTTCTCAAGATGGAAATTCTGAGGAAAGTTGCTCAGCTTTTTTTGTCAGCTGTCATGAAAGTTAAATGATTGTCTAAGCAGAAGTATGCCAGGGCTTCCTCCGTGCATAAGAAACACAAAACCAACCATGGGTGCCCTGCCTGAGATCAGCTTGGGGATTGTTCTCTTACCAGACACTGCCACAAAGCACCTATGGGACTTCTGCTGGACAGCTCCAGAGGGCCAGCGAGAAGAGAGGCAAAAATGGCAAAGGTGGGAACAGCGGTACGCTCACAACATCCTCACATACAGCCTTCTCCCTGATAAAGCCAGTTCTGCTATTGCTAACTATGACAACACTGAAGAAATTCCTCTGTTTCCATTAGATCCTATAATAGCTGTTCAGCTTCCATAGTGTCAGGTTGAAATCTGCAAACAGGCTTTAAAAAGTCCAAGTTACTCCCATGCATGCAGGTCACAGCCTTTTTATTTTGTTCATTTATTTTATAGTAAACAATATGCTTTCTCAGGTATTTGCCAACAATTGCAGAAGCTGCTTGTCTGTACTGTCCTGCCCTGAACATCAAGAGTAGCCATCACACATTTCTCACAGATTTCCTTCCTGAATGACCTGTAACACACTGTGTAAATGCTTCCTTTGTTAAAAAATGACCATACAAATAGGCAGCACAGGTAAGGTTTGGTCAGTTCATACTGCACATCCCTAGAGGAAATCACCAGATGCTTTTTCATTGGGACTCTAAATGAGGCAGAACTCAGTGAACAAGAACCATTCACAGACAGAACCTACACACAGCAGACTGTGTATTTGTCAAGGTCACCACCACCTTGCCTTGTGCATGACATACACACTGACAGTTTTGCAGAAGCCTGCAATCGGAATGTGCAATTCATCTGTGTAAAAAACAAAACAGCAAAAGGATACCAAAATCACTTGAACTTTGGGCGTGGTTCAGCTCCAGAAACCACTGTGCTCAAATTCGCCTTCTCCAGTTGAGGTCTCCTGCCAGTTGAGATGAGGACCATTTCTATTTACACAGGGCATAGGGAAAAGCTCTAGAAAAATACAGGCGTGGCCAAAACTGGACTCAGCTTCCCCTAACTAAAGATATCCTCCAATGTCAGCAAGCCGACTCCCTTCTTTTCCTCGTTGGGGGCCTTCCTTAGAACTTTTTCCCTTCTTCCAAATGATCCTTCTTTCCCTTGTTGACAAACCCTTTTCTGAGGTTGTTTTTCAGTTATGGAGCAAGCAATGAGATTGATTTGTTTAATGGCACCCTACACACACAAAAAAATCTCATTTGAACAGTCCACCTTCTCTCCTTAAGTTCTCCTTCAAAATACCCTAGGCAGGACCTTACCATCATGTTTCTCAGTGGTGCCTCAAGGAGAAGCTGAGGTTCCACTTGCAAAACAGGATGTAAGTATGGGAGGAGCAAAGCATGGCACCACTCTAATATTCTGGATAACACAGCAATACTCTGGATAGCACGACTATTCTCCTTAATCCCTCCCCTCTACATTTACATCCCAGACATCTCTTTCAAAGGGCAGGGCCTCAACACAGCTGCTGGATCTGTCCTTAGGCCAAGAGGCCTACTTCTGGCAGCCTTCTGGCAGAGCAACTCTAGATGTATCTGATTTGGGCATTCCCAAAATAATGTCATCTCATCTTGGTTTCTGTTCCTGCAGATGGCCACCACTCAAGTACAAAGACTCTGCTGTTTCTACGAAATTCACAAGAAATCCTGTGAACATTGCTAAGAACCAGGAATCCAGCATCCAGCCTGGAAACTGAGTTGCTACTAGTGACTGACCCAACTTCAGAAATAACTTTTGGTCTCTGGTATAAGTCCCAGGACTATTTTTCAAAGGATTATTTCCTTTACACACCCACTTGCATGCTGAGAACCTAACTTTCCTTCCTATCAAAATCTGGGCTGGGCTCATAGCCTTCCAAATAAATCATTTCCAAGCTCTCATTAATCATTTATTTTTCATCTCCACTATAAAGATTATCCCTCCCTGGTAATTTGAATCTGGATGACATGGAAATTTTGAATAGATTTAGTTTCATTTTTGCTCAGCAAGTGTCCTGCCCATGGCTGGTGAGAAGATGGGTGAGCTTTTCCAAAGTGAAAGTTGTTACATACTCTTTTACTTATTTCAAGAGTGCGCATTCACTGATTAAAACCAGCCATTTTCCCAGGCAGAAGGCTACTGAGTGTTTATCTTTCGATCACAGGTGTCCAGACCATTTCCACGGAACACACATTGTAGCAGGATGATCTACTTGCATAACTAGTGATACTGATTACATTTCACTATTTTTTCTAGATCTTCCTGGTGACCTAAATAGCATGAACCCATACCACCGAAGAACAGTATTTCATGCTTCACAAGATGCCTCACCCCTAGCAGGTTTTGCCAGCCTTCTAGCAGATGCTGCCAGATCCAAGAAAGAAGAGAATTTTGGCATTTCTTTTCTTGTCAGAAAAGCCATTACCATTCAGCGTTTCATGAGTTTATTTTCCTGCTTACCCGCTGTACAGATACAGACAATGGCATCAAGACTGGCATCCCACGTTCTGGGCTATGGGCCCTCTTGAGTAAGACAGAAGTTCAGCTCTACACCTGGGAAGATGCTAGGGCTGGTGAGAAGTTCACAGCTGTTTTGATCTCTGTCATTTTACTCGAAGGTTTCCCATACAGACAGTGTTCAGGGGGGAGGGAGACAGGGACGGGAGGTTGTAGGGTGTATTTTTTTTTCCCAAATGAAACATAGATGCTCTCTTTCTCACTGGGAATTGCCCCATTCAGCTTTAACCAGTATCTGGATGCATATCCAGCTTGGCATTCTCTGAAATCGCTAGAACGGTTGGACACAACTACCCCTACCCTCCAGGCAATGCACCACAAGACAGATTAAATCCTTGTCTAGGGCAGAGAGCCACTAGGGAGCTTGAACTATTCAACTAGCTTTTTAGACATTTCCTGTCTCCTTCCTCACAAGCTGACATGAGCGTTCTAATAAGGCTGAAGCTCTGGAAGAAACATGTGACATTACCCTATACAAGAAAAATGCTTACAGTTCTATTGTATTACAAGGGTTCATTGTATTCAGATGTCATGATTCCACCTTCCTTTCCTATACAGTAGTCCAGACACACCATTTCTCATCTCCAGGAAACAAAAAATGATTTGGTAGAACATTAATTCCTTTGCTTCCTCTCTTTACAGCTCCTTCTCTAATACTGATACATTTTCAGCATTATTTCTGCCAGTGCTGTCACTTCTCAGTACAGGTTATCCTGTGCGAAGCAGTGACACATTTACTATGAATCTCTGGAAAATGTTCACAATTCCTGCAACAACTTATTAAACTCATATAAGCACCTGTGAGGGATTGTATAGTTAAATTTCTTTCAGTTCTCCTTCAGTTCCATCTTTTGGCATTCCTGAAATATATCAACCTACTGATATCAGTACTTACTTAATAGTAGAGCAAATGCTTTATGACCAGATCACGGTACTTGCTAGACACGGCTTGCTATGGCTTTGTATTTCCCACAAGATGCAAACGGTTTTCCAGTTTAATTATGAACACTATGATACTATCTTTTCCTACCTATCTAAATTGATCCCTGCCTTCCTCCCTGAGAAGGTAAGCAATCAGCCCCTCTGATCAGGTACTTCAGATTACTGTTAATCATTAACCATTACACTATCTAAAATGGCAAACCAATTTCTAATACCTGAGAGTTTGTCCTATTGGTCTTTTTCAGAGGCTACAGATAATTATCCTGTTTGCATTTAGTACCTGCAATCCTTTACTGCCTAGTAGATTTTACTTCAGTCTCAAGATCACTAAAAGCGTGTGTTTTCTCCTCAAGGAGAAATTCCTAACGCTTTGGGCCACATCCACTTCCCCTTCTGCCAGCAATTGTCTCTGAATTCTTATATTATTAACACCACAAACTAAACTATCCCTCTAGGACATTTCTAAAAGAAAAATATTCAGCTCATCTTTTTTACCTCCACCACAGTCATAGGGGCATGGCCCAATGTCCAAAGCAGCACTCGTTGCAGAGGCTATTTGCAATAGATACCCTCTCTACACCAACACACAAAACCAGATCCTGGACTCCTGGTGGATTGCTTCCTCATAGCCTTCCCATTCCTAGACCCAGCTCTGGGCTGCATCTGCTCCTTGCTAGTCCCTGCTGGCCTTCCCTGCCTCACTCCAGCAAGGGGGAGGCTGGCAGGAGGGGCAGCTGGTCAGGTAGCCACACAGCTACTGCTGCCGTTAGCACAGAAGGCAAGAGCCTGTCAGGCCCCATGGAGGCTGGCACAACCAGGGGCAATGACAGTGCCTGCAAAGGAAAAATCTTCTCACCCCCTCCAAAGCTTCCTGTGACTTTTCTCGAGGCGATCCAGATGCTGCCACAGCCGTTGCACAGTTCCCCATGAGCCAGTTATCGTCTCAACATGGTGCTTCAGTGCTAAATCCCCATCCCATGCCAAGACTGCATGAGCAGATTGTTCCACAAGCACGAGCTCTGCAACCCACACCCCGCTACGACATTTCAGCTTCAACCACAGCCAGAGGTCACAAGCCATTATACACAACCACCTTCCCCAGGGACCTGTCTCTTTCCTGGAATCATTGTCAGAGCATCTCTTCGGTTAGGTCACATCAGTTCAGTATGGCCAGCCTGAACAGGAGGGCACAATTTCATGCGGACTAGAGAAAAGAGGAGGAGATGCTTCAGGGGGTGGTTGTTCCCACTCATGACCACTTGGCACAGTGCCAGGCTCCAGCATCATGTCACAGCTATGTGGTCAGGTCTGTGCCTGCTCCCAGCTGGGCCCCACACAAGTAATGGGCAGATAGATTGGCCAGCTCATCAGAGGGTCACTTAGCTAACATCAGCATTTGCACAAGAGAGAACAAAGTATACTCCTGGTAGCCCCCATCTTTAAAAGACTTGCTAATTTAGTTGCCAACACTTCTACTAGGCTGCTGGCAGCATTGCCACGTGTTACATCAGGGCCACTGCTTGTTGAACCATCTGCCAATGTTGTCCATGTTGCTTTTCCTCCTGGAAAACCAGCTGTTGCTATCAGGCAGCCATTTATTGTGGCATTCGGTGCTGCTCTGTCAGTTGTCTGCTTGCATAGATATTACATATTGGCCTGAATGATGATGACTTCCATTCTTAATCTCAGCAGTTCAAAAGACAAAGTTTGTGAGACTTTTACTCTTTTATCATTGAAACTCTGATGCCCACATTATCCAAGTTAGTTGTAAAATGGCTCCTCTCCCAGGGCACACAGCTGCAGTACAAATCTGCTCAAAACATCATCCAAACCCTGCAAATTGCTGTCTGGCCCCTGAACAACCTGATCTAACTCTGAAGTGGAGCCTAGTACAAAGCTGGCCCGCTTTGAGCGAGAGGTTAGACTGGATGACTTCCAGAAGTCCCCCTCCAGTCATCTTCATTCTGTGGTCTAGACAAATAGCGGTTAAGTTGCAACTCTCATCTCTATTTTTGCTTCCAAGCAAATACACCCATTCTAGAGTTATCAACCAGGTTGGAAAAGACACCACCTTTTTAACCTTGTGGGTCACAGTGCAGCTTCTACAGGATACTTCTACCTACACTCGGACAAGTAGATACAAACTCATCTGCCTTTTAGAACTGTGCCCAAGCAAATATAACCTCTCTCTTAGCAGTTATGCGGAACTGCTTCTCCTGTGGTCAGGATACAATACAAATAGCATGACCCTACTGACATACCTTTTGATTCCTACTGCCTTTAGGCATTACGAAAAAAAAAAATTTATCCTCTTCTACCTCAGTCTTCCCCTCTGTAAAATGGGAATAACTATGGCAGCAAGAAACAACTTTTTGCTATCTATTGATACATAAGACATCCATTTCTCTATATGCTACTGTCTAGATCTGAATGAATGCGAAGTTTCTCCACAATTTTAATTCAAAGGACTTCTTTAGAATACATGACATTCCAATGTTGACCTTTGAACTTTTTGTTTTAGCAGGAGTTTGCATCTCAAATAGTCATTTAGCTCTGGAAAACATAATTTTTCATTTAAATAATGCCAACAGTGTAACTTCTTGCTGGTTTTGTTCAAAATTGAGTGTGAAAATCAGAAACTGATTGAGTTTTATCCTAGAAGTTGTTCTGGCTTGGGAAAAAAATCAGCATTTCCAAATTATAATTTCCTTAAAAATTCCTGCCTTGTCCTCTTCTTAATGGATTAGGGTTTTTTCAGCTAATATTTTATTAGCACAGTAGTTCTAAGGATAAGGGAAACAGACATGAGCCCTCTCTTCTTTATGTGACCCTAGAGCCCACAGGAGATAATGCCTGAAAAACTGATCTGAAAACCTATCAGATTCACTTTAAGTGGTAACTTTTAAATTGGTTTTGCCAAAAATATATTGCGATAGTAAAGGACTCTGATTGGTAAGTTCTTCAAGGATCTTTGAACCTTATGCAATGCAGAGTAGATGTGAATGAACTCCATTTACAGCAGTAGAAATACATCATGCTTTATATTGATGTAGCTGAGTAGAGAAGTTTTTATTGCTACTGTGCCTGAGAATAATAAGCATTCTCCAAAGTCTGTGGTAAGCCTGTAGAGAATTTCACTCATTCTTTTCCTTAATTACATTGCTGCCAGTTGATACTATTTCATCAGAACCTAAATATCAAAGTAAGACATGTTCCTGTCAATGTAGTAAAAAGCCATATTTAAAAGAATCAAAGTTTGATATTCTGTGTTCTCACTTCAGCAAAAATCTGAATTACTTCAATGGTATTTTCAGTTGAATAAGGAACATAAACAAAAGCCCAGCATTATTTGTGTGGGGATTTTTCCCCATAAATTTTTGTTTGTTTTAAAACAGTTGTTATACATGTAAGGCATTTGATTGATTAAATCTTAATTCCCAACAGCAAATAGTTTTAAAATTCTTGTTCTTATAACCCTGTTTGCTAGCTGAAGAATAAGATGAAACAAAAAAATCTCGTGACAGGCCAAGGGGAAAGGCACAAAAGGAATGGGATATAAAAGTCCACTAACACATTAAAGATGTACCAAAGCATGTGATAGAACATATCTGTGGTCACTTGAAGATGCTTTGAGTGGAGATAATTTCCCTGAATTATTATGTGATAACATTCTTGATCACAGTACACAAAGCTCAAAGTTAGGATTCAGAATATTTTTTTCCTGCAGAGGCAAAACATTTCCAGGCCTTTTAACAATCATCAGCTTGTTTTTTCTAAGGAGCACAAACAACTAATTCAATTGGAACAGGGGAACCAAGGCTAGAACCAGGAAAAGGATGTAGACAATTAACTTGTATTTGACCTAAATTTTGGTCAGATGACAGCTAATTCCGCAGGTTTATAACATTCTGTTATCAGCTTCTCTATACGTCTAAATATTTGTTGTCAACCGTGAATAGTCATGACAATGACTCACAAGACAACTTGCTCACAACTGACACTGGGACACATACTGAGCTAAGTTATTTCTTCTTGTAAAATGCAACCAGAGAGGCTCTAGTAGCCACACCTGAAACAGGAGTATCAAAGAAAGGGGCACACCTGACAGAAGACTAGAAAGACCAAAGTTATTCTCCTAACTTAGAAAAAGCTGATTATTCATATCATCAGACCTGCCTCCTTCGCTACAACTATCTGTGAAATAAAGTATTGTCCAGCATCAGGCAGTTACTGGCTTAAAGTTTCTAAAAATTTCCTCTGACTGACTGACTTTCATGTCAACAGATGCACACAAAAAAACCTGGAAGGAGAGAAAACTTTGAGCTGGTTACCTTCAGTCCACCAGTTTGTGCAGCAAACCTACACCTTCGATTAGGTAAACTGCTGACTCACAGCAGCTGTGGATCTGATTCATGCTAAGTCTCCCATTTCTTATTATGACTTGACTTAAAAATGACAGAGTTAGTATCGCACGCATTAGCAACAAAGTTGTGCACATCAGAAACACTCAGGGGAGGATTCCTGCTCTAGAGGAGTAATTCTTGTAGTTCTGCGGCCATACCATCACTAATGAAAAGTCACAAGGTCAGATGCCTCCTCCATTGAAACCAGTGGATTAGTGTGGCTGTCACAGGCAGAAAACGTGACTCAATATTCCCCCCAAGAAATATCTACATCTCAATGACAATGAGCAGCTGCTAGTTTAGCCTTTGGTCTCAATTTTATTGCCAAGCATATAAAAAGAAATGTTCCAATATTTTACTCCTTTTTTCCCACAGCTGCTGACTCAAGTAACTTCCTTCCACCACCACCCTTTTTTTGCTAGATATCCTATAAAGCTCTACACAGATAATTGCCTGATCTATAAAGTGATAGAATCACTCCCTAGCCACCCAAATATCTTAAGAACAGGGCATCTAATACAGTCAGACCAGATTTAGTGTATTACATTTTCATAGGAAGAACTAAGTATAAAGTAGACAGTGCAAGACAACAGCTGCACTAATGAAATCTTTAGCTACAACAGATGTAGGCTATGAAATGCAAAGGAGAGACACACTTGCATCTTTTTTTTTTCTTCTTTTCTCTGTTATCTGTACCCTGCTTTTTACTGTTTAGATGAAATTTCTGAATCATCAGGAGATTTTTGTGGTTGTATAATGGCTGGAGCCCATTCCTACCACCCTTGAATTTCACTGCAGGCATCTGGCATGAGCAGCAGAGCTCTGGAAGGAGTCTTCTGGGTTTGAGACCACCAAAGAGAAACAGGCTGTAAAAGAGACAACTACAGCTTGAGGAGAGTGAAAAGGAAGTATTATTAGTGGACATTTGTGAACTCTTTTTTTGTCTGACTGTAAACCAATATCAAACCTACTTAAGTAATGAAGATTTCTGAGTTCAGCTTCAGGAAAACCAAATTTTCTTTGGTTCCATTTAGGACAGACAGGAACATTGAGAAAAGACCCAAGTAAGGAACAGTCAGTATGTTGTTTAAGTGTTAACAGCGTTTCTGCAGTCGACAAGGGTATTTCTCGTTAACTCTTTACAAAAAATTGCACTGAGACTAGCCAATAAGGCCAAAGACATGTAGGCTGCTTGTCCAGAGTCCTCATAACCTCATAACCTTAAGCCCCAAGGCCAGAGCTTTACCGCTGAGGCTGTGGGACCTGGACTCGGCCTCCCTGATGTCTCTGCAGCTCATCCACATTGACGCTGATGTGATTCAGAGCACAGACTGGACCACGGGGCCTCTCTTGCCAAGGCCTTTCACCACGTGCAGTAATTTACACTTCTGTGGTTTTTAGCTGGTTTCCGAAGGAAATGAGGCTGATGTGAGCATGTCGTGTTTGTGGGTGCGGGTGTGTTCTCCCCCCCACCAGGAACATCTGAACCCACTGGCTGATTTCAGTTGAATTGGTCGCAGGAGAACAGATCTCACGGAAAGTTGTGACGGATACAGATAGACAGGTTTCATTGAGGGGACTTCCTTCGTGGCAATAAAGAAAGGCATAGATTGAAGGAGGCTAGAAGAGGCACAAAAGAGATTCAGATAGTATCATTTCAGTCTTTGAAGGACTATCTTGATACAGAGACAGTAACTGTCCAGAGGAATAACAGCACATTTCAGACACGTAAGTCTGCCAGAAGAAAGTGCAAAACCAAATAAGATAGTAAAAAAATGTTTGTGAAGCATTTATAGGAGACGGTCAGAATATTTTTGATAGAGCTTTTTTTCATAAAAGAATAGAGTTCTGTTAAAATGTTCCATGGAAAGAGATTTTGACAGTAATGTTCCTAGCAAGCAGGAGGGCTTTCTAGTCACTTTCAGAAAAAAGAGAGAGTTCGGTCAAAAACTTCAGTTTTTCAATTTGAAACAGAAGTCATTGCCTCTTGTGAAAGCATGTGAAAGAGCCATTGGTTTGGGTGGACTTGTCTTCATTCCAAGGCAGCATAAAGAGAAATTTCAGACACCTGGAAGTCGTCATGACATGGAAATGTCATTGCTAGGACAAATAAGAAATAACTCTTGAGAGCACAGTCACTACAGTATCCCACTACAGCCCTGCGAGGAATCCTGTGGAAGCAGGCTACTTCCCAGCCAGCTTTATAGAGCAGTGGCCACTGGCAAAGCAGTGCTTCACACCCAGTGATTTATGCTGTTCATATAAGTATTCAACCTTCATATTACAGCCTGCTTTATGGCCTGTTTGAGCTCACTTTGTATTGCACCAGTGCATCATTAAAGCTTATTTAACTCCTTCATTCTTTTACAGATCTCCCGACATCTTCAGCAATGTATTCACAATGCTCATGAAGCTTCCATTGAAAACATGACTTCAGAAATAAATGCAATAAATACCGCTTACTTTTGAAAAATCAGTTTACCAACTTCTTTCAGAAACTCACTGGGATTTATTTGTATTTCAGTGAAATACACAGTCATGCTCACACAGGTGAGAGAAAAGGAAGAAATGCACTTTTTTTTTTATGTACCTATTTTTACTTGTTGAAGCAGAATTCTAAATGCCCTGATACGAAGTGGAAACTGATGAAAAATTCATTCAGAAAACACTCTATTTCTTCAGACCTAGGCTATACAAATGACATCTTACTGGATAGACCAAATAGTGGTTCCCCCTACACACACACATACACAAAACTGCAGCAAAACTCAAAAAGAAAAAGTAATCATTATAATTTAAAGTGCTTCCTCCTAAGAAAAAATTCCTTTTCATGAAAAAAAAGCTAAAAATTAAAAAGCAATTTACAGAGGCTGCTGCAGTGCCTCACAAGAATGGTGATGTAGGCTTATTGGTCAAACTATGAGTTTCTTTAGAATGTTTTAGTCTAGCTGCAGCTATTGGGCCCAGCAAGGGTTACAGGTGTGATTTTCAAAGGTCAGTAATACCCAGCAGGTCAAAATAGTGATTTTCATGGGCTCTTCTGAGCCTTGGAAACTTTTGTCTATACTAAAAGGCAGCACTACAATTCATCTCATATGAGAAACAGCACAATAAAATAGATAGAGGAGGGTCATGGATAAATTATTCTTCTACAGGAAACCTGAGTGATCCTAAGATTAAGAAAATAAAGTCCAACATCTTAAAAAAGGAGAGTAATCTCAAATAGATTAAAAAAAAAAAAAGTACTCAAATGAAAACCACATTGCTAATAAGTAGCATGCTGGTGCAAATACTCTGCCTAACTTCTGTGCAATTAAAGACTGTGCTGAAAAGCAAACTCCTGCCTTGCAAAAGACAGATAATTTAGACCATGCTTCAGGATCCACATTCCAGAGTTTTTGGTTTCTCCAGTGAGAATGTGAATGAGGAACATCAACTGCAGAGGCAACTAGGACAGTAGTTGTACTGGTGCATGACTGGCCATGAGGAAGCACATTGAGCTCTCCACCTCTCTAAATACAGGCCTTTGACCCAATGGAAGAATGCAAAGATCCCTCTGGGGCCTGGCTATGAATATGACCCAAATATTTTCAAAGACTTTCAAACACTGTTTTAAAAACCTTCCATATTCAAAACCTATATGGGACAGCACTGGATCTCAGCTCCAGTTCTCTAATCCTTAACATTTTGGCTAGCAAAAGTTCTAGTCCTGTACCAAAATGTAGTGCCCAGAAAGTATTAAGCATTTAAGTTTTATATGTTCTTACAGTTTACTTAAGATTAATGTAAGCATCACTTCTTATAAACGTTTACATACTTTGGCTCTGCTAACAAAGTGTATCCTCACTCTCTTTTTTTTTATTAGGTAGTGTGCTGGTTTTGGCTGGGATAGAGTTAATTTTCTTCATAGTAGCTAGCATGGGGCTAGGTTTTGGATTTGTGCTGAAAACAGCATTGATAATACGGGGATGTTTTCATTATTGTTGAGCAGTGCTTACACAGAGTCAAGGCCTATACTGCTTCTCACCGCACCCCACCAACGAGTAGGCTGGGGGTGCACAAGAAGTTGGGAGGGGACACAGCTGCGACAGCGGACCCAGACTGACCAAAGGGATATCCCATACCATATGACGTCATGCTCAGCATATAAAGCTGGGGGAAGAAGGAGGAAGGGGGTGACGTTCAGACTTACGGCATTTGTCTTCCCAAGTAAACGTTATGCGTGATGGAGCCCTGCTTTCCTGGAGATGGCTGAACACCTGCCAGCCAATGGGAAGTAGTGAATGAATTCCTTGTTTTGCTTTTCTTGTGTGCGCAGCTTTTTCTTTACCTATTAAACTGTCTTTATCTCAACCCACAAGTTTTCTCGCTTTTACTCTTCTGATTCTCTCCCCTGTCCCATGGTGGGGGGAGTGAGTGAGAGGCTGTGTGGTGCTTAGTTGCCAGCTGCAGTTCAACTGCAACAGGTAGCTATAAATTGGTAGAGAGAGAAAAAGCCTACAACAACAATGGAGGTAGCATGGCCCAAGCCAAAGCAAATTCATATATGAGGAAACAATGGGAAGTTGGCAAAAACAACATGAAAAAAAAGAAAGTTTCTTGGATACACGCGAAGAAAAGACCACCCTATGTGCGTGGCATATATTTGTGCTAAGTCTCACATCTTTTCTGTGATATATATTTTTTACAAGGTTCTAAGCTTTTTTTATGGGGTGAATAAAACACACAAGAGCAAAGTCTCCAGCAGTTAAAGGGCAGTAGTAGATGTCTCTGCTATGCATTTGCTTCTAATAGAATTCCCATTCACTTTCCTTGAGCAAATCAAAACTGTTGTTTGAAAAAGTTCTTTAGAGACCAATGACCCAAATTATCCTTTCCCAAAGGAAAGAAAGAGGCATTAAATGTTTGGAAACTGCCCCCAAACATATATGCACAAAATGCACTGTTGAGCAAATGAAGTGCACAGTAGCTCCTGATGAAATCCTGTATGATTCTAAGCTCTAGCTGAGAGACTTCAAAGGGCCCACTGCAGAAACGTGCTCAAAATCCCACACAGCCTTGCACTCTCCTGTATGAGTTTGCTCAGTTTATCTTGGAGGTGCAATGTTTTCCCTCATTTGAATTCAGCTAATTGATTTTATGTCTAGTCAGCCATTTTGAAATCAAGTGTTCCTCCAATATTAGCAAGAGGTCTAGCTCTTGTCTAGTTCTCTTTTCATACCATTTAGCATCTTTAATTTGAATCACCAATTACATTCTCCAGTTCAAGTCCTCTTTTTTTGCTTTCTTTTTTGCTCTTCTCCTCTCCCCTCTTTTTGGGAGCAGCTTTTAGTTATGCACAGTGATTACATTATTCTAAGGATGTGGTAAGTCCAACAGGCTTTGGTTACTTCTTGTAAGGCCTCGAAACCTGTCAGTGGTGAGGAAAGGATGCTGGCTTCCAACGTGTGGGAGAAATGACTAAAATTAAGCACATGACAAAAATTAGCAAAAGAAAAAAGGAAGCTTCAACACATGGAAGGAATTTTGGTGGAACAAATAAGATTTGCTGGACCCTTCTCATATGATTCAACGATTCTGTTGTTACACTGCAAGTTGCAGTAATGGAAAACAGAACAACAGTTAGAGGGTGGGAGGTAAACTGAAAACAAAACAATATGTTACCTTGTAATACAGAAGAGGTGAGGGTTACATGTTTATGGTGCATTAAAATGCATCACTCACTTGTGGAGATAAAATCCATCTTAAAATCCTTTCATTCATTTTGTTTCCTTACATTTAAGGTATTAGCACAATTCGGCATTTTACAAAATAATCCAAGATCTGCTCAGAAGAAAAGATTGCTGTCCCTCTTTGTCCAATAATCTTCAGATTCACAGAGTCTGAGCAGCAGTTTATCTCTGGAAAATATCTATGCCAGGTTCAGAAGCAGGTTGCTGTAAACTCTGCTAACTCATGGTTATGAAGAAAGCATGTCACCACATTTCCTGACATAAGGGTCTCAGCTATGAATGCAGCTTTTAATTTTCTACAGCAGGGTTCATTAGCTTTCACCACCCATTTTTACTACACTTGCAGCACTTTGCAGTAAACATGTCTGTAACGTTAACGTTTCTCACCACTGTGTTAGGAATCCTTCAATATTTGTGGTTCTTGTTGAAAAGATTTGGCTCTGCCAGTCAAAGACACTAAACTGCAATCAGAGCTTTCACCTTAAAATCATAGATTTCTAGTTGTGTTAGATACAAGGGAAAATTCAAAGAATCATTGGTGACTAAAGAAAAAGGCACTCATTAGGCACTGGAGAAAGCTAGGCGTTCCTCTTATGCGGGAGTCTAAGAGCATTCAGTTCCAAAAGGGTTAAAACAACACCTAATTAGCCACCTTCAAGTGAAAGAGATAAAGCAGCAAATAAGGATAATTCAGTGGTAATATGGTTTTCTATTTCTTAATATTTAGGCCACTATTGCTATTTTAAGAGCCTGGGAAGACAATTTTGGAAAAATTCAGGTTAGCAATTCTTATCCTTGTGTATTTGCCCACAGCTGTGTCCTCACCAGGTTACTGTGTTTGGTCCTCTGAAAGCACCTCCTCCACAAGTTCATTATGTTCCACCAATCTAAGTGTGCCACAGTACTGCATCTGTTCTTGGCTTCTCTATTGCATTCCCTAGGCACCAAATCTGCAGCAAACACCACTCATGTCAGGAAAAAAGTGGCAATAAAAGCAGAAAAGCACACAGCTTTGAGTGCCCAAAGAATCTTTCATCTTCGTCTTGGAGATACTCTGACCCAAGCAAAACAAACAAGCAAACAAACAAAGTACATTCTGAACACAGTCTCTTGCCTCTCATTCCTTCCTAATGTTTTTTCTCACTTGTTAGTGTCCAGACAGTCAGCTCAGACATGCTCTGAATTTGGATGAGGGTTTTGGGGAGTGTACACATTCTCTTGCAGTTCGTGGTGTCTTCACCAAGTAACAGTCTCTCATTCTCAGTCTTTGACCTTATGTGGTCCCATGCTAAGAAGCTGTGCTGTTCTGCAGAACTGAAGTTGTGTGACTTTGCTTCAGCAGGTATTCAATATGGAAACAGCAGAGCTGGGCGCCATTGTGCAGGCTGGCATTTATGGTGCTAAATTTGCACCTTAGTTTCATGTAAAATGAAGGCGAGGAACAAAAAAAAAAAAAAAGCAGATATCTTAACCTGAGATTTCTAACAACCACTGTGCAAACCAGTTAATTGCAGAGGTGTGTCTGAAACCATGCCTCCTGCCTTAGGTTAGGTACTTAATGTACAGGCGCAGTGCAGCTCCTCTATGGGACTGGAGGGTCAGACTGGAGTAATTTCTTGCTGTTATGTATTTAGTTCACAGTATTCTGCAAGGAGTCTCTAAGTGTTTTACCTTAGGGAATCACTGAATAAAAAAGATGACCAAGACACAACAGAGTTTGGTATTTCTCATTCTTAGCAAAGGGTCTCAAACACCCTCCTACACACTTTCTGAGCCTATCCTTTTTGCAGTGTCTAGTTCAGAATGAACTTCAGAATGGAACAGAGGCCCTTGCATCCATTTAAGACTTGAAGAACCTACAGAGCCCACTTATAGCTATTCTGACTCCCACTGAAGCTTACGAAGGCTTTTCCATTGACCTCATAAGAAGCTGGATCAGCCCCATAGGAAAGGCTTTAGTGTAGCAAATATAATTTCTTGCCATGATTGTACTTGGTTTGCCAGATAGATTAATTCCAGACATGGTGGGTGAGAGTCAAAGTTTGAATTTCCACCGCACCCACGCAAAATGAACAGTAAGAGGTTTTCTCCTGTTCTCCCTTCCCCTGCCCAGCACCACTGCCACCTGTAAGAGGACAAAACTTGAACTCACACAGACACAGTTATATAAACTGACATTCCAGTTAATAGTTGCTTTGGAAATTCCCAAGCTATGCGCTGTCCTGCAATCTAGAAACTGTGGTTTCCAGACATGAGCTAAATCACAAACCACTGCACAAGGAGTCATTGCAAACATTCCTTGTGTCATTGTTTCAAAACAAAGCTTGTAATATTTTAATCCCACGACCACAAGTGCTTGTCTGTTACAACATGTAAAGACTATTCAGTGAGTTAGGAAAGCACTCCAGCTTCCACTCCACTTCCACTCATTGACGAGTCTGTAGTCTGTCAGAAATACTGGGAAAAGAGGGCCACAGTGGGACAGCTATTGGCTTACCTACAGCAGTAATGATAAATATGCAGATGATGATAAAGACTCCCAACAAATACTATCTTCCCTTCTCACAGGTGACACCAGGAACAGTATATGCCCAGAAAGTGGGAGGCACAGGCTCTAGGTCTTCTTCAGTCTCATGTTTAAGCTTGTATTTCCACTTCGCAGCCCGGACTAACTCTTCCTCCTTTCTGTAGCCATGCCACTGTGCAACAAAGGGTGTCAAGCTCTCTGGGTCTTCAGGACAGCAAGCAAAAGCATCTGTATAGCCTGGAGAGGAGGGCACGCAGTCCTTGTCTCTACTTTCTGAAAATTTTAATCTCATCTTAAAACTCAAGAGGTTACAATTATCCCCACCCAGATTTTCATAGCCACCAACTTTGACAGGCAGATCTATTTTGATTGCTTTTACCATTTTTTTTTCCTGTGTCTCACCTTCTTAGAGAGCTTCATCTTCAGTGTTAGAGAAGAGCAGGTTCTGATTAGCTATCATGGGGTAACATCCACCTGAGTCAAAGGCTGCTACAAGGAGTATCATTTAGCTTCTCAGCATTGTGCTCAAAACCTCCCCTCATTCTCCCGTAATTCAGTGAACTCACTGATTTCTTTGCAGGCATTCCATTTCTGATATCCTTCCTAAATTGTGATCTCTAAGAAGCAAAGAAATGATGACATTGTGCATAGTCATTTGAAATCTGAAGACCTAGCATGCACGGGTGAAATTATCACATGTGTTTTGTTTCCTGATGATTATTCCTAGCCTGATTCAGGAAAATCCAGAACCTTGCAGAAGTAATACACCAAAGTAAAAAGGGGAGGGCCAGAATAGAAGAAATTAATCCAAGAACAATTATTTTGTCTGTTCTTTTCCACCTAGAGTGCCTTACAGGGAACTATTCTGAAGTAATAAAATACAACTAAAATTTTCTCACATTTAATTCCATGGTAGAGTGCAGATGCCTGCAAAAGTAAAAATACCCAAGTATTTCAGCCCACAAAGATTCCAGGAAAGTGACAAGAGTTTGACTGAGTCTGGTTAACACAAACTATTAACTTTCTGGAGTTTCAGGACATAGAGAGAATTCCAAATTTTGCTTGATCAGCTGAAACAATTTAGCGAATAAGTTTCTCCAACTTTATTGCCAGAACTTTAGCAAAAAATTTCACATCAACATTAAGTAAAGATATAGCTTTATAATAGAAGACATTATGAGTCCTCCTCCATGGCTTTCCTAGTAAGGTGATACGAGCCTTGGAGAACAAGGCATCTTTCAACTTTATAGAAATCTGGAGGCTAAAAGAATGCTAAAGATTTAAAATAGATTCAGGAAAAAAGCAAGCTGAAACAGAGGCTTTACTTGTTTTCATATTAAAGCTGCTTTTGTCACTTTCCCATTCACAGGTTAGTTCTTCCAGATCAGTTTGCAAAGCTGAACTCATTTTTCTACAGGGCAACACTTCCAATTTACAAATCGAGATGTGTTTCAAAGGCTTCTTATGGGATTTTGTCATGCCATATTGTGATATTTGTGTCTACCTGCAAAAAGAAATTAACATCTGCAACATAGATAATTAACATAGATGAACTCACCATCAGTTAAGTGAAGGACTGAATGTTGCACAGTCCAACTGAAGCTACTTAAAATGACATTTCTAACTATTTGCACGGGAAGAGCCTTATATAAGTAATGCCCCTATAAAAATGCATCACAAATTTAAGAAAGTAGATTTTGGCAAGTAACATCTTCCTTAAGGAAGTTTTTGCTGACAATGCACACGGTCTCTTTGGGATGGATGTGGTTGACAAGTAAGCCCAGTCCAGTCTCTGACAATTGTCGCTGGTAGGAATCTACAACTATTTAATTCCTCCTCTACAAAAATGACAAAAATGCTTTAAAGTTAGAGACTAGAATAATAAAACCATGTAGGTTTCTACAGAGAAAGTGTGTTTTGGGGGATCCTTTGATATGCTCTGTTTATTGTTGCAAGCAGTTGTAAACCACAGTCTATTTTCATTGTTGCTCTGATCCGAGTTGCACACCTGGCTGTCAGTGTTAGTGTCAGCCTGGTGGGAGACTTCTCCAGAGATCCGTGCATGATAAATATGTGTATTCTGCAGCATGGTTCGCAGGTCTGAGATTTCTTTCTTTCACCTTTCAACCTTACCCTGAAGGCTCGTAAGTATAGCACATTGGCTCATTAACGACATCCAAGGTTTCCAGCTAAGACCAAAGCTCCCTAGTACACACAAAACCTTCAGAAAAATGAATGAGTAGCATGCCAGTTTGGTCTTTCTTAACCACTTTGACCAAAACCTTATTTGTTTGCCCATGTCCAATAAAATAGCACATTTTAGTGGTCAACCCCACTGTTGTCTCCCCACAGGTCCTGTGGAAATGTCTGATACATGAAGGCACTTGGATTGTCTGAAGATTAGCAAGGCTATCATGCCTTATTTAACCATTTGCTGGTAAACATGGAGGTAACGAAAAGAGATACTAAGAGGTGACCTGTTCTATAGCATCAACAAAGCACTTAGCATCTCTGCTGTACTGCTGGAAACAAAATAAGGGAAAGACAAAAGTTTGTCTGACTAGGCACGTCAGAAGATGTATACTCTTACAAAAGGCTAAGCATACCTCACTCCTGCAGCTACTTCACCAGGTAATTAGGCATCTCCTGCAACTCCTTATTCATATCATTGCAATGCTTCCAGGCCTGAGCAGGTTGTCCCAGCCTAAAAACTGGGACACACTCAGTTGACTTACATCTCTATTCTCCTACCAGAGAGAGATGTTCATGAGAGAGAAAAAATTTGAGGTCCTGTCCCCATGAGATCAGAGTCCCTTATACAAGGATCTGTATGTATCCACAGGAGGAGGCCATGCCCCAAAGAACTTATTGTCTCAACAGGCAAAGGGGCACAGCCCACAAGCAGAAAACAGAGAGCTGAATCACAGAGACATTAAGACCTGTTTCTAGAAAAGTATTTACATCCTTGATGTCTAAGTTGGAATTTAAATCTGAGCCCCCAGCTGAGAAACTCAAAACCTTGAGAAACTTGCAATGAAGCTTGCAAATGTGGACATTACTTCTAACCTTCATATCGCTCAAAATTTCCTGGGCTCTCACAGTGCTCCATGAAGGCCAGTGTCCTACTACCCACACCCATCTCTGTATGCTATGAGTACAGCATAACTCATGGAAACTCCTAATACTCTGAAAACAAAGATGCTGAGTTCTAAGGGGAACATTGTTGGTTTTGAAACCTGGGCTATTATATTCATGTTTAATACGTGGATTTGAAAAATGGAATTAGACCAGAAATATATTTTTAATGTGCTTCATTTAGTTTTGCAACTCCCTGCAAACCACACAATCTGGGGTTTTTTTTAATATAAAATTTGACCAGATGATAGTGAGCCAGAATACTTCATACATTGTGTATGTACAAGTGAGCTGTAAATAGGCCCTTTCTTTCTTATGAAGAGAGGTTCTTCAAGTGCTTGATACACCATGGCATTTACTTCTCTAAATATTTTTGACTCCTAAGCTTTGGACTCTGTAAGTTAGAACAATGTTCTCATAGTAACTAGTAAAAATGGATGTGAAATTACTTATTCTATGCTCAGAAATTAAAAAAAAAAAAAAAAAAAAAGACTGCATTGTGAAAAATCCAAATAATGTATCTTGAAGAAAAACTATAAAAATGACAGACAACAATGCCAGCACCAGTGCCAGGGTGCAGTGTGCTGTAGACATCCTAAATCCTGTCCCATAGAGAGCAAAGTTGAAAATAGTATTTAGAACCATCAGTGTTTATAATTCTAATGCTTAATCCACTAGATTAGGCAGGATCCTGATCTTAGAAATTCTAAAACATTTGTGAAATAATGCTTAAGCGAATTATCCCCAATATACTGTTCTTATACTGATGTACTTCAGGAGATGAGGAAAAACAAGCTTTAGAGAAGTTGCCATACAGAAAGAAAGAATCCACCTATTTGTCCCAGATCTGAATCATTAGAGAGCAAGGTCCCTCAAAACCAGTTGACTTTTCCAAGCCTGTATAAAATAGCATATTTATCTACCTCTGATAAGTGATACCTCACTTATACCTGTGAACAAACCATCATGTATTTCTGCACTCAACTCCCAGTCGACTCCAGTTAAAAACTCTTAAAATCAGGAGGATTGCAGAGAGTGCTTCTGTAGCCATGTAGAAAGTTCAGATTTTAAAAGCCTTTGTCCTTCTACCCTCCCTGAACTCAGTCTGTAGTTCAACAATATCTTGCTTAAGGCAAAAAATATTTCCTTTTTTAACACTTGTAATAGGAAGTTATTTCTTCCTTTCTCCTGTCCCTTGCAATACCAGTGCTCCATTACTTCATAGAGCTTATGTAAAGCTTTGACTGGGTACACGTATGCTTTAAAATCAAGAATTCCCAGTTCAGCCTCAAGTCCTGTTCCCCAATCCCACAAATTATATAAACATCAGCTTCTTTCCAGGCTGTCTCTTGGATTCAGCTGACTAATTCCTTCTGAAACAAAATCCAGGTTTAACTCTGGCCTCAGTTGACCTCATGGAATGTTCTCAAGAAACATAGTGAATGAGACTGCATCATCCCTGTCTCCGTTGTCCCTATGTAGGGCTCCATTTTTCCAGTAAGATTTCTATCCTTGGACAACACCACAAGTACCAGGACTTGTGACAATTTCATGCTTTAAGAACCTTATTCTGGTGGGCTGCAGCACAGCCCCAATGTACAGCATTCAAGACATTTTGAGCTATAAAAATACCAACGAGTAATTGCAACATCTTGGACCACAGAGAGACAATATGAAGCCCAGGACTAAGTGTTGTGTGATGTGAACGTGGCAAGTCAGCTCTACGTGCACTTAGCCCAGAGCGATGTGCACACTGGTCATCTTACAATATTCAGCTTGGACCTCAGGGAATCATTCGCTGAGATATATTTATATAGATACGAAGATATCATACAAATCTAATATATCATATATATCATGTAAACCAAAGTCAGAGTCTACTGTCCACTCACTAAGGACCACAGAGGTCTAAACTTAAACCTACACTTCATTATCAACAGTTGGCAGACCAGAAAGTACACAGCCTTTCAATCAGCACCTGCTGCCAGGAGAAGCTCTTTTTTCCAATGGAAATAGGACAAGTTCCTGGACCACACAGTAAGTGATTCACCAGGACCAAAAACTAAGTATTCCACGTGTTGATGGCTTTGTCACCACTATTTTGGCAGTTCTTCTACCACCAGGAAAGTACAGGAAATTTAAAACAAGTGCATGATTGTTGTAAGTTTCATCATACGTCGATATGAAGAGACAGTTTCTTCAGGAAAAGTGTTATTTAAAGACAGATGGCACCTTCTGGCCCAAAATCAGTGCTTAGCTTTTACCACTGCTCTTCAGGAGTCTGACAGCTTATGTCAAATATAAGTGATTTTATACACAAAATACCAGGGGAAATTATCATAGCCAGATAAATAGAACTCTAGTTGTGAAAGTGAAATGCAGTCGGGAAGCATTCTTCCATACCATCCCATTGCACAGTTCCCTCAATATATAGAGTATTTTTTCTTCCTTTTTGTTTCAGAAACTGAATGAATAACATTTTATGCTCTCAAAAAATAATCTAAAGCTAGTTCATGAAAGATGAGAAGACAGTTAATTTTTTCTTTTTCAATTTCAATTATTTGCCCATAAAAAAGCAGAAAATACTTTTCTACCAAATAACAGCCTCACTGGAAGAGTTTTGGATTGGCAAGCCTTTCCCCCTCACCTCCCCCGAAGATACACGTTACAACGAAATCACTCCTGCCTACCCTAATAGCAGTGTAAAAAAAACTCCATTTAGGAGTTCTACCTTCTTTTTCACTGATACTGAAAATGATATTTAAAAAGCATAATACCAAAGGCCCCAAACTGTATTACAAGTATTTCTCTCCAGAAACATGCATCTTTTTTGCAGGATGAGCAGTCACACACGTGAAAGATTGGGGAGGGGTACAGCTCCTTAAGCTGTTTTTATGCTGTAACAAACAGAATTTGTAAGTGGAAAAAAAAATTTTTTTAAACATAACATAATCAGGCTTAGGATTTGTATTTTCATAAAAAGTTGCAAAATAGGATGGTGTTACAAAATACTTCATTTTCTACCCATGAGTTTTCCCATCTGTGAAATTCAAGGAATAGAAACACTTAACAGTGGCAAGAGGATATTTGTCAGTCCAAGATGAGCATATGAAAGTGTTTGGTAAAGCATCTTCATTTAATATCATTAAAGTGCAATGTTATAGACTTAACTGACTTGCAGTAATCTCTTGGTCCTATTGGCTCTGTAACCACCTATCTAAAACCAGAACCATTGCTGCTGAGGAGCAAATGCTAAGCAGAAATCAACAATTCCATTTTGGCACCAAAGCCTGGAGACAGCATCCATCCTAACGAATACAATTTGTCCAGGTATTACGCTGCTTTGCAAAAACCTTTGCAAAAATCAGCATGAGATGATGAAAGGGAAACGAAGAGATGTCCAAATAAATAACATTTCATGAAACACTGGAAATCTTAATTTTTCCTACAACATCGTAGCTACTTTGGCAAATTTTTAGCTAAGAGAACAGCTGTGTTAAGTAAGTCTCATAAATTAGAATGGAACCTCATTAGCTCCATCAATTCATTCAAAATTCTTTTTCCCCTTCAGTTTTGCACTACCGCCCCATAAGATGTTACTTTTGCAACGTAAGGACGAAACAAGATGCCAGCAAAAGCATAACAGAGACATTGCCAAGACCAGCAAAGTTCAATGAATCCTGAAGCTTTTTCTGATCCAATTCCAGCTTATAAATGGTCAAGGCTTTGCAAATTTTATGGGCCATCTGCAAGCCTAAGACAATTTATGTCCTCAGAATTACATCAGATCTTTAAACTCTATTTTCATGAAAATAAAAAATTGCATTAAAATTTATGTTTAGCAAAACTTCTTTTCTTATACCTGATTATATCAGCAAAATCAATATACAATAAAAGCAAATGTCTTTTCACACTTCCTAATATGTGGTGTCCTTTCATTGTTCTACAATGCGTTTAGGCATTTTTAACATTCTCTCTTATGCATCTTCCTAATCTCCTTTCAATCTCAGCAGAGGAGCAGTGAATAAGGTCCATTCAGGGTAGAGTAAGAAGTGACCTGAACATTTATCCAAACCGCAAGCCAAAATGCTTGTGGTTTCACAAAGTTTGGTTAACATTTTTTTTCCAGGTTTTGGCTCACTTTGGAAGTAAAAGTGACAAAAACTCTACTGAGAGAAGTCCACTCTTGTAAGATTCCCTTTCTGATTTTACACAGGTGTGAGTTTCACATCATCTGGATATCCCATGCACCCAAGTGTTTGTGTAACAGGACAAATAAAACAGGACACATTTTGTTTCTCTTGCACTCTGAAGTAGCCCCAAAGAAGTAAAAATCCTCAGTTCTAAAGCATATATTTACACAGTTTGTGTGCATCACTCAATATGTGCCCATACTCAAAATTCTCAAATTCCTCAACAGAGCAGTACTGGTAGTTCAGTCATGTGTTAAACTCAACAGTTAGAATAGAGTTTATATTTTTGTTTTCCAGGCACATCCCCCGTTTCCCTAATGAATATTCTTTGATGACTTGCTTTTGCTTTTAATTCCAATAATTTTGTTAAAGGAATTCCACTAGATAAGTCCAAGAAAGTCTAGTTAAGTTAAACAAGGTTATATTTATTGGCATAAGGGTGCCACCTATTGTCATGAAAATTGATGTGAGAAAATATTCAGTAGACTTTTTTGGACAGCATACCCCTATTCGTTCCCGCTTTAGATCACTTCCAACCCTTTAGATGATTCAGCTTTGGCAAGATTATGTTTCCTGTATAACATACACAGTCTGTACACATACGTATCGCTTCTTCCACTATGTCTTAATGCTGTGGAGCACAGTGATGGTAAGCTCTGATTGTGCCACTACAATTATGTTTTCAAACTTGGCTCTCAGAAGTTGATCTGCTATACCCATTACTAGGATAACAAATAAGGTCCCAAAAGTGCCTGTATGCATCGATATCAATGCAAACACATTATATGTATTTATCTACATACATAAATATAAAATTGGCAGGATTTTTCAGTACAAACATATGTATTTGACAAAAACATATCTAACATTTCCCAGTTCTCATGATTACTGAAGTTTTAAATACTGTAAACTGGTTCAATATCTAAATTCTATTAGGTAGCTAGTTTGGGGAGGCAGGGGGGCACAAATAGCAAGAGAACAGCTCTACTTAAAACCCTGAAAAAAGCACCACTACTCCACTTCTGGAATTTTAAATTGCTTCCCAAAAGTATTCTCCCATTTCTTTGACCAGCCCCACATGCAGTCTTTGTAACCATGCAAAGCGTAGTTTTCAGCTATAAAAGTGATGATAGCTTTCTTTAGTGCTGACATAACAATAATAGCAAAAACAACAACAATGTACCAGCTCTGCTTTAGCCCTTTAACTTTGAACTTGAAGACTAAGTTTCAGTTGACTTCCAGCAGCTCAAACCATTAAACATTACATATGGGAACTACTATTAACTATGTAGGGAAACTGAAAAGTATACAAACGAGTGTACTTTTATGTAAGGAAGTGCAAGCTCCAGTACTTCATTTTTGTGGACGCTCACCTTTGTACAGTGGTCTTCAATAATGGGTAACAAATGTTCAGGAGTCAGACCACCCAGCCGCTGCTAAGACAAAAGAAACATCTATTTCCATGCCTACTGTTTTGAGGGCCTTCATGTTGACAAAACACTGGCAGAATAAACACTGCACTGTGTGTCAACAGATCAGTATCTGCTTTTTTTTAAACACCAGCCTTGACTGTAAGCACATCTGTGGGAACTGAAAAGGCACCAAGACACCATGAATCTGGCCCATCATGTACAAACCTAGCTAGATACAACAGACTCACTGGATTGCTGTATCTAAGATATTCCACACTGGCATTCTTCAGAGATACCAGGGTACAGATGGACACTTGTCTCAGAGCATTTGTTTGGTTTGGTATAGATTCATGCTAGGTTTGAGCTTTCAGCTTAAGGCTTTTGGTTTTTTCTATCCCAAAGAAAACTTACCAAATCTGAAGTGATGCAAGGCTGTCTTTTCCCAAGCATACAGGTAGAGAGAAACAGACCATCAAAGGTAGAATCAACCTGGAAAATACAAATACCACTGCTGTTAACATGCTAGTTGAAGATCATTTGAGC